>NC_135238.1:60104738-60726167 GCF_051348905.1 Ranitomeya variabilis
CCCTAAAAAAAAATGGTGGTGTAAAAATGAGAAATTGCTGGTCAACTTTTAACCCTTATAACTCCCTAACAAAAAAAATTTTGGCTCCAAAATTGTGCTGATGTAAAGTAGACATGTGGGAAATGTTACTTATTAAGTATTTTGTGTGACATATCTCTGTGATTTAAGGGCATAAAAATTCAAATTCAAATAAACGCAGGTAATATCAAAGAAATTTTACCACTATCATGAAGTACAATATGTCACGAGAAAACAAAGTCAGAATCAGCGGAATCCGTTGAAGCGTTCCAGAGTTATAAAGGGACAGTGGTCAGAATTGTTAAAATTGGCCCGGTCATTAACGTGCAAACCACCCTTTGGGGTAAAGGGGTTAAAAGGCGAGGCCTTGTGCCTGACGCATTTCAGGTGTATACACACCCTTAGGCCGGTTTCACACATCAGTGGCTCCGGTACGTGAGGTGACAGTTTCCTCACGTACCGGAGCCACTGACACACGTAGACACATTGAAATCAATGCATCTGTGCAGATGTCATTGATTTTTTGTGGACCGTGTCTCTGTTTGCCAAACACGGAGACATGTCAGTGTTCGTGGGAGCGCACGTATTACACGGACCTATTAAAGTCAATGGGTCTGTGTAAAACACGTAACGCACACGGATGTTTTCCGTGTGCAGTCTGTGTGCCGTGCTGGAGACAGCACTTACAGTAAGCGCTGTCCCCCCAGCATGGTGCTGAAGCCGCCATTCATCCGTTCTCTCCAGCGCTCGCTGGGGAGAAAGGATGAAAAATCTTTTTTTTTTGTTTTTGTTTTTATGTGTTTAAAATAAACTTTAGGGCATCCTCCCACCCCCTGTGCGCCCGGCCGCCGGCATTAAAATACTCACCCGCCTCCCTCGACGCTTGCTCTCCGCCCAGCAGCTTCTCCTGCACTGAGCGGTCACGTGGTGCCGCCCATTACAGTTGATGAATATGCGGCTCCACCCCTAAAAAAAAAAAATATTTTTCATCCCTTCTCCCCAGCGAGCGCTGGAGAGAATGGATGAATGGCGGCTTCAGCACCATGCTGGGGGGACAGCGCTTACTGTAGCGCTGTCTCTCCTGCACGGTCCGTGTGGTACCCAGGCGGCACACGGCTGCCGCACGTGTGCCACACGGATGGCCTACGTGAGCTCACGGACACACGGACACGGATAACTCCGGTACCGTTTTTTTCCGGTACCGGAATTATCTGGACGTGTGGGACAGGCCTTAGTCATAGTCAGCTGCATTATAAAATCATGTTTTTTTTGCCACTATTTTTTACGGTGTTCACTGTAGGGGTTAACTAGTTTAACAGTTTTATAGATCAGGCCTTTCCGGACACGACAATACCAAATTTGTGTACTTTGTTTGTTTTTACATAAAGATGAGTGTTTATGGGTATATAGTACGTTTGTTTTCATTTTTAATATTATTTTTACATCTTTTTTTTTACTAAGTGCCTCTATGGGACTTTAACTCCTATTACTCTGATCGCTGGTATGATACAAGGGAATGCACCAGCATTGCCGTTCATGTCATTACACCGGTCAGTGCTGCACTGACAGAAGCCTTTTAGACCATGCTGCTAGCATGGTCTAAACAAGCCACCGTAGCTGGAAGAACCTCGACTTGACATAACGACCTTCAGACCCTCGCGATGACTCCCTGTTGTCCATTAACCTTGTTCACAGTTTTATGTATTTATTTGTGCACTAATAAAGGTATATTTTTTATGGGAAATCTTGGACTGCATATGTGTGAGGTTTTTTACCATATGGTTGGCAGTTTTTTCCTGACCATGGTCTGGATACATGCATTGAGGTACCTTTAGATATTGGTCTATTACTGTTAATGTATATAGGTATCTCTGCATGACTGTTTGTAACAATCCTTGCGATGACTTGTATACACACCAAAGCTGTCACCCACCTTCTCCATTCTGTGAAATCGGACTGCACTCAGATGTCATCCAAGTGCAGTCCGGTGTTTTTTTGCGCACGGATGCTGCGATTGTTTTTTCAAGCCGAATTGCAATGAGAAAAAAGCACTGATCAGCACTGCCCCGTAGAATAACATTGGGCTGCGTGCTATCCAATAAACCATCAGATAGCGGTCTATACGCTCGTGTGAGCGAGCCCTAAATATAACCAGTATCTCAGAAAATGATTACATTTCTTCCTAGCTATAACACACGTTGTAGTCGTCAATTTTTCCAAGATCTTTACATCATGACACAAGTGCCACGTTACGCACACTTATTTTTTTTTTCCTGTGACTTGAGAAATCCTAAATATTCTGTATATTTCTCCCATAAAACTACACAACAGAACTAATAATAAAAGGTAACTGTGCAGCCTCCTGGCTTTTCACACGACTCTCTTCGGATCTAATCTGCAAACTGCAGGTTTAAATAGTTTTTCCCTCTTAGTTTAACCATTATCTGATCCAAAAGGCATGCAGGGCAGTCTGTGCTGCTGGATCCAGCTCAGCAGCGCCCCCTGCAGCACAGCAGAGCACAGAAGCTGCTTAACTCTTCTGACGTCTCCAGAATTTCTAGGAATGCCCCTTCCCTGTTACTATATTTGGAGGTAGTTTCTAGGAAAATAATTTTCAGAAGATCTGGACTTCAGCACAGCTCCATATTCAGAACCACTTTCAGGATCTTTTTTTTTTCCTTCTCCCTGCAGCAAACTCAGAAGTCTATTTTTTTAAATATGGATCCACAGCCTGATGTTGTACAAAACCTGAATCCATAGAATTGGCAGATTTCACTAGCTACATTTTTACAGTCACTTTTTTTGGATCTCTCCTGCAGCCACCAGTGGATTTTTTTTTTTTTACCCCTGATCTGGCCTCTTGTGGCGTGACCATGATGATGATGAAGAAATGTTATAGAAGCCTGGCAATGTGATCTTTATATAATGAGTCAGGATTTGCTAAGGGAAGGAGCAGGGCTGAGGATCCAGCTTCCCCCAGCCCAGGGAATGACAAGCAGGAGGGAGATCTGCAGCCTGGGCTCTCCCTGCTAGCTCCACAGCCTGTAAGTTACCCTCCTTTTGTCCTGATTTCTATAAATAATAGACTGCAGCAGGCTGTAATCAGCATGGGCAGAAGCAGGCAGTGCATGGCACATACACATGGCACAATGCATGCTCTGATCCCCTGGATATGCAGGTGTGGTGTGTGTGAGTATAGGGGATCCATAGCTGCTTTATTGCATATTGATCATTACTTTCCAGTATGACCTTGTATATTGGTGAATGCTGTGTGCACATAGGACTTTATTCTACAATCCTGCTGTAGATTGCATGAAGACAATGGACTAAGTACCTGTATTCTCAAGGGACCTTGCCATAGACAGCGTCTGACATTGAGCTGCAGTCTGCTTTATTACACTGCTGACTGCCAAAGCAACAGATCTCAGCTGATCTGCGCTCCTTCTTGCTTTCTTTTAATCTGCAAATGATATAGTCTATTTCTCTTGGGTTCGTCTATTTGTTTAAAAAAAAAAAAAAGTTGCGTAAATATATCTGTTCGTAAAGCTGTCCGTTGAGGAATGAGTTAACTCTTTAGCACGCCAGCTACTTTTTAGATTTTTTTTTTTTTTTTTTTTCCGATAAGCTGTAAAATATAACCTTATGACCATTTTTTACTTTTTATTTTTTTATTTTTTTACACTCATGGCATGCGCGTTTTGAAATAATGTGAACACACCCATTAAGATTGAATGCTGCCCTATGAGTTGGCACCAGGCTCGGCGTTTTTCTCTTTTTCTTTCTTTGTATGTTTTTGCTTTAAATTGTCCTAAAACTCATATGGGAACACATTTTAATCAGGTCAAATTCATCAACATTTTGTATTTTTTTTTTTTTTTTAGAAAGGGGTGGGAAAAAAAAGTTGACAGCCTATTCTGATCATTGAGTGGGACTTTCTTAAAGGTTTGGACTGGTGGTGCCACACGGATAGAAATCTAGATCATAAATGTTCCGTTTGATTAATTATGGATCTAGAACCTTTTGACTGTTCTGGTTTGATAACCTGCCCCCTTCCCTCCTGACCATAGGGCCGGGAGGCCTGTTTAGTCTTTAGATCTACCGGAGTCTATACTTTTGAAAAAGTTGTCACTGACACTTCTATTCTCATGGTGAAACCATAAAATACATGAATGGGTTGCACTGTTAGATTTACATCACCAGAGGTTCTTAGAAGGAAAAAATTGCTAAAAATGAACATTCTTTTGTTTGTATATATTTTAACTCCTTAAGAGACAAATTACGCATATACCTTTATAGATGTGAATTCTCGCCATCACGTCAGGTTCATTAAAAGATTCCAGAATTCACATTTCTGGTTGTGACCGATACTCTCAAAATCCCTTTAGAAAGTTATCATGTTTAAATAATCCCTTAGAAACGCTCCCTAAATTGCTGAGATGTTATAAACCTTTAACTTTTTATGGTGGTTAGGGTAGGGCAGAGTTGTAAAAAAAAAAAAAAGACAATTTGCTATACATTTCATATCATCCAATTATTCTACCAGTTGTTACTTTTTTGGGTCCGGGCCGAGGCGCCTGCAATCCATGATCCAAGCCAAAGCTAACAAAATAAGAGTTGACAGCTACATTTGGAAAGGACTTGAATCTTATAGCCCTTGTTCTCCAGTTAACCCTGCCGTGTCTTTTTTTTTTTTTTTTTTTTTTTAATGCATTTCCCAAAAAAAGGTACATTGGGTCCTTTATTCCTGCTGAAGTCATCGGTAAGTGGACAAGAGGAAATATTGAAATGTTCTGAACCGAAAGGGTTAACCTATTTCGACGTTAGATATCTTTTTTTTTTTTTGACATTGAAAAATATATGTATGGTCCCTATGGAGGAAATCTGTGGAGTTAATAGGAGATTCTTCCATTAAGGAATTATATATTATTATTATACAGTCAATAAAAAGTTTTTAGAATATTTATACCTTTTACAGAATGTTATGAATTTGCTTCCATTACTTTCCAGCAGGAGGGATCGATTATTTATTTTATTTATTTTTTTGGACCATAACTCTATCATCAGTGTGTGGTTTCAGAGTCGGGATTTTGGGGGCGAGATGAGCTAATGTTTTATCCAACTGGCCCGCAAAGTCCCGCTTTTGGGGGCCACTTATATCTCCAGGAAAAAAAACCACACAAATCGACTTTTTTTTTTTTTTTGGTTAAAGGACCGTTAATATTATTTCTGTGCTTACCTTTGTAGCCAATGGAAACGTGGATATCACATGTTTGTAATTTGCGAAAAATTGCCTGGATAACTTTATTACATAATATTACGTACGCCTACATTTTACTTGAGCCCATACAAGATGTATGCGGCCTGTCAGTGGAGGGAAATTAAGAGAATAATAGTTTTAACTTTATTAAGATAATTATATTTTAGTTTAATAACTTTCTTTTTCAGAATGAAACGTGGGGGTAATGTGTTTCAGGAAATTATAATATGTTGAAAAATACATTATTGATGAAACCCATATGAGTAAACGTAAGAATACTAATTAATGAGTACTGTACACATTATTATTATTATTATTATAGCGTCATTTATTCCATGGTGCTTTGCATGTGAGCGTGTGTGTGTGTGTATATATGATGTGTTAATTGCGGTAAGTGTAAAATTTTCTGAACATTACATTGACAATATAATTAATTATTTTTGGTTAATTCCGGAAACCAAAAAGTCAGAAAAATATATTAAATAAATATATATATATATATATATATATATATATATATATATATATATATATATATATTTATATTTCTGACTTTTTGGTTTCCGTAATTAACCGAAAATAATGAATTATGTTGTACTGATAACTTTACACTTGTCGTAATTAACTATTAAACCGTATCGACAGTACGTGGTAATTGCACATCAGCGCTAATTTGGGTTCATCCTCTTGTCTCTGGGAGCTTACTTAATGTGCCCCATCACTGTGGACATTATATAGATGGCACAGTAAGGGCACACTAGTGCATTTTCACCATTTTATAATAATATTTCAGTGGAGTGAAATAGGTGTCTAATTACAGTTTGGAAAGGAAAAATCAAGCCTCAGATAGGTAAAAAAAAATGTTCCGACTGTTCAGTGCGTTTTGGAGGCAAGAAACACATGTGATAGATCTGATTTCGTTGAGCTGTTGTTTAGTGTTATAAAACAGCTCGTGGTGGGGTTTTCACACTTGTGTATGTAAGTGAGAACACTAATTAATATTGGTTCTTTGCATAATTACTTTAGTATCCTACAAGATTGAAATGAGGCCCAAACTTTTCTCGTTAGTAATTGAAGATTCACCTTCTCGTCTTCTTTTTTTATATATATATTTTTTTTTAATATGCATGTATGTATATATGTACTGTGTGTGTGTGTGTATATATTACGACTGTAGTTTAAAATTCTTCAGGCTAAATAATTGCACCGCCATGTGGAAAACCTCAGGTGGTGGTTCAGTGTCTAAAAAAAAATAAAAAAAATAAATAAATAACTAAAAGCACAGCTCAGCTTCCTCTGCTCTACTTTTAACACCTTTGCTGCAAATATTCTCCTTCGACACCTCTATAATATTTCCTCTGGAAATGTGGACGACCATCAGTAGGGTAATATAATAACAGGAGCTATTTATTAAGTTTCCCACTCTTTGTCCAAAAAAAATAGAAATTGGATAATTATTATTGAAAACAAATATCATATAATATGATTGGTTGCATTATATGGTATTGGGTATCAATAATAATAATAATTATTATCCAATTTATATTTTTTAGCCAATTTTTTTTTTTGACCATTTTTTGTAATGCAAAGTGGAAATGAGCAGAGTTGAATATATACTCTGGGCGAAGTAGAAATCATGTATAGGCGTGGTCTAGGCCTAATGATGTACAATACAAAATAATATTGTGGTGCCGTGTTAGCCAGAAAAATCGATGCAAGTCTAGGCCTAATGTAAGCCTTGTATCTCCTGTGTGAGTGGAGGGGTAATGCGCATGTGTAACGCCCACTCTCATAGCCAGTCAATGGAGCCAGCGTTACACATGCGCATTACAGATTCATTCATGCTGAGGATATGGGACCCATATTTACAGCATTTTATTTTCTTTTTACTTAAAAAGATAGGGACACTTTACTCTTTTGTGGTTACAAAAGCCATATTCGTTGTCACATTGAAATCAGTGTCTCACAAATTGAAAACCACCTGCCAATCTGTTAGTAAACTTTTTTTTTTTTTATTAAAGTGCTAAGTCAAAGGAGACCACCAGTATAACTGCACTTCTTAGGCTACTTTCACACTAGCGTCGGGCTCGGCCCGTCGCGGTGCATCGGGCCGAGGTTCCCGACGCTAGCGTTGTCTCCGCCGCACAACGGGGGCAGCGGATGCATTTTTCCAGCGCATCCGCTGCCCCATTGTGAGGTGCGGGGAAGTGCGGGGAGGTGGGGGCGGAGTTCCGGCCGCGCATGCGCGGTCGGAAAAAGCGGACCGTCGGGAGCAAAACACGTTACATGTAGCGTTTTTTGCTCCCGACGGTCCGCCACAGCACGGCGCAACCGTCGCACGACGGTTGCGACGTGTGTCAATGCGTCGCAAATGCGTCTCTAATGTTAGTCAATGCAGAAAAAACGCATCCTGCAAGCACTTTTGCAGGATGCGTTTTTTCGGCAAAACGACGCATTGCGACGTAATGCAGTTAACGCCAATGTGAAAGTAGCCTTATTCACGGACGACTGCTGATCTACTAACATATGGCCAAAGTCATGTGTAGGTCCAACTGATCTTGCCACATTTCGAGAGGTTCCACCTCTTTATCATGCAGAGCAGCCTGAAACATGGTGCGACTAGCTGTAGGGATGAGCAGGGGCGTAACTACCGCGGTCGCAGCAGTCGCCATTGCGACCGGGCCCCGCAGGTTAGGGGCCCGGGGCCGGCGGGTCAGGGGCCCGGGGCCGGCAGGTCAGACTGCAGGGCCGGACTGGCCATCGGGCACTTCTGGCAAATGCCAGAAGAGCCGGGGCCAGTAGTGGGCCGCTGCACTGTTCCTCCCCTCCCCCCGCCAGTGCCGCCGCCGCATTTAACTATACCGGCGTCTATGACACCGGTATAGTTCAATGCAATGATGGAGGAGAGCATCACCTGACGCTCCCTCTCCCATCATTCCCTGCTCTGCCTCTGACAGTACACTGCGGGTGCGCGATGACGTCATATCATCGCGCACCTGCTGTGTCCTGGGCAGACTGCAGCCGCCAGGAGCAGCGCGGGCAAAAGGAAAGGTGAGGAGAGGGTTTTTTTTTTTTTTTTTCTTTTTTCTTTTTAAATGGACTGTGGGGCCATTATCGGGGGGGGGGGGGGGGGAGGAGGAGATGAGATGTGGGCTGTGCTGTATATACCCCTGTGCGGGCTGTGCTGTATATACCCCTGTGCGGGCTGTGCTGTATATACCCCTGTGCGGGCTGTGCTGTATATACCCCTGTGCGGGCTGTGCTGTATATACCCCTGTGCTGTATATACCCCTGTGTGGGCTGTGCTGTATATACCCCTGTGTGGGCTGTGCTGTATATACCCCTGTGCGGGCTGTGCTGGATATACCCCTGTGCGGGCTGTGCTGGATATACCCCTGTGCGGGCTGTGCTGGATATACCCCTGTGCGGGCTGTGCTGGATATACCCCTGTGCGGGCTGTGCTGGATATACCCCTGTGCGGGCTGTGCTGGATATACCCCTGTGCGGGCTGTGCTGGATATACCCCTGTGCAGGCTGTGCTGGATATACCCCTGTGCGGGCTGTGCTGGATATACCACTTTGCAGGCTGTGCTGGCACCCAACACCATGTTGCAGTGCAGGAGATTCCTGCAACAGTCTGAGGCGTATGTAGGGGAAGGTTGGGGTGGGGGGGGGCCCCATTTGGAAGTTCGCACCGGGGCCCATAACTTTGTAGTTACGCCACTGGGGATGAGGGACCTTTTTGATTTAGCTGGAATTCATTGCAGTGATTTTTCCCACAAACAATATTTATTTTAATCAAAAGATCTTTGAATAATAAGTTCCACAATTGGATTTTTTTTTTAAATATTCCTGTGCCGAGATAATCTTATATATGTGCCCCTGCTGTGTACTGTATAATGGCTGTGTCTGACCGTGCAGGAACATGGCCTGATCATACCACAGCTCCTGGGCAGGGGAAGAAGCAAAGGAGTATGCAGACAGGACAGAATGGGATCTGCGATGATCCTGTGCTGTCCTGTCTGTATACTCTCTCTTGTTTCCTCTCTGTATACTGTCTTGCTATAGTAGATTCTTATTTATATTGCCTCTGTGACTGAACCTGAGCTTTGTATGAATCTACTAAGCTACAATAGTTGTCATAAGTTATTGTTGTGGCAAAATGCATACATATTAACATATTGAGCACTGCTTTAAAGGGAATCTATCAGTAGGTTTTCACCACCAAACTATTTACAGTATATGCACATGTAGCTCTTTGAAAGATAAATACAGGAATACCTTTATAGTGATGATAGTCGGTAATAAGAAATTAGCTTTTAAATGAATATGCAAATGAGGCTGAAGTGCTTTCGGCTCATGGAGGTACTTCTCAAGCCTTTGTCACTCCAGCTCTATTCCCTTTCCAGTGGCACCTCTTCCTGTTTGACTGACAGCGCACTTGTTTGAAGTAACACAGGAAAGGAGCTGTCAGTCAAGTAGGAGACCGCAGCACTGGGGGCAGAGTATAGAGTTAGAAGGGCAGAATCTTGGGAAGTGCTTCTATGCACCAAAAGCACTTCAGCCTCATTTGCATACCCATTCAAATACAGATTTTTCAGTATTAAAGGAAATGAATGGCTAGCTAAAGGTATGGATGGATTTGTCTTTGAAAGAGCTACATGTGCACACAAATACTTTGGAGGGTGAAATCTTGCTGACAGATTCTTTTTAACATATCATAGTCTGAAATTAATTTACATATGCCAATTTAAAATACCAGCTTTATCATGCGCTAGTGAGGCACATGGAGTGGAATATACTATTTAAATATGGTTTATACTATAAGAACTGGGGATTGGATTCATTTCTATTGTAAGGCAGGAGAAAATCTTGTAGGACATTACAGGTGCCTTCCAGCTGCTCTGTAAACTTTTGTAATTCAAGTATCAAACAAAACTCGGGATCTTTCTACTTTGTCATGCTAAGTATTTTCTGTATACCAGCACATGTAGGGTATTCATTCATCACCTATGGACATTTGGTGAAAGGTTCCTTTGGCTGAAACTTCTTGGTCCATTTGTAGGGTCTACAACATGGCCACTCTATCAACCTCTGTGTATAAGTTTCTGGACAAAGAAACTGTGTAGTTTTGTCAGTGAAGTATGTCAAGTTACAGCTCATGGAATTTACCCAGAAACTTGTCGAAACTTTGCATCATGTTATATTGTCCGCATTATAGGGAGAGGATGGTTACAACATCTGGGTCTGTAGGAGGCCTATTATTTATTGTTCTGTACAGGTAGAGAGTCAAACATTGCAGTCATTTTGCAAGATGAATCATTATGTAAGAAAAGTCAGGCTACCCATTGTGTTAGGCAATCTTTACGACATTTTCACACTTCCTGGTTGACTGGCATTTCTCCCCCCCCCCCCCCGCCCTGTATGTCACCTTTAACTTCACCATATCTCACTCATGCGACATTACCAGGTATTATTTTAGTATGTAACAAAACGTACTGTGCACAGCTTCTTTCTGCACACCATGCTGGCACACATGCAAAATTTGGTTGAGGTTACTGTTGATGTACAGAGTCAGATGGTACAACCAATCAAGCCAGGATGGTGAGGGGTTGGAGCTACAACTCTACAACTTTTCCTACACTTGGTACCACCCAAGTGACTCATCAATTGTAAGTTGTAAGTCTGGCTTCATTATTAAAATAAGCCTCTCAGTCAGCCCCGTCACACACTCATCATGTGCCGGCACAGAAAACTCTTGTTTTGAATCCAAGCCTAAAATGAAGCTGTCAAGACCCAGGAGACGGACTGGTCAGGGTATCAAATTTAAGTTGGAAGTTGCGCACATACATAAATAAAATATATGTTTTTCAAGTTGGACAAACTCTTTAATTATGTCCCAAATAGTTGCCTAATTGTAGATGAGATTCTGAAGAACAACAAATTGGCAGAACACAACTCTGGACATCCCTTTAGGTACACAGTAATTATAGATAAATGCAGTTTGTAAGAATAAAACCTGCAAACTTGCATTGAAACTAATCTACAGGATAATTATGAATTGTCATAAATTGTCCAAATATAAGAAAAAACATTTTAAGATAGTGTGCTCTTGTCCTCTGTGTAAGGGCTCATGCACATGACTAATTTTCTCGGACAAGTGCCATCCGTGATTTTCATAGATAGCAGTCATACCTAGGGTTGAGCGACCTTGACCTTTTTAGGGTCGAGTCATGTTTTGCGAAACCCAACTTTTTGAAAAGTCGAGTCGGGCGAAATCGGCCGATTACTGCGAAAAGTCGAGGATCGGCCGGAACACGAAACCCTATGCACGTCAATGGGGATTTTTTTATTCTCATTCTCTCTCTCTCTCTCTCTCTCTCTCTCTCTCTCTCTCTCTCTCTCTCTCTCTCTCTCTCTCTCTCTCTCTCTCTCTCTCTCTCTCTCTCCCGAAGATTTCGTTTTACACATTGCAAATCCCTGCTGCGCATAAGCGCTAAAATGATCATAGGCGTGCACGCCCCTAACCCCTATGTCATCACTCTGCCCACACTCCTTCATTGGCTGAAAAAATGGCGCTAAATGCGTCATACGAAACGCGACTTTAGCGCCAAGATCGCGTACCGCATGGCCGACCCCACACAGGGATCGGGTCGGGTTTCATGAGACGCCGACTTTGCCAAAAGTCGGCGACTTATGAAAATGAACGATCCGTTTCGCTCAACCCTAGTCATACCTATGATATTCTTTGAGATTGTGCACATATCCAAATTTATTTTTTTTTGGACCTTGTGGTCCCCGGAAAAATTCAGAGACTTCTCCAATTTTGATCGACGTATCGGATCAAAATCGGTAATGCAATTCTATGGATCTGTGAAAAAATTGGACTGTGCTCGAATAACATCTGAGTGTGGTCTGATTTTCACAGACTGACAGAATGTAGAAGGTGGTGAAAATGTTTTTTTTCTTTTCTCTACACGTCTGAGAAAAACTGATCAGAATAATTATACCGTTTTTCTCAAGTGTGGGAACATTGGTCATGTAAACCTACCCCACTGATCAGAGGCATAGCTAGGGTTTTGGTTTGGGGGGGGCGAAACTTCTGAGTGGGCCCCTAACCAGGTAACCTTGATTACAAGTGGGTGACGCACCCTAATAGTGGAGGAGAACCTAATTAGAAGACTAATATTGATATTACCACCATATGGTCAGTGGTAGACACCAGTCCTACAGAACATATAAGAGATCACAGCACAGTTACAGATAATGACTTGCTGCTGACGTTCTTTCTGATGGAGTCGTTCACTTTTCTCGTCTTTTCCATCTGGTCCAGACCGACACGACAACTTCTTCCAGGCAGGACTTGGCTGCAGAGAATACAACAAAGACACGTTTGACTTCTCACATTCCAGCCATCACCATCTATTCTCAACCTGCACAAACTCCTCATCCTGCTGAAACCCCAATGCTGAGCCGCTGCTGCCGTAAGTGTCCCTATTACTGCACTTGCTGTGTGATTCTCTGTGCCTTCAAAATTCTAAAGCAACCCTGTATAATATAGTAACACCGGGCACATGTGCCCTAGAAAACTGTGTCCATCTTTTCCTCCCTAGAAAGTAATAATGCACTGTGTGCCCCTTTGACAGTCACAGTAGCCTGAGTTTCCCTATAACAATAAGTGACCACTTTACATTTAATAATGTCCCAAGTCTCCCCCCGTACAGCTCCTCTATACACAGTATGATACTCTCTTATACACAGTATAATGCCCCCTCACTATATAGTACCACCCACACAGTATACTGACCCCTTAGTAGCCCCCAAACTGTTTGGCTCCAACACTGTATGATGGCCCTTTCACTGTAATCCCCACACTGTACGATGGCCCCCTCACTGTAATCTCCACACTGTATGATGGCCCCCTAGATAGCCTCCATATAGTATAATGCACCAGATCGTCCTAAATATAGTAAAATGCACTCCCCATAGGCCTACTCTACATTGTATAATGCACCCCCAAAGGCAGACTATATAGCATAAGGCAGCCCCCATAGGCAGACTCTATAGCATAAGGCAGACCTCATAGGAAGACTCTATAGCACAAGGCAGCACCCCCATAGGCAGACCCTGTAGTATAAGGCAGCAGACCCTGTAGGATGTCAGCACCCCATAAAAAACAAAACAATAAAACTCGCCTCTCTTCCTTGCTCATCTCCTAACAGCGGGCGCTGGGTGGTGACATCATTGCGCCCACTGTCAGTGTCGGCTTCGGTGACATCAGACGCTGACATGAGGATGATGGGAGTAGGAGCGCAGCTCTCCTTCCCTCATCAATGCGGTCAGCTGTATCAGCTAAATTCCGGTACAGCTGACCTTGCAATGACGGGCGGGGGGCACTCCTCTGGCACCGGGCCCCCCACCGCCTGCTCAGGGGCCCTATGGTGGTAGTGCAGGGAGATAGATTGTCCCTGCTCTGCCGCAGAATGTAACTGTATCTGCGCGCGCCGATACAGTTACAGTAGCGTGGCTCCTGGTGGGCCCCCTTTGAGCACCAGGCCCGGGGCGATTGCCCCCCAGTAGCTATGCTACTGCCACTGATGATGTAGCTCAGACCCTTACATTTACATTACTATGGCATAGGCTCTTGGGTTTGTGGCTTTTGTTGTGTTTTCATTTAGCAAAGTAATACATCGTGTTGATCTAATGTTTTATCTATTTTTTTTATTTTTATTGGTTGTTGTTAGTGATCGTGATCTGATCACATGCCATATTAGAAAATTATGCAATACCCAGAAGTTTACATAGTCAGGAGTCTTAGAGCAACAGCATTAAACTGCATTGAAGAAAGGATGTGGTTGAAAAAGTTGGCCAGGCAAAAGGCAATGGGCAAATGTCCATTTCTCACAGCCTGGTCGTGTATTAGGAAGCAACAAGCCAAATATCAGTGTGTGTATGTTTTAATGGAGTATATGTTATAAAAAAAGACTTAGGCAGATTTTATTATAATTAATTTGGATTTGGGATAACATTTATTACAATTTTTATTTAGAGAATGAATTATGCTTTATTTGTTTTAAATTCATAAAACATTTGCGTGTTACTATTGCTCATTACAGCTGCTTTTTAGTGTTGTGTTCAGTACTGATCTCTTCATTCATAATGCAATTTATCTGGAGTCTTAATGTGAAAACTTTCCAATATTCTTCTATGCATGGTGACGTCCTGAATCTCTAACAAAAGCAAATATTGAGGGGGAAAAAACCAATATTTTTGGATTTCACCATGCCAAATCCTTTGTTTTCAAAAGTAATAAGCCACTGCCAAATTTCTGGCAGCAGCTTATTCTCCTCTCCCAACTTGAGGATACATGCGCATTTGAACGAGCCCAACATGAATGAGTATGATGGGTGTGTTGGGAGAAGTAGATGTCGGTTGAATAAGTAGTTTGGCAGACATCTTTTTTTTTTTTTTTTTTAAGGTGTACGGATATATTTTACAAATGTTTAATTAAACTTCTGATGCTATTAACTAATAGAATAATCCAAAATAATTGTCACTTAGTGTTTGTATGTCATCTAATTTAAAAGCATTATTCTCAACGTTAATCTTTATGACTGTCCGGATTGACGGGAGCAGGAGAAGGGGTTACAGTGCCCTTCTGACTGGGAAGGACCAGTCTCATTATAATGGTGCTGACCCGAACTATGTGCTCTCCTATGAGGCAACAGAAACCGTTTTGCTTCTGCAGCATTGGAGAAGGGAGGCTTCGATCGGGAACATTTAAGAACAGCGCTTTCTAGCTTTATTGGCAAGAGCATTGCTCTCCTTGTCTAGGAGACGTAGGCAGTGAGCAGAAAAAAATGTATTTAAAAATCCCTGTATTCGTCAGAATGGAATTTTTTTTTTTTTATTATTTTTTTTTTTAATATTTACATTTTTAAATTTTTTTTTTTGTTTGTTTTTTTTCATAAGCAGCATCTTGCAAAAGTTTCTTCTTTCTACAAGCAGTTTCTAATTTTAACCATTTATCATAATGAGAATAAGCATTGGAGCGGTGTTAGCTGTTGCAGTATGATTCCCATATTTTAGCAGTTTGTAGCCTTTTTTTTTTTTTATAAAATGTGTCAGCTGAATATTACTATCTGTGTTTACACTGTTGTCAGTTGTTAAGCAATCACAATGCTGACATTTAAGACTCTGTTCACATCTCATTTTGAGTTTACGTCAAAGGCATACATTTGGTAGAGTCTTGTAACAGCAGCCAATTCCCAGAGAGAAGGCTATGAAATATTCTATTGTATATGTATACAGAGAAGGTCAGGTCGCCCATAGTCTCCTGTAATATATACAAATTTTTAATTGTGACTCTTAACACTTTCCTAAATGGTGAAAAAAGCTATATTCATGAGTACCAGATTACGGTAAGGAAGTACGCTTAGCACATATTGGCCTATAGAGGTGACATGTAGAGCATTGAGATTGCGTAGGAACTTCTCACGTCCGGAAAAATAATTAAAAACACATAAGTATTTATCAATAAATCTCAGTTGTCATCAATGTCACATATTGGTTTCATTAATGTAGAATTGTAACGTCTAGCTTTAAAGATGAATAGATTACTAACGCTCACAAAAAATGTCTTTCAATAAGCAATGCAACTTGGATCCACTAGAGCACAGATCAAAGTAAGCAACAGAACCAAAGTCCGGAAGAACGAGGACTGGATTGTAGGGTAACCTAAAGTATATTCCATGGTAGTACTAGCATGAAACAATGGAATTCAAAGGGTGAATATTGAGATCAAAGACCATTGTTGACTTCAAATATTCTTATGTTCCACAAATGTTAACCTGACTTTTTTTTTATAGCTTTTATTGGAGTCTTTGAAAAACAGAATGACTTCTAACTCAGAGTTTATGTTGGGAAGCACTACAAGTGTGAATATTCTCCTCTCTTATCTTACCCTTTTTGAACAGCAAAGCCTGAGATTGCCATCTTTTAAACTAATTTTGCAGGGTTGTAACACACAATGTCTGTTTTATTGTGTATGTATGGCCACCTAGTGTTTCAGATGTAAAGAGTTTTACTAGCATTTTAGTGAAATTGAGTTGTTGTTTAGTAAGTTAGAGTGCTACAAAAATTATATATATATATAATCTGATTTTCCAGCACTATGTCTCCACTCTCAGTCCTGTGTCCACCATTAGTCTCCTAATATAACGTCCCATGGCTTCTTCAGTGTTCATATTTTTGTCTGAGCAGAAGCAACACTGTTCTTTCAATTGGACAAAAATGTGAAGCCTGCAGCTGGTTAGTAGCAACTGATTGGCTGCAGCGATCACATAACATTCTTTATGTCAGCAGACCATCAGGGGATATCGGGCTGAGAGCAGAGGAGTGGCTCCTGTCCAGAAATTAAGCATATAGATTTTATTTATGCAGCACCCTGGATCAATTAACAAGGTGTGGTCCAGTAAGAAAAGCTAAGGGTAGACATATCATATGCAGCAACCTTCCCTCATTTTCAGTTTTCTTTCTTTTTTGAATTGAAATCTTCAATTCATTCTCATTTTTTTTTCTAGTTTTCCTTTGTCCACTATTTTCTTCTTTTCTTGTCTTTATCCAGTGTTTTGATCCTTATTTTCAGTGAAATAATTTTTAATTTTTTTTTTTTTTTAAATCTCCAGGTTGTGTCCGTTTTTACCATCAGTGTGCCATCCTTGTGTCCTGATTTTGCCATCATTGTGCCATCAGGGTGTCTGCTTTTACCATCAGTGTGTCCTGTTTTTACCATCTGTGTGCTACCAGTGTGTCCACTTTTACCATCAGTGTGTCAGCAGTGTTTTTCCAGTATGGATAAAGAAACAAATGACAAATCTTCTCCTATACTTTGTAATGTTAAACACTTATAGTACAGAGATGCCATCCATGTTCTGTACATGTTTTTCACCCACCCATAGACTTGTATTGACTCTTGTTATCCAAAAAAGCGGACATGACCCTGTGTGTTTTGTACGGTCCATGTAAAAATGCAGACATGTGAATAGCAGCATAGGTTATTATGGGTACGTGTGATATCTGAAAAAAAACAGATGCCACACATAATGGAGACACGAACATGTGAAGGAGGCCTAATATTGAGAGCGGACATTTGTAACATCGTTGGTTTAATTGTTGCATGTAAAATATTTTGCAAGAGTCAAGTAGATGGAGCCACCATGACTCTCCTGCTAAGTAACTCCACTCACTTGACTCCTGCAAGGTAATTTACATACAGAAAACTTGGCAATTAATCTATAATTTTATTGATCTTTCTATTGCATATAAAGATACTTATAGAAAGTGAAAGAGTAGAAATAAAACCTAAAGGTGGCAGTTTACTGGAAATAAGAACGTACTGACCACTTCTCCTTAAAGGGAACCTGTCAACCCCAAAATCCGAAGATGAGCTAAGCCCACCATCAACAGGGGCTTATCTACAGCATTCTGTAATGCTGTAGATAAGCCCCCGATGTATCCTGAAAGATGAAAAAAAGAGGTTAGATTATACTCACCTGGGCGGGTGGTCCTGTCTGGGGCCTCCCATCTTCTTACGATGACGTCCTCTTCTTGCCTTCACGCTCCAGCGCAGGCATACTTTGTCTGCCTTGTTGAGGGCAGAGCAAAGTTGTTGTGAACTCTGTTTTTGGGCTCCCTCTTGTGGTCACAACTGGTACTGTGTGAGTGCTGTCTTTGGGCTCCCTCTGGTGGCTCTTTGTGTCATTCTGCAGGTCTGAGGCTTGATCAGCTGTCTCGTTATCTGTTAGCTGGTTTCCTATTTAGTTCACCTGAACTCTCAGTTGTTGCCTGCTGTCAATGTCTTCAGTGCTATTTTGGAGCTCTCCTGCAGTCCTTCGTTATCAGTCTCTTCAAGAGAAGCTAAGTTTTGCTTGGTTCATTTTTTGACCATCAGTGGTCATATGTTTCTTGGTTTATTTTTGTTTCTTGTCCAGCTTGCTAATATGTGATTTCCTTGCTTGCTGGTAGCTCTAGGGGGCTGAGTTTCTCCCCTCACACCGTTAGTTGGTGTGGGGGTTCTTGTATTCTCAGCGTGGATATTTTGCATAGGGTTTTTTACTGACCGCACAGTTCCCTATCTGTCTTCTGCTATCTAGTATTAGCGGGCCTCATTTGCTGTATCTGTTTTCATTTCTATGTTTGTGTTTTCCCCTTACCTCACCGTTATTATTTGTTGGGGGCTTCCTATATCTTTGGGGTGATTTCTCTTGAGGCAAGTGAGGTCTTACTTTCCCTCCAGGAGTAGATAGTTTCTCAGGCTGCGTCGAGACGTCCAGGATTTTAGGCACGTTCACCGGCTACCTTTAGTGTGTTGGTTAGGATCAGGTTTGCGGTCAGTCCAGTTACCACCTCCCTAGAGCTCGTGTCTATGTTCATAAACTTTGCTAGTCCGTTTTGTGATCCCCAGCCACTAGGTTCATAACAAAAGTACTGCAGTGCGCAGGGGCCAGAAGAGGTCAGAGAGGCTCGGCGCCTGCGCACTGCAGTACTTTGCTCTGCCCTCAACAGGGCAGACAAAGTACGCCTGCGCCGGAGCCGCAGCGTGAAGACAAGAAGAGGACGTCATTGAAAGAAAATGGGAGGCCCCGGACCGCGATGCCCATCGGACCGCCCCTGGGTGAGTATAGTATAACCTCTTTTTCTCATCGCTCAGGATACATCGGGGGCTTATCTACAGCATTACAAAATGCTGTAGATAAGCCCCTGATGCCGGTGGGCTTAGCTCACCTTCGATTTTGGGGGTGACAGGTTCCCTTTAACTACTATCTTGTGCTATGTATGATTTTAGATGCACTGTATTTATACCTGCTATTTGGTATAACGGACATGGAGACTGTGTAGTCCCATGTCTTTTTAATACATTTTTATAACTTTCATTTTAGACAAAAAAAAATCTTGGTTTTATAAAATAAGATTTTTCTTTCTTACTGGAATACTGACTTTTAGAATTTAAGAAAATAATCATTGTCTTCCTGACAAGATTTAACTGATGTTTCGCCACTTACTTGCTGCCTCTCGGTTCTCGCACCCTCCCTGCTCTGTTTTGATGACGTCCAAAAAGTAGACTCAGACCTGTCTTTAGTTTTTAACTAGCTAACTTCCAGACATCTTACAAGCTCGGCATGTAAAATTGCATGCAAAAACTTTTTTCTTTAATTTGAAGGTAATGAGGCCTCACGTGTATTCCGTCCTAAAAAATCTATACCAAATACTATATAGATGCACGGAGCTCGCAAAACATAATTTGTATGTGGCAGAAAAAAAATGCACATTTTATGACATGCTCTGAATTTTCAAATTTCTTGTTGCACAAACTAGTGAAAAATCCATGCGATTTTGGCGAAAAAATAAACAAAAACTGCTGAGTATTTTTGGCAAGTGTGAATATAGTCTTAGAAATGTAGTAATATTATAATAATATCACTAACTTTTCACTGGTTAAATACGGTAGTTCGATAATCTGGACAGAAAGTACGGGCTCTACTTTCCTAATTTGTGACTTTTGGAGAAAGTAGAAGGATTGGGTTAATATACTTTTAAAACACTCTAAATATTTAAGTTAATTTTTTGGCTTTGTCATCTTGACATTGGAATTTTTGCTAGTGTCGACTTGTTGTATTACTTGGAACAGTCCATATTAAAACCCCTTCAAACATGCCTTCTGGATCTTATTTAAGAAGTAAATGAAATCTCATGACTACCCCGTAGTTATAAAATTATAATCTTTGTAGATCGCTGGAGATTTACATGTTCTGGAACACACAACTTTTCTTTTACATTGATTAACAACCTCCACGTAATGTTTTATTAAAGCTATATGCGAAATTGAGAACTTCGAATCCATAAATCTGCTAAAAAGTAACATTTGACGCAAATAGACAGCCACAATAGTTGCACAATTTCTATATAAAACATTATTAAATATTTTTTTTTTCGAACGGGTAACTCTAATCAAAGAGAGTCATTCTGTTAATATATGGCGGAAGTAAAAATAGAAAGAAAAATAAACTAGTCTCAGACGTGTAAATTTTTTATTTTTTTTATTATTATTCTTGACTGTTCTTCCAGATGGACAACACATTCCCACTGATGATGGTAATCTTGTGTGGCACTGGAACTATGACAAACATTTCCTACAAACGGAAGAAAATCGAACAATGGATAGATTTTTTTGACTGTAAGATCAGATCTATTTTACCATTACTATTTTGGGGGGGGGGGGGTTTGCAGGGTGTTTAACCACTGTACTTTAGCTAGGTATTAGGTATAGGGTCAGGATATGTTAAGTTGTAGGGCTTAGATAAGGAATAGCTTAGCTTTGCTTCTGATCCTGCTGATCAAAAATTGTAAAAAAATTTTTTCTAACAATTAGTTAAAATTATTAAATTTTTTTAAAGTATTGATTGATTTGGAGTGGGCAATTAGATTTATGCTACGCCTGCAGCCTATATACATAATAAATTGACCTTTATTCTGGAGTTAATGTGATAATTGTCGAATGGCATGTATTTATCAAACTGTGACAAAATGGCAATAAAAGTGCTAGAATTTTTTATAATTAATTTTTTAATTTTATAATAAAATATGTCTAAAAGCTCTACTAAATCCAGTTCTAATTGAGCACAATACATGTGAAAGATGAAATGTTTCAGTGCTTCATTGTCATTTACTATGGCTACTGTAGTAGGCTACGTTCTCTCGATGCGTTTTTTTACGCTAAGTATTCAAAAAAATCCACATCAAAAGCTCATTGTGGGAATGTAGTTTTATTTTACACATTTGGCTGTGCTGAATAGGATTTGCAGCAAGTTTTAATGCACTCATATACATAGCAATGTGACTAGATAATCCGATTACTAACTGTTGCTTTAAATTTTAAAACTTCCTTAAAGGGAACCTGACATTAGGATTGGGCACAGTAACCTACATACAGTGTCAGGTCGGTGTCATTATACTGATTTACAATGATACCTTGGTTGATGAAATCCGTCTTGTGGTTATTGTTTAATCTTTATTATCAGTTTGTAGTTAATGATATGCTCGTGCTCCGGGTCGGCCGGTAGGGGTCTTCATGTGGTACTTTAAATATAAGTCCCCTGCCCCCAGTCATATACTCACCTTCCAACAGCTTTACCTTTTCCTGATGTTGCTCTATCTTGTGTCCGTGTCTTCTGACTGGCCGGAAGTCACAACTAATGATGAGCGAGTATTCTCGTCACTTGAGATTTCCTGAGCATGCTCGGGTGGTCTTCGAGTATTTGTGAGTGTTCGGAGATTTAGTTTGTAGCTGCAGCTGCATGATTTGCAGCTGCTAGACAGCCTGAATACATGTGGGAATTGCTTGTTTGTTAGTGAGTATGAGATGGGGAATTACATTAAAGCTGGAGTCACACTGCAGCGAGATACGGCCGAGTCTCGCAGGTTAAAAAGAAGCTCTGGCATCGGCACTCCGGAGCGGAGCGGGCGGCCGCATAGCAATACATGGAGCCGCACGCTCCGCTCCGGAGTGCCGGTGCCAGAGCTTCTTTTTAACCTGCGAGACTCGGCCGTATCTCGCTGCAATAAGACTCCGGCCTTAGGGCACCGCTCCAGCGGTGCAATAAAAAAAAAAAAAACAATAGAGTGGTGCTTTAAATAAGCCTGTCCCAGTTATGTAAAATAATGTACGAAAGGCCAAGTAGCGAGAAAATTGAATGTGTATAGAAATATTGGCCATAAGCTAGATGAATTTCTCTCCATATCATAGGCTGATCAAGTTTTCTTTCAATGGCAACTACTGTATTATTATGATCTCGTCCAGCTGGATCTGCTACTAATCTGCAGATCTCTTTTGTCTTGTCTCCTAAGGCTATGTTCACACGTTGCTTTTTTTCATGCAGGCAAAACCTTTTCTCTTGCTTACAAAAATCAGGTTTTGCTGTGTTTTTTGCTGCGTTTTTGTGGTCTCTTGTGCATGTTGATAAAATTTAGTGCCCCCCAAAAATCACGGTGCAACTTCCTTAAGGGTTTTGCACCAACAACACTGCAAAACCTGTTACCTGCCTAACTTTTGCTGCAATTTTGCACGCACTTATTGCTTTCTATGAGTGATAAACTCTGAAAGCAGTGACCTGCTGCAGTTTGCAAAAAACGCAGCCGTTTTCCAAGTCAGTCAAGAACTAAAAAGAACGTGTGTGCACGAGATTTTTAGAAAAATGTCATAGCCTTTGCTGGTACTGTAAAACGCAACGTAAAATTTTTAGTAAAAAAAAAAAGCAATGTGTGAACATAGCCTTAGTTGTGCAGCATATTAAGGTGACAAACCCAATGGAGGTGTTATTTACCCCAGGTCCTTTAATTTATCATAAAAAAATAGAATTAAGCTACGTTTTGGGTGAGTTTTTTTACTGGGTGTATTTTAAAATAAATGCAAGTAACCTATTTTACTTAATGGGTGCAGAAAATCTTTAACATCAAAAACTCACCTAAAGCTCATGACGGGAACGTAGCCTGAAGGTTTGGCATAAGTAAAACTGAGACAAGAAACAAACAAAAAAAATTCATTTATTTTTTGTGTGACGTAATTTGTATGTGATTTGTATGACGTAATAAAGATATAATATATATATATTACGTCATACAAATTTCAGACTTTATTATCTCGTGCATACTTAGAATACAGATAGGTAATGTAGAAGAAAAGGCCGAACCAGATTTATTTGGCTCTTTTTAGACACTGAAGTGTGTGTGTGTGTAAATATGTAAAAATATATTTGAATTCAGAAAAAATAGAAGCTAAACTATTTTCCCCCACCCAATAAAAAATTACTAACATTAACATATAGCATCCTGTAGCTGAAAAAAGGGTTTGGACAGCTGCATTCGAAGGTCTGCTTTTCCAGTTCTGGGCCTTTGTGAATTTCTAAGAAATGCAATAAAAAAAAGTGTTATCCTTCTAGGAATGGGTTATTTTATAAGCTGTTAATTTATGTCTTCTTAAATTTCTCATTCTTTTCATATATCTCTGCTAAGAATTATAATATCCTTGCCGCTATTTATTCAACACAATCTAGACAGAGAGCTCGCCTGTGGAGGAAAAAGAGGGCCCCAGTGTAGAAAAACCGGTGGCGTTTGTGCCCCCCTCCTCCAGGATTTTCCTGGAAAGTCAGCCACACGTTGGGAAATATGTCTTGCAGCATTTCTATAATAAGCTGAAAGACACTGCAAGGATCATATCTGACCTTAACTCTGCCGAGCGAAGATTTTCTTTACATTTTGCAGTGAAAATTTAGTGCTAGCCACTTTGCTTTTTGTACCACTAATTGTTCTAATGCTAGACTACAGATCCTGAACATATATTTACGTAGATTTCACGGATGGAGAAAGCATTCAGAAGTTGGATAAAATTTTGATAAATAATGCATATGTAAAATATATTTATATCAACCATAAAATATATATATATGTAATATTTGCGCGTGTGTGTGTGTGTGTGTATATATATATATATATATATATATATATATATATGTGTATTATTTTTTTTATTTTTTTTTATTAATCTCCAGCAATTATTTCAGTGCTTCTTTTTAAACAAGAAGTCATTATACATGGGATATTAAGTTATTAGAATCCTTTAGGCTAAGTTCACACTAGTCATTTTTATTTATGCAAATTTTTTGCTACGTTTTACAGTACCAGCAAAGCCTATGAGATTTCCAAAATCTCATGCACACACTGTTGTGTTTTTTATTTTTTTGTTTGTTTTGTTTTTTTCATCAGTATTTTGTGCTTTGCATGTTTTTTTGGACATCGAGCATGTCACTTCTTTCAGCGTTTTCACCCATTGACTTTAATAGATGGTGAAAAAAAAAAAAAAAAGCACCAAAAATGCAGGCATCACGTTTTGCTGCGTTTTTTTGTGCCAAAACCTGATTGTATAAAACAGGACTTATTTTTTTCAACACTAAACTTTTATCAGCATGCACAGGAGACAAATCTAGCATGCCAAAACCGCCGCA
This sequence comes from Ranitomeya variabilis, assembly GCF_051348905.1. NCBI lineage: Eukaryota > Metazoa > Chordata > Amphibia > Anura > Dendrobatidae > Ranitomeya > Ranitomeya variabilis. The sequence goes on from NC_135238.1 coordinate 60,129,072, forward strand.
AAAAGAGCACTAAAAAACATGGAAAACATGCTTTTTTCCTGCCAAGAGATCAGGTTTTGCTGCTTAAAAACCATCTAGTGTGATCTTACCCTTATAGAAGATCTGGTAGAGGTGGGATTTTGGAGAAGTTTCTCTTTAGATTGTTCATGTTCATAAACTGTATTATTACCATTATGACTGGATGATCTAATAAGGTGTTGGCTTTTCGGTCTGTTGAGATTTGCAATATATTTCAGTTTGTGGCTTTCATTACATTTAAGGGTATTTCTAAGTAATGTATTTGTAAAGCTCTTCCCACATGATTGAGTTTGAGAGAGGGAAAATCTTTTTTTCAATGGTTTCTGCAGCTATGGATATATATAAAGCAGGCTTTGCTACAGCAACATTGACATATGGAGTCACATAAAAATATCGCTGCCGTTTCCCAATGGAAATATAACTTGTTTCTGTGCATCTGTGACAATGGAATCAGCCATTGCAAAGAAATGTCCGTCAAATAGTCAAAATCACAGACATAAGAGGGGCCCTGTGCAAGAGCAATATAGGGGTTTTTTGCAGTCCAATAGATCATCTAATGCACAATTACGCTACCTTATTCCGCAACACTTTACAGATATTATCATCACTGTCCCCATTGGGGATCACGATCTACATTCCCTATCAGTATGTGTTTGTATTATGGGAGGAAACCGGAGAACCCGGAGGAAACCCGCACAAACACAGGGAGAACATACAAGCTCCTTGCAGATGTTGTCCTTGGTGGGATTCGAACCCAGGACCCCAGCGCTGCAATGCTGCAGTGCTAACCACTGAGTCACTGTGCTGGCCTACCCATGCTTTGGAGAAGTAAGTGAACCCCCTCGCCTCTTGTGCCAACGTGCGGCTGCACAGGTTACACCAATGATTATGTCCACCTCTGGTTATCCATTAGGATTTTACTGTGCAGGTTGGACGATTAGTAATGACATTAAAGGGAATCTGTCAGCAGGATTTTGCTATTTAATCTGGGCGTAGCATGATGTAGGGCAAGTGAGCCCGATTCCAGCAATGCACTACTTACATTACTCGGTGCAACCAGAGTTTATAGATGCAGCATGCAGCAGAGCTCTCTGTGTACATTGTCTATTGACAGTGAGCTGCTTATCAGAGGAGGGGGAGTGATTGGACCAGGGCTCATAAGAGCTCTAGTCCAGGCAGTGATAATATTCTGTTGATAAAACCTTCATTGTAAGTAAACAGCACACAACCATAAAAGTGACACCTTGTTGAATTCAGTGTCTCAGCTGCTACCTCATTCTGTCCTCAGATTACATAGCAAAGCCTCCCAAAGCCAGATTTCCTTTAACAGGACATCATGCAAAAATCTGTTTAAAAACCATGTCTGTCATACTTAGGCACTTTTGTATTAAAGAAGCACTCTCGTGAAGGTTTTTATTTATTTCCTGAATCTGTGTATACAGTGTGTGAGGCAGTGAGTGTAATCATATGCGAGGGGTGGTATATATCCCCCAGGATGTGCCTAGAAGCATATTGAGACCACTGGAGTGCATTGCAGTAACAGATCTAGCTGTGGCTGCAGTGCAGAATAAAAGTAAGTTGGTCTTGGACAAACTATTTGCCCAAGGCAGATTTAACCCCTTTCTTGCATTGGAGGTACTATTCCGTCCCTGTCACCTGGGCGTTATTCTCATGGACGGAATAGTATGTCACGCGCGATCAGCTGCGCTCACAGGGGGAGCGCTGCCGATCGCGGCCGGGTGTCAGCTGATTCTCACAGCTGCCACCCGACACTTTAACCCCCAGAACACTGCGATCAAACAAGTGGAATAACACGCGATCAAAAAGACGGATATAAATAAACATGGTACCGCTGAAAACGTCGTCTTATCCCGCAAAAAACGAGCTGCCATACAGCATCATCAGTGAAAAAATAAAGTTATAGCTCTCAGAATAAAGTGATGCAAAAACAATCATTTTTTATATAAAATAGTTTTTATTGTATAAAAGCGCCAAAACATAAAAAAAATGAAGTATTGCTGTAATTGTACTGACCCGAAAAATAAAACTGCTTTATCAATTTTACCACACGAGGAACAGTATAAATGCTCCACCCAAAAGAAATTCATGAATTGCTGGTTTTTGTTCATTCTGCCTCCCAAAAATCATAATAAAAAGCGATCAAAAAGTGTCATGTGCCCAAAAATGGTACTAATAAAAACATCAACTTGCCCCACAAAAAACAAGACCTCACGTGACTCTGTGGGCCAAAATATGGAAAAATTATAGCTCTCAAAATGTGGTGATGCAAAAACTATTTTTTGCAATAAAAAGCGTCTTTTAGCGTGTGACAGCTGCCAAATATATAAATAGTAAATCAACCCCCCCCTTTATCACCCCCTTAGGGGAAAATAATAAAATAAAAAAAATGTATTTCCATTTTCCCATTAGGGTTAGGGTTTGGATTAGGGTTAGGGTTGGGATTAGGGTTAGGGTTGGGATTAGGGTTAGGGGTGTGGTTAGGGTTGTGATTAGGGTTGGAGTTAGAATTGGGGGGTTTCCACTGTTTAGGCACATCAGGGGCTCTCCAAACATGACATGGCGTCCGATCTCAATTCCAGCTAATTTTGCATTGAAAAGTCAAATGGCGCTCCTTCCCTTCCGAGCTCTGCCATGCGCCCAAACAGTGGTTTACCCCCACATATGGGGTATCAGCGTTCTTAGGACAAATTGCACAACAACTTTTGGGGTCCAATTTCTCCTGTTACCCTTGGGAAAATAAAAACTTGGGGGCAAAAAGATTATTTTTGTTAAACAAATATGATTGTTAATTTTTACGGCTCTACATTATAAACTTCTGTGAAGCACTTGGGGGTTCAAAGTGCTCACCACACATCTAAATAAGTTCCTTAGGGGGTCTACATTCCAAAATGGTGTCACTTGTGGGGGGTTTCCACTGTTTAGGCACATCAGGGGCTGCATGGCGTCCGATCTCAATTCCAGCCAATTTTGCATTGACAGGTCAAACGGCACTCCTTCCCTTCCAAGCTCTGCCATGCGCCCAAACAGTGGTTTACCCCCACATATGGGGTATCGGCGTACTTAGAACAAATTGTACAACAACTTTTGGGATCCAATATCTCCTGTTACCCTTGGTAAAATAAAACAAATTGGATCTGAAATAAATTTTTTGTGAAAAAAAGTTAGTTTTTTTTTTTTTTTTTAATTCAAAAATTCCTGTGAAACAACTGAAGGGTTAATATACTTTTTGAATGTGGTTTTGAGCACCTTGAGGGGTGCAGTTTTTAGAATGGTGTCACTTTTGGGTATTTTCTATCATATAGACCCCTCAAAATGACTTCAAATGAGATGTGTGTTGTGATCCGCTTTTTGGCTCCCCTGGTGGTGGCTAGTGGTACTGGAGACTTGTGTGTGCTTTTCTGCCTCAGCTCACCTGCTTCCATCAGTTTTGGGAGTTCCCTATTTAGCCTTGCTCTCCAGTCACTTCCTTGCCGGTCATCATTGTAACCTGAGTCTTTCAGTTGCATGTTCCTGCTACTAGTCTGCTGATCAGCTAAGTGGACTCTTGTCCTTATTGTTTTGTTTTTCTTGTCCAGTTTACAGTTTTGTCATTTCCTGTTACTGGAAGCTCTTGTGGACTGAAATTGCCACTCCTGTGTCATGAGTTGACACAGGAGTCTTAAAGTAATTTCAGGATGGGTTTTTTGAAAGGGTTTTTCAGCTGACCGTGAAGTCCTCTTTTGTACCCTTCCTCTATCTAGTAAGTGGACCTCGCTTTGCTAAATCTACCTTCATACTGTGTATGTCTTTTCCTCTGAACTCACCGTTAATATACGTGGGGGCCACTATCATCTTTGGGGAATTTCTCTAGAGGTAAGCCAGGTCTTTTCCTTCCTCTTCCAGGCGTAGTTAGTTCTCCGGCTGGCGCATGGCATCTAGGCAGCCGTAGGAATGCTTCCTGGCTACTGTTAGTTGTGTGGTAGATTTAGGTCACGGTCAGCTTGAGTTTCCATCACCCGAGAGCTAGTCTGTTATTTTTGTGTTTCTTATGTTCCCATGCCATTGGGGAATCATGACAGATGTGGTCCCTAAAAAAAAAAAATGGTGTTGTAAAAATGAAAAATCGCTGGTTAACTTTTAACCCTTATAACTCCCTAATAAAAAATGTTGGTTCCAAAATTGTGCTGCTGTAAAGTAGACATGTGGAAAATAATTACTTATTAGGTATTTTGTGTGACATATCTCGCTGATTTAAGGGCATGAAAATTCAAAGTTGGAAAATTGCGAAATTTTCTACATTTTTAACAAATTTCTGCTTTTTTTTACAAATAAACGCAAGTCATATCAAAGAAATGTTACCACTGACATGAAGTACAATATGTCATGAGAAAATATTGTCAGAATTAATGGGATACATGGAAGCGTTTCAGAGTTATAACCTCATAAAGGGACAGTGATCAGAATTGTAAAAACTGGCCCGGTCATTAACGTGCAAATCACCCTAGGGGGTTAAGGGGTTAAAAACTTGGGTTTTATTTTTGGAGTGAACTACAGGATGGTAGTGGGGCAGTTTGCTCCCTCCAGCCAGGTCTTACAAGTGAACCATGGCCACAGATTCCATTTAAAAACCCTGCAGCCAAGTGTTGGGTGTGTCAGTCATGGTTTGTAAACTGCAGAGCAGTTGGCTCTGCAACATCTGGCTTGTGTGAAGTAAAATGAAGCCAAAGGAAGCAAAAAGGCCTGGCGCCCCTCAGCGTAACACTGTGGTGCAGTCGTCCACAGCAACCGTTCACGAATAAGGACTGTCTTGACGCCACGGCTGCGATCCGGAGTATACCATTTGCTTTCCATTTGTGAGTTTCTTTGGACATTAAAGACAGTGGCTTTAAACTTTTATGCAATCCCTGCCTATCTGTTGCACTGCACTAACCCCGCGGCACTACAACTGGTATGCAAAAGTTTGGGCACCCCCTGGTCAAAATTACTGTTATTGTGAACAATTAAGCTAATTAAAGATGAAATGATCTCTAAAAGGCCTAAAGTTAAAGATGGCACATTTACTTTGTATTGTAGGCAAAAAAAATCTGTTTTCATCTTTTACATGTTAAAAATTAAAATAAGGAAAATGGACCGATTTAAAACTTTGGGCATCCTTGGAGATTTGTGTGCTCAGATAACTTTGGCCAAGGTTTCAGACCTTAATTAGCCTGTTATGGTAATGGCTTGCTCACTAACATTGTTGCGAAAGGCCAGATTATGTAAATTTCCCAACTTTATAAAAACTCAGCCTCCTCTAACCTTGTGCCAAGAAATAGCAGCCATGGGGTCTTCTAAGCAGCTGCCGAACACTCTGACAATGAAAATGGTGGAGGTCCATGAGGTTAAAATAGAACTCTTTGGCCTCAATGACGAAAGGTACATGTGTGGAGAAAAATGGGCACAGAATTTCTGGAAAAGAATATCACGCCAACGGCTAGCATTGGTCTGTGTGCATACAGAGAGCCCGTGGACTACGCGGACTAAAACCCGAACTCTGGCTCCCTATGATGAGTTCACATATTTAGCTCAACAAGAAAGGGAGAAGAATCATCTGGCAAACCTGACTGCTTCTCCTGTAGGAACAAAGCAATGGACTTGTTGAAATTCAACATGCCTAATAGTTCTTGGACACTTTTTGTCTAATAGGTATTAGCCCCTTTAGCCTCATTACTACTGAGATATTTTTTTCAATAATAATATAATAATGTGGTGTTTCGACTTTTGCCCAAAAAAGTCTTTTCCACCTGTGGCAATTGATATTATCAGGGCTGGTCTTACATTTTCCGAGTGGTCGCTGCAGAGAATATGTGGAATACCAATGTGCAGCCTTGTAATTCATCACCAGCTGGATCTGCCACAGTGATAGATGGCCGGTGCTCTCTAGTCTAGCAATTAGAGCGGCAGTCCTGAATAGAGGCCATCATCTATGATGTCTACATACCTTAGCGAGGTCATATAAATCTCAATGATCCCTTTTATTTATTTAATTGCTGACATTAACGGATGTATATAAAGTTCATGGTGATATACAGGAAAAAAATGTCCTCCAAATATAATGGTCTTGGTGACCTGATAACCAGTAGCCATTTGTCTTGTTGATGTTGTTGAGATATCCTGTTCAGTGCCAGATGATTGAGTTTTCTAAGGCCAGGGTCACACCAGCATATACGAGAGAATTGGGACGATTATACTAATCATACTCTGATCAAACTCTAATCCGCATTTGATCAGATTGTGATCCGATTTCCATGAATGAGGAAAAGATGGGATTTTTTTCCCCATCTCCTCCATTCTGTCAGTCCATGGAAATCTGACTGCACTCAGATGTCATCAGATTGCAGTCTGATGGTTTCCACAGATTCATTGACTTGTATTTCCAAGTGCAATCCGGTAACTGGATCCAACTCAGGCTTGCTAAGAATTTTCTAAAATCGAACATGTGCCAGGCCTCATAGAGGAACATCGGTCTAAGCGCGATCTGTTGTTTTGTCTGATCGCACTCGGACCGATAATGCAGTCATATGCACGAGCCCTAATACTTGGTAATTGATAATGTAGGTTACCTGTTTTTGCATTTTTTTTTCTAGTGCTGGATATCTTTTGAGTATTCTGTATGTATGTTACTAAAGCACCTACAGTGACATGCAAAAGTTTGGCATCACTGGTCAAAATTACTGTTATTGTGAAAAGTTAAGCATGCCACAGATTTTTCAATGATGTTCAGATCAGAGGACTCTGAGGGCCATTCTGAAACCCTCAGTTTTCACCTTTCTGAGGTAGTCTATTGTGGATTTTGACGTGTGTTTAGGATCATTGTCTATTTGTAGAAGCCATCCTCCTTTCAACTTCAGCTTTTTTACAGATGGTGTTAGGTTTGCATCAAGAATTTGTTGAAATTTCATTGAAACCATTCTTCCCTCTACCTGTGAAATGTTCCCCGTGCCATTGGCTGCAGCACAACCCCAAAGCATAATTGATCCACCCGCATGCTTAATGGTTGGTGAGATGTTTTTTTTCCTGAAATTATGTGCCCTTTTTTCTCCAAACATACCTTTGGATCATTGTGGCCAAAGAGTTCTATTTTAATCTCATCTGTCCATAGGACTTGTTTCCAAAATGCAATCAGGCTTGTTTAGATGTTCTTTTGTATATGTCTGATGCTGAATTTTTATGGTGAGACGCAGGAGAGGTTTTCTACTGATGACTCTTCCATGAAGGTCATATTTGTGCAGGTGTCTCTGAGCAGCAGAACAATGTACCACAACTCCAGAGTCTGCTAAATCTTTCTGAAGGTCTTTTGCTGTCAAGCAGGAGTTCTGATTTATCCCATATCTGCAGGTTAACAGCATTATTTCTGGTGACAGGTTCCATTTAACTTTAGGCCTTTTAGAGACTATTTCATCATCAACTTGCTTAACTGTTCACAATAACAGTAATTTTGAGCAGGGGTGCCCAAACTTTTAAATGCCACTGTACAGAACTTTTAAAAAGATTTTTTTTCCTTTTCAACTTTCTTCAGCTTGTAGATTTTTGGATGTTGAAAATAACAAGCGCAGTAATGCTCACCTTCCCCTGCTTTAGCAATGTATCTATGACAATGCCCCCTGTGATTTTATAAAGGCTGACAGACTGCAGCGGTGACATTATGTCTACAATGCATGTAGCTGCTGCAGCCAATCAATGAGCAGCCTAGCTTTTATGTTATTCAGATAAGCCTCGTTGATTTGGTAATTTTGGGGGTTTTACTATTTAACTTTCAAATTCAATGTAAGTCTTACAATTAAAGTATACAGTCTCCATGTAAGAGTCAGTGAGCAGTGCACGGTCTGACATGATGTCTTAGCCCAACGCTGCACTTTACTTTGTAATACTTATATTTTAAATCCAGTTATTGTAGGACTCCAAGCAGATTTGTATTGTAAGAGCTACCACTTAGCTGATTATCTACAGAAATTAAATTAGCCGACCTGGAGAGTCAGAATTAGCCTGTAGGGAAGCCGACTTGGCAACCGTGTAACTGTTAATCCATCCATGTACAAAAAGGGAAAGACCTTCAACATTTCTACAAAAAAAAAGAAAATGTTTATCTCAATACTTTTTTTTTTTTTCAATTGTGTGCTTCACTGCATAAACCATATTATTGTTTATTTTGAATTATCTATAATTTTCGTATCTAAGGTAAATTTATGTAGGAGGTTTGTGTGTAACCATGGATATGCTGTCATGTTTTCCAATGTCATTTTCTTAGCAACATTGTTTGTAATGATTCAGAAAACCGTATTTCTGTGCAGCTCGCTGTTAGGACATTGGCACTGGAATTTTTTTAAAATTAAAATTAAATCGTAAGTTTAGCAGCATAATAAGTCTGAAATATGGTACTATTAGTTACTGAAAGTTCAACCACGATTCTTGCACATCTTGGTCTCCTGTCATTTGTACACTGGGCAAATTGAACATTACATAATAAATAAATAAATACATATATATATATTTTTTTTTTTTATTATCTCCTGCAAATACGGGATTAATGGGGAGGCTACTAGCGTTGTGAACCTGCCGGTGCCTGCAATAATTGACTTTATTTCCCCCCACAGCCTCGTTCTTTCAGTCACGGTGGTGGTGCCGGCGCCGTTTCGGTCACCACTCAGTGTATAGAGCGCGGCGGCTGTAACCGCCTCCCCGGCACTGACTAATAGCCGGCCCTAATGCTGAGCCTCACTGTGTAAGAATGCTATTAATCTGCAGATTAACCCCATATTGCAGGTTAATAGCATTATTTTACATTACAGGCTCCCTTTTAAGGTCCTTGCACATGGCAGAGTTGATCAGAACCTATTCGGCGCTGTCTAGAAGTCACGCCACGCCCTGGTATGGACGTCATAATGCACAGGCTCCACTGGGCAATGTATGTACAGTGATTTTATCCATAGGGACTAAGAGATTATACTATGGTATATTATTTTCCTGTTGGAATAATTTGTAAGTTGACAGTAGAAACTTCCTATAATATCACAGATAGTCATATAGAGGTGTAGAAATCTACCATGTGCTTGTATGATTATGCATAGCCATAATGAGGCTATGTGTAATATCTTTTAAAGGGAACCTGTCAGGCCCCCGAAGCCTCTAAAAGCAGCACTATTGTTATTTAGTGACCCATTACTGTATCCTAATAATGTTCGTGATGTCCTAAAGCAACTCTTCATATTCATTCTTCAAGTCTGGCCTAAGGGTACCGTCACACAGTGCCATTTTCATCGCTACGACGGTACGATTCGTGACGTTCTAGCGATATCGTTACGATATCGCAGTGTCTGACACGCTACTGCGATCAGACATCACGCTGAGAATCGTACGTCGTAGCAGATCGTTTGGAACTTTCTTTCGTCGCTTGATCACCCGCTGACATCGCTGGATCGTTGTGTGTGACAGCGATCCAGCGATGTGTTCGCTTGTAACCAGGGTAAACATCGGGTAACTAAGCGCAGGGCCGCGCTTAGTAACCCGATGTTTACCCTGGTTACCAGCGTAAACGTAAAAAAAACAAACAGTACATACTTACATTCCGGTGTCTGTCCTCCGGCGTCTCAGCTTCTCTGCACTGTGAGCGCCTGCCGGCCGGAAAGCGAGCACAGCGGTGACGTCACCGCTCTGCTTTCCGGCTATGGTGCTTACACAGTGGAGAGAAGCACAGCGCCGGGGGACAGACACCGGAATGTAAGTATGTACTGTTTGTTTTTTTTACGTTTACGCTGGTAACCAGGGTAAACATCGGGTTACTAAGCGCGGCCCTGCGCTTAGTAACCCGATGTTTACCCTGGTTACCCGGGGACTTCGGCATCGCTCCAGCGCCGTGATTGCAAAGTGTGACCGCAGTCTACGACGCTGGAGCGATAATCATACGACGCTGCGACGTCACGGATCATGCCGTCGTAGCGATGAAAATGGCACTGTGTGACAGTACCCTAAGATTTTGTAATCATGCCCCCTGGGCGTCATTGAAGTCCTGCCTACTGCTCACTTAATGTTAGGACTTATTTCCAGTCTTACCTTCCACCGTGAGAATGCTCAATGACTCAGGTTTTACTCTTCCTAGCTTGTTCCTCACACTGCACGTGCTCGGGAAGGTATAAACCAAGGCAGGTCTTGACATAACTACGACTTTCTGGGCGTGTACAGTCGGCTAATGAAGCTAGGGAGAGTATGCTCGGCTTCACTGTGGGGAAGGCAAGATTTTTAGTGGTCCTGAGATGAAGATATTTAGGAGATCCAGCAGAGTATGATTGCAGACAGCATCCAATGCCAGACTAGATAAGGAACACAATGCCCCACTGGACAAGTCCAGGGTAATTAGCATATTTTGGCACACATATAATACGTTGTATGCTATATTGAAGACATTAATGAGTTACAGGAATATGCTTCTATACCATTATCGTGGCAGTTTTTGAGGTTTGGGTAACCTGACAGATACCTTGTAAGATCAGAGTGCAGATAAAACCGGAGACTCCGATCCAGCTTGAGATCAAATCTTCAACTCTGGTCCCAGGAAAGTGCTTGATCGGGAGCTGCCTGTTCCAAGATTACAGTTCCATTGGGAGCTGATTGTCTCCATTATTTTTAATTTGAGCTTCCAGGATGGGTGCCATAACCACTCTGTTTGAATCTATATTTCTTACATGATAGAATGCTCCCTTTAAGAAAAACTAAGGAGTGCGGAAAGATTTTAGTCTCATGATTAACTTGTGACCTGCCTAGTGTAGAAAACAATGCGTAGATAAGTAGTTTATCAATTTTGTACTCTGTTTCTGCATGTCCAACTTGTTTGCTTCCATGAATACAACAGTCTTAAAAAAATCCTTAATTCAAATTATAATGGTAGTAAATGGCACACTGTGCAGTGTATTTAACCAAAAAGAATAATATGTATTTACTAAGAATAACAGCAGTAGTGGATTTTCCTATTCAAAAGATTCATTTTAACTTCATTTTTTTTTAGTGTTTTGTCGTGAGACATTTGTATGGTTGTTGTGCTTTTAGGTAGCCAGCTCAAAGGGGTGATCCGACACCTAAAATGTATTTTCTAAGTATCTATACTTGGACTCTAACCACTTTTGTCTTTGTCGTTTGCCTTATTACACAATACCCTACTATTTTCCCTATCTAGCTAATCCCTAAATGTATTTTTTTTGTTGTTGTACTTCTGTGACATTTCATTTGAGAGGAGTCTCTAATGTGACATCACAGGAGGCTGCACTCACTCCCTGCAGCACCCATTGCCCCTAGTTGAACATGATGTCCTCAGGGGGAAGTCCTGCAGTTACATACTAGTTTCTTGCATTGCTGCCCCCTCTGAAGATGTCCTGGATCCTGGGTGATGGACACTGAGAGAGGTGAGTGCAGCACTGGCATTCTGCTTCTATCTGTCTATCTATCTTCTATCCATCATCGCTTCTGTGAAATAATTTGTCGTCAGGGGGTGGAGATAGAAGCAGTGAGTGATATCAGCGCTGCACCACAGCTTCTAGCAACGTCCTCAAATGAATCGTCATCAGGTGGTGACCCTGGTGCACTCACTGCTTCTATCACCACCGTCTTATAGCTTCTTTCAGTTGGAAGCTATGGCGGCAGCAGAGACAGATGCCGAGTTGCGCCGCTGCACTCACATCTCACGATCCAGGACGTCTTCAGATAGGGCAGTGTTGCAAGAAACTAGTAAGCAACTGCAGCGCTGCCCCCTGATGACGTGCTGCTCTATGAGGGGTGTTGTGAACTATATTTCTTGGCTCCCTCTTGTAGTCACTAGCGGTATTACACTTGGATCATCTTTCTCCAGGTTGGTACTCACCTGGTTCATTAGGCCTTGGGTGTTCCTATTTAGACTTCCTGGAAACTCAGTCTAGTGCCTGGAATCGATGTAGTCAGTCTATGTCTGTTTGCTCCTGACTCCTGGTCTCCTGTTCTTTGCAAGATAAGCTAAGTCCCGCTTTCTTATTTTTGTTTATTCGCTTTGCTTCTATTTGGTTCCAGCTTGTTCATAATGTGATTCCTGTTTTTTGCTGGAAGCTCTAGGGGGCTGATATTCTCCCCCCACACCGTTAGTCGGTGCGGGGGTTCTTGGATATTCAGCGTGGATATTTTTGTAGGGTTTTTGCTGACCGTATAAGTCTCCTTCCTATTTTCTGCTATTAATTAGTGGGCCTCTCTTTGCTAAATCTAGTTCATTCTTACATTTGTCTTTTCTTCTTACCTCACCGTTATTATTTGTTGGGGGCTTGTATTTTAACTTTGGGGTCCTTTCTCTTGAGGCAAGTGAGGTCTTATTTTCTTTGAAAGGGTTAGTTAGTTCTCCGGCTGGTGCGAGACGTCTAGAATCAACGTAGGTACGTTCCCCGGCTACTTCTAGTTGTTGTGCTAGGATTAGATATACGGTCAGCCAAGTTACCACCTCCCTATGAGCTGGTTTTTGTGTTTGCGGACTTAGCTGGAACTTCTGAGATCCTCTACCACTAGGATCATAACAGAGGGGTGATGGATGTTGTGGGGAGTGAGTGCAGCACCAGCTTCCTCTAATACGAAACATCACAGGAAGTACAGTAAAAAAACGCACTAAGTTTTACCTATATAAGGAAAAGTTTAGGATTTTGTGCAATAAAGCAAATTACAAAACTGGTACTTTGTAAGGCTAGATATTTCATGAATACTTTTTAGATGCTGGACCACCTCTTTAACATGTTTAGCTGGCTTTACCACTTACTAGATCACTATCACATGTAGTATCTCCCTCCTAAGAACCATGGGCAAGTGTCATGTATCGATATGTAAAACTTGTCATTCCGAATACTGCATTTCACTCGATTTTAACGTGGATCATGTGGGTAATGTATTTTGTTATTAATTTTAGTGCATGGTGAGGGTGCCTGCCTGATAGATACTATGCCTCATGTAGACCAAGTGTCCTCCTTGCCAATAGCAAACCAAGTTTAGCTTTTATTTTCCAAACTGCACTAGTAAATTAAATGTGAACTATTATTGGATTTGTTGGGCAATTATTCCCCAAGGCAGTTTTGATACATGAAGCCAATATTCTCCCTGCTACGAGTTGTCTTTAAAATGTGATGCTGGAAGGATCAAATAACAAAGAAAGAAAAAGTGAGAAAAAAAATGATAGCAAACACATTCGGGGCAGGTGTAAATGTGTCTGGGGAGGGAGAAATGTGTCAAAGTTCACAAAGAAAATCTGCTCCGCAAGGTAATCTTCTATAGGACCTGCTCTGTTACTGTGCCTCCCTCTCTGCAAAACATATTTATCAGCATATTAATGCTACGTTGTTACTTCTGGCTCCAAGCCAAGCCTCCATCAGCCCAGGGGTAATGGAATATAATAGAAAAGCAGAAGAAATGGCGTTGGCGCTACATAAACTTTGATATAAGTGCAGAAAAGAAGAGGTTAATGTATCCACAATATAGAAAACAAGCCTTATTCATACTGAAAACTTTCAGCTATTTATGAGGGAGACTTCCTGACAGTGTCACGCACATGCTGTTGGCTGTGATATATGGGAGTCCTTCAGAAATGATATTGTCAGCAGTTCACAGGCCTGTTTTTCAGTTGTCTCTCACACACAGGCTTCTATTCACAGAGCTGGGGAAGAGTTTTGTTCTATTAAATTTAAAGAAAGTGGAATAAGCCTAAGAAAAGATTACATTTCTGTACTATGTGACTGCAGGAGCTATTACTTCATGGAAATATTAAGTTGCAATTTTAAAGGACATTTTGATGTGTAAACAGGTTGCCTACAATAACAAATTCATGTCATGTGCCCTGTTTGGCTAACAGAAGGGCATACAGCATGCCTATTGATTTTTGTCATGCGATATCACAGTTGTTATGAACCATCATTTATGGCAGGGTCCCCAGCCTTGTAGCTCGTGAGCAACATGTGGCTTGCGGGCCCTTGATGTGTGGCTTGGTGCATTAGCCCCGGGTGTAGCAAATGGCTATTAAGGGCAAATCTCTAGATGGAGACTTTTGTGTGTAACCCTGCACAGACGAGCAGATCTGAATGGTGGTAAAATAGGAAACCCCGGAACATGGTATACTGCCTTAGTGTGATTCAGTGGAAAAGCTTTGGCTGTCATAATACCGGTAATAGGGTGCTCTGGGTGTCATTTTAGATTTGTGATGTAATCTAAAATCTGGCCAGTACAGGGCACCGGCGAGAGGCCAGAGTTGGAGCATGGGGGTTTTTGTCAGTAGGTGGGTAGTTGGGAAGAATCGAAAGAGAGTCTGGGTGGAAAGTGAAGTTGCAGATACCGGGATAAAGTCTGGTTACAGCGGTTCGACTCTATATCTGTTGTTAGTGACTCTGTGACCCTGACTTTTGGACGCATTGTTCGGCTTGACATGAGCCGACTCGGTGAGAACAGCGTACTACACAGGATCTTGGGCTAGGCCATGTGAGGCCTTATCTCTAAAGATATAGGGAAACCCTGTGTTGGAGAGATCGGCATTCCCTAAGAGTTTCAAGATGCTGTTTCTGATTCTTCGGGACTCAACCCAGCAAGGACCCTTCTACTTCAGGTTCAGGAAGTACCGGTACTATCTTACATCTGAATTTATGTGTACATATATAAATAGCCTTATAGAAGTCCAGTTAGTTAGAAGACAAGGCCTCTTTTGTAAGAGACACTTTGAAATTTGCTCCGAGTAGGTGATTACTTAAGTACTGGCACAATACTGTTGTTTTATTGATTTAATCCTAGAATGGGTTAATCTCGTATTTTGCTTGCATATTACTGTTAATTCTGTTTATTTGTACCTGCGTATGCTTTTATTCGGTGTTATTGAGAGTACCTGCTGTCAGTATATTTTACTTATACACTGTTTACCACCATCCTTTCCTTTGTTTTATAAACTGGTTAGTAAATATTCATATTATATTATCTAATCTCTCTGCATGTCTGCTTATTTTTGCTGTACCCCTCGTCCTGTGGTCATGCCTCGTCCACATTTCTGTAGCTCGCAACACTTTTATAGCTGAATGTGGCTCTCAATGTTAGAAAGGTTGGGGAACTCGGATATACGGCATAGTCACCTAATATACAACTATGTTACTTTTATTGGGTAGCACCGTTGCCTTGCAACACTTTAGATCTCTTTGGTTTGAATCTGACCTTCTGTATTGAAGCTGTAAGCACTCCCCATGTTTGCAGAGGTAACTTGGTTTTCTCCTATACTCCAAAAATACACTTAGAAGTTAAGTGGCTTCCTATGAAAGTGTGTGTGTGCGACTAGGGACAAATGTAACATTTATCGTGACATGCCTGACATGCTAAGGTCAAGAGACTTATAGACCATGCAATGCTCTCCTGGGATGTTCAATTTCCCAGAGGAGCATTGCATGGCTTATAAGTGTGCTATATGAGAGACCTCTGACTGGCATCTAAAGGGTATAATTTCTCCTTGTGGAGAGTTTCATGCCAGGGTAAGGAGATTTATAGGCCATGCATGGCCTATAAGTCAGGCCATGCATGGCCTATAAGTATTCTTACCCTGACATGTCACTCTCCTCATGGAGAAACTTTACCCCTTAGACCCAAGTCAGAGGCCTCTCTTACAGCCAAATCAGATCTCATGCTTTGCACTTCCCCAAAACACAAGTCATGTGGCATGTGGCAAAGGGTCGATATTGACTTTTAGGATTGCTACTGTAAGGGGTTACAAGGACTATGCTACACACCTAACCCCTTAAGCACGTCTTCCTTTTATGTAATAATGTGTGTTACATCTCATCTTGCAGCACAATGTATATTATAGGGACAGTGCAGTTAGTGCTAAAGCCACTAGATGGGGTGCAGAGTCCTTAGTCTAGTCACCCTGTTAATAGTTAACCATAGGAGGGGTTAGCTGGGGAGTAAGAGAATAGGACTTCCTAGTTTGGTGTCAGGGCAGGAAATGTTGTGAACTCTGTTTTCAGGCTCCCTCTTGTGGTCACAGGTGGTATTGTGTGACTTTTGTTTTTGGGCTCCCCCTGGTGGCTTTGTTTATTATCCTGCGGGTCTGTGGCTGGATCAGCTGCCTCGTTATTCACCAGGGAGGCTCCTATTTAGCTCTGCTTCACTTCCACTTGTTGCCGGCTGTCAATGTATTCAGTGCTATTCTGATTACTCCTGATTATCTTCGTTTTCAGTCTCTTCAGGAGAAGCTAAGTTCTGTTTGAATATTTTTTGCTCATCTGTCTGCAATATGATTTCTGTGTATGATGAGTTTACTCCAGCTTGCTAATATGTGATTTCTTGCTGCTGGTAAGCTCTGGGGTACGGAGTTGCTTCCCCCGCACCGTTAGTTGGTGCGGGGGCTCGAGCAATCTCTGCGTGGATATTTTGAATAGGGTTTTTTATTGACCGCACAGTTCCCCTCCTATTTTCTGCTATCTAGTGTTAGCGGGCCTCATTTGCTAAATCTATTTCATCTCTGCGTTTGTGCTTTCCCCTTTACTCACCGTTAATATTTGTGGGGGGCTGTTCTATATCTTTGGGGTCATTTCACTGAGGCAAGTGAGGACTTTTTTTCCCTCCAGGAATAGTCAGTTTCTCATGCCGTGAAGAGACGTCTAGGATTTTTAGGTAACGTTCCACGGCTACCTATAGTTGTGTGCGGATAGGATCAGGTTGCGGTCAATCTAGTTACCACTTCCCCAGAGCTAGTCGTCTGTTTAGTTACTTAGCTAGTCAGACTTGCGATCCTTGCCACTAGGATCATAACAGTACAGCCGGACAGTAAAGTGTTAATTGCATGGCAGAAGCAGGAGAAAAGAAGCCTTGAGAAATTTTTTTTTTTTTTTTTTGCTGCCGTGTCTCTAGCTGCTGTGTGTCTGGCTTCTCTCCTCCTCTTAATCTTGGTGTGGCTCTGAGTTCAGCTGCTGATATGGATATCCAGAGTTTGGCCTCCAATGTAGATCATCTTGCTGCTAGGGTTCAAAGTATTCAGGATTTTGTTGTTCACAGTCCTATGTCAGAGCCTAGAATACCTATTCCGGAGTTGTTTTCTGGAGATAGATCTAGGTTCCTGAATTTTAAGAACAATTGCAAATTGTTTCTTTCTTTGAAACCTCGTTCCTCTGATGATTCCGTTCAGCAAGTTAGAATTGTTATTTCTTTCTTGCGTGGCGACCCTCAAGATTGGGCTTTCGCATTGGCTCCAGGGGATCCTGCATTGCTCAGTGTGGATGCGTTTTTTCTGGCCCTTGGATTGCTCTATGAGGAACCTAATCTTGAGAACCAGGCTGAAAAAGCGTTGTTGGCCCTCTCTCAGGGGCAAGATGAAGCAGAGGTGTACTGCCAGAAATTTCGGAAATGGTCGGTGCTTACTCAATGGAATGAGTGTGCCCTGGCTGCAAATTTCAGTAAAGGTCTTTCTGAAGCCATTAAGAATGTCATGGTGGGGTTCCCTACGCCTGCAGGTCTGAATGAGTCAATGACTCTGGCCATTCAGATTGATCGGCGTTTGCGGGAGCGCAAACCTGCGCACCATTTGGCGGTGTATGCAATGTGATAGAATTCTGACCAGAAGTGAACGGCAAAATTATAGACGGCAAAATGGGTTGTGCTTTTACTGTGGTGACTCAGCTCATGTTATCTCAGCATGCTCTAAGCGCACAAAAAAGGTTGATAAATCTGTCACCATCGGTACTTTACAGCCTAAGTTCATTTTGTCTGTTACCCTTATTTGTTCCCTGTCATCTTACCCGGTTATGGCTTTTGTAGATTCAGGTGCTGCCCTGAGTCTGATGGATTTGTCATTTGCCAGGCGCTGTGGTTTTGTTTTGGAGCCTTTAAAATTCCTTATTCCACTAAGGGGAATTGATGCTACACCATGGCTACGAATAAACCTCAGTACTGGACACAAGTGACCATGTGCATGACTCCTGTTCATCAGGAGGTGATTCGCTTTCTTGTACTGCATAATTTGCATGATGTGGTCGTGTTGGGCCTGCCATGGTTGCAGACTCATAATCCAGTCCTGGATTGGAAAGCAATGTCTGTGTCAAGTTGGGGTTGTCAGGGAATTCATGGCGACGCTCCTGTGGTGTCAATTGCTTCATCCACTCCTTCTGAGGTCCCTGCGTTTTTGTCGGACTACCAGGATGTATTTGATGAGCCCAAACTCAGTTCTCTACCTCCTCATAGGGATTGTGATTGTGCTATAAATTTGATTCCTGGTAGTAAGTTTCCTAAGGGACGACTTTTCAATTTGTCAGTGCCGGAGCATGCTGCTATGCGAAGTTATATAAAGGAGTCTTTGGAGAAAGGACATATTCGCCCCTCCTCCTCCCCTCTTGGTGCAGGGTTCTTTTTTGTGGCCAAGAAGGATGGTTCCTTGAGACCTTGTATTGATTATCGCCTTCTAAATAAAATCACGGTCAAATTTCAGTATCCTTTGCCATTGTTATCTGATCTGTTTGCTCGCATTAGGGGGTCTAGTTGGTTCACCAAGATAGATCTTCGTGGTGCGTATAACCTTGTGCGTATTAAGCAGGGTGATGAATGGAAAACTGCATTTAATACGCCCGAAGGCCATTTTGAGTACTTGGTGATGCCTTTTGGACTTTCTAACGCTCCTTCTGTCTTTCAGGCCTTTAAGCACGACATCTTCCGCGAATATCTGGATAAATTTATGATTGTGTATCTGGATGATATTCTGTTTTTTTCGGATGATTGGGAGTCCCATGTTAAGCAGGTCAGGATGGTGTTTCAGGTCCTGCGTGCCAATGCTTTATTTGTGAAGGGCTCAAAATGTCTTTTTGGAGTCCAGAAGGTTTCTTTTTTGGGTTTCATTTTTTCTCCTTCTACTATTGAAATGGACCCAGTCAAGGTTCAGGCTATTCATGACTGGACTCAGCCTACATCTGTTAAGAGTCTTCAGAAGTTCTTGGGTTTTGCTAATTTTTACCGTCGCTTCATCGCTAATTTTTCTGGTGTTGTTAAGCCGTTGACGGATTTGACCAAGAAGGGTTCTGATGTTACTAATTGGTCTCCTGCGGCTGTGGAGGCCTTTCGGGAGCTGAAGCGCCGGTTTTCTTCGGCCCCGGTCTTATGTCAGCCAGATGTCTCCCTTCCTTTCCAGGTCGAGGTTGATGCTTCTGAGATTGGAGCGGGGGCTGTTTTGTCGCAGAGAAGCTCTGATGGCTCTGTGATGAAGCCATGTGCTTTCTTTTCAAGAAAGTTTTCGCCTGCCGAGCGGAATTATGATGTGGGTAATCGGGAGTTGTTGGCTATGAAGTGGGCATTTGAGGAGTGGCGACATTGGCTCGAGGGAGCTAAGCATCGTGTGGTGGTCTTGACTGATCACAAGAATCTGATTTATCTCGAGTCGGCCAAGCGGCTGAATCCTAGACAGGCTCATTGGTCGTTGTTTTTCTCTCGTTTTGATTTCGTGGTCTTGTACCTGCCTGGTTCGAAGAATGTGAAGGCTGATGCTCTTTCTAGGAGTTTTGTGCCTGACTCTCCTGGAGATTCAGAGCCGGCTGGTATCCTCAGAGAGGGGGTGATTTTGTCTGCCATCTCCCCAGATTTGCGACGGGTGCTGCAGGAGTTTCAGGCGGATAGACCTGACCGTTGTCCACCGGAGAGACTGTTTGTCCCGGATAGATGGACCAGCAGAGTTATTTCCGAGGTTCATTCTTCGGTGTTGGCGGGCCATCCTGGAATATTTGGTACCAGAGATTGGGTGGCCAGGTCCTTTTGGTGGCCTTCCTTGTCGCGGGATGTGCGTTCCTTTGTGCAGTCTTGTGGAATTTGTGCTCGGGCTAAGCCTTGCTGTTCTCGTGCCAGTGGTTTGTTGTTACCTTTGCCTGTCCCGAAGAGGCCTTGGACGCACATTTCCATGGATTTTATTTCAGATCTCCCTGTCTCTCAGAGAATATCTGTCATCTGGGTGGTGTGTGATCGTTTTACTAAGATGGTCCATTTGGTGCCCTTGCCTAAGTTGCCTTCCTAAGTTGCCTAAGTTGGTTCCTCTGTTTTTTCAAAATGTGGTTCGTTTGCACGGGATCCCTGAAAATATTGTTTCCGACAGAGGATCCCAGTTTGTCTCTAGATTTTGGCGGACCTTTTGTGCTAAGATGGGCATTGATTTGTCTTTTTCGTCGGCCTTCCATCCTCAGACGAATGGCCAAACCGAGCGAACTAATCAGACTTTGGAAACCTATTTGAGATGTTTTGTTTCTGCTGATCAGGACGACTGGGTGACTTTTTTTGCCATTGGCCGAGTTTGCCCTTAATAATCGGGCTAGTTCTGCTACTTTGGTTTCGCCTTTTTTTTGTAATTCGGGGTTTCATCCTCGTTTTTCCTCGGGTCAGGTGGAGCCTTCTGACTGTCCTGGAGTGGATGTTGTGGTGGATAGGTTGCATCAGATTTGGAATCATGTGGTGGACAATTTGAAGCTGTCACAAGAGAAGGCTCAGCGCTTTGCCAACCGCCGTCGCTGTGTGGGTCCCCGACTTCGCGTTGGGGACTTGGTGTGGTTGTCTTCTCGCTTTGTTCCTATGAAGGTCTCCTCTCCTAAGTTTAAGCCTCGGTTTATCGGTCCTTATAAGATTTTGGAAGTCCTTAAATCTTTGTCATTTCGTTTGGACCTCCCGGCATCATTTCCTATTCATAATGTGTTCCATCGGTCGTTGTTGCGGAGGTATGTGGTGCCTGTGGTTCCTTCGGTTGAGCCTCCTGCCCCTGTGCTGGTTGAGGGAGAATTGGAATACGTGGTGGAGAAGATCTTGGATTCTCCTATTTCTAGACGGAGGCTTCAGTATTTGGTTAAGTGGAAGGGCTATGGTCAGGAGGATAATTCCTGGGTTGTCGCCTCTGATGTTCATGCGGCCGATTTGGTTCGTGCCTTTTATGTGGCTCACCCTGATCGCCCTGGGGGTTTTGATGAGGGTTCGGTGACCCCTCCTCAAGGGGGGGTACTGTTGTGAACTCTGTTTTCAGGCTCCCTCTTGTGGTCACAGGTGGTATTGTGTGACTTTTGTTTTTGGGCTCCCCCTGGTGGCTTTGTTTATTATCCTGCGGGTCTGTGGCTGGATCAGCTGCCTCGTTATTCACCAGGGAGGCTCCTATTTAGCTCTGCTTCACTTCCACTTGTTGCCAGCTGTCAATGTATTCAGTGCTATTCTGATTACTCCTGATTATCTTCGTTTTCAGTCTCTTCAGGAGAAGCGAAGTTCTGTTTGAATATTTTTTGCTCATCTGTCTGCAATATGATTTCTGTGTATGATGAGTTTACTCCAGCTTGCTAATATGTGATTTCTTGCTGCTGGTAAGCTCTGGGGTACGGAGTTGCTTCCCCCGCACCGTTAGTTGGTGCGGGGGCTCGAGCAATCTCTGCGTGGATATTTTGAATAGGGTTTTTTATTGACCGCACAGTTCCCTTCCTATTTTCTGCTATCTAGTGTTAGCGGGCCTCATTTGCTAAATCTATTTCATCTCTGCGTTTGTGCTTTCCCCTTTACTCACCGTTAATATTTGTGGGGGGCTGTTCTATATCTTTGGGGTCATTTCACTGAGGCAAGTGAGGACTTTCTTTCCCTCCAGGAATAGTCAGTTTCTCAGGCCGTGAAGAGACGTCTAGGATTTTTAGGTAACGTTCCACGGCTACCTATAGTTGTGTGCGGATAGGATCAGGTTGCGGTAAATCTAGTTACCACTTCCCCAGAGCTAGTCGTCTGTTTAGTTACTTAGCTAGTCAGACTTGCGATCCTTGCCACTAGGATCATAACAAGGAAACCCATAGTGCTCTTGTGGGCAATATGCCCGAGCTGCCCAATAACTTTGAAGGAAGGGCCCAGCCATCCAGAAATGGCAAGATAGCTAAAGGAGTGACAGGGGACAGAGATTCCCAGAAAAGAAGACTGCAAAAATGACATGACAGGACAGGCGGCCGGGTCGCTCAAGATGTGGAGATTGCTAGCATGAGTAGACTCCCTTGGTGCCAGGGCGAAACGGATGAGGGATCCCCAGGATGCTGTGAACCCATATGACGAGGATGTCGGGAAGACGTACAGGATGGTACAACTTGACCTCGAGCCGTGTATTAGGGAGAAAAGAGAAGGGAAAGATGCAGTAATGTACAATGTGGAAGCTGTCGCCGATGATGGAATGTATCTGGATGTCCTGCGAAGTTCTGAAAGTAAAGTTTTGCATTTTGAGTTATACTTGGACTGTGTCTCTGTTCGTTCGTGTAAGGCCAAAGGCGACCCTAATAGGTGGCAGTAGAGTTAGTTCTCACTCACACTAGCGTGTAAATTGGACGAGTTCAATGTGAGAAAAAAAGGTATTGCACTGGGACTAATGTTATTCAGAGAAGCAGTGCAGATATGTGTATTTTTTCCTAGCATTATTTGGCATGATAAAAAAATTGCAGCATATTGCGATTTCACTCCAAAATCTGATGGGTGTAAGAAAATTGGATGCCATACGGACCATCAGTATGACATCCGATTTTTACGGATACATTACAATTCTGTAAATCGTCCTGTAAAAGATAAATGGCTTCTGAATAAAAAAAGAACTGATTGCACTCTGAGTGCACACTGATGAGAAGTGAGAAAAAAAGTGTCCCAGATGAGACTGGTATAGATTTTTATTCTATTTTTTAATATGCTAGTGTGAGCGCACCCTTAAAGGGAACCTTTCCTGTCTTTGTAGCATGTAAACTGTCCCCAGTGCCTTGTTAGTGATGTAATGTGCATCACTAACAAGTTTTTTTTAATTTAAAAACAGCGGACTAATCATGTGGGAAAAGCACTTTATATAGATATATCGGACCTGCTCAATTAGTCATAGGGGTGAACTTAATTGGGTTCAGTCTGCGGGACTCAACAGACCCTACATCGGCATCACTAGAATCTAGTATGGCGCCAGAGCAGGAGGTTTTTATTTATTTTTTTTATTGGGGGACTACTTTTGTTTAAAAAAAATAAAAATCTGAAAAAATTTAATTGGCTTGGTTATGAAGGGGGAGGATATTATTGGTATTGCTAAGAATAAATCATTCCCAGATAATTACGACAGCATTTTTTGGGGGGCTGTTGCTAAATTCTTTTTTGTAGTAAATCTAAGAAAAAAGACTGACAGTATATTTCTTCGCTTTTCCAGCACTTGTGTTAGCAAAAACTGTGTAAATTGTTTACATAATCGATCCACAGCGCAGAGTTGGGTTCGGAAATGATTAACAAGATATGACATTGGCTTAGCAATAATGAACTTGAAGTTATATAGTGGCTGATTAGTGCAACCTCAATGATAACTGGTCTTTTACACTTAAAGGAGAACACAAGCAGGGGCTGACTGGCCCAGGTGGCAAAGAGGCAAATGCCCCCCGGGCCGCTCCCCAAGCAGCTGTTCAGGGCCGGCTGCCTGGTGGTGGCTACAGCCACACAGCAAATTGTGCGCAGCCATGTCCGCTGTACTGTGATGCGGTCGGCAGCAGACACAGCCGCATCACAGTTAGCGCACACATCTGCGCTGGGGCCGGGAGCTATGCTTGGCTGTCACCTTGATGGCTGCACAGCTTCTGCTCCCTTCATATTCTCTATACTTCCAGGTTAGGTGTCAAACATGCGCGATGGCATCATCACGCACGCGCCGACATGTCCCGAAAGCTAGAAGCAGAGAGGTGCTGCAGGGGAGCGACTGGTGAGGTATGACAAACTTTTTTGTTTTCTTTATAAAATAAATTTAATGGTGGGTAACTGCAAGTGATTAAGTGGGGGGGGGGGTGTAAGGAGACTGCACATGATGGAATTTGGGGGTTAAAGGAGACTGCACATAATGGAGTGAGGGGGTAAGTGGGCCTGCACATGATGAAGGGGGAGTGGGGCTGTACATGATGAAGGGGGAGTGGGGCTGCACATGATAAGGGGGAGTGAGGCTGGACATGATGGAGTTTAGTGGATAAAGGAGACTGCACATGATGAAGTGGGGAGAGTGGGGCTGTACATGGTGGAATGGGGCTGCACATGATGATGTGGGGAAAATTGGGATTGCGCATGATGAAGGGAGAGTGGGGCTGCACATGAAGTGGGGGTAAGGGGGACTGCACATGATGAAGTGGGAGGGAGTAAGGGGGACTGCATATGATGAATTGGGGGTTAAGGGGGACTGCACATGATGAAGTGGGGGGTAAGGTGAACTACACATGAAGTGGGGGGTAATGGGGACTGCACATGATAAAGTGAGGTGTAAGATGGACTGCACATGATGAAGTGGGTGGGTAATGGGCACTGCACATGATGAAGTGGGGGGAAGGGGACTGCAAGACTGCACATGATGAAGTGTGCCTGAGGTGGGACTGCTCATGATTAAATGGAAGGGGGATAGGGGGCTGCAAATGATGAAGGGGCACTGCACGTGAAGCGAGGGGGACTGCAATGAATGAAGTAAGGGGACTTCAAATTAAAGTGGGGGGGACTGCAAATGATGAATTCAGTGTGAGGGACAGGGGACAGCAATTTAATTGAAGGTGGGGGTGGGGAGAGCAAATGATCATTGAAGAGGGGTGGGGAGAGCAAATGATCATTGAAAAGGGGGTGGGGAGAGCAAATGATGATCTAGGGGAAGAACAAATAAAGAATTTTAAGGGTGGGGGAGTAAATGATGTATTGAATGTGGGGTAGAGCAGTTGATAATGAATAGAGGGTGGGAGAGAAAGACATGACTCTGAATTGGGGCGGGAGGGGCATGTAACTATAATGAATCGGGGTTAGGTTTAGAGTGGTAGGTACATAGTGGGGGGCGTTGAGGATGAAGTGACTGGTAATGAATTGGGGGAAAGAGTACAGGTGCTAATTAATTTATATATTAAATGGGGAAAGTGGCTATTTATAGTTAGTGGTTGCACAGTGGTGGATTATAATTTATATTTGGAATGGTGGGTTAATAATAATAAATAATAATTATAATTTATTTCTATAGTGCCAACATATTCCGCAACACTTTACATTTTACAGGGGACTTGTACAGACAATGGACATTAAGCATAACAATAAACACATAGATCAACAGATACCAAAAGGAATGAGGGCCCTTCTCGCAAGCTTACAATCTATGAGGTTGCATAATAACCAATTATATATTGATTGTGGGTGCACCTCTATATTCAGATGTGTAGTGTAGAAGAAAGGGAAAAAGTGGGGAATGTGCTCTGGAATCCGTGCTCTAGGTAACTGTGTTATTTTGTGCAGAGATGAGTCCTGGCTGGAAGAAGTGACGGCGGTCTGTGCTGGATGAAAATGAAAAGCAAAGATGAAGGACTTCAGCTAGAAACGTCACTAGTGAGTCAGTGTATTACCTATACACTGACACTATACACTGTATATTATATACAAAGCTCCTGTGTATAATGTCACTGGCAGTGGTGATCACTGTATTACCTGTACACCGACACCTTATACAGATCTCCTGTGTATAATGTCACGAGTGATCACTGTATTATCTTTACACTGACAGTAAATACAGAGTTCCTGTATACAATGGCACTTAGCATTGTGATTTTTTTAAATTAATGATCAGTATTGTAGTATACAAGTAGCAAAAGGTGTACACTCCCTGACAGAAGTTATGTCGCTTATCCATGTTATGTAAATAAAAGCTTATAACCTGACGTTAAATTCATCCTTTGGTTGTATAAATTATTCTTTTGAAAGTTGAAACCCTCCAAAATGTGGTTTAGGTTACGAAAAAAAATTGGCATCAATGCAGAAATATTGATCAGTTAATGGACACAGAATGGTCAGATTTTAGCAAGACAAAAGTTTTGTCGCCTGGTCATATAATGCACCCAATCCTAGTTTTACATCCTCACATGTGCTCAGTAAATGATCGGTTAATTAGTGTGTGTGTATAAAAAGAAACCCAGCACCCCAGACCTTCACTTGAACTGCAACTTAGGCTCTGACAACATGCCAAAAATCCACCCTGCGACCAAAGCCTGGATTATCAAGAGACCAGATCCACTGCAGAGGTGGCGGGCACCTTTAATGTTTCTCAGCGTCAAGTACAAAGAATTAAAAAAAGATTTGAAGAGACTGGAGATGTGTTTGATAAGCCCAGGTCCGGCAGACCCCGCAAGACAACTGCTCAGGAGGAATGTTTTTTGGTTAGAAAATCCAAAGCAAGCCCCTCTTCCAATACAGCAGAGCTCCAACAGGCCTGGTCACTTCAAGTCCCTGTGTCAACTAGAACAGTTTGTATGATTCTGTCTCGAAATGGCCTCCATGGTCGTATCAGTGCCCAGAAGCCAGCACTAAACAAAAGGCAAATAAAAAACCGAGTGGCATTTGCAAAGCCCCACAGCCTGCTAAACAGCTGGACGCTGGAAAAGTGTCAGAAGGTGGATTTCTCTGATGAATCTTCAGTAGAATTACAGCACAGCAGCCGCAAATACTGCAGGAGACCTACTGGAGCCGGTATGGCTCCAAAATACACCCAGAAAACAGTTAAATTTGGTGGTGGAAAGATCATGGTCTGGGGTTACATTCAGTATGGGGGTGTGCAAAACGTTTGCAAGGTGGAAAGCAATATCAATAGCCTAAAATATCAAGAAGTATTAGCTACCTCTTATATTCCAAATAATAAAAGGGGTCAAATTCTGCAGCAGGATGGTGCTCCATCTCATACATCCATCTCTACAACAAAGTTCCTCCAGGCAAAAAAGATCAAGGTGCTCAAGGACTGGCCAGCCCAGTCACCAGACATGAACACCATTGAGCATGTTTGGGGTAGGATGAAAGAGGAAGCTTGGAAGACAAAACCAAAGAATCTGGGTGAACTCTGGGAGGCATGTAAGACTGCATTCTTTGCTATTCCTGATGACTTCATTAATAAATTGTATGAATCATTGTTGAACCGCATGGATGCAGTCCTTCAAGCTCATGGAAGTCCCACAAAATATTAAATATGACTCTAATAGCACCACAACTTCATTCACCAATGTTAAGCAACATATATTTGTATTTTAAGTTAATTATTTGTTTGAATATCACATTACTTTCTGTGGGCGTCAAAACTTTTGTCTTGCCAAAATCTGACCATTCTGTGTCCATTAACTGATCAATATTTCTGCATTGATGACAATTTGTTTTCTTAACCTAAACCACATTTCGGAGGGTTTCAGCTTTCAAAAGAATAATTTATACAACCAATGGATGAATTTAACGTCAGGTTATAAGCTTTTATTTACATAACATGGATAAGCGACATAACTCCTGTCAGGGAGTGTATGGTGGCATCATTGGTCTTTGTATAGAGTGTAGTTTCATGTAGAGGTAATGGTGATATTATAATATGTGTTCACTGTGTAGTGGTGATAGTACTAGGCACTGTGTAGACGTATTGTTGTCTGTATGTTTGTAAGTATGCTCCGTTATGGCACCATATCTAAGCAGTAAGCTTGGTTCTGGTACTGTATCAATGTAGTAATCTAAATTATGGTACAGTATGTATGTCGTAATCTCGGTTCTGCTCCAGTTTCTATGTAGCAGGCTTGGTTCCATGTAGTAGACTTATTAAGCTCGGTTCTGCTCCCTTATGTCTGTAGTAAGCTCGGTTCTGCTCCCATATCTCTGTAGTAAGCTTGGTTCTGCTCCCATATCTCTATAGTAAGCTCTGTTCTGCTCCCATTTCTCTGTAGTAAGCTCTGTTCTGCTCACATATCTCTGTAGTAAGCTCTGCTCTGTTCCCATATCTCTGTAGTAAGCTTGGTTCTGCTCCCATATCTCTGTAGTAAGCTCTGTTCTGCTCACATATCTCTGTAGTAAGCTCCGTTCTGTTCCCATATCTCTGGAGTAAGCTCGATTCTGCTCCCATATCTCTGTAGTAAGCTCCGTTCTGTTCCCATATCTCTGGAGTAAGCTCGATTCTGCTCCCATATCTCTGTAGTAAGCTCGGTTGTGCTACCATATCTATGCAGCAAGCTCCGTTCTGTTCCCATGTCTGTGTACCAGCCTGTTTTTAAAGCCTATTATCTCTGCTACTTTAATGCAGTGGCCAGATATAAGCAGGGAAAAGGAGGGCCACCGCCTTGTGATTGCCCCCCAGGCTGAAAAGTGCCAGCCAGCCCCTGAACACAAGTTAGGCCGGGGTCACACTTGCGAGTGCAATGCGAGAAACTCACACGAGTCTCTCACATCAATACCTGGCACTGCCGCCGGCACTAAGGAACAGAGTGTGCGGTTGCATGTATTTCTATGCAGCTGAACGCTCCGGTCCTGAGTGCTGGCGGCACTCGCAAGTGTGAACTCGGCCTTACCCTAATCCTCTTCGTCTTAAGATATCAGTGGGTTCAGCCAACGGTCTAATGTGTACGGTGGGGGGGGGGGGGGTGCCGGCCAACTGCATGTCGGGGAAGTTGTCAATCGGGCATGTCCAATTCCATTGTTCTCCCAGAGATTAGCCACCAGCCAACATGTCAGCCGGCAACTTTCTCAAAGAGAACACAGGAGACCTCAGCCGCAAAAGAACTTATGTGTTTGGGAGTGTTGGCTAAAATGGCTGTCAGTCAAATGATCTGCCGCAGCATCGTTCTGTTGTCGGTCATCTAATGTGTATGGGGACCTTTAAAACCGCTGGTGAATATTTTTTAATTATCAACTTAACCCCTTCACCCCCAGCCTGTTTTCACCTTCATGACCAGGCCAAATTTTACAGTTCTGACCAGTGTCACCTTCTGTGGAAATAACTCTGTAACGCTTCAATGGATCCCACTGATTCTGAGACTGATTTTTTTTCATGATATATTGTACTTCATTATAGTGGTAAAATTTGTTTGATATGGCTTGCGTTTTATTTGTGCTAAAAATCATAAAATCATAAAATTTGGTGAAAATTTAGCAATTTTCAAACTTTTAAGTTTTATGCCCTTAAACCAGAGAGATATGTCACACAAAATAGTTAATAAATAACATTTCCCACATGTCTACTTTACATCAGCAACATTTTTTAAACATAATTTTTTTTGGTTAGGAAATTAGTAGGGTTAAAAGTTGACCAGCAATTTCTCATTTTTACAACCATTTTTTTTTTTAGGGACCACCTCACATGTGAAGTCACTTTGAGGGGCCTATATGACAGAAAATACCCAAAAGTGAAATTCTAAAAACTGCACCTCTCAAGGTGCTCAAAACTATTCAAGAAGTGTATTAACCCTTCAGGTGCTTCACAGGAACTGAAGCAATGTAGAAGGAAAACATTAACATTTACCTTTTTTTCACAAAATTTTTTACTTTAGACCCAATTTTTTTTAATATTTTTACAAGGATAAATGTGAGCTGAGCCTTACTGTAATCTTTGGGAGGTAGAAGGAACAAATCAACAACAGGTCAAGAATTGTATTTATTTTTTTATGCTATTCCTCGTGCAGTATAAATGACTGTACGACTTTATTCTTCAGGCTGCTGTGATTACAGCAATACCAGATTTATATCGGTATTTCTGTTTGGCTGCTGTCACACTCTAAAAGCTTGTTTTTTGTGGGATGAGGAGCATTGCTGTGGTTTATAACTTGTCAGTGCTGCACTGACACAAGTCAGTTGCTAGTCCTGGTGACATGGAAATCATCATGATGACATTGGATCACCATTGCAAGGATTGACATGTCGCGATTACCTCACAGGGGCGCCGATTGGAGAGTAGAGGGAGCCCCCGCCCTCTCCCTGCCTTCTAAATGCTGCAATTAATATCTATCGTAGTATTTAAAGGGTTAAACTGCCGGGAGCAGTGCAGATTTTTCTCATAGACTTGCTAAAAATTTGTATGCAAAAAATTATATTTCTGCACTGTATTTTCTTATAAAGTACACCTTGACGAATTGCATAGTTTTCATAGTTGATTTTTTTTTTTTTTTAACATATTTACCCCAGTATTTGCATTTGCAATGTATTTGCATTTTTACAGCACATACTTTCTCACATTTTTTTTTCGTCTATGGCGGTGAAGGCAGTCTTATTACAAGATCTGCTGTTTCGCTTTGTGAATAATGACCTCTAAACTAATTTAGCTGTTCCAAAGTTATATTCCCAAGTTGGCCAAGACAACTTCATTGCAACAACATTCATAAATTCTTGTAGTTTCATAATTCTTAATATAGTATAGCCAGGAAAGAGTATGAGGTAGTTCTGTTGAGTAACTTATAGACTAAATCTCCATCTTAGAGATCTATAAAAAGGAAATTCCAACTTAAAACATCTGAAATATTGGGGTGATCGTCTTTGGTGAAGGAGTGCGCTCTGTGAACCACCCTCTCCTCCACTGTTAAGTAGTACAATAATTTTGACCACTATACTCTTTAGACTCCGAGATATTGGATCTCTTGGACAGTACCTGGAAATTTTCCACTCTCTGCAATCGGACTGCTCCTTCATTTGTCGTAGTGATAATTGGAGTTTCACACGGCACAGAAACATGTAGATCTATTGACATGCCCCAGTACCAGGTCAGAAGGTCCTTGAATGGGAACCATACCTAGAAGTTGCTTTAAAGTAATGTTAGTATGTTATTCATACTTACATTTTTTTATTGAGGACCTTTCACCAGTTTTAACATGGTAAACTGGCCACACCGTGGTAGCTGCAGACCTGAATACATTTTTTTTTTTTTTTTTAATTTCTTAAGTCCATTGTTGAGATATTAGCTTGTGAAGTTCAGATTTTAATTTATGCTAAGACCAAGGGAGCAATATCAAAGGTTCTTCCCTGGGGCAGGTACTTTTTCCCCTGCATGATGTTGACCAATCATAAACAGGAGGTGTCAAGCAGAGGAAAAAAAGAACACGTCCCCAGAGAAGGTCAGACCCGGCTTTTCCTGTGTGAGGCATGCAGTGAGACTCAGCTTTGCTCTCCTCACTGATCTTTGCACCTATTGTGTACAGTAGATTGGCGATATGTTTCATTACTTTGGTTTAGCATAAATTAAAATCTAAACATTATACACTAATATATCCACAACAGAGATGTGAAATAAAATATAAACTTTGTTTTACTCAGCTCTGCCACCACTATACCATGATGAGGCCAGTTGACCTTGTTTAAGGTCTACCAATATTAGATCAGTTTGATTCCAAATATGGACACCATGGCTGATCAGGTTTTAGAAGGGCATCAATGCTTGTGCCAGAGCTCCAGTCTCTTTAGTGTTTACATCAGCTTCAAGGTTGTACTTACCCATGCTGTACCTTACTTAGAAGTGATTCACTGTATTGTAGTGTTTCCCCATTAACTTAAAGTCAGCTGTAAGTGAATTAAAGGGGTTGTCCAGTCTAAAATGAAAACAAGTTTGAATCCCCACCACCAGCCCAGCGCAGTCATTGTGTGCTATGAGGATTTGCCTGTTTCTGAGTTGGGAACGTCGATGTATTCGATATGCAAATGTATTGAGGAAGGCCGCGCCCACTGACCGACAGCACACGCATGCACACACACACACGCATGCATACACACACACACATATATATATATATATATATATATATATATATATATATATATATATATATATATATATATACATACACACTGTATACGCTGTACGCACCACACACGCGCGCACACACACACTGTATATACCGTGCGCAACACACATATATATTATATATATATATATATATACATACACACACTGTATACGCCGTATGCACCACACACGCGCCCACACACACACTGTATATACCGTGCGCACCACACACACACACACACACACACACACTGTATACGCCGTACGCACCACGCACGCGCACACACACACTGTATATACCATGCGCACCACACACCTCCCTCCCGATGCGATAGCATCGGGCCTCCATCTAGTTAATAATAATTCCTTCACCTGTGCCAGTTACAAGGAAATCCTGAAATCATGATGTGTTGGGGGCCTAAGGACTGGTGTTTGGGAAACACTGGTTTAGACATTAAGGGGCCAATTCATCAAATAGTTTTTGCCAGAATTCTGCACCGTTTAATGAATTTGGCGCTTTTTACTTCCTTCTGCTTGTCATCCAAACTGGCGTACTAAATGCGAGTCTTGATGGATCGGGGTGTAGATCTATAAAAAAGTTGACCTGACAAAGTTGAATACATTATGGGGCTGATTCATCTTTTTAAAGTGACTTTTCTTTGTTTTATGGTATTCTATGCATTTTTTTCACCAAATTCTTCAATTAGTCACAAAATTTATAACACGGATTGAAGAATTTTGCAGAAAATTATGTGCTTCTTTGTTTTTCACCTTTTTGAGCCTTTTTAGCACAAACAGCCGTACAGTAGTTTCAAAATGTTGGACATTAGTCTTCAACTGCACAAAAATAAAATTAGACAGATTGTATGCTTCATTGATACAGTGGAGTACACTTGCACATAACTTTTGCAAAATTAAAAAAATGGCTAAATATGAATCAGTCTAAAACATCTGGATCAGGAAAACTACACTCCTAATGCCAAATAAAAAAAAGACAAATGAAAATATGTCAAGTTTAAAAAATAGTCTAAAAAAATAAATGATACGCAAACATAAAGGTAATTGTTAGGATTGGTTCACGCAACCATATTTTCAGTTTGTCTTCTGTCCATGAAAAAAAGACATCACATCGGCACACTAGGATCAATGTTATTCTATTAGGCTGTACAGATGAGCGGTTTTAATTTTTTTTCACGGACCTATTCTGCACGTGAAATATCTCGGCATGTACTAGTTTCTTTTGCGAATCCGATGAGAATCACCCATTCAACTGTATGGGTGAGTAAAAATAAGAGCTGTTCCTTTGAATAGGTTTTCTTTACCTTTTTTTAACGGAAGCTTTGCTATTATGACCTTGGAAACTTTATTTGATCATGTACATTTTAAAAAGTTGATGTATAAAAATGGGTGCCATATGGATGTCACAAGGACGTAAAAATCAGACACACGGATGACAGTATGGATGAAAACGTTCAGGTTTGCTGGATGAAAAACTGACCATTTTTTTTATACACTCAGGAGAACCGGGCCATAGAACTCTTTTAAATCTAGGGAAAAGAATCAAACACTGTGATGATTCAGGACCTACAAGTATCCAGAAATGTGCCAAAAACACATCTCGTAAAAAAAAAAAAAAAAAAAAAAAAAAAGCTCTTGTATGTCAATGGGAAAAACTGAAAAGGTATAACTCTTGGGAGTACAGTAATAATAATAAAAAAAAAAAATTATATATTTGTTACAGTCATTGCCAAAAGTGTGGGCATCCTTGAAATTGTTCCAGAAAATGATTTATTTTTCCCAGAAAATTATTGCAATTACACATGTTTTTGTTATACAAATGTTTATTTCCTTTGTGTGTATTGGAACAACACAAAAAAAGGCAAATTGGACATCATTTCACACAAAACCCCCAAAATGGGCAGGACTACATTGTTGGCATCCTAAACTTAATATTTGGTTGCACAACCTTTGGAATAAATAACTGCAACCAATCGCTTCCTAACCATCAACAAGCTTCTTACACCTCTCAACTGGAATTTTGGACCACTCTTCATTTGCAGACTGCTCCAGGCCTCTACAGGGATTTGTTCCCATTTCTGGGTGCTTCTTCAAGTACGTTTGGAGTCATTGTCCTGCTGGAAGACCCATGACCTATAACGCAAACCCAGCTTTCTGACACTGGTCATTGCATTGTGAGTCTGTGACCCAAAATCCTTTGGTAATCTTCAGATTCCATGATGCCTTGCAAACAGTCAAGTCACCCAGTGCCAGACGCAGCAAAACAACCCCAAAACATATCTAAACCTCCACCATATTTGTCAGTAGGTACTGTGTTCTTTTCTTTGTAGGCCTCATTCCATTTCCGGTAAACAGTAGATTGATGTGCTTTAACAAAAAGCTCTGTCTTGGCCTCATTAGTCCACAAGATGCTTTTCCAGACGGAATTAGGCTTACTCACATACATTTTGGAAAACTGCAGTGTAGCTTTTTATGTCAGTGCGTCACCTGTGGGGGTCTTCCTGCCATAGGGTTTCATTTAATTCAAATGTTGACGGATAGTTCGCGCTGACACTGAGGCACACTGAGTCTGCAGGACAGCTTGAACTTCTTTGAGACTTGATTGGGGCTGCTTAGCCACTGTCCGGACTATCCTGCATTGTACCCTTTAATCAATTTTTCTTTGCTGACCACGGCCAGGGAGATTAGCTACTTCTTGATTTATGTTGCACACGGAGTACAAAGGAACATTAATATCTCTGGAGATGGACTTGTAACCTTGAGATATATATGATATTTTTCAACAACTTTGGTTCTCAAGTTTTCAGACAGTTCTCTTGTTTCTGTTCTCTATGCTTAGTGTGGCACAGAGTGCAAATATTTAGTCAACTTCTTACCTTTTTATCTGGTTTCAGGTGTGATTGTCCTATTGCCCAAACCTGTTACTTGCCACAGGAAAGTTTGAATGATCATCACATGCTTGTAGCAAAGTTGTTTACCCACAATTTTGGAAAGGTGCTAACAACTGTATCCTGCCCATTTTTGGGATTTCATGCAAAATGATGTCTAATTTGTCTTTTTTCAGTTTTTTTTGTTCTGTTCCAATACACACAAAGGAAATAAACCTGTTTAACAAAACGTGTGATCGCAATAATTTTCTGGGAAAAATACTTCATTTTCTGGAACAATTTCAAGGGTGCCAACACTTTCGGCCATGACTGTATACATACTGTAAAAAAAAATAAAAAAAAAAATATATATATATATATATATATATATATATATATATATATATATATATATATATATATATAATTTCCCAGACAATAAACCCTAGCATGATTTTACTGGATTTTTGGAGTATGCTTGAAATCTAAACCCTAATCCAAAAATAAACCCTAGTTACAGTCCGGGTGTTAGGTGGGAGGAAAATGACTGGTCCATTGCCCAGGACCCCCACTTTTTTAGGGGCCCTCTGTTCCAAGGTTAATACTGCTTAAGGACCTTTAGTGATACCACAGTCATGTGATCATGATATTGCCAAAGGTCCTGTAACTATGGGAGCCTAGAAGAAGAGGAGACAGGCTGGCATGTACAATATGTCTAGTGTGTGTGTGATAACCTGATTATATTTGGATAAATGTTTTTTTTTTTAAGTACAATTGTGGCTTGTTGTTCATGGGGACAAAAATAAGACATTCCCTGAAAATAAGCCCTATCCCATCCTTCGGAGCAAAATTATAAGAACCAGGGCCCTGTCCAATTTCTGGAGAAGCACGGTGTTTGAGTGTATAAAATATATATATATATATATATATATATATATATATATATATATATATATATATATATATATATATATATATATATATATATATATATATATCTCTATATCAGCATATGCTTTTGTGACAGCATAAAAACTGTCCCGAGTCACTTATAGAATCTCAACAATGAAGTCGGCAAGTGCTGCTTGCAGTTTTAATAGCTGAGATTAGCTATTAGCTGCGGATTTAACTCATTACATTACAATTAATTAAATCTCCAATGAAAATCTGTGGCATTTTCAACAAATGAGGAATGCTGTGGATTTTCAAATGAACAGCGTATCTACAATCCGAAATGGATCTAGTACTCCTAGGAAAGACAAGCATGTAGGTGGCAATAAAATAACATTATAAACATCATGATAGCGGTGTGTTGGGTTCAAGGTTGCAGTCAGGAAGGTTGGTAAAGAAGCTGTAAGTTACATTATATGGTAAACAAGATACCGGAAAATCAGGATTCAGAGGTATGGTCTGACGACAGAGCCAGATCCAGATACTTCACATTTATTCATGCTGCTCATGTCATTAGCACAGTGTATATAGAGAGTTCATGTGTATATATACAGTACATGCTTATTTTAGTATAAGGATTATTTAATTGGAGTGCATGTGGCTCGTTTTTTGGACGAAAATTAGATTTTCGAAAGTCTTCTGTTCAGACTGAGCTCCGGGTCCCATATTAAGCTGAACAGCTGTGACCTTTGCTTACTTCACTGGAAACATCCATCCTTGTCCAAACTTGATAAGTTTGTATGCAGCTGAAATTTAGTCTTAAATAGCTGTATTAGTGGTAGAATAATGCCAGTTCTACTTTGCTAGAAAAAGAGCAATAGTCCAAAAAATAATGGTTATAGTGCCCAAGCATGCAAAAATAATTGTAAGCGGTTCTTGCCAGTGTTTGCTGTAAACTTCGGCAGAAAATGCAAATTATGAGATGCTACAAATTTTCTCCAAAACGGAAGGCTTTTCTTGGCACTTGCCAAATTTAAAAAGTAAATTTAAAAAGTAAAGAGAAAAGTGGACAAAGTATCCAAGGAGACAGAGATTTAGTCAAATTTTAAGGAGAAAGTCTAAAAATGGCAAATGTTGACGCAAAATTGCACTTTCTTATAGCCGGTATTGAATACATTTTCAAAAAGGTTATTAGTTCCATATGTGCCAAATACACTGAGAAATGTGCGTTTTTGTTACCCTTTCTGAGAACAGGATAATGTAGGAAAAGCAATCCTGATTCCAACAATGTATCACTTAGTGTACTGGGTGCAGCGGTTGTGATACAGTAAGAGTTCTTAGCTGTAGCATGTAGCAGAGCTCAGAAAGATAGCCCTGCCCTCTACAGACTATCTGTGTACATTGTATAGTGACAGTGAGCTGCTTATCAGAGGAGGGGGCGTGGTCAGACCAGTGCTCACATGCCCTATGGTCCAGACAGTGATAATTTCATGGTGATAAAGCATTCACAGTATGGAGAAAACCGCACATAGCCTAATAAGTAACACATTGCTGAAATCTGTGTCTTGGCCCGCATATCATGCTGTCTTCAGATTACATAGCAAAAATCTGATGACAGATTCTCTTTAAAGAGTAATTGTCATCAGGTAAAAAGTTGCACATTTTTGCACTTATTTTATGTTCACTACTCCTGGAGAATTCAGTTTTTGTTTTTTAAACCCATCATGTGTCTCCATTGATCATTTTTATTGTCGTCACAGGAAGGTGTTGTTCTCAGAATTCCCTAAGACTTAGGGCCTAATGCCTTGTCTTTAGGCTGCTTTACATGATTCCATCAAAGTCCATAGAAGTTCTCTGTAAATTAAAAGGTTCATGTCTCTGGAGCTGTATGAGAGATTAAAAAAAAAATATTCTGGAACAGTAGGAATAAAATAATGTCAATAATTGGCCACTTTTGACCTGGTGACAAGTCCTCTTTAAATGGGACTCTTACGAGCATAAAGATGCTAATGATCCTATACGCTGATATTTAGGACTATGATCTTTTGCACACGATCTGACAATATAGTGATTTATCTCCATTTTCTATGTACTTTTTTTTAGTTGGATTTTTACTGTGCTTATGATAGTTATTTTTTATATGTAATTACTATTTCTCGGTCCCCCATGACAGCACTACGGAGAGAGGGGATCCGCCCTTCAGGGACAGGAAACCTACAGATACATAAGGGCGGTACCTCTCCCTCGCATCAGTTGGTTTCCTGTCCCTGACGGGGAACCTCTCTTCGGCAGTACCTGCAAAGAAGACGTCGTATCCAAGGACCGGGACCGGGCAGCCGAGTTCCGGCAGCGAGGAGGCTCCTGCCGCGGCGTGTCCGGCACCCGAAGCCGCCACCGCTGGGACCGAGGGGTTCTCCAGGGTGTGCGGGGGAGAGGCCGCCGCCGGACTCCGATGGACAAAGGGGCGCTGGTCACCCGGAGCTTCGGTGCAGGCTGCTGCACGCTCTGGGTGAAGAAAGATGGCCGCCGCTCCGGAAATGCGGCATCAACTTCCGGGTCGTCCCCGCGCGCATGCGCGGTAATATCTCCTCTCCCGGGGATGTGCGCAGGACCGGAAATGAGGAAGAACGCCGGGGGAGCGCCGGATTCAAAAAGGGAGATGGTGCACACTTAGTTGTCGCACTATCTCCCTTTCATTATGGAGGACAGCGATTCCCAGCAGCTGCCAGCCAGGCAGCAGCAGCATAAGAAAAATGACCCAAAGAGCTCCAGAAGAAGTGGATCAAGCAGTCGATCCACACAGCGCAGCAGATCTGCTGCAAGGACTAACTCCCCTCCTCAGGAGACTCCACTACCAGATCCCGGCCCTCCTCCAGAACCGGTACCTGCCTTCACATCTGAATGGTGAGTGATCTTCGTGAAAGTATACACTCCTATAATAGGGCTCCCTCTTCTCCCTTACTAGGGTAAGAAGAGCCTGGAGAAAAAGAAAAATAGAGTCTGCCCCACATGTAACAAAGCTTTGCCGGTAACTTGGGGAAAAAAGCTTTGTAAATCCTGTATCCAGCATCTATTGTGTGAAGAAACCCCTGACTTTGCCTCTGAACTTAAAAATATAATTAGATCAGAAGTTCAGAATGCCCTGTTATCCTCCAAAAAAGGGAAGGAAAAGGCGAAGGAGACGGTATATGCTCACTCTGTCCGATCCTCATCTGAGGACGCGGACTCTGATGATTCCAAATCCTCCCTATCTTCCTCTGATGAAGATTCGGGCCGTCACTGTTTCCCATTAGAGGAAGTGGACGCTTTAGTTAAAGTCGTCAGGGCCACCATGGGGGTTGAGGATCCCAGGCCTGATAAAACGGCTCAAGACATCATGTTTGGAGGTCTGACACAAAAAAAGCGGAGAGCTTTTCCGTTAAACTCCAATGTCCAGACTCTAATCAAAAAAGAATGGGAGAAACCAGACAGAAAAAATTCTTCAGTACCCTCGCTGAAAAGAAAATATCCCTTCGATGATGAAGCGTCCACTTCTTGGGACAAGGCACCCAAATTGGACGTGGCAGTAGCCAAAGCTTCAAAAAAATTCGCGCTCCCATTTGAGGATATGGGTACCCTCAAAGACCCCTTAGACAAAAAAGCAGATACCTTTCTCAAAGGGGCTTGGGAATCGGCTGGGGGTAGCCTGAGACCTGCAGTCGCGGCAACCTGCACCTCCAGGTCTTTAATGGTATGGGTTGACCAGTTGGAAAGCCAGATCAAGGACGGATCACCCAGGAATAAATTATTAGACTCAATCCCTGCAATTAGAGCTGCAGCAGCTTTCCTAGCAGACTCCTCAGCGGACTCAGTGCGTCTAACATCCAAAGCCGCTGCCCTCTCCAACGCGGCCAGAAGGACCCTTTGGCTTAAAAGCTGGCCAGGGGATCTCCAAACAAAGTTGAAGCTGTGTTCTATACCTTGCGAGGGAAACTTCTTATTTGGGGAAACCCTGGATGACATCCTCCAGAAAGCGGGTGACAAAAAGAAGGGGTTTCCAAATCTGGGACCAACCCCATTTAAACAGTCCTTTCGGAGTAGAAAATTTTTTCGTCGAAGACCACCTAGAGACCAAAATAAGTGGGAAGAAGGTAGAAGACGAGATAGAGGCTACCTCTTTGGCAACACCTCCCGTGATAAAAAACCCGCCAAATGACATTCTCCCTGCGGTGGGGGGAAGGCTCACCACATTTCTTCCTGCTTGGAAGAAAATTTCCAACAACACCTGGATTCTAAGACTCATACAATCTGGTCTAAAAATAGATTTCCTTTCCCTCCCTCCTCGAAATTATGTTGTGACAAAAATGAGGTCTTCGACGATAGAGCAAGCGGCACTAGAAAAAGAGATTATCTCCCTTCTACAAAAAGCTGTAATTCGGGAGATTTCTCCTCAGGAAATGGGGGACGGGTTTTTCTCCCCTCTCTTTCTGGTACCGAAACCCGACGGGTCCTTTCGGACAATTATAAATTTAAGGAACTTAAACAACTACGTAAGAAATCACAAATTCAAAATGGAGACAATAAAATCCACAATAAAGATTCTCTTTCCAAATTGCTACATGGTTGTGATAGATCTAACCGACGCATATTATCATGTGCCCATCCACGAGCTTTCTCAAAAGTTTCTCAGGATGGCGGTGTCCATAAAAGGGAAAATAAGAAACTTCCAGTACAGGGCCCTTCCGTTTGGGATTTCTATAGCTCCGCGGATATTCACAAAAATAGTAGCGGAGATGATGGCCCACATAAGGGAACAAAACATTATCATAGTTCCCTACCTGGACGATTTTCTTATTGCCAGCGACTCGGCTCAAAGTTGCAGAGAACAGAGAGACCGAGTAATGACTATTCTAACGAACTTGGGTTGGCTCATAAATATAAAAAAGTCGAAGTTGGAACCCTCTCAGGTACAGGAGTTCCTAGGGCTGACGTTAGATTCCCGGGTTCAAGAGTGCCGGCTCCCGGGCCCCAAAAAGGACAAAATACTAGCCATGATAGCACAAACACTGCAAAACCCCTCCATGACTCTAAGGAGGGCAATGTCCCTATTGGGGTCCCTTTCCTCATGCCTGCCGGCGATACCCTTCGCACAATTCCACACAAGAGAGCTTCAGTGGCACATACTAGAATGGCAGGTAATATTAAAAAACAATCTGGAAAGCAGGGTCACTCTAAATTCCTCTGTTATTCATTCCCTTCTCTGGTGGGGAAAGAGCCAGAATATTTCAAGAGGGATTCCCTGGGTACCCGAAATATCCCGGGTAATAACAACCGATGCAAGTCCCAGGGGGTGGGGAGCCCACATGGGAAACAGAGTGACTCAGGGCAACTGGTCAATTCAGGAACTATCAGCATCCTCGAATCAAAAAGAACTCTGGGCAGTGTATCAGGCTCTCCTATCATTTCTTCCCTACATTCGAGGACATCATGTCCGAATTTTCTCGGACAATATAGTGACAGTAGCCTATATCAATCACCAGGGGGGAACAAGGTCTCAGTTACTGATGAATTCCTCCGCCAAAATTCTCCGCCTGGCGGAAACGAATCTACTCTCCCTTTCCGCATTACATATTCAAGGGTCAAAAAACGAGAAAGCAGACTACCTGAGTCGAACTCAGTTGAGACAAGGCGAATGGTCCCTAAATCAGTCCGTTTACAACCAGATCACGAGAATGTGGGGAACCCCAACAATAGATCTGTTCGCCAATCACAAAAACAAAAAAGTAAACAAATTTTGTTCTCTAAACCCAGAAGGGAATCCCCAGGCTCTGGATGCTTTTCTCATTCCTTGGACACACAAACTAACTTACGCCTTTCCACCAACCATCCTAATTCCGGCGGTCATCCGCAAGGTCAGAGAGGACAAAACAAAGATGATCCTTATTGCCCCATTCTGGCCAAAAAGGACATGGTTTTCCTGGCTAAGGATGCTATCAGTCTCAGACCCATGGGTTCTTCCGAATTTGCCAGACCTGTTACAGCAAGGACCGATCCTCCACCCACAGGAGACGAACTTGCATTTGACAGCCTGGCTTTTGAGCGGGAACTATTAATAAAAAGAGGTTTTTCAGACAACTTGGTTACAACATTATTAAAATGTAGAAAACCTATTACTACCAAAATTTATGGCAAAACATGGAAAAAATTCTTGTCTGTATCTAAAGTCAAAATCCAGGAGGGACCTTCAATTAATAAGATACTTGAGTTCCTACAAAAAGGGCTGGAACAAGGATTAGCGGTTAGTACCCTTAAGGTGCAGATAGCAGCCCTGGGTGCTCTCTATAACCAGAATATAGCAGCCAACCCGTGGATAATAAGATTCGTTAAAGCGGTAACAAGATCAAAACCTGTAGTTACCCAAAAGATGCCCTCATGGGACCTAAACTTAGTCCTTTCAGCATTATCTGGTCCACCATTCGAACCCATAGATGTGATTCCCATAAAAATACTGTCACTAAAAACCATTCTTCTAGTAGCCTTAACATCGGCACGCAGGATAAGCGACATTCAAGCCCTGTCCTCTAACCCCCCTTTCACAAAAATCATGGATGATAGAGTCACTCTAAAACCTGACCCGGCCTATTTGCCAAAAGTGGCAACAAAATTCCATAGGTCACAGGAAATATCCCTGCCGTCCTTCTGCCCGAACCCTAGAAATGAGAAAGAGCAGAACTTCCATAACCTAGACGTCAGAAGATGTCTAGTCCAATACCTAGATTCCACTAGGGAGTATAGGAAGGAAGGCTCTCTCTTTGTCTGTTTTCAGGGTCCCAGAAAAGGATTCCGGGCATCCAAGGGTACCTTGGCAAGGTGGATAAAAGAGGCAATAGCGTTGGCATATTCATCCACGGGGAATGCGATCCCGGACGGTATAAGAGCGCATTCCACAAGAGCAGTAGCTACCTCATGGGCTGAGAGGTCAGAGGTATCAATAGAACAGATCTGTAAGGCGGCCACCTGGTCATCACCGTCGACCTTTTTTAGGCACTATAGATTAAATCTAGCCTCTGTGTCTGACCTGACCTTCGGTCGAAGGGTTCTTGAGGCGGTGGTCCCTCCCTAAGCTTAATCTCTGCAATTCTCTCCGTAGTGCTGTCATGGGGGACCGAGAAAGTCATAGTTACTCACCGATAACGGTGTTTCTCGGAGCCCATGACAGCACTCGCTTATTTCCCTCCCATCACGAGTGCGGTGAGCACCTTTAATCACATATGATTTATATAGTTCATATATTACAATTTAGGCACGGGGTTCCTTTTCTGTTAAGAAATGTTATAATGTGGTATTTTCTCTGTTGTAAACTAACCTGGAGGTCCTCCGATGCTCTGTAAACCAACTGATGCGAGGGAGAGGTACCGCCCTTATGTATCTGTAGGTTTCCTGTCCCTGAAGGGCGGATCCCCTCTCTCCGTAGTGCTGTCATGGGCTCCGAGAAACACCGTTATCGGTGAGTAACTATGACTTTTTGTGCCGTCATCTTGTAGGGTTTTTTGTAATTTGGCAATTGTGACTACTATTTAATATAGTCATTGGTCCACTTCTGGCTTTGTGGTTTTTTTCCACCATTTTATAGGTTTTTAGAATATTTCACCCTTTGATAAATGCCATCATTACAAGATAATAAATGTTATGGCTTTTTATGTTATGGCGGATTGTGTGTATTATCAGTTTTTGCTCTCCATGCTTTTTGTCGTTCCGA
This sequence comes from Ranitomeya variabilis, assembly GCF_051348905.1. NCBI lineage: Eukaryota > Metazoa > Chordata > Amphibia > Anura > Dendrobatidae > Ranitomeya > Ranitomeya variabilis. The sequence goes on from NC_135238.1 coordinate 60,172,150, forward strand.
GCCTCGAAGATCTGCGGTTATTTGGCTTTCACACCCGATCGCCAGCTGTTCTTCATTTTTATTTATTCAGTCTCATAACTGGCTCAAGCAATTTTAATGTCCTTTTAGACTTAACCTTTGTCACTTTTTTTTTTGCAATCTGCTACATGAACCCACCACCCAGTAGAGCCACATACCCGTTTTTTTTTTTTTTTTAACGAGTCTGCCAAATTCCAACCCTACGACATGACCTCTTGCTCTGGTGCTTCTGCTAAGTATCAGTATATGTATTATAACGAGCCTACAAAGCGGCATCATTACGCCGGTGAAAGGTTGTATGGGTCTGCGTGTGAAGGGTGAATGTAGCAGATTACAACCACTTGAATATGCAAGGAAATCTACAGCCGCAGAAATCCAAGGAGCTGAACGTTTTGACTTGCGAAACTGAGATCTGCAGGAAAAAAGATAGCTGCATTAATAAAAAAAACCTACAAGCATGACATTTCTCAGCCAAATGATATTTTAATGAATACTTTGTCAAAATGCAATTTAACAACACTTCATTGTTACACGTTGTTTCAATGATCTTTGGAATGTAACAATTAGAAGTTAATCACTGGTTGGAAAAAGCAATTTTGCCAGTGTGCAGCACTTGTATATTGTTATCATTACATTATTATGCTGTTAAGCGAAATATTCTGATCTAATAGTATTCATTCCTGGGTTTGTCTTGTCACAACATTGAACTTGGCGCTTGGCAAAACATCAATATCAATATAGATGAGAAAGCAACATTTTTTTATAGCCGAGGATGTATATTTTGACATGGTATTTAGTACATTCTTGGTGCAAGAAAAGGAAAAAAAAAAAGTAGCTCTGAGTTATGTGGATTGATTAAAAAAATGTATTTCCAGTAACCTGGACAAAAAAAATCGAAGTTAATGTCAAAAAGTTTTGTTTAAAGGGAATCTGTGAGCATGTTTTTGCTGATTGAGATAGGGGCTGAGACACAGATTTCAGGCATATGTCACTTATTAGACTGTGTGCTGTTGTTTCCATACAATGAATGTTTTATCACCAGGAGATTATCACTGCCTGGACCAAATGGCATGTGAGCACTGGTCTGACCACGCCCCCTGCTGTGATAAGCAGCTCACTGTCAATGGTGTGGGCGGGGGCAACTTTCTGAACTTTGCGACATGCTAAATCTAAAAATGCTGATTTTGTCACAACTGCTGCACCCAGTAAACGAAATGATAAATCGTTGAAGTCAGGGTCTTTTTTCCTACATTATGCTACTCTCAGATGAGGTAGCAAAAACCTGCTGACAGATTCTCTTTAAAAGTTTTTATGCACGGGAGGTGAGGCCAAATGGAGCAGCGGCTCTGCAATCATGTCTTGCAGTGTTTTAACAATTTCAAAAATAGTCAATTGATTTTGCAAGAGAATGGCTGTTTCACCCGGAAAGACGCTCAGCTGTGCAGTTTTGTGCCTGAAACATCTCGTCACCCCATAAAATCAAGTGATTGCTGAACAATAACAAAACCGCATCTGTTCACTGCTCCATTTGGCCTTACCCTTAACTTTTATCCAAAATGATGGTTTTGGAATACAAAGCAGAATCTGACCCGAGTGGATTGTGCCGTACAACTCAACCATGAAATGTCTTTCCTAAGGCTAAATGCAAAGTTTTATGGAATCATAATTCGGATCCCAAAAGACTTTGGTGGGACCTAATTGCCTTGAATTTGAATTGATTTCTAATTTCATATGGCCAAGGGGGAGAAATAGCATAAATTACTAAGGATACATTCCCATGTAGTGGATATGCAGTGCCGACTTTTGTGCATTCATTTTTATTTTTTAAATTGTGTTCACACACTGCAGAAATATATCTGTTTTGTCACTTGACAAGCTTTATGGTCTTGCATTGCACAGCATGGCAAGGTGTCCAACATGTCATGGTGTATTTCCCCCTTTACAATTTTTATCATACAATTTTTCACAGCAGTAATCAGCGCTGTAGAATATCACTGCCTCATTTCCACTGTAGATCTTTATATAACACAACATCACCTAATAAATCTCCTGTGTTCCAGTGCTGCTGTTCCATGTTTTTCCTTGTTTATTGTGATGACATTCCCTACTACACATGCGACCGCTGCAGCCAGTCGCTGGCCCCAGCCACCTTGGTAGTCATCGCTACTGCAACACAGTATACAAGGATCAACGGGGAGTGGCGGCGCAGGAACTCTGGTCTTTATTATGTGAGTAATTATTTTTTTTATTTTATGCCATTCAGCCAATTTTTTTCTCAATTTGTAAAACCTGTTTTGTGTAATGTAAATACCACAGACAACAAATGGAATGCTGTATAAGACTTTGTTCACATATTGCTGTTGTATTGTGTTTTTTTTTCACAATCATGGTAGACCAGTAACTTTTTTGCTACAGTGTGTGAACACTGCTTTGTATAACTATTTGTTAAAATGAAAACAAAATCAACAAACTATTAACAGTTGTTAGTGTAGGCTTGGCGAATGTTACATTACGGTTTGCCTACACGGCGCACCATTGTCTTGAAAACATACATATATACTATGGATAAAATTAGATGAGTCTACATGTTAATCACTATCCATAGATGTTTTTATAAAAAAAAAAATTATATATATATATGATGCAGCTAAAAAGGAGAGAAAAGTTCAAGCGGCACTGTCCCAATATGCTCTCTGACCTCACAGTGGGAATCGAGACATGTATCTCACTGAGCCGTATGGGGGAAGACTTCAGGTGCTCCTGCACAGCAAACAGTCACTTTATCCAAAAAATCTTGCAAGAAGACGTAATGAGGGCACTCACCCGTCTTCATTAAAATTATTTCTTTATTCAAATAAACACATCCAGAGAACCGGTATGGCCGGGGGAGAGAGAGGGGGCCTCAGCCCGTGTGAGCAGGGGAGAACGACGACGGCCGTTTCGCGCTATCCTGCGCTTCTACGGGTCGACTTGTGTGTGAGGTCAGCAGCGGATATAGTGTGCCAGTGAGACACACCCCCCACTGATGAGTCCCTCCCACAAGCCGGGCCGATACCATGAACACATTTTAAAAACATATTTTTATAAAAACAAGAACATTTGTTGGTAAACAGGCTTATGAAATATACATGCAATACGGGGCAACTTTCTTTTCTATAAAGGAATAGGCACATGCACTCACCTAATATAACACGTCAAGAGAGCAGACAGATACTTAGTTATATCTGATAGAGCACCAATGCGCCCTCTATAAGAAGATGGACATGTCAACTCTATCATTAAAACCAAGTGGACCCATGGCATTACTGCGTAGGATCCACCTGGCTTCACTTCTCAACAGCAGGTTATCCAAATCTCCTCCCTGGATCGGTAGAACCACCCTTTCTATGCCAGCAAAGGTAAGGCACTCTGTTCTACCTCCGTGTATTTCTCTCATGTGTGTGATAAACCGCGGAACTCCTTTTCCCGACGTTACAGATCTACAATGCTCACGAAAGCGAACATGCATCGGACGAATGGTTTTGCCTATATAAAAGAATCTGCAAGTACAAAATATGACATACACAACGTGATCAGTCTTGCATGTAATGAAGTCTTTGACTATATGTGACACTGCTCCCAATCTAATACAGCGATCGGTCAGATGTTGATGACAGGATACGCAGCGGCCACATTTAAAGTTCCCCCTAGGGGATGCCCCCTTTAGCCAATTAACATTAGGTACAGTAATACGGTTTCTAACCAATTTGTCTCGTAATCTAATACTCCTTTTATTTGCTATTAATGGGCCTCTGGCTGCCACCTCCACCAAATCTTTGTCTCTTTCCAGAAGGTGCCAGTTCTTTTTTATGGCCAGCCTGATCTGTTGGTCCATACTACTGAATTTAAAACAAAAATTAAACCTCCTATTCGTATCCTGTCTTCGGGGGGATGGTGCTACAGCGTTGGTTTTTATATTCCTTTCATTAGACACCCTATCCAGGGCTGATGCCAAAAGTCTCTCCGGGTAACCTCTCTCTCTGAATCGACCCATCATCTCACCAGTCTGACGGGTAAAGCCTTCCTCTGTGTTATTAACCCTATTAACTCTTAGGAATTGGCTATATGGAAGCGCCCGTTTTGTGTGTGCGGGGTGATAGCTATTGTAATGCATCAAAGTATTGGCCGACACCGGCTTACGATACAGAGAAGTGCATATTCTCCCTTCTTTGATCTCTACAAGAACGTCCAAGAACTCCAGGCGTACTCCCCCAAATACAGATGTGAAAGTCATATTGAGATCGTTGGAATTATTTAAATATGACACGAAATCCTGAAAGATTGTCTGTGGACCGTCCCAAATTAACACTATGTCGTCCACAAAACGGCGGAAATATTTGATGTGTCGCAAATAGTTGTTACTCCCAGAGTATACATATCTCTCCTCAAATAGACCAAGGAATAAGTTCGCAAAAGTGCATGCTACCGGGGTCCCCATCGCAGTCCCCTCTTGTTGCAGATACCACTTGTCCAAAAAAGTAAAGCAATTGTGAGTGAGCACAAAATTTAAACCTTCACAAATAAAATTAACAAAGTTTTCACTTTTGTCCGTAGTGTTCAAAATAGTCCTAATGGCATCTACTCCTATAACCTGAGGGATCCTGGTATAAAGGCTCTCAACGTCTATGGATGCAAGCGAGAAGCCTTCCTGCCAGTTAAAGTCCCTTATACTTTCCAGGAAAGAATTAGTATCTTTTAGATAGGACGGAATGTCTTTCAACATCGGGCGCAGCAACCAATCAATGTACTGGGACAGGGGCTCAGTGAGTGACCCTATCCCAGACACGATCGGGCGTCCTGGAGGACAATGGATGGACTTGTGAATTTTCGGAATGTGGTACCAATGGGGTCTGGTGGGGAACCCCGGTAGCAGCCTCTCAGCCTTCTTCTGCGAAATGACTCCCAACTCTACATGTCTCCTCAAATACGATGTTAATTCCCCCTTAAATTTCTGTACTGGGTTCCTAGGTAATAATTTATACACTGTATTATCAGATAACTGTCTCTTGGCCTCAGTAATGTAATAGTCTTTAGGGAGTAACACTATTTTGCCTCCCTTATCTGCCGCCCTGACAACAGTGTCCTCCCAGGACGTAATCTCCTGCAACACCCTTTCCTCTCCTGCCGTGATGTTATTGGCAGCTTTATGGTATAATACTGCTTCCACATCTTTTATAACCTGCGCTTCAAATAGATCGACCATGTTACCCGGAGACACTACAGGCATGAATTTAGAGGGAATTCCTCCACTGAAGGGTGTTGAAATTACAGTTTCTTCAGTATCCTGTCTACCAACCTCCTCTGTCAATCCCAATAACAAATCCGCATCCTCCCTCATATCAACCAGGGCCCCTGAGCCAGCCATGAATCCCAGAGGGCCAATTCTACAGGGGACTTCTCCTTCGGATACACAATTGGTAACATTTTTATTTGCAAAATTTTTAAAAAGATGAATTTTTCTAATTGATTTAAATAATTCGATTTTGAACTCAGTCAGATCAAAATTTTCTGGCATACTATAATTCAAGCCTTTAGATAGCAAAGACAAATGGGTCGGTGTCAATGTATGTTCAGTCAAATTCAACACCATCTCCTGTACAGGAGTCGCTAGTACTTCCGTGTCCATGCAACATGCCTCCGTTTCCGCTGTCTCCGTTGGTCTACTCCGTCGTTTCTTTCCTCTACCTCTTCGGGTCTTACTCCTAAAGGGGTGGACACTATTGTTGTCTCTGTGTCAATATTGGACAGACCATCCAATGAGCCAGCCGTTGTGCCTGTACTATCGCTGAAGCTGGATTCCGACTCTGTAGTAAGGTAGTCCTTATAGCGGTTTTTACCACCAGGATAAGATTTTTTTCTCCAATTACTGGCATTTCTATTTCTACCATTACCATTATCAGATTTATTCCAAGAGAAGATTTTACCAGTGTCAAAGTCAGTCTTGTCTCGTATGTACTTGTCTCTCTTTCTCTGTTTGATGTTGGCCTGGATAGGTATTAATCTACTTTCCAATTTTTTATAACAAGTTGTCCACTGATTCTCCGTGAACCTTACTTTTAATTCTTCTTGTGTCTTGCCAAGTTCGGCGCTAACCATGTCATAATTTTGTAGATTAGTTTTTAATACCAAAGCCAATAAATCCTGGGAGCATTTCAGCATGATGTTTTCCCATTCTCTTCGAAACCCCATATTATCTCCATGCTGAGAGATTTGTTTCCACACTCTTAATCATATCATATATATCATATTTTGTACTTGCAGATTCTTTTATATAGGCAAAACCATTCGTCCGATGCATGTTCGCTTTCGTGAGCATTGTAGATCTGTAACGTCGGGAAAAGGAGTTCCGCGGTTTATCACACACATGAGAGAAATACACGGAGGTAGAACAGAGTGCCTTACCTTTGCTGGCATAGAAAGGGTGGTTCTACCGATCCAGGGAGGAGATTTGGATAACCTGCTGTTGAGAAGTGAAGCCAGGTGGATCCTACGCAGTAATGCCATGGGTCCACTTGGTTTTAATGATAGAGTTGACATGTCCATCTTCTTATAGAGGGCGCATTGGTGCTCTATCAGATATAACTAAGTATCTGTCTGCTCTCTTGACGTGTTATATTAGGTGAGTGCATGTGCCTATTCCTTTATAGAAAAGAAAGTTGCCCCGTATTGCATGTATATTTCATAAGCCTGTTTACCAACAAATGTTCTTGTTTTTATAAAAATATGTTTTTAAAATGTGTTCATGGTATCGGCCCGGCTTGTGGGAGGGACTCATCAGTGGGGGGTGTGTCTCACTGGCACACTATATCCGCTGCTGACCTCACACACAAGTCGACCCGTAGAAGCGCAGGATAGCGCGAAACGGCCGTCGTCGTTCTCCCCTGCTCACACGGGCTGAGGCCCCCTCTCTCTCCCCCGGCCATACCGGTTCTCTGGATGTGTTTATTTGAATAAAGAAATAATTTTAATGAAGACGGGTGAGTGCCCTCATTACTTCTTCTTGCAAGATTTTTTATATATATATATATATATATATATACATATACACAGATTTTATATACACCAGAGAATACACTCATGGAGTAACATTAGCTCCATATTCTAAATTATTACTTTGTTGACATTCAAATGGCTTCATAATACGCAGCTTCACAATAGAAGAAGGGGAAATTATTATATTTTTCGGACTATAAGACGCACCAGACCATAAGACGCACCTAGGTTTTAGGGGAAGAAAATAAAAAAATTGAAGCAAAAAATGTAGTCATGGTGCACTGTTATAGGGGGGACGGATCGGCTGATGACACGGTTAGACCGGGGTCACACTTTCGAGTTCAATGCGAGAAACTCCCATCAAGTCCCGCAACTGCTGCCGGCACTCGGGACCGGAGTTTGCATCTGCATGTATTTCTATGCAGCCGCACGCTCTGGTCCCGAGTGCCGGCAGCAGTGCTGGGACTTGATGTGAGATACTCGCGCGAGTTTCTCACATTGAACTCTCAAGTGTGACCCCGGTCTTATAAGGTTAATAATATCCTTCAATTCTGTACTAATATCCCCCATCTTGGTAGATATGATTCCCATCCTGGTATATATGCCCCCCCATCCAGGTATATATGATCCCCATCTAGGTATATATGATGCCCATTCAGGTATATATGATCCCCATCCTGGTATGCATGGCCCTCGATCCAGGTTACATTCGGACTATAAGACTATAAATTCTGTGGGTAAAAAGTGAGTCTTTTATAGTCCGAAAAATACGTTAAATCACTTGAATCCTTCAAAAGTAATGATACTCTCACAACAAATCACAAGTTTAGATATCATCAACTAGCACAATCACTAACAACAGAAGTTTAAAAAAAAGTTCTAATTGAAATATATAAGTATGAGTGTCACAATCAACCACAAGATAAGATATATTTCAAAACTGTATAGAAAATGAAAATTAGAAGCTTCAACTTTCACACATACAAAAAATATGGGAAAAGGACATAGGGCAGTCACATAGAACAATGGACAAAATCATTAGAGACTTTCTAAATTTATAATGAGCAGAGATTATGGTACTATGCAAATTCTGAATTGGCAACAGGTATATGAAATGCAAAATAGAAAAAATGAGAAGTGCCCTAAATGTTATTTGAATTATGCAGGTTTATCACATAAAGGGTTATTCAGTCGTCTGCTTTTCATTTATGAGTTCTATTAAAGGGAGCCTGTCATGTGAAAAAAAAAAAACTATTAACCTGCAGATATGGGGTTTATCTGAAGGTTAATAGTGTTCTGAACCTGCCCATCACCAGCACTTAGAGCCCTGCTGCTGGGAGGATATTAACTTTATTCCTCCCGGCTTTCAGTCACAGGGGTCATCGCTGTAAACACGCCCCCAACACGGACTGACAGCCGGCTTAGCATTAAGGCCGGCTGTCAGTCAGTGCAGTGGGCAAATTAACTTGCATATTAACTTTTTTTTTTTTACAATATTTATAATTTCCATAAGGGGACTTTAGTCCCAGTATTAATTTATTACTTGATATTAGTTTACCTTAAGGGTGTGAATATATGAGCCTTTGATTGCTTAGCTAATACACTGCACTACAAAAGTCATGCAGCGTATTATAATTGCTTGTCAGTGTTTGACTACATTCACACATTTGTGTGTATTTCTGTACACCACTTTTCTCTTATGTGTCATCTATTTTGTCTCAGTGTTGCATCTGTTTTTTTTTCTCATCTGTTTTAAAAAAAAACTGAAGCAGGCGGACTATCTGAACTTTTAGGTTATGTGCACATGTAGAATGGCCCACTGTGGATTTTTGCGCAGCGGATTTGATAAATCCGCAGGTCTAAAACACTACGTGTTTCCTGCGGATTTATCGCAGATTTACTGTGGATTTTCCATGGTTTTTGTGCGGATTCCACTGCGGTTCACACCTGGGGTTTTCTATTATGGCGCAGGTGTAAAACTGCTGCAGATTCCGCACAAAGAATTGACATGCTGTGGAATGTAAACCGCTGCCTTTCCACGCGGTTTTTTCCGCAGCATGAGCACAGCGTTTTCGGTTTCCCATAAGATTACATTGTACTGTAGACTCATGGGAAACTGCTGCGGACCCGCAGCTGCGGATCCGCAGCAAAATCAGCATCGTGTGCACAGAGCCTAATTCATTCATTGACTCTTAAAGGGAATCTGTCAGCAGGTTTTTGCTATGAAATCTGAGAGCAGCATACTGTAGGAACTGAGTCCCTGATTACAGGGATGTGTCACTTACTGCGATGTGTTTTGCTGTTTCAAAACAATCAGCATTTTATCAGCAGGATATTATCATTACAGAACAACTTGGCATGTGCAGAGTAGTCTAACCACACCCCCAGCACTGATTAGCAGCTCACTTTCACTATACAATGCACACAGAAATCTGTGACTCTATCGTAGCAGTAATCTAAGTGACACATCGCTGGAATCAGGGTCTCTGTCCCTACCTTATAGTGCTGTCAGATTACATAGCAAAAACCTGCTGATGGATTCCCTTTAATAATGGATCAGTAAGAAAACAAAATAATATAATAATGTTGTGGTTTGAGATATATATATATATATATATATATATATATATATATATATATATATATATATATATATATATATATACTGTGCTGCGGGACGGCGCTAAACCTGTTGTGTGGTATAAGGGCAACAATACAATGCACTTCTAATTGTTTTTGTATAATCAGGTATGCTTGGCAAGGGAAATCTGGAGTGTAGACAGCTGTGGTTTTAAGTGACTGCAAACATTTGCTGGACAAAAAGGAGGAAATATGGCCAATTGTAGATGCAGAACATACATAACATCTGCATTTTGTATTTCCTATGGATACTCTGTTTCCTCTCACATTCCAAAAACACATATTTGTCCATTAGTCTTTTCCTAAAGTAATGTGTATGTTTGTGTTGGGGAAAGCCGATCAATGAACACATCCATAGCATTGCACAGCGGAAGACATTGGAATTGCGCCACTAACACACTAAACCTCCCCCAGGCCTTGTTCACACAATGTAATTTGATGTATTCAACATGGATCGCAATAATTTTATGAGGAAAGTGGAATTTGCTTGTTCTCAGCACATTTCGGACAAGACTTTGAGGCAGAATTCTGGCCCAAAAACCGCGCTCTGTATTTGTTAATCATCTTCGACCCTTTTCGTGATTTAGGGGAATGGTGTCTCGCAAAAGGGGGCGTAGTTTAAGATGGGCCAATTTCCTCCAACAGTTTGCTGCAAGAAAGCCAATCCAATCCAACTTTTCACCCGCTCCTGGTTTGGGGTTACAAATACTGATGTAAAATGCTGACCAAATACTGAACGTGTGACCGTGACCTTCTAATGATCTCCTGCTGATAAAACAGTGATTTTGTCAAAACTAAAGCAAGCGGCCCAGTATGTGACACATCACTGGAATCAGTGTATCTGCCCTACATTATGCTGCTCTCAGATTAGGTGGCGAAAACCTTGTGACAGATTCCCTTTTAAGAAATTAACACTTTTTTTAAACACTCTTGTAAGCGTCTAAGTCAATGATCAGTAACAAAATAAGCGTTAATATCTCAAGGACCATTGCAAATTTTAATAAGCAGTACATCGCAAAATGTCTTGTATTTACGACTAACTGACAATACCCACTTATGAAGATGGGGATAACCCTTTAAGCATCTTAACAAATTGAATTAGTAAATTTGCCGAGTGTATCTCCTTTTAATAGGAATATATGTCTGATTAGAAAATGATGGCTGCAAAGCCACGAGCTCCATGATCATGAAAGACTATGAGTAATCCTGGTATTTCATATACAGTAGATGTAAATCCGATGGTGCAGACATACGTTTTTCCCTTCCCCCAAAAGAATGCCGATTAGTTCTATTTTTCCATAATGAATATTTTAGACTTTCCCATACATTTTCAATTTAAGGGCTGTGCGTTTTAATATTCATGCTCGGTGGATGTTAAGGACTCCAAGTCCCTTGCTTATTTAATCAGTTTCCAGACTAATTTGTAATCCGAGCACTAGTTGCTTCCTTAGTGCTGACTAATACTGAACGTGTAAAGTCTGCAGTGTGGCTGTGAGCTGAACGTGTGAGCTTTGTCTCTAAATCTGGAGCCATTATTCTTAGCTTTTATTTATGTAGTGCGAATATTTTCTGCAGAGTTGTAAAGTAAGTAATTGTTGGGGGAGATGTTTAACATTTAAGAATTGGGTGAGAAAGAGGAAATATAATAAATTCTCTTTTTCTAGGACTTTTCATTCATATTTTCTACATTTGAAAGATGTTCGATTGGACTGGGAGTTATAAAAAAAAATTAAAAAAAATTGCATAGCTAATATTTAGGATTATGGTACATTTTTTACATTTTTTAATCTACAAAGGACAGAACTGACCACTACAGAGGAGTGAATTGATTTTGAACAAATCAAATTCGGGGTACATATTTCAAAAGTTCACAAATGCAAATAATTCTTGATTATTTTCAGATGAATTGCCTATAATGGCCTTGGTACATATGGCATAAAGCAGAGAAGAGGGAAACATGACCTGCGGTGCAGAGCGGCAGGCTTCCCTATTATGTCTTGTTCAGCCATTCATTCGATCACTGATGACTCAATGCCTCATAGCCACTATAAAAGCCCAAGTAGGAGATGCCGCTGCCATTTTGTGGGATGTGGATAGGAGAGAGGACTTCAGAACTTGGTGGGAGAGAGGGTGCAAATTGTGAGGATTGGTGTGTGAAGAGAAATGAATAGATACATTCAATTACAATTAACTAATGGAGAATGAGTGAATGACACTGTGAGCGAATTGAAGCACTAACAATCAGTCTGCACTTGCACGGCACTCATTTAACATCTCGCCACTATATATTCTACTTCAGTCGGTGATAAGATACTTTGTCACGGCACTCATTTTTTGCACTTGTGCAGCACCTGCATCAAACTAATAGCATTCATGCTATGATAGTGTAGCAGCTCACTTGGGAAACACACAAAAACTGCAACTGACCCTGCATGTTCCTGTACAGACTAGAGATCGGGACCCCGCAGTCCCTAGTGGTTCCTGCATGAGCTGACATAGCCTTAACCACAGACTAGATGATGGCAACTCTGACCTATGCTACCTGAAATGCCATCAAGCGCTTTACATGCCTCCTAAAGAAATGGTAGGCTGTTATGATCTGGTGACCTTGGAGCCGCGTGAAACTTTCTCTGGAGTCGGTGGAACCTGTACTGACCGCAAATCCTGAACTAACACCGCAACTAGAAGTAGCCGTGGGGTGTGCCTAACAAACCCTAGACACCTCGACACAGCCGGAGGAATAAATACCCCTATAGATGGAAATGGGAATGCTATCTTGCCTCAGAGCAGACCCCCAAAGGATAGGCAGCCCCCCACGAATAATGACTGTGAGTAGGAGAAGAATAGACACACGCAGGTAGAAAACAGGATTTAGCAAAAGAGGCCACTCTAGCTAAATAGGAAAGGATAGGACAGATTACTAGGCGGTCAGTATTAAAACCCTTCCAAAAATATCCACAGCAGATAATACAAAAAGTTCCACAATCTAACTAAAGACATGGAAAGCATATCTGCCACTCCAGAGAATCCAGCAAGACTGAGAAAATACTGACACAATCTAAGCTGGACAAGAAAACACAAATAATAGCACTGAATTGTGAAGCACACAACATGTGTGCCACAGGGAAAAAGAACCAGACACTTATCTTTGCTGATTTGGCAGAAAGGCAGGAGGAACCAGGCAGAGGTCCTACACCTCCCAACAACAATTGACAACTGGCAAGGACTAATGAATCCTGCACGCCTAAATACCCCAGTCAGAACTGCAATCAGCAGATACACCTGACCAGGACTGCAACTCAGGGGCAACTGCATTACCACCTACAACCACCGGAGGGAGCCCAAAAGCAGAATTCACAACAGTAGGCAGAGCAGAGGGCAAATTACCTACAGAAGGGAAAGTGTGCTGAAATAGAACGAGATCCCAGAGTGAGTAAAACAAACCATCAAATACAAAATAAAGGATTAAGTACATACTGTTACAGAATATGTTGCCTACTTCATGAAAACAGGCAGAAGATGAGCGCAGGGTAAAAGAGCATAAACAGCAGAGAGATAAACCCTAGATGGTCTTTCCCTGACTGGCAAAAAATACAGCAGTATGGCTGGACATGCTAATGAGACTATCACCAGCAGGAAATACCAGCAAGGGGAAAGTATATAAAGCCGCACCCGAAAGGTGATACAGAAGACAAATGAGCAAATGAAAACACCTGTTAGCCTAAAAAGACTGAAGCAAAGATAATAGAAACTAAACTCCAAGAGATAAGGTGTATGTGCTCTGCCTCGGCGGCCATGATCAAATTAAAAAGCTTATACTCGCCTCCTGTGTCGGGGCCATTCCGTTGGTGTCGGCACTCACGGTCCTGAGTCTCTGATACGGTTGCATGACACGTATCACTATCCCCACCTTTTAGATGTTTTGAACATGAATAGGAAGTCAGGACTGCAGCTGATCTTTGACTTCCTCTTCATGTTCAAAAGGTCGGAAGGCTGGGACCACGTGTCATAACAACTGCATGACAACCTCAGGAACTCGAGTGGCGATACCGCTGGAATGGCGCCAGCACGTAAGGTTAGTATAAGCGTTTTTATTTTATTGGGGCCAAACATTTAGATCAAGGAGGATTTGTCCTTAGTAGTGGACAACCCGTTTAAGAAAACCATTATGGAACAGTGGTGCAAGTCTCTTTGCAGTGTGTCAGAATTATTTTTCTGTTGATGCACTGGGCTATCACTGCAGCCTTTCAATAGTGGAGTCCTAGATTTCATTTTGACCTAGGCACAATCTGCAGAGTTTATGGTGCCTGTTCAGCATTTGAATTTTTTGCAAGTTATTTTTTATTTTTTTTTCTTCTTGTTTTCTGCTATTTTCTGACATTTCTTTTATATCAAATTAATCAAAATGGCACTCACAGTTCAAGAATTTTGTGCAAAATAAAAAATACTTTTTATTTTTATATTTAACTTTCTTGCAACTTTTTAAGACAAATTGTATGTTCTGCTAAAATGTCACAAAATGTGCACCAAAATTTTAAGCATAGATGAAGTCACTCCAGGGGGGACTAAAGTACATTTGCAATAAAATTTGTGATTTTTTTTTTTCTCCCAGAATTCACAAATGATGAATAAGGCAAAAAACATCTGGAAACCCTAGACTGCTCTCATGGTGACAAATAAAAAAAACCAAACAAACAAAAAACAGATGAACGCATAAAAAAGTGATTCTAAGGCCGGAGTCACACTGCAGCGAGATACGGCCGAGTCTCGCAGGTTAAAAAGAAGCTGTGGCACCGGCACTATGGAGCGGAGCGTGCAGCTCCATGTATTGCTATGCGGCCGCACGCTCTGCTCTGGAGTGCCGGTGCCAGAGCTTCTTTTTAACCTGCGAGACTCGGCCGTATCTCGCTGTGTGTGATTCCGGCCTAAAAGAAGTATGGTAAATGAAAAAACACAAACAAGAAGCATAAAAACAAAATAACTACTGGGTAATAGATGAATAAATCATTAAAAAATGTTCAGGTTTTACAGATTTTTTTTAGAATAGAACTGGTGAGTTTTATTTTCAGCAACTTGTAGATGATCAATAGTCATAATTAAGGAGGATTCAGAACTCCTATCAGACTAAACACAGCAGCACTACCATGGCAATTAAGCGTACGGGATCATCATTATACCTAGTGTCCTCATTCTGGTATTACTTAAAGGTCATCTAATTTCTCTGTGATCTTTATTGCAATAAATCCCAAAGGCAAGGAGAAAAATTCTCTCACCGTTACGACCTACAATCAACATTTTTATTCCTGCAGTGGGGAAAATAAGTATTTGATACACTGCCGATTTTGCAAGTTTTCCCACCTACATAGAATGGAGAGGTCTGTAACTTTTATTGTATGTGCACTTCAACTGTGAAAGACAGAATCTTAAAAAAAAAAATAAAAAATCACATTGTATGATTTTTACATAATCAATTTGCATTTTATTGCATGAAATAAGTATTTGATACAATAGAAAAACAGAACTTAATATTTGGTACAGAAACAGAATGCACTCTGCAAAAGAAGCTGCCAGCAGCAGATCTTGATGATTTTCATGCAATCACAGACAATCATAATAACATCCCAGATGCTCTCAATAGGAGACAAGTCAGGAAACTCTGCAGGCCATGGTAGCACATTTAGGACATACAGGTTACTAATACTAGTATGAGCATCATGAGCCCTGGTGTTTCTTGTGTTGAAAAATGGCGCCAGGTGTTTCAATTAGGAAAATGCTAGTTTTACTTACCGTACTCTTTTCCCACAAAAATTGATATCAATTCTCCTGCTCTATAACCTCATGTCTGCAGATCGGGAACTAGTTTCAACATGACAGGTCCTTTTTAAGCAAACAGTGCTATAGTCAAATCAATTAATGGGGCTATACAAAATAGTAAAAATAGCTTTGATTCATATTCACCGTAGTCCAGTTAACATGCATTAACTGATAGATTCTCAGTAATTTCCCTTTAGGGCTCATTTCCACTTGCGAGAAACACGTCCGTGTCTCGCATGTGGAAACCAAGCTGTGGCGCCAGCACTTTGGAGCGGAACGTGCAGCTCCATGTGTTCCTATGCGGCCGCACGCTCCGCTCTGGAGTGCCGGCGCCAGAGCTTGGTTTCCACATGCGAGACACGGATGTGTTTCTTGCAAGTGGAAATGAGCCCTTATAATAATCACATACGAAAAACACCCCTTAAAATGCTATTTTAGATCTTTACGACAAAGCAATTTTTTCTTTTACGCTTTCCATCATATTTATTCTATCTGTATAAGGCCACGTTCACATGTTCAGTATTTGGTGAGTTTTTTACCTCAGTATTTGTAAGCCAAAACCAGGAGTGGGTGATAAATACAGAAGTGGTGACGTGTTTCTATAATACTTTCCCTCCGATTGTTCCTCTCCTGGTTTTGGCTTTCAAATACTGAGGTAATATACTGACCAAATACTGAGGTAATATACTGATCAAATACTGAGGTAATATACTGACCAAATACTGGAGGTAAAATACTGACCAAATGCTGAGGTAAAGTACTGACCAAATACTGGAGGTAATATACTGACCAAATACTGGAGGTAAAATACTGACCAAATACTGGAGGTACTATACTGACCAAATACTGGAGGTAAAGTACTGACCAAATACTGAGGTAAAGTACTGACCAAATACTGAGGTAATATACTGACCAAATACTGGAGGTAAAGTACTGACCAAATACTGAGACCAAATACTGGTAGCGTGACCGTGGCCTTATAATCACACACAGCTCTACAGTGAGAGCAGGAGAGCAGAGAGTGGCCATCACGCATCATATTGGCTGTGCCCCCTTTTATTTAAAATAAGCTCTGGAGGCGGAGTCTCATGCAGATCAGTGTCCAGCCCATAGATCTTAACAGCTCATTTATATATAAGAAAAATGTTGATTTCTCTGGAATAAGACTTTGGATCGCGGATATCAAGGTATCAATATATTCAGCTTCCTATGACCTGTATGCCCATATAGACTGTTTAGGAGGGTTGATTCTACTGACAGATTCCCTTTAATGTAAATTATTTTTTTTAGACTGAATAGCCTTTTACAAGATTTTTCAGCCTTATATGCAACCATCATCAGAAAACTCTCTACTCTGTGTTTTGAGACTAGAGAAAAGACTCAAACACACAAAATCAAGTCATTACTTTACTACCTGTCCATGATGATCTTAATATCTCTAAATATGTTTTAGGGGGACTGTTGGCTACAGCAGTCATGTCCTACTGTGCCCAGAGAGCGGTATTAGAGAATGTTAGTGTTAGGATAGAAAAGTATAGTTTGTGTATTTGTGGTTCTGATACATTTGTGTATATGTGTGTGTTTGTTTTGCTGTGTGTGTATGCAGTCTGTATATGAGTAAGTGTGTGTATGTGTGTGTATGTATGTATGTATGTATGTATGTATGTATGTATATATATATATATATATATATATACTGTATACATATTCAAGTGTGTTTGTGTGTGCATGTGTTTCACAATGTGTATGTGTGTTTTTGTAATTATATGTGTAATATGTAAAGGTATCCCTAAATTCAGCACTCTTTAAAGCTCCTGCTAACCCAAGCCTTGACTACAGTCGGACCATTGCTTATCACAGTACAGTTATTAGTAAATGATTGATTTGGGAAAAAATACTTAGAAATGAAAAGTTTCAATGGAAATGTGTGGTTGTTATTGGAATGTTCATTTTATTGTCCCTTTATAACACAAATTTTAAGAGTAGCAGTCGTTTTATTTTTCCACAAATAAATTCATTGTTAATGTAAAATTAAGAAAAACTTTGTAATGCATCTTATTAGTGAGATGTGCGTCTTTCTTCAGAACTGATCATTAATTCTCAAAACTCTCAATTTATGGGTAATATTTGATTTCAAATATATTACTAATATAGGAGATAACTGATGCTCAAAAACTTCTATGGAGAACTGTAACTGTCTTTTTACTCTGAACTTGCTGCAGAATGTTTGTCTAAAGTTCCTCCATTCTCTATAGAATTTAAAAGCACCAACTGTCATCTCCTGTAGCATCGGCTTCCCTGCACTCTTCCTATCTACCCCTACCCCGGCAGGGACACCAATTCACTCAGCACCGTGGCCCCTGTGCTGCACTTCCTCCTTCTCCTGTTGCTGCCTGGGGTCTGCACATGGCTCACATATACCTGGGCACTTTGCTAGGGTGGGCTCTTAAAGGGCTGGGAGACACTTATTTAAGGCACCTCCACCTGTTGGGAGGTGCCTGAGCAACATTTATTCTCTGCTTGTTTGCGAGCTTACTAGTTCTCAGTGTTATGGGCCTGGTGGTTAGGAGAACCTGGACTGACCTGATAGTCAAACTGCAAAACAGGACGAGCTCTGGGACATGGGAACTCTGCTGACCGCAACCCTAATCCTATTATCACACACACTAGAATTAGCCGTGGATCGTGCCTCACTCTGCCTAGACGACTCTTCACAGCCTGAGAGGTAACTATCCCTAAAGAGAAACAAAGCCTTACTTGCCACAGAGAAATTCCCCAAAGGAAAAGGCAGCCCCCACATATATTAACTGTGAGTTAAGAGGAAGGTACAAACACAGAGATGAAAAACAGGTTTTCAGCAAAGGAGGCCAGTCTTACTAAATAGACAGAGTATAGATAAAGGGAACTTTGCGGTCAGCACAAAAATCTACAAAAGCCACACAGAGAGAGCAAAAAGACCCCCACACCGACTCACGATGCGGTGGTGCCACTCTGCCACCCAGAGCTTCCAGCTAGCACAACTAAATCATGATAACCAGCTGGACAGAAACTTAACAGGTACTAAGGAGTATATTCAGTACATAAATGAACAACAAATGAGCTTAGCAGAGACTTAGCTTCGGTTGAAGTAACAGGACATCAGAAAGATCCAGGAGAGATTTGAACCAGTACTGATACATTGACAGCATCAGGTAATGATCTGAGCGGAGTTAAATAGAGGAACCAGCCCAGTTCTAAACGATGCAGCTGAGGAAGCCACTTCCAGACCAGCAGCTCCACTTTCAGCCACCAGAGGGAGTCCACGGACAGAACCCACAGAAGTACCATTCCTGACCACAGGAGGGAGTCCGAGAACGGAGTTCACAACACTCAGGTCCCCAGTTCTAGTTTATCTTCCAGTACCTGCCTGTATACCACCCATACCGGTCTGCATCTGTTGTGCCCACCTGTATAAGAGCTGTTTCCCAACAGCACCTGCCATTTCTGTATTACTGCCGTGTCTGCCTGTACCAGCAGAGCTTTCCCTTTCTAGGCTGTTCCAGCTCCATGCCCTTGGGGGTCAGCTGCTATTTGTCTGAGGTCCATCCTGGAGTAGCACCTGGTGTCCATTTGGAGCTAAATCTAACCCCACCATCAGGGGCTCTAGTCAAGAGTCAAGTGTTCACCTAGTTATACTCCTCCAAGCTCTCCTCCGACCACAGCACTGTGGTTCCACCACCACTCTCATTAAACGTCTTATTTCATTAATGGGAAAATCTGTCTTCAGTGATTACAGATTCCACCTTTTAAAACAGTCATACTAGTGTATAGCATCCAATGTGAGGGCATCGGATGCGATATGCTAATGACCCTCAGCTCCTGCTCTGCTGCGAGTGGGAGCAGCATGGCATGCTACTGCGCTGAAGCTGTTACCGTGAAAATGCCATCCAGTCTGCATGCACCATGTTATAGAGCAGGGGGTCTGTGTAGATTAATATATATTTTGTGAGAAAAGACTGTGTAACCTGTGTTTTATTCATTTATACCTCCTGCTCTTTCTGGGATCTTCTGTCCAGTGGGCGGTCCTTTCAGTGATTGCCAGGTTGCCTTGTATAAATTTGCATACTTTGAGCACTCGCAGTCACTGAGAGAGAATCTGGCCAATTATGCAAATGACATTTATCAAACTCTGATCAAAGAGAATCGGATCAAAATACGATCACACTCTGATCAGAGTTTGATAAATATCATTTGCATAATTGGCCAGATTCTCTCGGATAAGCGAATACACAGTCGTCTGCACCTGCCCTTTTGATGAGCTGTGCACTCATCAAATTCGAACAAGTTGCAATTAGCATCTTGAGGATTTCACTAGTGTTGAGTGAACATGTTCGGATAAGATGTTATCTTAGCATGCTCATGTGCTAACCGAGTGTCTTTGGCTTTCTCAAAAAATATATGTTTGAGACCCCGTGGCTGCATGTCGTACCTCTGTTCAACAGCTGGAACACATGCAGGTACTACCTTTATTGTAGACAATCCCTTCATGTGTTGCTGTCGATCAGCCGCGAGACATGCAGCTGCGGGGACTCAAACATTTTTTGAGCACGCCGAAATCACTCGGTTATCACATCTCATCCCAGCATGTTCACTCATCACTAGTGAAATACTCAAGATTCTAATTGCAACTTGTTCGAATTTATCTGCAAATTTCAAGAATTATGACTTAGAGTCAAAAATCTCAGCGAATCGATCCTCTCAACTCTAATCGATATGTTTGTCTTGACAACTAATATTTGATCCATATATATACTCTGGGGGGGGGAAGGATTCTAGTCAGTTTACTGTTATTAATGGCAAGTACGGAGGGCATGTTGGGTATAACAATGTCAGACCGGAGCCACATGGGCCCACTAGAAATGATTTTGATGGCCCATGTTCAATCCATAAAGAACATGTGAGTGTAATTTTATGGCGGATGTATGGTATGGAATTGTGGCAGACGTTCAAGAGATTGAAAGAAAATCATTTTAAACCTGTGATTGGAAGGTAATGATAGGCTCAACTTACAGATATTACAGCTATTTGAAATGATTAATCTGATTGGATGGCACCCAGTTACTTGAAGGGATAGATTATTAAAAAATATAAAAATTTTAAAAAATTAACTCTTTGCCTTTTACATGCTGTTAGAAAGAGACAGCTATGACATTTACTTGTATGAGGACATTTTGATTTCTAGTGGACAGCATTGTGCATTCCTCCACGTTATAAGTTAGATCTCTGTAAAGATGCTCTATTTATTGACATGCCGCCAATATCTCTACTTCATTTTTCTGCTTGATTTTTAAGTAGGAAAGTGAGAAGTGACTGTCACAGGGTCCTTCTCCGGTATCACACAATCAACAGAGCAAGAGAATAGTGAACAATTCCAAGACCTTTATTTAGGCAAAACACGAAAGGTCCATATATACGATCCATCACACTGAGGATAAAATAGTCCAGAACACGAATGCAGTTCAGTTACAGAATAAAAGTCCAACAATCCAGCACAGAGGATAACAGTCCATATTCCCTTCTTTCTCTCTGATATGCTCTTCACATCTAGGTTCCACACAAGACTGGTATCTGTGTCTCACCTCCCTGATATTTACAAGTCTTCCCCCTCATTCACAGGTCAGGAGGGGGAAGGTCTCAGGGGCTCATTGTTTCAACAAGCTAGGTCAATATGTCATTAGCATATTAGCAAACAACATTATTCACTGACCCTGTGGAGAGATAACAATACAGAACTGTGGGGAGAATATCAGATGGCAAATAACAACTCATCCTACAAGATACAGTAACACCATGATAATCAGTAAAATAGAATTATACACAAAATGATACCCACATAGCATATCACACCATCACAGTGACTATATTGCCAACTTCCATATGGAAAAATTACGCTAAAACATCTACTAATAGCACTCCTGGATTTTTTTTTCATATATAAATGATTTAGAAGTCAGGTATAAACCAATTTTATCTAATTAATTTTGGCTGATTTACAAGATTAAAGGGATAGTCCCATCTTCATAGATGGATATTGTCTGATCAAGCACTTCTGCAGTTTACTCCTTATTAAAATTTTGCAGCCGTTCATGAGCTATTAAAGGGACTCTGTCAGCAAAGAATGACTGTTCAAACTAAATACAAGGCGCTCGGTGCTTCACGGCAATACCAAAAATTTAAATACACCTTCGAGCTGCTTTTTTTTTTCATCCTATATCGCCTTTCTCTGGTTTTATGAAGCCATAGCTGTCAATCAAAAAAGAGGTGGTGGGGTGGGCTAGTCGAGATAGAGGGGAAAGCAAGCAGGTGGGAAGGTGTGTTTAAATAATTGCCCCTGCCATGATGCACCGAGTGCCTGTACTTGGTTTGAACAGTCATTCTGTGCTAACAGTCCCTTTAACATTTTTTTAATCGAAATTTACAGCTTGTTGCCTAGGAAACCAACCACCGCGGCTGTCTAGCTTGTCAGCACTGTGACGAATCTGGCCAGGATTTGGAGGTAACCATGCCCTCTGGCGATCTTGGCCACCTTCAAAACAGTACTTACAAGTTCAATAGAAAACAGCTCGTAAGCACTGTGCGTGTTCTCCTGCCTAGCGGTGGTCGGTCTCCAGAGCAACAAACTGTGAACAAAAGAAAACAAAAATGTTAATATCTTAAATATGACTGAAACTTTTAACAAAGCAGTAAATTTAAATATTGCCTGTATTTACAATCACTATCCAACAATAAATTTCAATATTACCCGTTATGGCAGCGTTCACATGCTCCCGCTGTACAACTTATCGTAATGACCCTACTGTTTCCCTGCAAAATTAAGTGATTTGTTTAAGGAGCAGTTAAAAGACCGCAGCGGCTCAGCGCTGCTTGTGAACGTAATTTGGTTGATTAAATTCAGTTTTAAATAATGATTGTTGTATAAGATTCCCTACAAATTGCAGAATCACTTGGCTTGTTGGATCAACTTGCATTTTATTACAATCGATGTGTGCAGCAATTGGTGACAATGGATTCCTGGATTCCTATCACCAGCACTAACAGTATGTATTCAGAGGCAATGCCGTGCAATCGTATGACGTATTTTATAATATATATGTCTGTATGTGTGTGTAAAATATATATAAATATAAATATATATATATATATATATATATATATATATATATATATATATATATATACACATACATGTACATATACATATATACAGCTCTGGCAAAAATTAAGAGAGACCACTACATTAAAATCCTGTCATGGGCAGCCCAATCTCCAGACCTGAACCCCATTGAAAACCACTGGAATGTAATCAAGAGGATGACGGATAGTCACAAGCCATCAAATAAAGAAGAACTGCTTACATTTTTGCACCAGAAGCAGTGTGAAAGACTGGTGGAAAACATGCCAAGACGCATGAAAGCTGTGATTAAAAATCATAGTTATTCCACCAAATATTGATTTCTGAACTCTTCCTGAGTTAAAACATTAGTATTGTTTTTTCTAAATGATTATGAACTTGTTTTCTTTACATTATTTGAGGTCTGAAAGCACTGTTTTGTTTTGTTTAAGGCTACTTTCACACTAGCGTCGGGCACTGCACATCGCAATGCGTCGTTGTGGAGAAAAAACGCATCCTGCAAAGTTGCCCGCAGGATGCGTTTTTTCTCTATAGACTTTTATTAGCGACGCATTGCGACGCAGTGCCACACGTCGCAACCGTCGTGCGACGGTTGTGTCGTGTTTTGGCGGACTGCCGCCACAAAAAAAGTTACATGTAACGTTTTTTTGTGCGTCGAGTCCGCCATTTTCGACTGCGCATGCGCGGCCGAAACTCCACCCCCTCCTCCCCGGACCTTGCAATGGGGCAGCAGAAGCATTGTAAGACTGCCTCCGCTGCCGACGTCGGGCATTTCTTTCACAGCATGCGTCGGTACGTCGGCCCGACGTACTGTGACGGGCCCGTACCGACGCTAGTGTGAAAGCAGCCTTATACTGACCATTTTTCTTTGTCAGAAAAAAAAATACAAAATGTATTGCTTGGAACTTCGGAGACATGTTGTCAGAAGTTTATAGACTAAAAGAACAATTTACATTTTACTCAAAAAATATATCTATAAAGAGAAAAATCAGACAAACTGAACATTTTGCAGTGGTTTCTTAATTTTTGCCAGAGCTGTGTATATACAGTGCCTTTAGAAAGTATTCGGTTCCCTGGAACTTTTCAACCTTTTCCTACATATCATGCTGCAAACATAAAGATACCAAATGTAAATTTTTGGTGAAGAATCAACAACAAGTGGAACACAATTGTGAAGTTGAACGAAATGTATTGGTTATTTAAAATTTTTGTGGAAATTCAAAAACTGAAAAGTGGGACGTGCAATATTATTCGGCCCCTTTAACTTAATACTGTTGCACCACCTTTTGCTGCGATTACAGCTGCAAGTCGCTTGGGGTATGTCTCTATCAGTTTTGTACATCGAGAGACTGAAATTCTTGCCCATTCTTCCTTGGCAAACAGCTCGAGCTCAGTGAGGTTTGATGGAGATCGTTTGTGAACAGCAGTTTTCAGCTCTTTCCACAGATTCTCGATTGGATTGAGGTCTGGACTTTGACTTGGCCATTCTAACACCTGGATACGTTTATTTGTGAACCATTCCATTGTAGATTTTGCTTTATGTTTGGCATTGTTGTCTTGTTGGAAGACAAATCTCTGTCCCAGACTCAAGTCTTTTGCAGACTCCAACAGGTTTTCTTCAAGAATGGTCCTGTATTTGGCTCCATCCATCTTCCCATCAATTTTAACCATTTTCCCTGTCCCTGCTGAAGAAAAGCAGGCCCAAACCATGATGCTGCCACCACCATGTTTGACAGTGGGGATGGTGTCTTCATGGTGATGAGCTATGTTGCCTTTACACCAAACATCATTTGGCATTGTTGCCAAAAAGTTCGATTTAGTTTTCATCTGACCAGAGAACCTTCTTCCACATGTTTGGTGTGTCTCCCAGGTGGCTTGTTGCAAACTTTAAACAACACTTCTTTTTATGGATATCTTTGAGAAATGGCTTTCTTCTTGCCACTCTTCCATAAAGGCCAGATTTGTGCAGTGAACGACTGATTGTTGTCCTATGGACAGACTGTCCCACCTCAGCTGTAGATCTCTGCTGTTCATCCAGAGTGATCATGGGCCTCTTGGCTGCATCTCTGATCAGTCTTCTCCTTGTTTGAGATGAAAGTTTAGAGGGACGGCCGGGTCTTGGAAGGAGTATCATACCACTGCAAATCTACCATTTCAGTATGATCACTTGCACAGTGCTCCTTGGGATGTTTAAAGTTTTAGAAATTATTTTGTATCCAAATCCAGCTTTAAACTTATCCGCTTTAAACTTCTCCGCAACAGTATCACGGACCTACCTGTTGTGTTCCTTGGTCTTCATGATGCTCTCTGTGCTTCAAACAGAACCCTGAGACTATCACAGAGCAGGTGCATTTATACGGAGACTTGATTACACACAGGTGGATTATATTTATCATCATTAGGCATTTAGGACAACATTGGATCATTCAGAGATCCACAATGAACTTCTGGAGTGAGTTTGCTGCACTGAAAGTAAAGGGGCCGAATAATATTGCACCCCCCACTTTTCAGTTTTTGAATTTCCACAAAAATTTAAAATAACCAATAAATTTAGTTCAACTTCACAATTGTGTTCCACTTGTTGTTGATTATTCACCAAAAATTTTACATTTGGTATCTTTGTTTGAAGCCTTATATGTGGGAAAAGGTTGAAAGATTCCAGGGAGCCGAATACTTTCGCAAGGCACTATATATATATATATATATATATATATATATATATATATATATATATATATATATATATTAGTAATGTAATGTTGCTCATATTGCACAGTGGATTTTCTTAGCCCTTTTCAAGCAGAACTAATGGACAATCAATGCACAGACTGACATGAGTTGCATCAGCTGCGGTCGGCTTTTAAAGAGAACTTCCTGCTCCCTACGAGACCATATATATTTTTAGACTCCAGGCAGGAATATCACATGGCTTCCATTACTTGCAGAACTTAATAGTGTCCTAGATAATAAAAATCTACCTTGAGTAAAGGTACTGTACACAGGGCCTTGACTGTGCTTCATAACTGTGTATACCGTACTCTAAACTTTGGATTATATTTTGTATGATGTATCTATCTCTTAATTCGTCATTTCTTATTAAAACGATAACTAAAATTATCCATAACACCAGTGTCCAAAAAAATGACAGTAGTTTTGCTATTATTGTTGGCCACCACCACCTGCAGGGCTCCTGCAGAAGAGCGTGTAAATCGGACATGTCAGGATGTTAATCGGACAGCACACTGACCCATGTTATTCAATAGTGCTGTTCAGATGAATGATTATTTTCTCAGTCCAACTGTGAGAAAGAAAATCGCAGCATGTATTACTTTCTTCCGAGCCTTGGATGAGACTCACACATTTAAGTCTTTGGGTGCAAGAAAAAAATCGGACCCCACACAGAACATCAGAGCGTCATCCTATTTTTATGGATAGATTTCTATTTTAAACATAGGAAGCTGTTTTCGATCATGTACATGTTTTATGGTTATAAATGTGTTGCAAGGAGAGGTAAATCCTTTGGAAATACTGTAGATCTCCCAGTTTATATAAAAATACCAGTAACAAGTTGACTTGGTTGGCAATTTAAAGGTTTTCACAAGTGTTTTGGGGAAAAGTGTAATGTTTGTGTCACGATTCCTCCTATCAGAATCTTGACGCAGTGAATGACCGTTCTGCCATCCAATCTAGGACAGGGGCATGCTGAGCTGTCAGTATGGTGATTGACAGCTCAGCCGTCCAATCGGATGCTGTGGTGTGCTGAGGCGTCAGGGTCTTGAGTGACATTTTTTTGCTGTCTTCTCAGGACCAGAGAGTGATGGGGCTTCATCTATTATGCCTCCTGTTCACAGTAAATACCTGGCTATATAGCCAGCTCTCTGCCTTAGATTTCTGCCAATTGTAGCTTTGCTCAAGAGGTGTGTGTTTGTTCTGTTCTCCTAGTCTTGTATTCTGATCTCTGCTGCTCGATCTTGGACTTTCCTTGATCACCCATTTGCCTAGCCCTTTTCTTGTGATCTGCTACTTCTTGGAATACTGACCTCGGACTTTTATCTGGCTACACCTTTGTCTCACCTGTCTGTCTATGACATAACCTCCTGGCTTTTGACCTCGGACCTATTGACTACCCAGCCTCACCGCTTATTTGTGAGTAGTCACTAGCGTCACAGTTTGTAGGTTTGTGATAAATACTTCAAAAATAGATGGTTTATATCCTATAAATTCCTCTATGAACTGTGACACCTGTCACGTAATTTATTAGTATCACATGCACCTTCTGTAAAGTGAGGCATATACCAGCAGAAACGTGAAAAAGAAGCAGATCTTTATAACATTGGTATTAGAATTAATAGCTATTCTGGAGCTGTCAAAAACTTTTTAGAAAGACATAATGGTGATACTAGCAGTTTGGAATAGAGAAAGTTAATTGCCCAGATCGTGGAGGTAGCTGGCAAAAAAAGCTCTCTATGAGACAGGCTTTTTAGATCGGTAAATTGGATATTAAGCAACCCAATGGTATGAGTACTATAAACTATGCAATGTGACAATGTATATTTACTAATGGCTTGAGCCACATACAGATATATATTTGTGTGAATGAAAATATATATACATACAGTATGTGTGTGTGTATATGTATGTATGTATAAATATATATATATCTTCATTCTTGTTTCCTATGTATTTATGATAATTTTTGGACAATTTTTCATACGCTCTTCTGCAGGCCCCCTTAGGGTATGGTCACACAGTGCTTTATTGCAGCGTTTTTTTTCCTGCATGAAAAACTCAGTGTTGGCAGGGAAAGTGCTGCTTACATTATGCATGTTCTTGAGGCATTTTCATGTTTTTTAAAGTTAGCTTTTTATGCATTTTTTTTATGCATTAAAAGGAATGAGTAAGAATCTGCAGCAAAAACATTAAAAGAATTGGCATACTGACTTTTTTTTAATACACTGCATCTCAAAAAAACGCACGGAAAAATCGCAGTATGAATGACATTTTAGAAATCTCATTTATTTTGCCTTTACTTTAAAAAAGGTTTTTTTTCTGCACAATAAAAAAACACATGGAAAAAAGTGTAGCAAAAAATGGTACGTGAACAAGCCCTTACTGTCTTGGTGCCCAGACCACTTTTAGTTTTCCACTAGATCACAGTTCATTTATGAGATTGAATTTAAGTTTGCAGGATATTGAAAAAAAAGTGACTAGATATGACAGGAACTTACTAAGAAGTAGTCAAGTACTGTCAGCAAATTCCAGGTAATTTCCAAAATGGTTTTAATGACTATTTTTGGTATTTATTATGTAATAAGGAGGGTTGGGAAACTACAGTAATTTTGCCATTTTTGTTTTTTTTCATGGCTTTCACTGCGCAGTATAACTGACGTGGTAACTTTATTCTGAGATCTTTTTTTTATTTTTCATGAATTTCTACTTTTGCCCCATAAAATTACATTTTTGACAGAATAATATGTTCATTTGTTGCTGCTTTCTAACACCCATGACCTTGTTATGTTTTTGTTCATAGCCCTGAGTGAGGGCTTAATTGTTGTCCTGGATGACATCACTTTGGGGTACACACAAATGTTTGACATTTTTTATTCATTTTTTTATGTGGTTTAATGAAACAAAAAAACTGCTAATTTGTGTGGTTTTTTTTTTTTTTAAATTGGACTCACAATGTAGTATAAGTAGTTTGTTCATGATCTTAACTGGTTGAAAAATGTGATTTGCTTTAATCTTTTTAATTTAAGAGAAAAATTAGATGCTAGCTAGTAGACTTCTTTACATGGTAGACTGCTGACTTGTGAATCCTCACATCTCTCACAACGAGCTCTGTCGGGATGCTATGGGACTGGCACTGGGAGCAGGCGGCCATGTAACCACAAGATATTCATACTCCTGGCCACATTCCGACTAGACGTGCGCTGCCCACGCTCAATGTTATAGCACTGTCGATCATTTGTTATCCCAAATGGAAGTCATGTCTGGCTAGAATTTTATGAGGCTTGATATACAAATTGAGTTTTTGTCACTTTTTATGCACTTTTTTTTTAAACCAAAACATAGAGTGGATTCAAATATAATGGAAAATGTAAAGAAAAGATTTAGAGTTTTCCCATTCACCTTGATCAGTTTCTTGCTTTGACTCAATAACCTAAGTATTTAAGATGCAAAGTTTTTTAACAACTGAACATGTTTCCATGTAAAGTGTGGACATGTTGGATCTACCGGAGAGTTTTGTCATATAAAAGAAATTCTTAGCCCTCTTCCACCCCTCTATAACATCTCTATGCTACAAAGCAGAAAGAGTGCTTGTTAATGAGAGACAAATCCTTTAACTTTTTGACCCCATGAACTATAATTTTTCTTAATAAATGTTGCCATTGTTTAAAATGGTTTTACATGTGTAAAAATATATGTGTGATAAAAGAAAGATTCTTGACCGAAAGAACCATAGCAAATGAATCCTGTATGTGACTAGTGTTCCCTGCCATTAAAGGGAATCTGCTTAGGAGGGTTGATCCTACTGACAGTCTATATGGGCATGTAGGTCATAGAAAATTGAATAAAATGATACCTTGATATCTGCGACCCAATGCCTTATTCCAGAGAAATACACATTTTTTTAAATATGTAAATAAGCTGTTAAGATCTATGGGTCGGACATAGATCTCCCTGAGAATCTGCCTTCAGAGATTATTATAAATGAACATGTGAGATATGTAGATCAGAAGAGCAGACTGTCGATGATTACTTGTCTCACACTGGTAACGCCTCCTTTTCTTTAACCTAAGCTCTGGAGACAGATTCTCAGGGAGATCTATGACATTGGACATACTATCCCGTCGAGGTTGGG
The DNA here is from genome assembly GCF_051348905.1 of Ranitomeya variabilis. Classification (NCBI taxonomy): domain Eukaryota; kingdom Metazoa; phylum Chordata; class Amphibia; order Anura; family Dendrobatidae; genus Ranitomeya; species Ranitomeya variabilis. The sequence goes on from NC_135238.1 coordinate 60,201,687, forward strand.
TGGGCCCGTGTGACCACCGACGGGATAGTATGTCCAGCGCGATCGGCCGCGCTCACGGACCGCCACCGGCACATTAACCCCTGGCACACTGCGATCAAACATGATTGCAGTGTTCCAGCGGCATAGGGAAGCATTGCGCAGGGAGGGGCTCCCTGCGTGCTTCCCTGAGACCCCCGGAGCAACGCGATGTGATCGCGTTGCTCCGAGGGTCTCTTACCTCTTCCTCCCTGCGGCAGGCCCGGATCCAAGATGGCCGGGTCCTGCAGGGAGGTGGCTTCACAGCGCCTGCTCAGAGCAGGCGCCGGGAAGCCTCTAGGATCTGTCCACTTCAGATCGCCGATCTGACACAGTGCACAGCAAAGTGTCAGATTGGCGATCTTACACTATTACATCATGCCCCCCCTGGGGAAATGTTATAGTGTAAAAAAAAAAAAAAATTCACATGTGTAAAAAAAAACAAAAAAAAACAAAAACATTCCCCCCCAAAAATGCAAAAAAAATAAATATATTGTTCCTATAAATACATTTCTTTATCTAAATAAAAAAACAAACAAAAGTACACATATTTAGTATCGCCGCGTCCGTAGCGACCTGACCTATAAAACTGTCCCACTAGTTAACCCTTTCAGTTAACACCGTGAAAAAAAAAAAAACGAGGCAAAAAACGACGCTTTATTATCATACCACCAAATAAAAAGTAGAATAACACGCGATCAAAAAGACGGATATAAATATCCATGGTACCGCTGAAAACGTCATCTTGTCCCGCAAAAAACGAGATGCCATACAGCATCATCAAAGAAAAAATAAAAAAGTTATAGTCCTCAGAATAAAGCGATGCAAAAATTATTTTTTCTATAAAATAGTTTTTATCGTATAAAAGCGCCTAAACATAAAAAAATGATATAAATGAGGTATCGCTGTAATCGTACTGACCCGAAGAATAAAACTGCTTTATCCATTTTACCAAATGCGGAACGGTATAAACGCCTCCCCCAAAAGAAATTCATGAATAGCTGGTTTTGGTCATTCTGCCTCACAAAAATTGGAATAAAAAGCGATCAAAAAATGTCACGTGCCCGAAAATGATACCAATAAAAACGTCAACTTGTCCCGCAAAAAACAAGACCTCACATGACTCTGTGGACCAAAATATGGAAAAATTAAAGCTCTCAAAATGTGAACGCAAAAAATATTTTTTGCAATAAAAAGCATCTTTCAGTGTGTGACGGCTGCCAATCATAAAAGTCTGCTAAAAAACCCACTATAAAAGTAAATCAAACCCCCCTTCATCACCCCCTTAGTTAGCGAAAAATAAAAAAATAAAATAAATGTATTTATTTCCATTTTCCCGTTAGGGCTAGGGTTAGGGCTAGGGTTTAGGGATGGGGTTAGGGTTAGGGCTAGGGTTAGGGTTAGGGCTAGGGTTACATCAGAGGCTCTCCAAACGCGACATGGCGTCCCATCTCAATTCCAGTCAATTTTGCATTGAAAAGTCAAACGGCGCTCCTTCCCTTCCGAGCTCTCCCATGCGCCCAAACAGTGGTTTACCCCCACATATGGGGTATCGGCATACTCAGGACAAATTGTACAACAACTTTTGGGGTCCTATTTCTTCTCTTACCCTTGGGAAAATAAAAAATAGGGGCGAAAAGATCATTTTTGTGAAAAAATATGATTTTTTATTTTTATGGCTCTGCATTATAAACTTCTGTGAATCACTTAATGGGTCAAAGTGCTCACCACACATCTAGATAAGTTCCTTAGGGGGTCTACTTTCCAAAATGGTGTCACTTTTGGGGGGTTTCAATGTTTAGGCACATCAGGGGCTCTCCTAACGCAACATGGCGTCCCATCTCAATTCCAGTCAATTTTGCATTGAAAAGTCAAATGGCGCTCCTTCCCTTTCGAGCTCTACCATGCGCCCAAACAGTGGTTTACCCCCACATATGGGGTATCGGCGTACTCAGGACAAATTGTACAACAACTTTTGGGGTCCATTTTCTCCTGTTACCCTTGGTAAAATAAAACAAATTGGAGCTGAAGTAAATTTTTTGTGAAAAAAAAGTTAAATGTTCATTTTTATTTAAACATTCCAAAAAATTCCTGTGAAACACCTGAAGGGTTAATAAACTTCTTGAATGTGGTTTTGAGCACCTTGAGGGGTGCAGGTTTTAGAATGGTGTCACACTTGGGTATTTTCTATCATATCGACCCCTCAAAATGACTTCAAATGAGATGTGGTCCCTAAAAAAAAATGGTGTTGTAAAAATGAGAAATTGCTGGTCAACTTTTAACCCTTATAACTCCCTAACAAAAAAAATTTTGGTTCCAAAATTGTGCTGATGTAAACTAGACATGTGGGAAATGTTACTTATTAAGTATTTTGTGTGACATATCTCTGTGATTTTATTGCATAAAAATTCAAATTTGGAAAATTGCGAAATTTTCAAAATTTTCGCCAAATTTTCTCTTTTTTTCACAAATAAACGCAGGTAATATCAAATAAATTTTATCACTATCATTCATGAAGTACAATATGTCACGAGAAAATGTCAGAATCCCCAGGATCTGTTAAAGCGTTCCAAAGTTATAACCTCATAAAGGGACAGTGGTCAGAATTGTAAAAATTGGCCCGGTCATTAACGTGCAAACCACCCTTGGGGGTAAAGGGGTTAACAGCTTATTTACATATTTAGAAAAATGCATATTTCTCAGGAAGAAGGCATCCGATCGCTTATATCAAGGCATCATTTTATTCAACTTTCTATGACCTGCATGCCCATATAGATAGCTTGAGGTTGGTCCTACTGATCGGTTCCCTTTTAAAGACCATTTTGCATGTAATGATGCCCAAGTACACAAGGCATTGGAAAAAAAGCATATGTGATACTTACTTGCAGAGATGTAACCAAGAAAATTCTAAACTAGGGTCCCCCAACTATCAGGCATCATTCATTAGTGATAATGATCTCATGCAGTCCTGAATGGGACTAGATGATAGGTGATCAACCTGTGGTTCTTGTAGTCCATGACAGTGTGCCATATTCCAAGGGGGGTGCTTGCAAGTCCTCTTGTTACTCTTCTAATCGGCAACACAATTTCTGATCATACCTTTGTAGAAACTTTTATTTCATTTGTTTGCGTAGGAGGTTCTTCACTTTGGAATATAGAGAAATACTAATGTAGACCCTGTAGAGTTATGTCCCTGCTTACCAGGTCAAAGTGTAAAATAAAATGTCCGTTACTGTTAAACCTATCATTCTGAAATCCCTTTGGTTTAATGGTTTGACATTTTTTATATATTTCTTTTTTTAAAGAATTCATTTTTTTTGTTTATAGTCACTGTGTTGCCATCTCTCATCATTTCTTATGGTGTAGCCTTTGCAGATGCTGCCGGTAGATTTTTGCCAATGACTAAATCTCCTGAAATAAAGCAATGGAAATACTGACTCCTTCAGGATGTACAAATATATTTATATCGTGCCCAATTAGGAATGATGGATCTCACGGTGAGCGCAGTAGTGTTTTATACAGAGAGTAGCCATAATATTTGGGTATGGGTTTAGAAATCTGTGACTACTCGTTATACAAGGTTTGGACAGGAGTTATTTTGCCAACCGTTTCTTTCACTTTAAATAATATCTTCTAGTATTCTAAGCATGAATACGGCCTATTGTAAGACACAGAATAATAACTAAAATGGGAGCGGGATCGTCTCTACGTCTACCTTATGTATTATTAAATTGTAATATTGCATGATCTTCCAAAGTAATGAGCTAGTAATTATTATTTATACATTAATCGGGTTGTCCGGGGTTAGAAGTAAAGGTCTGCTTTTTTTTTCTAGAAATGGTAGCTCTCTTGCCAATGAGGAGTGTTTTAATATTGCAGCACAATTCACTTGATTGAGGATTAGTCATGATACGAGATACAGCCTACAACCAAGAGAGGGATGGCTGATGGAACCGAGACTGGATATTTATTAGAAGTAAAATATAGTGCATATTAAAGGGAATCTGTCATCTGATTCATGCTGCCCAAACAATGAGCAGGATGAATTTGAGCTTGTCTGGAAGATTGCAGCCACGTATTCTACGTTCTGCTGCAGGTGACTACGGGTCTCTCCTATGTACACACACAGAAGAGACCTGTCAATCACATCTCGCAGCACTAGGAAGAGCTGTCTAGGGACTTGTCTCCAGCTTTGGTCCCTGGCTGCATGTCCTAACTATATTTTCCCTGAAACATCAGAGAATTATATACCTAGATGCAAGTGAACAGTCAAGCAGGGATTCGTGCTGTCCAAGATTTCGGCAGCATGAGTCAGATGGCATATTCCCTTAAGATATGGTATTGATACAAGTAAAGGTTAGAGCAGAAATTGGAACATACATATATGAGAGTGCTTTCACATTGCGCTTTTCTGTATGTTCATGGGCCCCATCGGGACTTGCATCTGAAAACCCCCACAAAACGGTTTGGATGTACGCACCGACAGGGCCATAGATTATAAGTAGTGATGAGTGAGTGTACTCGTTGCTCGGGTTTCCCAAGCACGCTCAGGTGATCTCTGAGTATTTGTTAGTGTTCGGAGATTAAGTTTTCATCTGCTCAGCTGAATGATTTACAGCTACTAGCCAGCCTGAGTACATGTGGGGGTTGCCTGGTTGCTAGGGAATCCTCACATGTAATCAAGCTGTCTAGTAGCTGTAAATTATTCAGCTGCGGCGATGAAAACTTAATCTCCGACCACTAACAAATACTCGGAGACCACCCGAGCGTGCTCGGGAAAACCCGAGCAACGGGTACACTCGCTCATCACTAATTATAAGTCTACTATGTCTGAGTGTCTGCCTCCAGTAGGCATATACGCTCGAAAATGATGCATGTCAGACTCAGAGCGCTTTCGCACTGCAAGCACCATTATTGTGTGTGGCCCTGTCGGCCCGTATGTTCAGACGCAAGCCCCGACTGGACCTATGAATGTGCAGGAAAGCAAAATGTGAAAGCACCCTTAGAAATAATCCAACAAGTTATGTTGAAGGTCAAAGCGAACCTGTCAGTAACCCACACACAGTGTCAGGTTGGCGCTGTTATACTGAGTAAATTGATACCTTGGTTGATGAAATCAGTCTTGTGGTTGTTGTTTAATCTGTATTTGCAGTTTTCATAAATGAGATTCATGTGCCACGGGGCGGCCCCGTCATGTGGTGCTCTGCTTACATATGCATCAGTATGGCTAATGACAGGTCACTGATCTCTCACTGACCTGCCCTCTATTTTACATACTGCATATCTTGTTGTTTGAAAAAAAAATTACAATCCTCATGTAGACGCTAGCGCTGTAGCATGATACGATCTATAATATCCATATTTTCATTTGATTTTGTCATAGAAATTTCTTGAGGAAAAAAATGGCCGAAGGCCACGCCTGCACAGTAGCATTATTTGGAACCCAATAGATGCTACTGCGCAGGTGCCACGCCCCGGCACCATTTTTGCAAGAGAAAAAAAATGAACTCCATCAAGATGGCGTCTGTGACACCTGCGCAGTAGCATCTATCGGATCGACGATAGATGCTATTAGGCTGGCGCCATTTTGATGGATCCAACTTTTTTTTCTCTAGCAAAATGGTGCCAGTGGTGGTGCCTGTGCAGTATCATCTATTGTGTTCTGAATGATGCTAAAGTACAGGCGCGGCTGCCGGCGCCATTTTGTTTTGTTTTTCCTCGAGAAATTTGTGACAAAATCAAATGAAAATATGGATATTATAGATCATATCATGCTACAGCGCTGGTGCCTACATGAGGAATGTAATTTATTTTTTTTCAAACAATAAGATATGCAGTATGTAAAACAGGGGGCAGGTAAGTGAGAGATCAGTGACCTGTCATAAGCCATACTGATGAATATGTAAGCAGAGCACCACATGAAGACCCCCCACAGACCCCCCACAGTCCGCCCTGGGGCATGAGAATCTCATTTATGAAAACTGCAAATACAGATTAAACAACAACCAGAAGACTGATTTCATCATCCAAGGTATCATTTTAATCAGTATAATGGCACCCACCTAACACTGTGTGGGTTACTAAGCACAATCCTGCTGACAGGTTCACTTTAACCCCTTAATGACCGCCGATACGCCTTTTAACGGCGGCCGCTAAGGGTACTTAAACCACAGCGCCGTTAATTAACGGCGCTGTGGAAAAAGTGAATAGCGCCCCCCAGAGTCGGATTTTCTCTGGGGTCTCGGTTGCCGAGGGTAGCCGAGACCCCAGAGAACATGATTCGGGGGGTTTTTACCGACCCCCGAGTTGCGATCGCCGGTAATTAACCGTTTACCGGCGGCCGCAACAAAAAAAAAAAAACGCGATTTGCCGTTTAATTTCTCTGTCCTCCGATGTGATCGCACATCGGAGGACAGAGAAATGTGGTCCCCGATGGCCCCCAATAGCCCCCCGATACTTACCTACCTCCCCCGGTGCTCCTCGTGGCTCCCGATGGGCGCCGCCATCTTGTTTCTGGGAAAAAATGGCAGGCGCACGCGCAGTACGCCCGCCGCCCGGCACCCGGAAGATCTTTGGGGTCTCGGCTGCCGGGGGTAGCCGAGACCCCAAAGAACATGATCGGGGTCGGTTTGCACCGACCCCTGCTTTGCGATCGCCGGTAATTAACAGTTTACCGGCGACCGCAAAAAAAAAAAAAAAAAGCGATCAGTTATTTCTCTGTCCTCTGATGTGATCGCACATCAGAGGACAAAGAAATAGGGGGATTCGGGGACCCTAACATACTCACCCGGTGTCCCTGGGTCCTCTTCTGTCTTCTCCTGCCAGCCGGCTTTTTCATCATGGCGGGCGCATGCGCATGCGCAGTGCAGGAGAAGACGAGTTGGGGCTAAAATTAGGGTTAGGGTTAGGGTTAGAGTTAGGGTTAGGGTTAGAGTTAGGGTTAGGGTTAGGGTTAGAGTTAGGGTTAGGGTTAGGGTTAGGGTTAGGGTTGGGGCTAAATTTAGGGTTAGGGCTAGGGTTAGGGTTAGGCTACTTTCACACTAGCGTTTTTTGGCTTCCGTCGCAATGCGTCGTTGGAGAAAAAACGCATCCTGCAAAAGTGCTTGCAGGATGCGTTTTTTCTCCATTGGCTTGCATTAGCGACGCATTGCCACGTGTCGCATCCGTCGTGCGACGGATGCGTCGTGCTTTGGCGGACCGTCGACACAAAAAAACTACATGTAACTTTTTTGTGCGACGTGTCCGCCATTTCCGACCGCGCATGCGTGGCCGGAACTCCGCCCCCGCCTCCCCGCACCTCACAATGGGGCAGCGGATGCGTTGAAAAAACAGCATCCGCTGCACCCGTTGTGCGGCGCTTACAACGCTAGCGTTGCTAGCGTCGACACACTGCGATGGGCCGAGTACGACGCTAGTGTGAAAGTAGCCTTAGGCTTCTTTCACACTTGCGTCGGTACGGGGCGGTCGCAATGCGTCGTGTTATGGTTCTCAATGGCAAGAGAACATAGCCCAGCATACATAGGAACTAGCTCTTGGAAGGATGGAAACTTAAACTGACCATGAACTAAACCTGCCGCACAACTAACAGTAGCCGGGTAGCGTAGCCTGCGTTTTATCCCTAGACGCCCAGCGCCGGCCGGAGGACTAACTAATCCTGGCAGAGGAAAATATAGTCCTGGCTCACCTCTAGAGAAATTTCCCCGAAAGGCAGACAGAGGCCCCCACATATATTGGCGGTGATTTAAGATGAAAATGACAAACGTAGTATGAAAATAGGTTTAGCAAAATCGAGGTCCGCTTACTAGATAGCAGGAAGACAGAAAGGGTACTTTCATGGTCAGCTGAAAACCCTATCAATACACCATCCTGAAATTACTTTAAGACTCTAGTATTAACTCATAACATCAGAGTGGCAATTTCAGATCACAAGAGCTTTCCAGACACAGAAACGAAACTGCAGCTGTGAACTGGAACAAAATGCAAAAACAAACAAGGACAAAAGTCCGACTTAGCTGGAAGTTGTCTGGTAGCAGGAACATGCACAGAAAGGCTTCTGATTACAATGTTGACCGGCATGGAAGTGACAGAGGATCAAGGTTAAATAGCGACTCCCACATCCTGATGGGAACAGGTGAACAGAGGGGATGATGCACACAAGTTCAATTCCACCAGTGGCCACCGGGGGAGCCCAAAATCCAATTTCACAACAGCGTCGGCCCGGCGTACCGACGCACGTTGTGAAAATTGTGCACAATGTGGGCAGCGGATGCAGTTTTTCAACGCATCCGCTGCCCAGTCTATGTCCTGGGGAGGAGGGGGCAGAGTTACGGCCACGCATGAGCAGAAATGGCGGACGCGACGTACAAAAAAAAGGTTACATTGAACTTTTTTTGTGACGACGGGGGCTAAAGTTATGGTTAGGGTTGGGGCTAAAGTTAGGGTTGGGGCTAAAGTTAGGGTTAGAGTTGGGATTAGGGTTAGGGTTTGGATTAGGGTTGGGATTAGTGTTACGTTTGGGATTAGGGTTGGGATTAGGGTTAGGGTTGGGATTAGGGTTAGGGGTGTGTTGGATTTAGGGTTTTGATTAGGGTTATGGTTAGGGTTCAGATTAGGGCTGTTTTGGGGTTATGGTTGTGATTATCGTTAGGGTTGTGATTAGGATTATGGATCGGGTTGAGATTAGGGTTAGGGGTGTGTTGGAGTTAGGGTTGGAGTTATAATTTGGGGGTTTCCACTGTTTAGGTACATCAGGGGGTCTCCAAACACGACAGCCAATTTTGCGCTAAAAAAGTCAAATGGTACTCCCTCCCTTCTGAGTTCTGCCGTGCGCCCAAACAGTGATTTACCCCCACATATGGGGCATCAGCGTACTTGGGATAAATTGGACAACAACTTTTGGGGTCCAATTTCTCCTGTTACCCTTGTGAAAATAAAAACTTGGGGGCTAAAAATCTTTTTTGTTGGAAAAAAAAATATTTTTTTATTTTCACTACTCTGCATTATAAACTTCTGTGAAGCACTTGGGCATTCAAAGTTCTCACCACATATCTAGATAAGTTCCTTGGGGGGTCTATTTTCCAAAATGGGGTCACTTGTTGGGGGTTTCTACTGTTTAGGTACATTAGGGGTCTGCAAACGCAACATAACGCCCGCAGACAATTCTATCAAAGTCTGCATTCCAAAATGGCGCTCCTTCCCTTCCGAGCTCTGCCGTGCGCCCAAACAGTGGTTTACCCCCACATATGGGGTACCAGCATACTCAGGACAAATTGGACAACAACTTTTGGGGTCCAATTTCTCTTGTTACCCTTGTGAAAATAAAAACTTGGGGGCTAAAAAATCTTTATTGTTAAAAAATATATATTTTTTATTTTCACGACTCTGCATTATAAACTTCTGTGATGCACTTGGGCATTCAAAGTTCTCACTACACATCTAGATAAGTTCCATGGGGGGTCTAGTTTCCAAAATGGGGTCACTTTTGGGGGGTTTCTACTGTTTAGGCACATCAGGGGCTCTCCAAACGCGACATGGCGTCCGATCTCAATTCCAGTCAATTTTGCATTGAAAAGTCAAATGGCGCTCCTTTGCTTCCGAGCTCAGCCATGCGCCCAAACAGTGGTTTACCCCCACATATGGGGTGTCGGCGTACTCAAGACAAATTGTACAACAACTTCTGGGGTCCATTTTCTCCTGTTACCCTTGGTAAAATAAAAATTTGGAGGCAAAAAGATCATTTTTGTAGAAAAAATGCGATTTTTTTATTTTCACGGCTCTACGTTATAAACTTCTGTGAAGCACCTGGGGGTTTAAAGTGCTTACCACACATCTAGATAAGTTCCTTAAGGGGTCTAGTTTCCAAAATGGTGTCATATGTGGGGGGTCTCTACTGTTTAGGCACATCAGCGGCTCTCCAAACGTGACATGGCGTCCGATCTCAATTCCAGCCAATTCTACATTGAAAAAGTAAAACAACACTCCTTCTCTTCCAAGCTCTGCGGTGCGCCCAAACAGTGGTTTACCCCCATATATGGGGTGTCGGCGTACTCAAGACAAATTGTACAACAACTTCTGGGGTCCATTTTCTCCTGTTACCCTTGGTAAAATAAAAATTTGGAGGCAAAAAGATCATTTTTGTAGAAAAAATGCGATTTTTTTTATTTTCACGGCTCTACGTTATAAACTTCTGTGAAGCACTTGGGGGCTCAAAGTGCTCACCACACATCTAGATAAGTTCCTTAAGGGGTCTAGTTTCCAAAATGGTATCACTTGTGGGGGGTTTCCACTGTTTAGGCACATCAGGGACTCTCCAAACGCGACATGGCATCCGATCTCAATTCCAGCCAATTCTGCATTGAAAAAGTCAAACGGTGCTCCTTCACTTCCAAGCTCTGCGGTGCGCCCAAACAGTGGTTTACCTCCACATATGGGGTATCGACGTACTCAGGAGAAATTGCACAACAACTTTTGTGGTCTAATTTCTCCTGTTACCCTTGTGAAAATAAGAATTTGTGGGCGAAAAAATCATTTTTGTGAAAACAAATGCGATTTTTTATTTTCACGGCTCTACGTTATAAACTTCTGTGAAGCACTTGGGGCTCAAAGTGCTCACCACACATCTAGATAAGTTCCTTGGGGGGTCTAGTTTCCAAAATGGTGTCACCTGTGGGGGGTTTCCACTGTTTAGGCACATTAGGGGCTCTCCAAACGCGACATGGCGTCTGATCTCAATTCCAGCCAATTCTGCATTGAAACAGTCAAACGGTGCTCCTTCACTTCCAAGCTCTGCGATGCACCCAAACAGTGGTTTACCTCCACATATGGGGTATCGGCGTACTCAGGAAAAATTGCACAACAAAATTTGTGGTTAAATTTCTGTTTTTACTCTTGTGAAAATTAAAAAAAATGGTTCTGAAGTAAAATGTTTGCAAAAAAAAGTTAAATGTTCATTTTTTTCTTCCACATTGTTTTAGTTCCTGTGAAGTACGTAAAGGGTTAATAAACTTCTTGAATGTGGTTTTGAGCAGCTTGAGGGGTGCAGTTTTTAGAATGGTGTCACACTTGGTTATTTTCTATCATATAGACCCCTCAAAATCACTTCGAAGGTGATGTGGTCCCTAAAAAAAAACATGGTGTTGTAAAAATGAGAAATTGCTGGTCAACTTTTAACCCTTATAACTCCCTAACAAAAAAAAAAATTGTTTCCAAAATTGTGCTGATGTAAAGTAGACATGTGAGAAATGTTTTTTATTAACTATTTTTTGTGACATATCTCTCTGATTTAAGGGCATAAAAATACAAAGTTTGAAAATTGCAAAATTTTAAAAATTTTCGCCATATTTCCATTTTTTTCATAAATAATTGCAAGTAATATTGAAGAAATGTTACCACTAACTTGAAGTACAACATGTCACGAAAAAACAATCTCAGAATCAGCGGGATCCGATAAAGCGTTCCAGAGTTATAACCTCTTAAAGTGACACTGGTCAGAATTGTAAAAATTGGCTCGGTCATTAAGTACCAAATTGGCTCTGTCACTAAGGGGTTAAGAAAATATCCGTAGATTATTCTAACACTTGTGAAAAGTACCGGACCTTGAAGCGGACCTACCAATTCTTCTGAAGGCGTTGTCCCACAATCTCATCTGATCACATATCCACTTGGTAGGTGATAAGTGTCTCTCTACGGGGTGTCCCACCGTTGGCTTACTTGCTAGGGATCCCAATGATTATCACAACATCTATCTCTGTCGAACCCCACCTATTACCTATTCTGTAATTAGTTAGTTGTGATTGTGGGACAACATGTCTGTTTTAGTAATTTATTTAATTCCTTATTAAAAGGAGCCTGTCACCAAGATTTCCCCATATAAAGCATGACCAGCACCTTTAAGGCCTTTTTTTACAGTATGCTATAAAAAGTTTCCCATAAAAGATATTTTAGACGGCGCTGTTGGGCCTGATGGGCGTATCGGGTCTTGATCCTGTTTCTGCTCTCTTCCCACAATCGCCATCCTCCTTGCCTGCTTCATGTCAATGGCGCATCCTACGTCACCTACATATTGACCCTCTGTCGCGCTTCTGCACAGACGCACTTCTCTCTGCCCTGTGGAGGGCAGAATAAAGTACTGTAGTGCGCATACACCGGCTTCTGGTCCAGATCATTGGTGGTCTTTGGCCTTTTCTGGCCCGTGCACACTACACTACTGTGCTTTGCCTTCGGCAGGGCAGAAAGAAGCACACTTGCACAGGAGCATGATGGAGAACCCTGTGTGGGTGATGCATCCTGTGTCATGTTCACAAAGGAAGACAGTGATTTGAAGGAAGAGAGAAGGCGCTTGATCAAGTGACGGCCATCAGACTGGACCGCCTCATAGGTGAGTATAATAAAATCTTTTCCGTGATCAACTGGGGATATTATGGACTTTTTTTTAACAGCATTCTAGTGTGATGGCCATACTTTATATGGGAAAACCTGGTGATGGGTTCACATTATATTTGAAGCATCTTTTCTTTGATCTATGCATTGCACTATTCCTCCCGGAAATATATGAATACTTTGACTGTTACCATTCCCCCTGTCAATGACACACTGCCCCTGTCTGTTTAGTATTGTGTAGAGACACTATAGATATGTGTAAGGCTACCAAATAGTTGTTGAAATGTCAAACATTTTCAGGAGGAATAACAGAGGAAGGACATCATGCCGTGTTCTAAGGTTCTCCAGTTTTGCAATTTCACGGGGGATAGAAATATTTGCAAAAACAGTCTGGAGAGCTGACAGGTGATTGTTAAATGTTGATGTAGCAGAAGAACAGTCTTACTCTGCTGTCCTCATGGATTAGCGATTGTGACATACAGTACATGTAAGCATTCTTGTTTTGGGTCCATTCCAATGTATTCTAGGAGTTAAGTGAAATAGTAGTATCATTAGTTTGGCGAGTTGAAAAATGAACCGGTCTGTTATGTATCTCTGCACTCAAACATGCACTTTTAAAAGAAAAAAAAGGATCAAAAGAAGAATTAAAATATTTGAAATACTTTTATTTGCAGAAACATATCCAATTACTTGTATTGAATAAATGACTGCCATAATTCAGTCTGCTGATAACTGCAGCTTCCCACATATGAGCAGTCACATACATTATTGCTTAAACTTTGTTTAATATTTAACTGTGATATCCCTGCTGTTAGGAAAAGACGAATGCCGGGGAATATATACTGTACTTCAACTAAAAATTCCATTTTAGCTAATGCTTTTGGACTGTGAAAAGAATTTAAAATTCATGACTAATTTTAGACAAATTCTTAACATTCTGCTTGACGAAAAGAAAAACACATAGTTGAGTGCTTAAGATAGTTGAGCTGGAGGGACGTCGCTTTGCATTAGTGTATTGGTTTAGAATAGTATATTGGAGGGCTAGAGATACGATTAGTTAAGTTGTTGAATGCTCTAAATCCAGAGGTGGAAGAGGCAGATACAATGACATTTGCTAGATGTTCCTCTAATGATCAATGGGTGTCATGTGGAACCAAGAAGGATATTTTGTCCTCAGGTAAGTCTGCTTTTCACAAGTCAAATTTTTATTTTCTTTGTGATAATTAGTACTTGTTTTTTTTCATTATGTTGGACCCATTTTTGGTTGGATTATATCCGCGTTCTCTGTTTTAAATTATTTTTCATGGATCCATTGTCTGTTATTGGCTCGTGTGATCCGCAACATGGATGAAAGTAGGACGTGTCTCCATTTTTTTTCGAGTACAAATGGTCTACAATTGGGACATGTGAAAAGGCACATCTACTATAATGGATCCGTTGTACATGTATGAGTTTACCAGATTGAATACTCACAAAAAAACCTAATGTGTAAAAGGCCTTAAAGAGCTTGTCAACTACCCTAACTCAGGAGGATAATTACCCTAAATATCACCCATATATCTTTTTTTCCCTGTTATCTAGATGGTAGATAACTTTCTTTTTTTTTTACAACTAAAATGCCATTTAGACCAATATTGGCTCTTCATGAGCAGCATATTCATGCCACCTGGTCTCCCGATGATAAAATATAATAATCAGGCCCGCCTTACTCAAAGGATTGGTAATAAGATACAGTGAGGACCAACAAAATTTGCTGTTCCAAATTCTACCATTTTTAATTAAAGTTCTTCTCTCATCAAAGGACCATGCACATGGACAACTGTTGCTAGTTTTTCCTGCACCTATAGAAAGCTTTACACTACAGTCACCAAGGCAATATTATTGCTAGAAAAAGCTGAAAGGATGTACATTTTGATGGGATTTGGTTTAATATAGGTCTTGTGCTTACTGTTTCTCTTTGTGTAGATAAGACCACCCTGGCGCGGAGATGACTATGGATACAGCAATACTCCCTGGTCATGCAGAGTAGGGTACTGTTGGATGGGTGAGAAATAGAGTTGAAGAACCCTTGTCCAGTGGACATGCGAGCCTCTTTCTTCCTGCAAATGACCTGACGCGTCTTCTAACTAGTAGGCGCTCCATGATGTCATTACATTGCAGGATGACAAATGTATGAAGTTGTGCAGGGCCTAATAACCAGAAGAGCTGCTGGGGATGCTAGCAGTTAGTAGGATGTTTGCAGGGCACTGACTGTAGACTACCAGTCTTGTGAACGTCCTCCAAACCTTTTTAATCAACTCTAATGAGATGCTTTCATCAGAAGTATAGAGAATACTGTGCACTAATGATAAGTAGAACCCACAAGGGCTGTCTGTCTTTTTGAAGAACACTAGTTTGGCCAAATATCTTACATCGTGTAACAAGTTGATTTATAGGGTTGGCTACCTGTAATAGGTGGAACTAAAGAACCTCCTTTGTTTTGCTTGGTGGAGAACAAATTTGTATACCTTTTCTCACAAGTAGCATTGCATGGTCTATACATTTCTCTATATTAGGTTTCTAGTCTCTAAAAGAGAACCGGTACCCTTTGACCTCTCACCCAGCCAACCCATATCATACTCTATACTAGGGGCAAAATCCTAAAAAATGGAAAATCGCAAGGTTACGATGGGGTTAAACTTGTGAGTTGATACATCAGGACATTATATACCATGGCAATTACTCTGAATATTTTTTTAGCACTTTTTTAAATAAAGTTTATACAACCTACGGCCATATTTTACTTATTACTATATTATACTTATTACTATTTTTTACATATTTTACTTTTATAATAGCCGAACTGTGGAATCAGAATTCTAACTTAAACATGTACTGTTAAGAACAACAGCAAACATGAAGCTCCGTTTAATGTTCAGATAAACCTCATATTTAACTAAAGCAGAAACCAGTTCAAGGATCACAGCCGAGTTATAAAACAGTTCTTGGAATATTCTGAGTATTGGCCATTAACAAGTTCTTAACATGTATTATTTAGCAGAAATACTTCTCATCAAAATAAAACCTCAGGAGACACCGGCATGTGAGATGTGATTTACTGATACAGTCATGTATTTTATTTTCAACTGCTGTCATTGAAACATTTATTTATTCTTGTCGCATGCTTGACATGTTTTACTTAGAAAACCTACTGTGATTCTTTGGAAGAAATATGGACGTAAAATAATTTTTTTTGTTTTGGACCATTGTAACACGTTAACGCCCTGTGTAGCTGGCAGCAGAATAGTACATAGTGGGGTCATCACCGGTGGAGATAATTATAAACCATTTTACTTTCTGGACATTGAAATTATGTCTTAAAGGGAATATGCAGTAAGATCAACCCTCCTAAGCTGTCGATATGGGCATGTAGGTCATAGGAAGCTAAATGAAATGATGCCTTGATATCTGCAATCCTATGTCTTATTCTAGAGAAATCCGCGTTTTTTTCTTATATGTAAATTAACTGTTAAGAACTATGGGCTGGACATGGATCTGCATGAAAATCTGCCTCCGGAGATTATTATACATAAAAGGGGCGTTGCCACATATTGAAAGTAGTAATCTTAAAAGTCAATATCTACCCATTTATGAGCCTTGCTATAGATGATTCTCCTTATGGATAATAGAATCCTAGAATCCTAGAATGTTAGAGTTGGAAGTGACCTCCAGGGTCATCGTGTCTAACCCCCTGCTCAATGAAGGATTCACTAAACCATCTTAGACAGATGTCTGTCCAGCCCCTGTTGAAGACTTCCATTGAAGGAGAACTCACCACCTCTCGTGGTAGCCTGTTCCACTCATTGATCACCCTCATTGTCAATTTCTAATATTTAATCTGTATCTTCTCCCTTTCAGTTTCATTCCATTGCTTCTCGTGTTTCCATGTGTAAATGAGAATAAGGATGATCCCTCTACGCCAGAGGTCCCCAACGTTTCTGACTTTGAGAGCCACATTCAGCTCTGAGAGAGGGTCGCGAGCCATATCCAGACTTGAGAGAAGATCGTGAGCCACATTCAGCTCCCGCCCTCCTCACAATAATGGTAACCAAAGCTTTTCCACAAAAATCAATCACCCCAAAGCAGTATAGAAAGATCCATGGGTTCCCACAATACCCCCATTCAGTATTCTCCTATAAAGCACTCCCAAGACACTGTCACATCCATCTTCAAACACCTCCTCTGACAGGTGGTGTCATCTTGTCTCCAGCGTACCATACTTACCGTATTTTTACTGATTACGAATATGAACTCCGTTTTTGGCTATCACATCAGGATTTCGAGATATTTTCAATTTTTGATGAAAATTACTCCTAATGTTTTATGATAAAAACACATGATTTTCGGTACTACATTTTGTATATTTTTAATCAAGGAATAACAGATTACAAAGTCTATGTACAGCAAATCAAATGTACTTACAGAATTAAACTACAAAATATAAAAACACATATATATGGCACACAGATGAATGACAAATGGCAGTTATTTGAACTCTTTTCTTGTCTGATCTGTGATGTACAGCTTCTGAGTTGTCTCTCATCAAGCTCCAGCAATAGTCAGCCATCATATGTGAGTCCCACCGGCCTTGATACCGTTCTTCCATTGTTTTAATGTCCTGATGAAAACGCTCCCCTTGTTCCTCGCTCACATCCCCAAGGTTCTCTGGAAAAAAGTCCAAATGGCTGTGTAAATAGTGAATCTTGATACTCATTCTACATCCAAGATTTCGCAGACTCATTAGTAGCTCTTCCACAATCTCTTCATAGTTGTCTGCTTTCTTATTCCCTAGAAAATTCTGCACCACATTACAAAATGCATTCCAAGCTCTTTCTTCTGTCTCATTCATTGATGTGATAAAATTTGGGTCTCTCATAAGTGTTCTTATTTGAGGTCCATCAAATATTCCAGCCTTTTTCTTCTCTTCACTAAGACCAGGAAAAGTTGAACATATGTAGTTAAAGCATTCTCCACTGTGATTGAGAGCTTTGACGAACTGCTTCATCAATCCAAGTTTTATGTGTAAGGGAGGAAAGACAATGTCCTTCCTATCCACTAGAGGATGATGGATGACATTCTTATCGCCAGATGCCAAACTCTGTCGCTGAGGCCATTCAGTTTTCACCCAATGCTCTGCTGTAGCTCTACTGTCCCAGTAGCACAGAAAACAAGGGTGTTATCATAACAAATGAGAATTATGCATGTTCAAAGAAAATAAAGATATTCTCACATTTATTGGGAGACTAAATGAAAACGAAATTTACCTTAGTGAACCGTATAAACCGGCACTTTTCATACACTACTTATATTTATCATGGAATTCATGAAAATGGGCTATATACCTATAGCGCAAAAACGTGATGTGATAGAGAAATTATAAGATCAGATTGGAATTCAGCACCCTCAAATTAGTCTAAAACTGTTCTTAAAGTCCATGCCAGAATTTTTTTTTTGTTGTAGACCAGTGTTTCCTAACCTACCCATTACTTACTCCCTTTTGCTCCCTATTAGTACCTCACAATTTTGTGTTTTTTCACTCTTCCGTTTTTAATATTGCTAATAAATACCGTTTTTTAGGGGTTATATTAGTTGTGGTTTTTGTTTATAGTCACCTCTCGGTAGTACACGTTTCTTTTTGGTTTCGTTAACTCTTTCAATACCCTAGGACGTAATTCATGTGGACCAGGAGATTTAAATTAGCTGTGTTCTCTCACCATCTCTCTGTTTATAGATAGTGTGGATTCTTTTGTTCCTTCAATGGTACCCTGAAGATCAATTGATGTTACATTTGCTTTCTTAGAGAACACAGTTGCAAAATAGGAATTGTTCCACTCTTAGTTTTGACATACAAATACTGAACATATGAACGGAACATCACAGAAGAGAATTTCTTGGTACAATAAGTAAAACCATTACAGTACAAGTTCTCTTGTGAGGTTATGTTGCAACTGTAAAATATAAGTGTTCAAACTCTGGTTATATTTATAGGACTAAAATGATTATTTCAGACTAATGGAAAACTATTTCAACATGTTTTCTTATCTGGTAATGATTAAATGTTAACATTTAAAATAATGTAACAAAATACATGTGCAGTAATGCACATAAAATTTGCTATGATTAGGACCATCTTCCATGTTTTACAAGAGACCACTGTAGAGAATATGCAACATTTCATGATAGTTATGCATTTCAAAGCATATACATGTAATGTGCTCTTACAACTTTGCTTTTTGCTCTGGTACATGGGGGGGGGTCATGAGTGGGGGACCGACTTATTAATGTCTATATGCTTCAGTAGGAAACTAGAGAGCCTGGTGGTCGGCATTGAACTACTCCTTTGATTTTTAGTAGCCCAAAATACAGTTGCATTGATATATTAAAGTTGACAAAGGCTCTGTATCTGCTGACTTGTAAAGTGTTGTGGAACTTGTTGGCCCTTTAGAAATAAAAAAAATAGTATATTTATTATTATTATTATTATGGCACATACTTATCACTTTCAACCACTAAACTTACAACCACTTACAACTTTATGATCCTGAGCGGAAATGGGCGGACCCCTGGATGTTCGGGTTCGGACGAACCGTTAAATAAGTTTGCGTTCGGGTACCAGAACAGTACCCACACCCGAACCTGGTTAATGAGCTTTATGGAAAACGCGTGCAATTTTTTTTAAATGCAATGAAAACTATTTCCCACGCCACTTTTATTATGGCATTCAATAATGATGAGCGAACGTGTTGGGATAAGGTGTTATCCGAGCATGCTCAGGTGCTACCCGAGTGTCTTCGGCGCACTCGAAAAATGTGTTTGAGTCCCCGCGCCTGCATGTCTCAACAGCCGCAACACATGTAGGGATGGTCTAACAGCTGTGAGACATGCAGTTGCGGGGGCTTGAACATATTTTTCGAGCATGCCGAAGTCACTCATCCGAGCATGCCCGTGTGCTAACTAACACCTTATCAAAGCACGTTCGCTCATCACTAGTGCTCAACAAAAATTATGTGCTGAAGGGAAGAAGGTGAAGAGTTTAATCATTCTATTATGACGAGATGTGACCGTGATACATTCTATGAGGAATTATGGAAAATATGGCTGTTGTGAGCTTTTATTTCTAAAATTTCTCTCTTGTTGGGCTTGTTTGCACATAGATGTCTGCATCAGTCAGTGGAAATTAATGACTTTGAATTCCTTGCCAGTATTTAGTTCTGGTGTATATATTGGCCTCATGTTGTAGCATATCCTTACGTTTGAAGTTCAGGGATTTCTTCCAGAGCAGTAGGATGTGGTTAACCCGAATTTGGTGCAATGTGTTCCTTCGTTCTGCATACCTGTGACACTGTATCTTCAGGCAACTGGTTGCCACCAATATGCGGGTACTTTGTCATTGATGGATGTAGACAGCTGGCAGCTGCCCAGGTCCAAATAACTTGTAGGAGAAAACATCTCTGTTGTGCTGAAATCATGTGGTGTTTTATTGCACATTCCTCCAGTCCCAAAGTTGCTTTCAGCATTTTGTTGTGATGGATTTTTTTTTTTTTACAATGCATGGTTTATATTCTATGCACACATTTTTTACTGAAAAGGCGCATTTTTGGAGCATACTTCAGCAGCGTGATGTTAAGCATGATTAATCCATAGCATTTCTTTCTCAAGTACCCTTACATAGCTTAGTAAACATTACTTTAAGTAGATAATAAACACAATTATTCTTTTTACTCTTATATCGATCCCTTCAATGATCCTTTCATTCCTATGTAGCGCCTCTATAATTAGGCCATTTACATTAACAGTTGTTATAATTATGGGCAAATCTAACAGATCTGTCATCTCCGCTTTTAGGGTAAGTAGTGTATTGCTCTGTATATTTGGTCATTTGAAGGGGTTACCTGGGACTATTTTTTTTTCTTGTGGGCCTAAGAACTTACAGGTATTTGCTATCTACCTGTCTGTTCTTCTGGTGCTGACCTCTGCCGGCTAAGATCGGTCATGGACCGCTCCCGCCTGTGATTCTGCAGCATAAACACCTAGATGGAGCAATGGCTTCTCTTCCGCTTTTCTCTGTCCACAAGGCGTAACTGACAATGTTGTGCTGATTAACAGCTAGCTACCTGCTGCCTAACTGTGGGGAGCCGTCTGTCAATCAACATGATGTTGGCAATCCCGCCTTTTGACGCGAGCTCAAATGAATCCGCAGATTCGCCAGCAGGAGCAGTCGGTGACAGCTCTGAACCAGCGCTTGGCAGGACACTGCCTGAGCCCACACTGTAGGCGGGCCAACACAGGCACTATGTGTACATGGCTGGGCACCTTCTCCTGGCTCTTCCTTATGGCCATCAATCACTACACTTCTTAGTGTATCAGTTGGAACCGGCGACCGCAGTGAGGAGAAAACTCCCATACACACTGTACTAACATAATGTGAAGGATGACAGAGGCTCAGGCAATGTCTGTGCTCACATACAAGTTAGCTCTGTCAATCAGAAGCAGTGAAAGTCCCTAAAATGCAAATTGTGGGGGGGATAAAAGTGCACAGAGCCATTGGCCACATCAAGGGTGGACTGAAGGCCCCACGTTTGGATTTAAATTAAAATAAATTTTCTCAGGCTTTGTACTACTAATATGTACTAGTACAGAGGTGAAGTTCCCTGTGTCATTATAAAGCTAGTTTAATATGTATTTTGAGGGTGACAAACTTCCTTCCACTTATAGGACAACCCCTTCTCAATCTGAATGTTTTCCCCCATTAAAACAGACTCCTTTCCCTTGTCGGCACCGTTCCGGTGATGTTGCCGCCTCTATTCCTGGTACTCATGTCCATGGGACTCTGACTTCCTTTTGCTTACTTATATGTCTGAAGGCAGGACAGTAACGCTAGCTTGTGTGACGTAACAAACTCTCGTGAGGCCCAGAAACGAGTTTCAACATGAGAGTCGACTATAGGTGTTCTTATCTTAACAGAGGCAAACATTCCGATTGAGAAGGGGTTGTCCTAGTGGTGGACAACCTCTGTAATAAAATCTGTTGCAGAACTGTTATTTCATAGGGAATACAATTTACTAAAAGGAACATGTCAGGATACAATACGTATAAAATATTAGCAGAGTGAGTCAATAATAGTCATCTACACACCAACCTCAGATATTACCAGTACTCCTAGTACAGACTATAGAGTTCATTACATGGGGAAAATCTAATGAACTAGCACGAAACTATGATTTTATTGTACCCCCATGTTTATCACTTCTGCACCCTATGAGGTTGTGCCCACTATTGAACCATTGCTAACTAATGTAACAGTGCTTGGATGGGTTAAATTAGGAGTAGTTTGCTTCTTCCTTCAGTATTGATTTTTCATTTTAATAAATTTATTCCTTATGTAGAAGCCAATTATTAGGTCAACGGTAATCATTGATCTTCATTCTCCGCACACAACGTCTCCAAATGCACCACCTAGAAGAACAAAACGCACAAAACACATTTTAATTTGTGAAATTCAGTTTTTAATTTTCCATATTCTTGTGCCTCATGATGTCTTATGTATGAAAAAAGTTTGTCTTCATCTTATATGGCAAGTTATTATTTCAGTGTCTTTTATTATGTTGTCTGTTGCGGGAGACACATTTTTGTTGCATTACTTTACTAACTATACCCCTTTCTTTTTTTTAGTTGAACCATGAACTGCCAAGGTCGACCTCGTTCCTCATAGCTGTATACCGCAGGGAAAATGAGGGACTTTTGGGGGCAGATGTGTTTCCATTACACTACCATAATGCCCCTAAAAATCCTTATTGTTCTTGCAGTGTTCTTCTGAGTCTCTGGACCCTCCTTGGAACATCACGAGATAGCCAGGATGTTATTTTTCGAAAAGCCTATTTAAACTACCACAGTTGCTTCCTTGCTTTATTTCTGGCAAGCCCAAAATACCGAAAAAGAGATGTGGCAACACAGACAGTCTTTTTGCCAAAGAGGTTAAAGGAGAGATGAGCTTGGAATGTTTTAACCATTTGATCTCTACATTGGCACACTCTGCTTGCTTCTGTTTTTTCTTTTTTTCTTGCTGAATGTTTGGCTAGAATTGGTTATACTGTTTGACATTACATTCTAAGTGTGAACTTGAACAAATTTAGTTTTACTGCTCAAAAGAACGAAATAAGGAAAAACGCTTTTTAAGGGAAAACGTCGTAAAACAAAGTAACAAGACATTTTAAAGGGTTATGTTAATTTTCATGGATGGTTGTGGTTGGTTCTTGTAAAGACAAGCACTTTTGGCATTTGCTGCTTATTACAATTTGCAGCTGTTCTTGAGATATTAACACTTTTTTAAATTTTATTTTACTTGTTGCCTAGGAGACCGACCACTGCTGCTGTCTTGTTTGTAAGCAGCAATGCAATCTGGCCATGATTAGGAGGTAATAGCACACTTTGGTGATCATGAAAACAGTGCTTACAAACTCTCTATAAAAGAGCTTGTCAATTCTGCTCATGTTCTGCTGTCTATAACAGCAGTGGTCGGTCTCCAAGGTAGCAAGCTGTAAAGAAAGCAGTAAATTACAAACTTTCTTGTATTTACAAGCACTATCTGACAATACCTATTTTATGAAGCTAGGAATAACACAGTTTACCTATAGAGCTGGAGATATAGAACCTTCTGTCATGTCTCCCTTCCAGACATTTTTTCAAAAGTAAAATCCAAAATATGGTGGCGCAAAATGTCACTAAGCTATAAAAGCTCCCAGCAGCGACACCAACAGACTTCCACAAACAGTCTGTAAGAAGAAACTATGTAGAAAAAATGTATATACTTCCGCATATACAGGTACGCGCTGGGTAATAACAAAGATTAAGGAGAGAAAAAAATGGCAATAAACAAGAATTCTCATATATTTCGGTCAGAGATCATATTAATAAAATGTCCTAATGCTGCAATAAGGACCAGCAATTAAATGCCGGTGCCGCGTGTAGTGTAAGCGGTGATCCGGATGGTGCGCAGGACCTGCGTGACATCGGCAGTCACGTGACCGCTCACAAAAGCCGATGGTGAGTACGGGGTGCGATAAGGATCAAAAACCAACACCTGTCTCCTTCCTCAGGGTCACCGGCATTGCAGGATCCCCGCTCCTTACCGAAGGTTAGTTCCAGGTGGCTGCTACCGGCCGGGGCAGCCACCAGCTTTGACAAGGACACTGCTATTTGGACTCAGCAGGAGAAGAAGAGGGACATCACTTCAGCTTTCTCATTTTTTGCAAACTGCCATCAGTAAAGGTAGGGAAAACAGACTTTGAACTTATTTAATTGCTGGTCCTTATTGCAGCATTAGGACATTTTATTATTATGATCTCTGACCGAAATATATGAGAATTCTTGTTTATTGCCATTTTTTTTCTCTCCTTAATCTTTATTACCCAGCGCGTACCTGTATATGCGGAAGTATATACATTTTTTCTACATTTTTTCAAAAGTAACCATCATTATAACAAACAGCAACATTTCACATCATATAAAGGAATTCATGAACTATGTTATCTGTAGCCTTCCTATAATGCTTCAGAGTGTCTGAGTGAAGGGTCTGAATACTTATGACCATGTGATATTTCAGTTTTTCTTTTTTAATAAATTTGCAAAAATTACTACATTTCTGTTTTTTTCAGTCAAGCTGGGGTGCAGAGTGTAAATTAATGAGAAAAAATGAACTTTTTTGAATTTACCAAATGGTTGCAATGAAACAAAGAGTGAAAAATTTAAAGGGGTCTGAATACTTTCCGTACCCACTGTAAAGGTACCGTCACACTAAACGATATCGCTAGCAATCCGTGACGTTGCAGCGTCCTCGCTAGCGATATCGTTGTGTTTGACACGCAGCAGCGATCTGGATCCTGCTGTGATATCGCTGGTCTTTGATTAAAGTTCAGAACTTTATTTGGTCGTCAGATCGGCGTGTATCGTCGTGTTTGACAGCAAAAGCAACGATACCAGCGATGTTTTACAATGGTAACCAGGGTAAATATCGGGTTACTAAGCACAGGGCCGCGCTTAGTAACCCGATGTTTACCCTGGTTACCAGTGTAAAATGTAAAAAAACAAACAGTACATACTCACCCTCTGATGTCTGTCACACGTCCCCCGGCGTCCGCTTCCTGCACTGACTGAGAACCGGCCGTAAGTGAAAGTACAGCACAGTGGTGACGTCACCGCTCTGCTGTTAGGGCCGGCGCTCAGACAGTGCAGGAAGCGGACGCCGGGGGATGCGAAGGTGAGTATGAAGTGTTTGTTATTTTACATTTTACACTGGTAACCAGGGTAAACATCGGGTTACTAAGCGCGGCCCTGCACTTAGCAACCCGATGTTTACCCTGGTTACCCAGGGACCTCGGCATCGTTGGTCGCTGGAGAGCGGTCTGTGTGACAGCTCTCCAGCGACCAAACAGCGACGCTGCAGCGATCGGCATCGTTGTCTGTATCGCTGCAGCGTCGCTTAGTGTGACGGTACCTTAAGACAGGAGACCCTGATTCCAAGGATTTGTCACATATTCGGCTGTGTGTTGTAGTTTCAATGCAATCAGCATTTTATCAGCAGGAGATTATCACCACAGGACTACAGCTCACCTGCAGAGCATTCAGGTTAATTCATGTAACCCTGCCTCAACCACTGAGTAGCAGCTTGCTGACATTTCACAGTGTACACAGGAAGCTCCCAATCAGTGGTGTGGGGGGGGGAGGTGAAGGGGCTTTTATATAGTTTAACTCTTATCTTTGCTACATCTCCATCAGAGAAATAGATATTCTATAAAAACTGCACCAAGCAGCTCAGTAAGTGATACCTCCCTGGAATCAAAATTTCCTGCCCTACACAATGCAGGTCTCAGATTATGTAATAAAAATATGCTGATAGATTCCATTTAACCTATAACCACTGGCCCCATCTCCACTCACTGGAAAAAACTGTAAATGCCCACATAGTCAATCACAATCTGAGGCGAGTCTCTTGTGTGTCAAGACAAGATCAGGAAATATGGAAGACCAGGTAAGATTTGGAACAAGAGCTGCATAGGTTAATTGAGAATGAGTATTACTTTTTATTTTTTATACTAGCTTAAGCCCTTTTTAAAAAAAAGTGTATCCCCTGAGCAACCCAGTAGATGTCTTCTGAGTTTCACAACATTATTCCAAAAACAGTTTTAGATGGCACATAAACATATGAAAACAGTGATAGGTACCCAAAAACCTTTAAAGAATTCCTATTTATTTTATTATTTTTTAAAATCAAGTCCATTTTTATTGATTTTAAAACATTATACAGAAAGGAAAAACAGGATATCCAAATCATAACGCTTGAACCCCAACTCTCCCCCACCCAACAAGCAACCCACCCTTTCAAACACCAGTCATACTCGACCAGAACCCAAACTACAGTACACACAGGAATATAAAGTCCAAAGCACCTACAACATGTCTTTTCACACTTAGGGTACCGTCACACAGTGGCATTTTCATCGCTACGACAGCACGATTTGTGACGTTCTAGCGATATCGTTACGATATCGCTGTGTCTGACACGCTACTGCGATCCGGAACCCCGCTGAGAATCGTACGTCGTAGCAGATCGTTTGAAACTTTCTTTCGTCGTCTAGTGTCCCGCTGTGGCGGCATGATCGCAGCGTGTGACACAGGTTGTATACGATGTGCGCACAGTAACCAACGGCTTCTACATCGCAAATACGTCATGAAATTATCGCTCCAGCGCCGTGTATTGCAACGTGTGACCGCAGTCTACGACGCTGGAGCGATAATTATACGACGCTGCAACGTCACGAATCGTGCCGTCGTAGCGATGAAAATGCCACTGTGTGACAGTACCCTTACCCAGATATGCAGAGTATCTATTAAGAGTCTTTAGCACAACCTTAAACAACAACAATTAATGGTTACGCCCCCCCCCCCTCCCCCAAGGAGACCAAAATTTGTCAAGTTATGTACTTTTTCTTTTGGAATAACCACTTTTTCAACCAAGATAAGAGATTCCCTACGGGATGGAGGTCTCTCTGAGATCCAATTTCAAGCAATTAGTTTCATGGTGGCAAACAGAAGGCATGTAATAGCAATTTTTCCCACCTCTTCCATACTAAGCTCATTAACGAATCCCAGAATACAAATCAGGAGGTCTTAAGGCATTGTACCTTCATATGTCAATTCTAAAAGGTTAAGAACCACAACCCAAAATGTATATAATTATTATTAGTAGTATTATTATTTATCTACATAGCACCACTAATTCCATGGTGCTGTACATGAGAAAAGGGGTTACATACAGGGTTATAGATAACATTTACAGTAAACAAATTTACAATCACAGACCGGTGCAGAGGGGAGAGGACCCTGTCCTTGCGGACTTAGATTCTACGGGATAATGGAGAGGAGGCAGAAGGTCGGGGGAGCGGCAGCTCTGGTGGTGGTGAGGCGGCAGCTTTGGTGGTGGTGATGCGGCAGCTCTGGCGGTGGTGACGTGGCAGCTCTGGTGGTTGGTGATGCGGCATCTCTGGTGGTTGGTGACGCGGCACAACTGGTTGGTGAGGCAGCAGCTCAGGTGGTTGGTGAGGCGGCAGCTCGGGTGGTTGGTGAGGCGACAGAATGGTTATTGTAGGCTTTCCTGAAGAGATAAGTTTTCAGGTTCCGTCTGAAGGATCCGAGGGTGGTGGATAATCGGACGTGTTGAGGCGTGGAGTTCCAGAGGATGGGGATATTTGGGAGAAATAATATAATTGTGGGCAAGACCATAACATGAAATATTCATGCTTCCTCCCCGGGACAGCGCGGGCAATTTCAGTTGGGTCAGATGCCCATTTTGAACAACACCACTGGTGATCTGTATACTTTGTGTATCACATACAACTGTGAAAATCTACCAGGTTCACTTAGTGAGAGACTGCGGACACTTTCCAGGTCTACAGAAATGACCCCCAATTCCAATTCCCACTTTTGTTTAACCAGGAAAGGAAATTTTTTAATAAAGATAAATTGCAATTCATCATATATTCTCCAATATATCACTCCTTTAGTAGCCCCTGTTGAGCATTGAGTGTCTAAAGTAATTTATTTCTAAACTACAAAATCGTTTAACTTACATTGGGCTTTATATGCATGTTTAGGTTGTTATTATTGAAATAAAGTACTTTCAGGCAGGTGAAATTCCTCCTGTAAACGTTCAAAGGTTTTGAGTACATTGTTACTTATTAACTGGTTGACATATAAAATTCCCATGGGCCTCCTAATTTCCAAATTCAGATAATTTAGCAAATTCTGGGAGATATTCATTATTCCATAAGGGTGAATATATTGTAAAGAATTCTATTTTTCTAATTTGTTTAACCTTAGACCAAACTCTAATAATAAGAAGCCCAACATAGGGATTTCCGGTGGGCCAATAAATTTCCCTGCCTACAAACTGCTCACAAGAGGTCCAATTCCTATTTATTTTAATGGAGAGCGCGTGATCTTGGATTATAAAGTTAGGAGTCTGGTGGGCAGTCCTGTCATTACTAGACCGCTATCTCTGAGCATCCTCACATAGGAAACGCTGTAAATCACTTAGTCACTCCACCCACTGGACTCCTATAATCCCTTAATGCCCTCTGTCTACAAAGTTCTCCATTAAAGTAAGGTAGTATATTACACATTGCCATATATAATAATTTGTTATCCACTAAATACTTTTTTTGTACATGTTTTTGTTTAATACTGTTAAGCATAATACACTTTAAGCCAGCTTGATAAGAGAGAATTTCTTGGCAACCACTAATACAAATTTGAATTGTTTAAGGTTTTTGTATAATTTGTTTTTGTCTTTACATCCTTTTTTCTTTTTTTTTGAGTTTGATTTTGACTTTCAGAAACTGTTTATTTCAGTCTAACATATTTGCATTAGTGGCAATGGATGACATTTCTTTTGGCATGTTACTAATGCTCTATCATTTGTTTTATGCTTTATACCTTGCAGTTATTTAACAGCAGCTTTGAATGTTTTAAAGTGGGGTTTTTTTCACCAGAGATAATGCTTTTCTAAATGCGAATCCTAGGGTGATCAATTAATCAACTGGAGTGATTCTGTTGGTGCACCTGGCATTTCCCTGCATGTTTGCCCATAGCAGGAGAACTTGTTCAAATTGGTTCTTTTTGGTTCATGGAGGAGAGTCCCAAGCTGATGTGTTCCACAGACAAATGCTTTTTACAACCCCACCCCTTTGTTCTTGAGTGACAACTGCACACTCAGCAGGATGCTATACCTGACATTCAAGAACATACAGAAGGAATTGTGAATCACTTACTGCAGAGACCTAAAGTCACTTCAGGATTAGGACCTGCTCAGATAGCACTTGCCAGACAATCAAAACCAGTGAGTAAGACGGACTCTGAGCCTCTTGGCCACACCAAGGGTGCACCGACCTCACTAATTAGCATATTTGATTACACTTCAGTTTCTACAGGAAAGAGGCAGCCACTATAATACAAATAATGCAGATTTAATAGGGGCTACATCTTCAACAAGGCCATGACCCCGATTCATGAAAGCAATTTTGCCAAAATTCGGACGTAATTGCTTTGAAAAGTCGCAAAAGTTTTGCGCACCTCGCAATTTTTGCGAATTTCTGCTTTTTCACACCAGGTTCTCCTAGCTCAGCCAAAATGGATGCAGCTGTATCAGTACGGAAGCACGGCTGAGTTGATGCTATTGCATTCCTTAAGTCAGAAATCTTATTCCAGTCAGACACATGCACTTCTTAATGAATCAGGAGTGTCTGACTCCATCAAGACTGGTGAGAAAATCACTGGTCTCGATAAATCAGAGCCTAAGTTGTTCATATGTACTGTTACTTTCACCGACAGACTTGGGCCCAAGAGGTTCGGGGGTCCACTTCTAACTTGAAACAGGCGGAATTGAGCACTATGGTGAGCTATTGGACTGCAAAGGGCCCACATATTGTTATTGCACAGGGCCCTCTTATTTCTGCATCCGCTACTGATGTAATGTATGCCAAATATTTGCATTCACTCCAACTTTGCCACTCCTCATTTCACTTCATATTTTCCACTTTGTATTTATGAAATGTTTCACCTCAATGCAAAATGTCATCAATGTAGCGGTAGTAGGCCAAAGGCCTGATGGGACATGGCCTACTACCGCTACATTGATGACATTTTAATCATCTGGACGGAGTCTGAGCCACAGCTAAAGACATTCCATGGACAGTTTAATCGATTTCATCCTACCATCAACTTGACACTCAACTACTCCTGCACTGAAATTAACTTTTTGGACAACACCATTAACCCCTTCCCGACATGCGCCGTACTAGTACTGCGCTGCCGGCACTGCATTACTGACAGCCGCAGTACTAGTACGGCGCCCCGATCACCGCGGTCTCACGCTGAGCGCCGCGGTGATCGGGTGCGGGTGTCAGCTGTATATGACAGCTGACACCCCGCAGCAATGCCCACGATCGGCGCTGTCGCCGATCGCGGGCATTTAACCCCTCTGATGCCGCTGTCAATAGTGACAGCGGCATAGAGGGGGATCGCGCAGGGACGGGGGCTCCCTGCGCTCTCCCACCGGAGCAGCGCGATGAGATCGCGCTGCTCCGGTGACCTGGAAGGATTCCCCGGATCCAAGATGGCCGCGGGACTCCTTCCGGGTCATAAGATGACCCTGCTTGCCGGCGTCTACTGAGAATCCTCATAGCAGGCGCCGGCAAGCCTGTGGAACGTGCCTGTCACATCGGTGATCAGACCGAGTGCTATGCACACGGTCTGATCACCGATCTGTGATGTCCCCTCCTGGGACAAAGTAAAAAAAAATTTTTTCCACATGTGCAAAAAAAAAATAAAAAAAAATTCCTAAATAAAGAAAAAAAAAAAATATATATTCCCATAAATACATTTCTTTATCTAAATAAAAAAAACACCACACAATAAAAGTACACATATTTAGTATCGCCGCGTCCGTAACAACCCCACCTATAAAACTATATCACTAGTTAACCCCTTCAGTGAACACCGTAAAAAAAAAAAAAAGAGGCAAAAAACAACGCTTTATTCTCATACCGCCAAACAAAAAGTGGAATAACACGCGATCAAAAAGACGGATATAAATAACCATGGTACCGCTGAAAACGTCATCTTGTACTGCAAAAAAAAAGCCGCCATACAGCATCATCAGCAGAAAAATAAAAAAGTTATAGCTCTCAGAATAAAGCGATGCAAAAACAATTATTTTTTATATAAAATAGTTTTTATTGTGTAAAAGCGCCAAAACATAAAAAAATTATATAAATGAGTTATCGCTGTAATCGTACTGACCCGAAGAATAAAACTGCTTTATCCTTTTTACCAAACGCGGAACGGTATAAACGCACCCCCTAAAAGAATTTCAGGAATTGCTGGTTTTTGTTCATTCCGCCTCCCAAAAATCGGAATAAAAAGCGATCAAAAAATGTCATGTACCCAAAAATGGTACCAGCAAAAATGTCAACTCGTCCCGCAAAAAACAAGATCTCACATGACTCTGTGGACCAAAATATGGAAAAATTATAGCTCTCAAAATGTGGTGATGCAAAAACTATTGTTTGCAATAAAAAGCGTCTTTTAGTGTGTGACGGCTGCCAACCATAAAAATCCGCCCAAAAAACGCTATAAAAGTAAATCAAATCCCCCTTCATCACCCCCTTAGTTAGGAAAAATAATGAAATTTTAAAAAATATATTTATTTCCATTTTCCCGTTAGGCTACTTTCACACTAGCGTCGGTACGGGGCCGTCGCGCTGCGTCGGCCCGACATACCGACGCATACTGTGCAAGCGCCGCACAACGGGGGCAGCGGATGCTGTTTTTCCACGCATCCGCTGCCCCATTGTGAGGTGCGGGGAGGTGGGGGCGGAGTTCCAGCCGCGCATGCGCGGTCGGAAATGGTGGACCGTCAGCACAAAAAAAGTTACATGTAACGTTTTTTGCTGCCGGCGGTTCGCCACAACACGACGCAACCGTCGCACGACGCTTGCGACGTGTGTCAATACGTCGCTAATGTTAGTCTATGGGGAAAAAACGCATCCTGCAGATGACTTTGCAGGATGCGTTTTTTCGCCAAAACGACGCATTGCGACGTATGCAAAAAAACGCTAGTGTGAAAGTAGCGCTAGGGTTAGGACTAGGGTAAGGCCGGGGTCACACTAGACCGTAATACGGACGAGTGCTATGCGATAAAAAATCGCATAGCACTCGGCCCAATGTTAATCTATGGTGCAGCTCCCATCATCCGATATTTTCTCCACCGTATTTCGGATCCGAGGGAACTCGCAGCAGGCTGCGATTGTCAGCGTATCTTGGCCGAGACTCGCCAATGCAAGTCTATGGGTGCGAGAAAAAATCGGATTACACACGGACCATGCGTGTGCATTGCGAGAAATACGCAGCGGTGTTCTATAGAAAAGCCGGTAATTCAATTGCCGGCTTTGCATTTCTCCTTCACAAACCCGACAGGATATGAGACATGGTTTACATACAGTAAACCATCTCATATCCCCTTTTTTTTGCATATTCCACACTACTAATGTTAGTAGTGTGTATGTGCAAAATTTGGCCGCTGTAGCTGCTCAAATAAAGGGTTAAATGGCGGAAAAAATTGGCGTGGGCTCCCGCGCAATTTTCTCCGCCAGAATGGTAAAGCCAGTGACTGAGGGCAGATATTAATAGCCAGGAGAGGGTCCATGGTTATTGGCCCCCCCGTGGCTAAAAACATCTGCCCCCAGCCACCCCAGAAAAGACACATCTGGAAGATGCGCCTATTCTGGCACTTGGCCACTCTCTTCCCACTCCCTGTAGCGGTGGGATATGGGGTAATGAAGGGTTAATGCCACCTTGCTATTGTAAGGTGACATTAAGCCAGATTAATAATGGAGAGGCGTCAATTATGACACCTATCCATTATTAATCCAATTGTTTGAAAGGGTTAAAAAACACACACACACATGATTTAAAAGTATTTTAATGAAATAAACACAGCGGTTGTTTTAATATTTTATTGCTCTCTCATTCCATTTTCAGACCCTCGCTTGGCAAAACAATAAACACACAACATACATACCCTCTCTGATGAACTGTCACGTCCCACGAAGTAATCCATCTGAAGGGGTTAACTAATATTACAGGCAGAGCTGCGATAAACCACTCGCTCGTGCCTGTAATCCCCGGGTGCTGAAAGGAAAGCAGTGATGTGTACTTACATTCAGTCGCGGTGATGCGCCCCTGCTGGATGTTCTCATGAACTGCAGCCTGGGAACTTTTCCCCAGGCTCTAGGTCATATGAGGACATCCACCAGGGGGCGCATCACCACGACTGAAGGAAATGTAGGTCAATGACTACATTTTCCAGATGTGCCTTTTCTGGGGTGGCTGGGGGCAGATGTTTTTAGCCACGGGGGGGCCAATAACCATGGACCCTCTCCTGGCTATTAATATCTGCCCTCAGTCACTGGCTTTACCACTCTGGCGGAGAAAATTGCGCGGGAGCCCACGCCAATTTTTTCCGCCATTTAACCCTTTATTTGAGCAGCTACAGCGGCCAAATTTTGCACATACACACTACTAACATTAGTAGTGTGGAATATGCAAAAAAAATGGGAATATGAGATGGTTTACTGTATGAAAACCATGTCTCATATCCTGTCGGGTTTGTGAAGGAGAAATGCAAAGCCGGCAATTGAATTACCGGCTTTTCACAGATATCGCGCTGAATGAAATATATATACAGAATATATATATATGTGTCTCAATGATATATATATATATATATATATATATATATATATATATATATATATATATATATATATATATATATATATATATATATATATACTGTATATACGTTTTCCCGAACATTTGAGCACATAAATCCATTAGATGTCGGTTTTGCAAGCTTGCGAGAAAATCTCGGCATACGGATGCCATACGGATGTCACACGGATCATTTGATGCGAGGAAATTGCATCCTCGCACTGCACACGGATCACTGTTTTTGAAACATTTGTGCGATTCTCGGCCGTGAAAAACAGACCGTTTTTTTATACGTTAAGTGTGTCCCCGGCCTTAGGGTTGGGGTTAGGGTTTCAGTTAGAATTGGGGAGTTTTCACTGTTTAGGCACATCAGGGGCTCTCCAAACGCGACATGGCGTCCGATCTCAACGCGTTTGTTTGCGTTAAAAACGCATGCGTTTTTATAGAAAAAAAACAGAACACACACTGAAAAGTCACCCACCACCATCAAGGTGATAAAGGGATCCAAACCCTAACCCTAACCCTACCCCTAAACTCATCCCTAACCGTTTAATGAACATTTTCTGACAGTCATAGTGCCACGTATTTCAGTGCCACGTATTTCAGTGCCACGTATTTCAGTGCCACGTATTTCAGTGCCACGATATTTCAGTGCCACGATATTTCAGTGCCACGTATTTAAGTGCCACGGTATTTCAGTGAAATACGTGGCACTGAAATATCGTGGCATTTACGTGAAATACGTGGCACTTAAATACGTGGCACTTAAATACGTGGCACTTAAATACGTGGCACTTAAATACGTGGCACTTATATACGTGGCACTTAAATATCGTGGCATGTACATGAAATACGTGGCACTTATATACGTGGCACTTATATACGTGGCACTTGTATACGTGGCACTTATATACGTGGCACTTATATACGTGGCACTTATATACGTGGCCACTGAAATATCGTGGCACTTATATACGTATATACGTATATACGTATATAAATGTATTTCAGTGCCACGTATTTCAGTGCCACGTATTTCAGGTTAGGGGTAGGGGTAGGGTTAGGGGTAGGGTTAGGGTTTTTTGGTTTTTTCTTGTTTTCTTGTGTTTTTCTATAAAAACGCATGCGTCTAAAAAAACGCATGCGTTTTACCGCGATTACATGCGTTTTTTCACACATGCGTTTTTAAAAAAAACGCAAGTGTGAAACCAGCCTTACCCTTGGGAAAATAAAAACATGGGGGCTAAAATATAATTTTCGTGGAAAAAAATATATTTTTTATTTTCGCGGCTCTGCGTTATAAACTGTAGTGAAGCACTGGGGGGTTCAAAGTTCTCACAACACATCTAGATAAGTTCCGTGGGGGGTCTAGTTTCCAATATGGGGTCACTTGTGGGGGGTTTCTACTGTTTAGGTACATCAGGGGCTCTGCAAATGCAACATGACACCTGCAGACCAATCCATCTAAGTCTGCATTTCAAACGGCGCTCCTTCCCTTCCGAGCTCTGCCGTGCGCCCAAACAGTGGTTCCCCCCCATATATGGGGTATCAGCGTACTCAGGACAAATTGCACAACAACTTTTGTTGTCCAATTTCTCCTGTTACCCTTGGGAAAATAAAAATGTGGGGGCTAAAATATAATTTTTGTGGAAAAAAAATATTTTTTATTTTCACGGCTCTGCGTGATAAACTGTAGTGAAACACTTGTTGGTTCAAAGTTCTCACAACACATCTAGATAAGTTCCGTGGGGGGTCTAGTTTCCAATATGGGGTCACTTGTGGGGGGTTTCTACTGTTTAGGTACATCAGGGGCTCTGCAAATGCAACATGACACCTGCAGACCAATCCATCTAAGTCTGCATTTCAAACGGTGCTCCTTCCTTTCCGAGCTCTGCCGTGCGCCCAAACAGTGGTTCCCCCCAATGTATGGGGTATCAGCGTACTCAGGACAAATTGGACAATAACGTTTGCGGTCCAATTTCTCCTGTTACCCTTGGGGGAAAAAAAATTGCGGGCTAAAACATCATTTTGTGGAAAGAAAAAATGATTTTTTGATTTTCACAGCGCTACATTCTAAACTTTAGTGAAACAACTGGGGGTTAAAAGTGCTCACCACACATCTAAATAAGTTCCTTAGGGGGTCTTCTTTCCAAAATGGTGTCACTTGTGGGGGTTTCTACTGTTTAGGCACGTCAGGGGCTCTCCAAACACGACATGGGTTCCGATCTCAATTCCAGCCAATTTTGCATTGAAAAGTCAAATGGCGCTCCTTCCCTTCCGAGCTCTGCCATGCGCCCAAACAGTGGTTTATCCCCATATATGAAGTATCAGCGTACTCAGGACAAATTGCACAACAACTTTTGGGGTCCAATTTATCCTGCTACCCTTGGGAAAATAAAAAATTTGGGGCAAAAAGATCATTTTTTGTGAAAATTAATATTAATTTTTTTTACGGCTCCACATTATAAACTTCTGTGAAGCACTTGGAGGTTCAAAGTGCTCACCACACATCTAGATTAGTTCCTTAGAGGGTCTACTTTCCAAAATGGTGTCACTTGTGGGGGTTTCCACTGTTTAGGCACGTCAGGGGCTCTCCAAACACGACATGGGTTCCGATCTCAATTCCAGCCAATTTTGCATTGAAAAGTCAAATGGCGCTCCTTCCCTTCCGAGCTCTGCCATGCGCCCAAACAGTGGTTTATCCCCATATATGAAGTATCAGCGTACTCAGGACAAATTGCACAACAACTTTTGGGGTCCAATTTATCCTGCTACCCTTGGGAAAATAAAAAATTTGGGGCAAAAAGATCATTTTTTGTGAAAATTAATATTAATTTTTTTTACGGCTCCACATTATAAACTTCTGTGAAGCACTTGGAGGTTCAAAGTGCTCACCACACATCTAGATTAGTTCCTTAGAGGGTCTACTTTCCAAAATGGTGTCACTTGTGGGGGTTTCCACTGTTTAGGCACGTCAGGGGCTCTCCAAACACGACATGGGTTCCGATCTCAATTCCAGCCAATTTTGCATTGAAAAGTCAAATGGCGCTCCTTCCCTTCCGAGCTCTGCCATGTGCCCAATCAATGGTTTACCCCAACATGTGGGGTATCGGCGTACTCAGGACAAATTGTACAACAACTTTTTTGGTCCAATTTCTCCTGTTACCCTTGGTAAAATAAAACAAATTGGATCTGAAGTAAAAATTTTGTGAAAAAAAAGTTAAATGTTCAATTTTTTTTAAACATTCCAAAAATTCCTGTGAAGCACCTGAAGGGTTAATAAACTTTTTGAATGTGGTTTAGAGTACCTTGAGGGGTGCAGTTTTTAGAATGGTGTCACTTTTGGACATTTTCTGTCATATAGACCCCTCAAAGTCACTTCAAGTGTGAGGTGGTCCGTAAAAAAAATGGTTTTGCAAATTGTTGCAAAAATGAGAAATCGCTGGTCAACTTTTAACCCTTATAACTCCCTAACAAAAAAAAATTATGTTTCCAAAATTGTGCTGATGTAAAGCAGACATGTGGGAAATGTTGTTTATTAACTATATTATGTGATATAACTCTCTAATTTAAGGGCATAAAAACGAAAAATTTGAAAATTGCTAAATTTTCATAATTTTCGACAAATTTCTGTTTTTTTCACAAATAAATGCAAGTCATATCGAAGAAGTTTTACCACTATCATAAAGTACAATATGTCACGAGAAAACAGTCTCAGAATCACCAGGATCCGTTGAAGCGTTTCAGAGTTATGACCTCATAAAGTGACAGTGGTCAGAATTGTAAAAATTGGCCGTGTCACTTAGGTGAAAACAGGCTTTGGGGTGAAGGGGTTAAGCTGCAGAACAATGAAATAGAGAAATCCCTGTATCATACACCAATCAACCGTCCAACATACCCTAAATGGGACAGTTTCCATCCTAAACACATAAAAAACTCACTCTATTGTCTACAGCCAAGCCATCAGATACAATCGTATATGTTCCAACCCAATGGATAGGGATGAACACCTTGGTCGCCTCAGAAAGACCTTTTTGAATCAGGGCTACCATCCAAGAACAATTGAAAACCAGATTACAAGAGCCATCAAGAATATCAAGGAATCACCTTCTACATTATAAAGCTAAAGAAGAAAATAACCGGGTACCTCTAGTAGTTACTTACAATCCAAATCTGGAGGTGATAAGGGGAGCTGCACGGAAATTACAACCTTTACTACAAAAAGATGCCCGACTACAATCCATTTTTCCAGACCTCCCACTACTGTGTTTTAGGCAACCCCCAAATCTAAGAAGCATCATTGTCAAAAGCTCCCTGTCCTCTCCAACAGCTGCAGGAACCTTTCCTTGCAATCAGAAAAAATGTAAAACCTGTCCATTTATAATGACCACGGACAAGATAAAGATCCCCAATTCACATCAGGACTACAAGATACCAGGTACTTTCAGCTTCTAATGTGGTGTACCTAATTATTTGTACTAAATGTCCAACTGGGGATCTGTATGTGGGGGAGACAGGGCAAAAGTTTAGAACAAGAATGAATTCTCACCGGCACACAATAAGAGAAAAAAGAATGGATCTACCTGTGGCCAAACATTTTTGCCTCCCCGATCATAGCGCCATGGACATGAAATTATTTGTTTTAAAATGTAACTTCAAATCTCAGAGAGACAGGAGAATATGGGAATATAAACTGATGATGACCTTTGACAGTCTTAGTGCAGGAATGAATGTGTCGCATGGATTTATGTCTTTTTACATCAACTAAGGAATTTGCCCCTTGGACCATGTGGGTTCATCACAACAGAACCAGACCCCAATCATAGGACAATAAAACATTCCTTATCTAAGAACTGGTCCAATATTTATGGACATAACTGTTTATCACTCATGGTAATTCTGCCTCATGTCACCTGTCTTATCCATGTTTTTTTTTTTCTGTGATGTGTTGTGCATAAATATGTGATTCTCTAGAATTTCTTTTAGTCTATGCCTGATGAAGAGACCTGAGTAGTCTCGAAAGCTTGCAATTTACCATCTTTTTAGTTAGCCATTAAAAGGTGTCAACCACTGAGGACTCTCAATTCAAAATATTTTTCACCTCAATGATATATTTTGCAAAAATTATACCATCACAACTTTTTGTGCATGGTATTTCAGCTCCCAATATTAAGAAAGGAGTCTGAGACCAATATGTCAAATGTCACAAACCAATGAGCAATTTTGTACAAATTGTGATATATTTTCGGCATTTAATTTGTACACTTTCTAACTTTAAAAACCTATAATACGATTTGGTAGAGCTACATCCAACTGTTACTATCATCAATTTCCATACAGTAAGGCCAAAGACCACTCAATACATTCTAAAAATATTTTACATTATTCATATACAAATTCAATACAAACAATAATAAATTAGAATAGAGAAATAAAAATGGAAAGTTTCCTCAGGGAGAATCAGTGGCGAAACACATGCTCAGGTAGGTAAGCACCATTCTGTGGTCAAGTGTCCCTTGTTGTGCTCTCTTTCCGGTGGGGTTACTGTTGGGCTTGTCTAGCTACTTTTTAGTCATCTAGTAAGGTTTACCTTCTATTTATATACTACTACTACCTTTTTTTTACATATTGGAAGTTTTAGCAAGAATGAGGTACATATGTGATGGTTCTTTTAGACATACATTGCATTACTTATTTTCTGACTTATATGCATATTATTATACCTGGACCACATTAATTGTTACATGATGTGTGGTGATTACCTTGCCCATATGAGTTCACATTCCATTTTTACAGTGGTTATCAAGAATAGAGATGTAACCACGCTTTATTTTTAATTATTTAACAAAATAATTTGAAAAATGATGTGGGATCCTCCCTCAAAACAGACAGCTGGTGGTATTCTCAGGCTGATAAAGGGTAGTCAATATTGGCCCTCCCCAGCTTAAAAATAGCCTCCCAAGAAAAGGCACATCTGTTATATGTGCCAATTGGGGCGCTTTGCCCGGCTCTTCCCACTTGACTTGTGGTGCTGGCAAGTGTGGTTCATATTTGTGGGGTTGATGTCACCTTTGTATTGTCAGGTGACATCAAGCCCATGGCTTAGTAATGGAGAGGCATCTATAAGACACCTATTAATTACTAATCCTATAGTTATATTGTAAGTAAACACACAGCAAGTATAAAGTCCTTTATTTGAAATAAAAACAAAACACACTTATACTCACCTAACACCCATTCCATTGAAGCCCTCGTCTCCTGTAATAAAATAAAAAAAAAAAACAATATCCCTGACCTGTCTGACATACTGTCCCACGCTGTAATCTATGTCTGGAATAAATATTTCTGAGCCTGGATGGTGTCAAAAGGCGACGGCCCAGACTAAGAACCACTGAAGAATGAGCTGCTGCAAGCTCTGCCTCAGTGACTCACAGTAACGTCATCGAGAGTAAGAGCCCACAGATGTCATTTTTGTCAGGCTGGTTACCAAAAATACAGGGGAACCCCACATCATTTTAAAAAATCTTAATATATACTTACCTTGTAATGTCTTCACATCCTGTTCCGTCCAGATGTGCCCGGATCCCAGAATTCCAAGCGGCAGAAATTCAATGACCTTTATATTGGGACACCCAAGTGACGTGTGTCTCAATATGGAAGCTGCTGGTGGTACCAGCCTCTTGCACGGTACCACCAGCGGAACACCGTCGTGCACACACACACACACACACACACTGTATACACCGTACGCACCAAACACACACAAGCACACTATATGCCATACACGCCACACACACACTCACACACTGTTTAGCCATACGAACCACAAACACACACTGTATACACCATACGCAGCCTCTGGCGTGGTACCACCAGCGGAATACCATCGCGAACACGCTGCCACCGGCATCAGCCAAATGATTCTCTGACCGTCGCCATCTTTGTACAGGAGGAGTGCATGCACAGTTTTACTGTGACCGCCGCTATCTGCACAAAGATGGTGGCAGTCTGATTTACCTTTACCTACTTTGCTTTCATTTTAACACGGGGAGGGGTGAGTGCACATAGGAAAGAGGACACACAAGGGAAGACAACTCAAATGAGAGAACACATGAGGGAAGAAGATAGCACAGTGGTGGAGAGAGAGAGCAGACAAGGGGGAGAGCACATGGGGTACACAGGTAAAAGAAGAGATGACATGAGAGGAGAAGACAGCAGATGGGGGAGAGAGAAAGCGCACAGGGGTGAGAGAGACAGAGCACAGGGGGGAGGCAACTCAAATGGGACAGCACATGAGGGGAGAACACAGGAAGGAGAGGGACAGCAGACAAGGGGGATAGCACATGGGGTAGACAGGTCAAAGAAGAGAGCACTGACAGGAGAAGTCAGCACATGGAGAAAGAGAGAGTGGATAGGTGGGTAAGCACATGGGGGATGAGATTCTCAACGCAGCAAAGCCTGCCCCCCGTCGTGACATTATTGCCTTCCCGATGCTATCGCATCGGGCCTCCATCTAGTATATATATATTTATAGCGCAGACGGCTGCTGATGGATACTCCCATCAGCCGCTGCCCTCTCTTGCTGTTATCAGTTGAATACAACTCTCAACAGTGGCCCCTGCTAGCCCTGATCGCAGTGTGAGCAGGAGGCAATATATAATAAATACCTTTTTCCCACAAAAATGTTGCTTTTGCCCCAAATTTTTCATTTTCACAGTTCAATCTTATAAACTTCTGTGAAGCACCTGGGGGTTTAAAGTACTCACCACATGTCTAGATCAATTCATTGAGGGGTCTAGTTTCCAAAATGGGGTCACTCATGGGCAGTTCTGCTGTTCTGGCACCCCAAGAGCTTTCCCAGTGGGTCAAGGTACCCTGAAACCATAGCGGTAAAATCTGCACTAAATCATGGCTCTCCTTCTTTTCTGAGTTTTGCACTGTGCCTCAAAAGTAATTCCCGATTAGAAGAACGATATTGGCGTGCTCACTATAAATTGCGCAACAAATTGTGCTGATGTAAAGTAGACATGTGGGTAATGTTATTTATGAATTATTTTGTGTGACATGACTCTGGTTAAAGGGCATAAAAATTAAGTTTGAAAATTGAAAAAATTGTCAAAATTGTAGCCAAATTTCTATTTTTTCACAAAAAAATATTGAATCATTTTACCACAGTCATGAAGTACAATAAGTCATGAAAAAACAGTCTCCGAATCAGTGAAATCCGTTGAAGCGTTCCACAGTTTTTACCATATAAAGTGACGCTAGTCAAAGTTGAAAAATTTGGCTTGTTGATGAAGATGAGAACCAGCTCGGGGTAAAGGGTTAATAAATGGTGTAAAAAAAAAATGATGCATTTGGATTAGGCATGTACAACAATTAAATGTTGCACATTTTTAAAACATTTTGGTGCAAAAATAATGAGAAATGCTAAATTTGCATGCTAGAGTTCAGTACAGTTTTTGTTTCCAAGGAGAGTAACATGATGGCTCTGACCCAGCACTGGAACCTATAGATATATGTATCCCTTAAAGTGCTTCAGGCAGCCATATAAATTTGACCAAGATCGAAACGCAATACTCAGACTGGCCGGCAGGTCTCCCTACCCCAGCATGACAGCTGCATATAAATATATGAAGCTGTCACGCTCGGTGGTGAGACCTGCCTGCCAGGCAGAGTATTGCGTTTCGATCTCTGTCCAATTTATATAGCTGTCTGAATGCACTCTTTACAATGAGAAGTAATAAAAGTTGAGCTTGTTTAGGAAAAAGGCACCGCACAGGCAATTTAATTAATACTTATGTGGTCAATTTAAAGGGCTGGTACACGACTTATTCCTTCCAAAGACCTTACAAAAGACCAGGGGACATTTGTACTCTGCCATAGGAAGGCAATTCCAGCAGCTAAATAGGCAAGGGTTTTGTCATGTCGGACGCTGTTCAGACCAGGTCATTCGACAGACAGCGGTAATTCCGCTTTTGACCACTATTTGCTCATTGGCGTCGGCTAGATTTTATCTAGCTGTTCCGGGGTTAATTTACCTGATCCTCGGATTGGAAGCTGGGCCATGCCCATTGCCTTTAAATAGTTCTCCTGATCTTTGGGCGTCGCCGATTATAGCTTCTGTCTTGTGCGTTGTTATCTCGGTCTGGAGTGGAGAGCTGGTTGTTGGAGATTCGTTGCTGGTGGTGTATTTTCCTTAGTCTTATTTACTTCCTCCTATATTTGTATTTATTTTGCCCTGCACATTTATAGTGTATTCCTGAGTGACTGCGGCGTGGTGTATATTTTCCTTTATCCTTGTCTGTGCTAACTGTGGGTATTGGTGTATTACCTCTTCACTGGGTGGTGGGCGGAGGTTTCAGCCTAGGGTTGAAACAGGAGACAGGGTGAGGTTCGAGGCCTGGACATGCACACCATCAGTGTAAACTCCAGGTAGAGGGTCAGTCAGGATTTCCCTAGTCTGAGGGAAATTGCAGGGGCCCGGGTTATTAGCTCTTGCTCACCTAGTCTCCCCGTGACAGGTTCTTTACAGTTAGATTAGAGGTCTGGAGAATACCCTAGCCCAAGTAATGCAGATACTATATCATCTTTTCATAGAAGGCTAAATGCTTTTTTCAACTGGCATTGTGGGCTATAAATAATCTAGCAATAATGTATAATTTGTTGAAAAAGGCTGAATTTGATGTAGCTATGTAACTAGTACAAACCTGTCTATGGGCAAAATTGAAAATTAATTTTGCAAGAGTTTCTTCTGATAAGTTATATTACTTCTACACTCCAAAAACATGCCAATAAGTTAATTTGCTTCTTAAGAAATTGTAATCCTCGCTAAGGACAGTCACTTATTTAAATGATGACAATCTGCGTACAATGCTGCAGAACATTTTGGCAACGCATAGGGAACGGGAAATAAAAAATACTAATGCAATCTTCATAGGTGACTGGAGAGGGAGGCATTAATGTCACTTTCTCAGGAAATCTGCAAGGACCTCCTTCTCACTCTTGTGTGTAGCTGTAAGGCTACGTTCACATTTGCATTGTGCGCCGCAGCGTCGGCGCCGCAACGCACAACGCAAACAAAAACGCAGCAAAACACATGCACAACGCTGCGTTTTGCGCTGCATGCGTCCTTTTTTTGATTGATTTTGGACGCAGCAAAAATGCAACTTGCTGCGTCCTCTGCGCCCGGACGCGTGCGCCGCAGTGACGCATGCAGCGCAAAACGCAAGTGCGACGCATGTCCATGCGCCCCCATGTTAAATATAGGGGCGCATGACGCATGCGGCGACGCTGCGGCGCCCGACGCTGCGGCGTAGACCGCAAATGTGAACGTAGACTAAGACAGATGGCTGTAGCAAAAGCCAAAAGCTCCCTCCTTGGCCTTATTGGTAGTAGTCCAAAAAACTTGGTAACCCCTTCTAATTGGATAAAGGTTAGTAGCTTCATTCAGCTATCGGCTGAAGATGGAACTTGTCTGTAACAGATTAAAAAATTGGTTCTGTACATGAAATCTTCAAGACTGATGCAAATGATGAAAAAATGTAAACAATGTTAAAAACATCTTGATTTATTCAGCATTTAGTATGAGTGCTATGTGCAGAAATCCCCTTACATGCACACCTTGACTGCTACTACGAAGGGTCTTAATGCTTGTCTTAGGAATGTTCTTCCACACTGAATGTACATGATCAAATCATCAAGATCCACAACTGGCAGCTCCTTTTGCAATTACAGAGGATCAACTGGGTTAAAAGTGTTCCAGAATGCTCCACATGCATCCTTGAATTTTACCAGACCCACTTCTTGCTTAATTGGTGTTAAATTTTACCAGTATTAAATGGGTTGTCCAGGACTTTTGTATTGATGGCCTAGCCTTAGTATAAGTCATCAATATCTGGTGTGGAAGTGATACCCAACAGCCCACACCAATAAGCTGTTCTCGTTGCCAGTTTCTGCCATATGCGCTCAGTTGCAGAGCTCCACAGAAGAGGTCTCTCGATGATTTAGTGGCCATGGCTGGGAATGGTATATCTATCCCCTATTCAAAGGAAACAGATGTGCAATACCCAGCTGCAGCCACTATATAGTTGACAGGGCCATGTTTTATGGCTCCAAAACTAAGCACATCTGACTGGTGCCAGCATCGGGAACAGCTCCGCCCTGACCAATCAGATATTGAAGACCTATCATAAGAAGAGGCCATCAATGTAAAAGTCCCAGGCATCCTTACCGAAAGACATACACAAATACCCTGTTGGATATATTCATGTTTTGCACCTATCAACATTTCCTCTTTTTTTGTTACCCCAAGAAAATGTAATTACAAATTCATAGGTTAGCACATTAATCTTTGTTGTTGTTTATACAGATGCATCTCACAAAATTAGAATATCATCAAAAAGTTAATTTATTTCAGTTCTTCAATATAAAAAGTGAAACTCATATATTATATGAAGTCAATGAAAAAGGAGTGATGTATTTCAAGTGTTTATTTCTGTTAATGTTGATGATTATGGCTTATAGCCA
Source organism: Ranitomeya variabilis (assembly GCF_051348905.1). Taxonomy (NCBI): domain Eukaryota; kingdom Metazoa; phylum Chordata; class Amphibia; order Anura; family Dendrobatidae; genus Ranitomeya; species Ranitomeya variabilis. Next base: position 60,246,474 of record NC_135238.1, read on the forward strand.
ATGAAAACCCAAAAGTCATTATCTCAGTAAATTACTGTACAATACTTTATAACAGCTTGAGAAAATGATTTTAAAATCTGAAATGTTGGCCTACGGAAATGTATGTTTAGTAAATGCACTCAATACTTGGTCAGGGCTCCTTTGGCATCAATTACTGCCTCAATGCGGTGTGGCATGGAGGCTATCAGGCTTTGGCACTGCTGAGGTGTTATGGAAGCCCAGGTTGCTTTAATAGCGGCCTTCAGCTCATCTGCATTGTTGGGTCTAGTCTCTCATTTTCTTCTTGACAATACCCCTCTATGGGGTTAAGGTCAGACGAGTTAGATAGCCAATCAAGCACAGTGATACTATTGTTTTTTAACCAGAAATTGGTACTTTTGGCATTGTGGACAGGTGCCAGTTTCTGCTGGAGAATTAAGCTTCCATCTCCAATATGCTTGTCGGCAGAGGGAAGCATGAAGTTATCATAAATTTCCTGGTTGACGGCTGCGCTGACTTTGGTCTTGATAAAACACAGTGGACCTACACCAGCAGATGACATGGCTCCCAAAGTCAACATTGATTTTGGAGGCTTCACACTAGACCTTGGAAAGCAAGGTCCTAGAGTCTGGAGGAACAGTGGAGAGACAGACAATCCCAGCTGCTTAATGTCCAGTGTGAAGTTTCCACAATCAGTGATGGATTGGGGAGCTATGCCATCTGCTGGTATAGGTACACTGTGTTTTATCAAGACCAAAGTCAGCATGGCCATCTACCAGTAAATTTTAGAGCACTTCATGCCTCCCTCTGCCGACAAGCTTTTTGGAGTTGTAAACTTCATTCTCTAGCAGGACTTGGCACCTGTCCACACTGCCAAAAGTACCAATACCTGGTTTAAAAACAACAGTATCACTATGCTTGATTGGAAAGCAAACTCAGTTGACCTTAAAGGGAACCTTTCACCCCCAAAATCGATGGTGAGGTAATCTCACCGTCATCAGGGGCTTATCTACAGCATTCTGTAATGCTGTAGATAAGCCCCCGAATGTTACCTAAAAGAGGAGAAAAAGAGGTTAGATTATACTCACCCAGGGGCGGTCCCGCTGCAGTCCGGGTCCGATGGGTGTCTCAGGTCCGGTCCGGCGCCTCCCACCTTCATTCCATGACATCCTTTTCTGGTCTTCGCGCCACGGCGCAGGCATACTTTGTCTGCCCTGTTGAGGGCAGAGCAAAGTACTGCAGTGCGCAGGCGTCGGGCCTCTCTGACCTGTCCCGGTGCCTGCTTACCTCACCATCGATTTTGGGGATGATAGGTTCCCTTTAACCCCATAGAGATTCTGTGGGGTATTGTCGAGGAAGATGAGACTCCAGACCCAACAATGCAGATGAGCTGAAGGCTGCTATCAAAGCAACCCAGGCTTTCATAGCACCTCAGCAGTGCCATAGGCCAGGCTGATCGCCTCCATGCCACGCCGCATTGATGCAGTAAATGATGAAAAAGGAGCTCCGACCAAGTATTGTGTGCATTTACTGAATATACATTTCAGTAGGCCAGCATTTCAGATTTTAAAATAATTTTTCATGCTGTTGTTATAAAGTATTCTAATTTACTGAGATAATGACTTTTGAGCTTTCATTGGCTGCACGCCATAATCATCAACAGAAATAAACACTTGAAAGAAATCACTGTGTTTGTAATGACTCTATCTAATATATGAGTTTCACTTTTTTTTATTGAAGAGCTGAAATAAATTAACTTTTTGATGATATTCTAATTTTATGAGATGCACCTGTATGTTAAAATGTTCCATGCGAAAACGCTGGCAAATGTAATTTTCCTAGATTCATCCTTCTCTATGTTGCAATAATTCTGTAATATATAAAGCTTTGCATAAGCCAAATAAATCATGAAATCTAAGAAATATACTTATATCTCCACTTCTTCTCCGTCCGCCTCCTGAACTCCAGAATTTTTTGGTAGACAGCAGAATTCATGATTCCATTTACCACAGCAAGGTGTCCGGGTCCTGAAGCAGCAAAATCAGCCCCAAACCATTACACTACCACCACCATATTTTAATGTTGGCATTATGTTCCTTTTCTGAAATGCTTTGTTACTTCTACACCAGATGCAATGGGACATACACCTTCCAAAAAGTTCAACTTTTATCTCCGCAGTCCACAGAGTATTCTCCCAAAAGTGTTGGTGACAATCAAGGTGTTTTCTGGCAAATCTGAAATGAACCTTTATGTTCTTATTGCTCGGCAGTGTTTTTCGTCTTGAAACTTTGCCATTCATGCCATTTTTGCCCAGTCTCTTTCTTATGGTGAAGTCATGAACACTGACCTTAACTGAGGCAAGTGAGGCCTGCAGTTCTTTGGATGTTGTTGTGGAGTCTTTTTTGACCTCTTGGATGAGTCATTGAAGCACTCTTGTGGTAATTTTGGTCGGCCGGCCGGCCACTCCTTTGAGGCTTTAGAAATGGCTTTACAACCTTTTTCAGAAGGTTTGTTTGTTTCAGAATTTCCTTGGATAGCGGCATGATGTCTAGCTTTTCATCTACTTTACTTTGTCAGGCAGGTCCTATTTAAGTGATTTCTAGATTGAGAACAAGTGTGGCAGTAATCAGGCCTGGGTGTGGCTAGAGAATTTGAATTCCACTTCCCAAAGCTTTGATAAACCACAGTTAATTTATGCTTTAAGGGGTAGAGGGGGGAGCCAGTCACTTTTTACACAGGGCCCTGTGGGTTTGGGTTTCTTTTACCCTTAATAATAAAGGCCTTTACTTAAAAACTGCATTTTATGTTTACTTGTGTTATCTTTGTCTAATATTTTAAATTGTTTGGTGATATATTTTAAGTGTGACAATACAAAAGAATAAGAAATTGAGGAGGGAACAAGCACTTTTTCACGCAATTGTATAAACCGGGTGGGCCATTTATATGGATACACCTAAATAAAATGGGAATGGTTGGTGATATCATCATCCTGTTTGTGGCACATTATTATATGGGAGAGGGACAACTTTTCAAGATGGGTGGTGACCATGGTGGCCATTTTGAAGTCGGCCATTTTGGATCCAATTTTATTTTTTCCAATGGTAGAGGGTCATGTGAAACATCAAACTTCCCACTCTTGACACACTGATAGCAACACCGCAGAAGAAGTGCTAGCACAGGCTTCCAGTATCCATTGTTTTAGATGCTGCGTATCTCGTATCTTCACAGCATAGATAATTGCCTCATCACTGAACATAATGTTCTGTGTAAACTGAGGGTCCTGTTCCAATTTTTGTTTTGCCCATTCTGCAAATTTAGCACGCCGATCTGGGTCATCCTCATTGAGATGCTGCAGCAGCTAGATTTTGTAAGGGTGCCATTTGTGAGTAGCTAATATCCGCCGAAGGGATGTTTGACTGATGCCACTCTCCAGTGACATGCGGCGAGTGCTACGCTGTGGGCTCTTGCTGAATGAAGCTAGGACAGTCACTGATGTTTCATCATTAGTGACAGTTTTCTTGCGTCCACATTTTGGCAAATCCAACAGTGAACCTGTTTCGCAAAATTTGACAAGCAGTTTGCTGACTGTAGCAGGGAAGATCGGTGGTCTCGTAGGGTGTCTTGCATTGGCATCTGCTGCATTGACCCGGGTACTGCGTTCACCAGACATCAACATAATTTCTATCCACTCCTTGTTACGGCTAGCGGAACGCACCGAATAAATAGAGATGTTTTTATTGATATTGGTGCGTTCGCAGCCCGGGGTCCACCGTGCAGGAGTACCTGCTGCTAGCAACAGCGGCACGATATGGCGGTATGGACTAACTCAGTTACTTCACCGAATAGTCATGAAAGAAAAGCACTGTGCCCTGTTAGGCTTCACAGAGGCATAGGCTAACTGCCCACACAGAGAGCAGTCAGTGGTCACGCATGCACACAAAACTCCTCGCCGGAGATGCCAGCATTCTAGGGGCTTATTTCAGCCGGGTCCCTGAACACATACTCTCGTGACCACACTGGCGCAAAGCACTTAACAAAGAACAATACTAGCGCATGGCCGTGCGGTCATGCGAACCTTAAATAGCTGCAGCACGTACAGGACCTTCCTAGAAGGACCAATGAGAAGCTACACCAGAGCGTGAGCACCTACAGGACCTTCCTGAAGGAGCCAATGACCTTAGCTGCAGTATCAGATCATGTGACCCTCGATCTCCACTGAGAGATCTTACTCTGGGCATGCTCAGAACAAGCAAAGCAGGACTTAGACCCAGAAGCGTCTGCTCGCCGCTGCCCAGCACCGACTTCAATGGCAGAAGCAGGAAAGGCAGCAGTAACTCTTAGCACAGAGTCAGCATGAGCGAGACGCTGGGACTGACGTCTCCACTGAGCAGGCTCCACTGCGGCAGGAGAAGAATGGGAGACCGCAGCGGAGATGGACTGAGATTCCCCCTGTGCAGAGGAGGGAACTCGACCCCTAACACTCCTCACATGTTTACTTCTGCGACATGTCAATGGCTGTAAACAAAGAGAAACTTGTAAATAACTCATGAAAGAATAAAGTTACGTTAAAACAAAGCACACCATTGTTTTTCATGTGAAATTCTCAATAAGTTTGATGTGTCACATGACCCTCTACCCATTGGGAAAAAATAAAAATGGATCCAAAATAGCCGACTTCAAAATGGCCACCATGGTCACCACCCATCTTGAAAAGTTTTCCCCCTACCATATACTAATGTGCCACAAACAGGAAGTTGATATCACCAACCATTCCCATTTTATTTAGGTGTATCCATATAAATGGCCCACCCTGTATTTTTCCTTCAGCTAGGGGCATATTAGAATAAATTCCCCCATCAATATACCGAGATTCCAAACACCATAATTAAAATATGAAATACAAACTTTATTTAAGTAATAAAAGTTAACAGTATAAATAGCAATAATACGTATACCTGCATATACCAACACAGAGGTATCGCAGGGGAACATGGCGGTATACCGGTTTACATGTGGGTGACACAATTCATCCCTGGGGTAAGAAACAGGTGCATGTGTGTAATGTATATATGTGTGTATATATATATATATATATATATATATATATATATATATATATATATATATATATATATAATGAGAGAGAGATGCCAAGCAGCGAACCAATGGGCCCTATAACGATTTATAAATCACAGTATCCCCATATAAAGCAGGTCCATATAAAGCAGGTCCATAATCCGCTATATAGCAAATAATATTGCACACTTACCCATAGTAGAAATCAGGGGAGCAACCCACACTTCACCCGGCGGCCCCGATGCACGTTTCGCGGTATAGCTTTTTCAACAGGGGTTAACCAATTATGTATCCCATGTGTTTAAATACGAATGACACCGTAAGTCTGGCCAAAAAAGAGGCGGCGCATGCCACTATGTTCCCCTGCAATACCTTTGTGTTGGTACAGTGCCTACAAGTAGTATTCAACCCCCTGCAGATTTAGCAGGTTTACACATTTGGAATTAACTTGGCATTGTGACATTTGGACTGTAGATCAGCCTGGAAGTGTGAAATGCACTGCCGCAAAAAAGAATGTTATTTCTTTGTTTATTTTTTTTTTAAATTGTGAAAAGTCTTTTCAGAGGGTCATTTATTATTCAACCCCTCAACCCACCAGAATTCTGTTTGGTTCCCCTAAAGTATTAAGAAGTAGTTCAGGCACAAAGAACAATGAGCTTCGCATGTTTGGATTAATTATCTCTTTTTCCAGCCTTTTCTGACTATTTAAGACCCTTCCCAAACTTGTGAACAGCACTCAAACATGGTCAACATGGGAAAGACAAAGGAGCATTCCAAGGCCATCAGAGACAAGATCGTGGAGGGTCACAAGGCTGGCAAGGGGTACAAAACCCTTTCCAAGGAGTTGGGCCTACCTGTCTCCACTGTTGGGAGCATCATCCAGAAGTGGAAGGCTTATGGAACTACTGTTAGCCTTCCATGGCCTGGACAGCCTTTGAAAGTTTCCTCCCGTGCCGAGGCCAGGCTTGTCCGAAGAGTCAAGGCTAACCTAAGGACAACAAGGAAGGAGCTCCGGGAAGATCTCATGGCAGTGGGGACATTGGTTTCAGTCAATACCATAAGTAACGTACTCCACCGCAATGGTCTCCGTTCCAGACGAGCCCGTAAGGTACCTTTACTTTCAAAGCGTCATGTCAAGGCTTGTCTACAGTTTGCTCATGATCACTTGGAGGACTCTGAGACTGACTGGTTCAAGGTTCTCTGGTCTGATGAGACCAAGATCAAGATCTTTGGTGCCAACCACACACGTGACGTTTGGAGACTGGATGGCACTGCATACGACCCCAAGAATACCATCCCTACAGTCAAGCATGGTGGTGGCAGCATCATGCTGTGGGGCTGTTTCTCAGCCAAGGGGCCTGGCCATCTGGTCCGCATCCATGGGAAGATGGATAGCACGGCCTACCTGGAGATTTTGGCCAAGAACCTCCGCTCCTCCATGAAGGATCTTAAGATGGGTCGCCATTTCATCTTCCAACAAGACAACGACCCAAAGCACACAGCCAAGAAAACCAAGGCCTGGTTCAAGAGGCAAAAAATCAAGGTGTTGCAGTGGCCTAGTCAGTCTCCTGACCTTAACACAATTGAAACTTGTGGAAGGAGCTCAAGATTAAAGTCCACATGAGACACCCAAAGAACCTAGATAACTTGGAGAAGATCTGCATGGAGGAGTGGGCCAAGATAACTCCAGAGACCTGTGCCGGCCTGATCAGGTCTTATAAAAGACGATTATTAGCTGTAATTGCAAACAAAGGTTATTCCACAAAATATTAAACCTAGGGGTTGAATAATAATTGACCCACACTTTTATGTTTAAAATTTATAAAAATTTAACTGAGCAACAAAACTTTTTGGTTTGTAAGATTTATGCATCTGTTAATAAATCCTGCTCTTGTTTGAAGTTTGAAGGCTCTAACTTATTTGCATCTTATTAAACCTGCTAAATCTGCAGGGGGTTGAATACTACTTGTAGGCACTGTATATACTGCTTACAGCAGATATACGTATTATTGCTATTTATATTGTTAACTTGTATTACTTAAAGTTTGTATTTCATATTTTAGTTATGGTGTTTGGAATACTTTTGCTCCGTTTTCTGGTTGTTCTATGCTCTTGGAGCTATTCGGTTGACCTGACACTTTTGGAGTGTCTAGGGAGGGATATATACCCTCAATTACAGGATACATTTGTGCTTTATGATTACATATATAAATATACCGAGATTGTAGAGTATTTTTTTGCCAGTATTTTCAAAGGCGCAAAATAGTAAGTGGTAATAAATGTGTATACCGTGAGGTGTATACCGTGAGGTCCTCCACAACCGCTATGATGTGTGTTTCTTGTATGTTGCCTTCTCAAGAGGAGTCTAAATGTACAGAGAAACAGGAGAGCAGGAACCCCTCATGTACTGTGTATGGGAGGCAGAATCATAGAATGTTAGAGTTGGAAGGTACCTCCTGGGTCATCTGGTCCAACTTCCTGCTCAGATGTCTGTCCAGCCTCTGCTTGAAGACTTCCATTGAAGGAGAATTCACCACCTCTCGCGACAGCCTGTTCCACTCATTGATCACTCTCACTGTGAAAAACGTTTTCTAATATCTAATCTGTGTCTCCTCCCATTCAGTTTCATCCCATTGCTTCTCGTGTTTCCTTGTGCAGATGAGAATAAAGATGATCCTTCTACAATGTGACAGCCCTTCAGATATTTGTAGATAGCTATTAAGTCTCCTCTCAGTCTTCTCTTTTCAAGCTAAACATTCCCAGGTCCTCTAACCGTTCCTCATAGGACATTGTTTGCAGACTGGTCACCATTCTGGTTGCTGTTCTCTGAACTTGCTCCAGTTTGTCATAGAATTTAGCCTGCATCCATTAGCTCACGTTAAAATTGAAGATATAGTTTACAGAGGGGAAAACTTGTGAAAATACAGAAAAAGGTCATAATGGACAGAAATAGTATTATTCCCCTTGTAAAAACTCATCAAAGTTTATTCTGAAAAGTCAGATATGTTTTGGCAAAACTTTTCCACTATTCTTTTCCATGATGTCCTCAATGAGTGTATTTGAACTTTGCTCGTTATAGCATGAACTTATTGACTTTATACTTTTTGGCATAAAACTGTTTTGTGCATAATCCTCTTATACAATTACAGATTATGATAGGGTTGGTTATGACGGCAGCCCGAGACCTAGAGCTTCCTCTTCCAAACCAGTAGTGCAAGAATATCTTTAATGATAAAGTGAGTGGTTTACTGGTTGTCAGTGGGGTAGTGATATATCCATAGCAACACTGATCCATGTACACAGCAGAAAGTTCAGGCTGCGGTAGAAGATTGTAATAGTATAATTATCAAGCCCGCAAGGATACTTCTTGTCCACACAAGCTATTTTTTCTTATCTGACTAATATATCTGCTACTACTTTCTGTTTTTATATACCCTGTAAGCTTCTACATCTTAATATAAATGCTCTAAAAAAAAACACCTTTAACCTGCAGATATGGGGTTAATCTGCAGAGTAATAGCATTCTGACAACATGCTGCCGCAGTACTGAGAGCCCCACCGCTAGGAGGAAATTAAACTTTATTCCTCACAAAAACCTCACTATTTCAGTCATAGTTGTGTTGCCGCCGTGGTTTCAGTCAATGCACAGCGCATAACAGTGTAGCTGTAACCAATCCCCCCTGCACTGACTAACAACCCTCTAATGCTGAGCCGGCTGTCAGTCAGTGCTGGGTGCATGGTTATATACTGACTGTTGGCAGCAACCAATGACTGAAAGAGCAAGGGTGCCGGGGTAATAAAGTACATTTGCTCCCGGCAACAGACTGTTGGGCTGGCAGGCAATCGGACTGAACTGGAACCTAAGGTGGCCTCCCGGATAGGTTTTCTGAAGGTCGGGATTAATTTGTGGTGTTCCGTGAAGCCTGAAAGCTTTATTTTAGGCTTCGCCCCATTTCTGGGAGTGAGGAGCAACAGGTTGGTATTGCTATTTCTCTCATTATTTCAAGAAGATCCTCAATCCTGGGCAATTTCACTTCTGTCAGACTCCCTGACTCTCCAGTCGGTTGATGGTTTTTTTTAGGCTAGCACTCTTGAATGACGATCCGGACTGTGTTTTCCCCTGCTAAGTCTAAGCTATGTAAGCTCCAGCAGGGAGACCAAACAGCAGACGAATTCTGCTCAGAGTTACATATATGGGTCACTGACACCCATTGAAACGATCCTGCTCTTAGGAGTCAGTTTTGTCAGGGCCTGTCAGAAAGATTAAAAGATGCACTAGCTCTTTACGAAACTCCTGAATCATTGGAGGCCGCCATGGCTCTGGCCATACACATAGCTAAACGCCTCAGGAATAGACCAGTTGTAACTCCGCCCCCTCATGGTACTCCCCAAAACCTAGGTTCTACTTGTCTGCTCTGAAGATCCGATGCAGTTAGGTGGGGCCTCCCCTTGGTATTAGTCTCTTGCGGTTTTCCGCAAAATGAGGTTGTGTATTTCTGTGGTCGAAAAAGGCTTTTCATTGGCGTCTGTTCTTCTTTACCAAAACACAACAAGTCGTTGGAAATCTTCTAACCGCAGGTTGTGTGGAGGATAACAACCTGAATGTATATATTTCCTCCTCTTGTGTTTCTCAGTTTTACTTACCCGCGGAAGTGGTTATTGGTATGAAAACTGAGAAAATATCTATTCTCTTGGATAGTAGGGCGGGTGTCAATATGGTGGATGCTCGGTTAGTGCATAATGTAAACCTGCGCATAGGGGCCGTTCATAGGGAGCTCCTTTCTTGTTATGTCTTAGAAGGTCTCCCTACTCCTATTGTGTTAGGCCTACCCTGGCTAACTGTGCATCATCCGATTATTGACTGGCAGTACAGAGAAATAGTCAAATGGAGTGATTTCTGCAAAAGTAATTGCTTGTGTACCATTATTTCTACTGTTTCCACTGCAACTATGCCCTCTTTTCAGCCTGATTTTGTGGATGTGTTCTCTGAAAATTGCATGCCTAGAACTGCTTCCCCACCGTGTGTATGATTGCCCCGTACACTTGATCCCTGGAGTTAAATTACCCAAGACCAGGTTATACAATCTGTTTGGCCCTGAAAGATAGGCCATGAAGGACTCTGAGAGTCTAGCTAAGGGACACATTATACCCTCCACTTTGCTTGTAGCGGCGGGGTTCTTCTTTGTTAAAAAGATGGGGGCCTGCGACCGAGTTAAATCGGATTACTCTTTGAGACCCGTATCCACTCCCACTTATTCAGAAGTGCTTTAAAATTTCCTGGTAGATGGATGTGCTGACTTTGGTCCTGATTAAAACACAGTGGACCTACACCAGCAGATGACATGGCTCCCCAAACCATCACTGATTGTGTAAACTTCACACTAGACCTAGCAGCTTGGATTGTGTGCCTCTCCACTCTTCCTCCAGACTCTGGGACCTTTATTTACAAATTAAATGTAAAATTTACTTTCATCTGAAAAACAGCACCTTGGACCACTGAGCAACAGTCCAGTTCTTTTTCTCCATGGCCCAGGTAAGACGCTTCTGGCGTTGTCTATTGGTCATGAGTGGCTTTACGCAAGAATTGCGACATTTGCAGCCCATGTCCTGGATAAGTCTGTGCGTGGTGGCTCATGATGCAATGACTCCAGCAGCAGTCCATTCCTTGTGAATCTCCCCAAAATTTTTGAATGGCCTTTTGTTAACTATCCTTCCAAAGCTGCGGTTATCCCGGTTGTTTGTGTTCCTTTTCCTTCCACTCAACTTTCCATTAATATGCTTGGATACAGCACTCTGTGAACAGCCAGCTTTTTTAGCAATGACCTTTTGTGGCTTACCCTCCTTGTGGAGTGTGTCAATGACTGACTCCTGGACATTTGTCAAGTCAGCCGTCTTCCCCATGATTGTGGAGCCTACTGAAGCAGACTAAGAGACCTTTTTAAATGCTTAGGAAGCCTTTGCAGGTGTTTTTTGTTAATTATTCTAATTTACTGAGATAATGACTTTTGGGTTTTCATTGGCTGTAAGCCATAATCATCAACATTAACAGAAATAAACAGTTGAAATAGATCACTCTGTTTGTAATGACTCTATAATATATGAGTTTCACTTTTTGTATTTAAGAACTGAAATAAATTAACTTTGTGATATTCTAATTTTGTAAGAAGCACCTGTATTTTGCAAAAAATAAATAAATTATGGAATAGGACAGTATAGTATAGGGAAAAGTTAATAATATAGCTATGGACTCAGGATAAGCTGTTCTCTCAGATACAGTATCATAAGCCTAGTGACAGACTTCCCTATAGAAAAGAAAGAAATTGGACAGTATACCCAAACCTACAAAATATATTATGGCTATAAAGCTATTGTGTTATTATTGGTGGACATTAAAGTGAACCTGATAGCCGATATATTCTGCCCAATACATAGACAGCATATATCAGGCACTGGCTGTATGACCTCAGACACATATGTTTGACTCTGAAACAGTATGGCGTTTCAGAGGAAACCATTCTTTAATAACTGCTGGGAATTGAGCCGCAGCTCCAAAGCATGATGTTGCCACCCCCATGCTTCACAGTAGGTATGTGTTGTGGATTCTGTTTGTGGGCTCCCTCTGGTGGTTACTGCTGGTACTGGGTGACTTTGGTGGGTTGCGGCCTTTGGTTTCCACCTGTCCATCAGAGGCTGGGTGTTTCCTATTTTACCTGGCCTTTCTGTCATTTCCTTGCCGGCTATCAATGTATTCAGATGTGCTCTGTTTTGTTCCTGCCTACCTGCTCCCAGATCTTTCAGGATAAGCTAAGTGCTGATTTTCAGTTGTTTGTTTTTTTTTGTCCAGCTTGCTTATTATGTCTTTATGCTAGCTGGTAGCTCTAGTGGACTGAGGTTCTCCCCATGTGCCATGAGTTGGCACATGGGTTCTTGTAATCTCAGGATGGTTTTTTGATTAGGGTTTTTTGCTGACCGCTCAGACCCCTTTTGTATCGTTCTGCTTTCTAGTTTACAGCGGGCCTCTATTTGCTAAACCTATATATATCATCTCTATGTGTGTGCCTTCCTCTCATTTCACCGTCAATACATGTGGGGGGCAACTATACCTTTTGGGGTTCGTTCCTCTGGAGGCAAGTGAGGTCTTTATTTTCTCTGCAGTACTAGTTAGCTCTTAGGCTGGTGCGTGGCGTCTAGAACCAACGTAGGCACGCTCCCTGGCTATCTCTAGTTGCGTTTGTCAGGCGTAGGGCAGCGGTCAGCCCAGGTTCCATCACCCTAGAGCTCGTCCGTTATATATTTGTACCTTGCTTGTCCTGTGCTATCCCTAGCCATTGGGATTCATGACAGTATAGCCGGCCCACAAAGTGTTAATTGTTTGGGCTGAAGCAGGAGAATAAGAAGTGTTTAAGGGAAATTTTTTTTTTTTTTTCCCTTCAGAGTTTTGCTGCCTAGCCCTTAATTGCTGTCTAGCTGCTTCTTACCTCCTCTTAACCCTTGAATGGCTCTGATCTTAGCTGTTTAACATGGATGTCCAGAGTTTGGCTTCCAGCCTGAGTAATCTCGCGGCAAAAGTTCAAAACATACAGGATTTTGTTGTTCACACTCCCATGTCTGAACCTAGAATTCCTATTCCATAGTTCTTCTCTGGAGATAGATCTACCTTCCTGAATTTCAGGAACAATTGTAAATTGTTTCTTTCTTTAAAATCTCGCTCCTCTGGAGACCCTGCTCAACAGGTCAGGATTGTAATATCTTTCCTGCGGGGCGACCCTCAGAATTGGGCATTTGCATTGGCACCAGGGGATCCTGCATTGCTCAGTGTGGATGCGTTTTTTCTGGCATTGGGATTGCTCTATGAGGAACCCAACCTGGAGATTCAGGCTGAAAAGGCTTTGTTAGCCCTCTCTCAGGGGCATGATGAAGCGGAAATATATTGTCAAAAATTTCGGAAATGGTCGGTGCTTACTCAGTGGAATGAGTGCGCCCTGGCTGCAAACTTCAGAAATGGTCTTTCTGAGGCCATTAAGGATATTATGGTGGGGTTCCCTACGCCTACAGGTCTGAATGAGTCTATGGCTATGGCCATACAGATTGATCGGCGTTTGCGGGAGCGCAAACCCGTGCACCAGTTGGCGGTGTCTTCTGAACAGGCACCTGAGACTATGCAATGTGATAGAATTCAGTCCAGAAGTGAACGGCAAAATTATAGGCGGAAAAATGGATTGTGTTTTTATTGTGGTGATTCAGCTCATGTTATATCAGCATGCCTAAACGCACAAAAAAGCTTGATAAATCTTTTGCCATTGGTACTCTGCAGCCTAAGTTCATTTTGTCTGTGACTCTGATTTTTTCACTGTCTTCCATTTCCGTTGATGCCTATGTGGATTCGGGCGCTGCCCTGAGTCTTATGGATTGGTCATTTGCTAAACGCTGCGGTTTTAGTCTGGAGCCTCTGGAAGTTCCTATTCCTCTGAAGGGAATTGACTCTACACCATTGGCTATGAATAAACTGCAGTATTGGACACAAGTGACCATGCGCATGACTCCCGTTCATCAGGAGGTGATTCGCTTCCTTGTACTGTATAATTTACATGATGTACTAGTGCTGGGGCTGCCATGGTTACAAACTCATAATCCTGTCCTGGACTGGAAAACAATGTCTGTGTTAAGCTGGGGATGTCAGGGGGTTCATGGTCATGCACCTCCGATTTCAATCGCTTCATCTACTCCTTCTGAGATCCCTGAGTTTTTGTCTGACTATAGGGATGTTTTTGAGGAGCCTAAGCTCAATTCGCTCCCTCCTCATAGAGATTGTGACTGTGCTATAGAATTGATTCCTGGCAGTAAGTTCCCTAAGGGTCGTTTATTTAATCTGTCACTGCCAGAGCATACTGCTATGCGGAATTATATTAAGGAGTCCTTGGAAAAGGGACATATTCGTCCATCTTCGTCCCCTCTGGGAGCAGGTTTTTTTTTCGTGGCAAAAAAAGATGGTTCCCTGAGGCCTTGTATAGATTATCGCCTTCTGAATAAGATTACAGTCAAATATCAGTATCCATTGCCATTATTGACTGACTTGTTTGCTCGCATTAAGGGGGCTAGGTGGTTCACTAAGATAGATCTTCGCGGTGCGTATAATCTGGTGCGGATAAATCAAGGTGATGAGTGGAAAACCGCATTTAATACGCCTGAGGGCCATTTTGAGTATTTGGTAATGCCTTTTGGACTCTCCAATGCTCCGTCAGTCTTTCAGTCCTTTATGCACAATATTTTCCGTGAATATCTGGATAAGTTTATGATTGTGTATTTGGATGATATTTTGGTGTTTTCTGATGACTGGGAGTCTCATGTTCTACAGGTCAGGAAGGTGTTTCAGGTTCTGCGGGCCAATTCTCTGTTTGTGAAGGGCTCAAAGTGTCTCTTCGGAGTCCAGAAGATTTCTTTTTTGGGGTACATTTTTTCTCCTTCTACTATTGAGATGGATCCCGTCAAGGTTCAGGCAATTTGTGACTGGACACAACCTACATCTGTTAAGAGCCTACAGAAGTTCTTGGGGTTTGCTAATTTTTATCGTCGGTTCATTGCAAATTTTTCCAGTATTGTTAAACCTTTGACTGATTTGACTAAAAAGGGTGCTGATGTTGCTAATTGGTCTCCTGCGGCTGTGGGGGCCTTTCAGGAACTTAAGCGCCGGTTTTCTTCTGCTCCTGTGTTGTCAACCAGATGTTTCACTTCCTTTTCAGGTTGAGGTTGATGCTTCCGAGATTGGAGCGGGGGCGGTTTTGTCACAGAGAGGTTCTGATGGCTCGGTGATGAAGCCATGTGCATTCTTCTCTAGAAAATTCTCGCCCGCCGAGCGCAATTATGATGTGGGTAATCGGGAGCTTTTGGCCATGAAGTGGGCATTTGAGGAGTGGCGTCATTGGCTTGAGGGTGCTAAACATCGTGTGGTGGTCTTGACTGATCACAAGAATCTCATTTACCTTGAGTCTGCCAGGCGTTTGAATCCTAGACAGGCTCGTTGGTCGTTGTTTTTTTCTCGTTTCAATTTCGTGGTTTCATACCTGCCAGGTTCAAAGAATGTGAAGGCAGATGCTCTTTCCAGGAGTTTTGTGCCTGACTCTCCTGGAGATTCTGGGCCTACTGGTATCCTTAGGGATGGGGTAATATTGTCCGCCGTATCCCCAGACTTGCGACGTGCATTGCAGGAGTTTCAGGTGGATAAACCGGATCGTTGTCCACCAGAAAGACTGTTTGTTCCGGATGATTGGACCAGTAGAGTCATCTCCGAGGTCCATTCTTCTGTGTTGGCTGGTCATCCTGGAATATTTGGTACTAGAGACTTGGTGGCCAGGTCTTTTTGGTGGCCTTCCTTGTCTAGGGATGTGCGTACCTTTGTGCAGTCTTGTGAAGTGTGTGCTCGAGCTAAGCCTTGCTGTTCTCGGGCCAGTGGGTTGTTGTTATCCTTGCCCATCCCGAAGAGGCCTTGGACGCACATTTCCATGGATTTTATTTCTGATCTCCCGGTTTCACAGAAAATGTCCGTTATCTGGGTTGTGTGTGACCGCTTTTCTAAGATGGTTCATTTGGTGCCCTTGCCTAAGTTGCCTTCCTCCTCTGAGTTGGTCCCTTTGTTTTTTCAGAACGTGGTTCGTTTGCATGGGATTCCGGAGAATATCGTTTCTGACAGGGGATCCCAGTTTGTGTCTAGATTTTGGCGGACATTTTGTGCCAAGATGGGCATTGATTTGTCTTTCTCGTCTGCATTCCATCCTCAGACGAATGGCCAGACGGAGCGAACTAATCAGACCTTGGAAACTTATTTGAGGTGTTTTGTTTCTGCTGACCAAGATGACTGGGTTGCTTTTTTGCCACTGGCCGAATTTGCTCTTAATAATCGGGCTAGTTCTGCCACGTTGGTCTCTCCTTTTTTTTGTAATTCGGGGTTTCATCCTCGTTTTTCCTCTGGTCAGGTGGAGTCTTCGGATTGTCCTGGAGTGGACGTGGTGGTGGACAGGCTACATCAAATTTGGAATCAGGTGGTGGACAATTTGAAGTTATCTCAGGAGAAGACTCAGCAGTTTGCTAATCGCCGTCGCCGCGTGGGTCCCCGACTTCTTGTTGGGGATTTGGTGTGGTTGTCTTCTCGTTTTGTCCCTATGAAGGTCTCTTCTCCTAAGTTCAAGCCTCGGTTCATCGGTCCTTATAGGATCTCGGAGATTCTTAACCCTGCATCTTTTCGTTTGGATCTCTGTTATGGTTCTCAATGGCAAGAGAACATAGCCCAGCATACATAGGAACTAGCTCTTGGAAGGATGGAAACTTAAACTGACCATGAACTAAACCTGCCGCACAACTAACAGTAGCCGGGTAGCGTAGCCTGCGTTTTATCCCTAGACGCCCAGCGCCGGCCGGAGGACTAACTAATCCTGGCAGAGGAAAATATAGTCCTGGCTCACCTCTAGAGAAATTTCCCCGAAAGGCAGACAGAGGCCCCCACATATATTGGCGGTGATTTAAGATGAAAATGACAAACGTAGTATGAAAATAGGTTTAGCAAAATCGAGGTCCGCTTACTAGTTAGCAGGAAGACAGAAAGGGTACTTTCATGGTCAGCTGAAAACCCTATCAATACACCATCCTGAAATTACTTTAAGACTCTAGTATTAACTCATAACATCAGAGTGGCAATTTCAGATCACAAGAGCTTTCCAGACACAGAAACGAAACTGCAGCTGTGAACTGGAACAAAATGCAAAAAACAAACAAGGACAAAAGTCCGACTTAGCTGGAAGTTGTCTGGTAGCAGGAACATGCACAGAAAGGCTTCTGATTACAATGTTGACCGGCATGGAAGTGACAGAGGAGCAAGGTTAAATAGCGACTCCCACATCCTGATGGGAACAGGTGAACAGAGGGGATGATGCACACAAGTTCAATTCCACCAGTGGCCACCGGGGGAGCCCAAAATCCAATTTCACAACAGTACCCCCCCCTCAAGGAGGGGGCACCGAACCCTCACCAGAACCACCAGGGCGATCAGGATGAGCCCTATGAAAGGCACGGACCAGATCGGAGGCATGAACATCAGAGGCAGTCACCCAAGAATTATCCTCCTGACCGTATCCCTTCCATTTGACCAGATACTGGAGTTTCCGTCTGGAAACACGGGAGTCCAAGATTTTTTCCACAACGTACTCCAACTCGCCCTCAACCAACACCGGAGCAGGAGGCTCAACGGAAGGCACAACCGGTACCTCATACCTGCGCAACAATGACCGATGAAAAACATTATGAATAGAAAAAGATGCAGGGAGGTCCAAACGGAAGGACACAGGGTTAAGAATCTCCAATATCTTGTACGGGCCGATGAACCGAGGCTTAAACTTAGGAGAAGAAACCCTCATAGGGACAAAACGAGAAGACAACCACACCAAGTCCCCGACACAAAGCCGAGGACCAACCCGACGCCGGCGGTTGGCAAAAAGCTGAGTCTTCTCCTGGGACAACTTCAAATTGTCCACCACCTGCCCCCAAATCTGATGCAACCTCTCCACCACAGCATCCACTCCAGGACAATCCGAAGATTCCACCTGACCGGAGGAAAATCGAGGATGAAACCCCGAATTACAGAAAAAAGGAGACACCAAGGTGGCAGAGCTGGCCCGATTATTGAGGGCAAACTCCGCTAAAGGCAAAAAAGCAACCCAATCATCCTGATCTGCAGACACAAAACACCTCAAATATGTCTCCAAAGTCTGATTCGTCCGCTCGGTCTGGCCATTAGTCTGAGGATGGAAAGCAGACGAGAAAGACAAATCTATGCCCATCCTAGCACAGAATGCCCGCCAAAATCTAGACACGAATTGGGTTCCTCTGTCAGAAACGATATTCTCCGGAATACCATGCAAACGGACCACATTTTGAAAAAACAGAGGAACCAACTCGGAAGAAGAAGGCAACTTAGGCAGGGGAACCAAATGGACCATCTTAGAGAAATGGTCACACACCACCCAGATGACAGACATCTTCTGAGAAACAGGAAGATCCGAAATAAAATCCATCGAGATGTGCGTCCAAGGCCTCTTCGGGATAGGCAAGGGCAACAACAATCCACTAGCCCGAGAACAACAAGGCTTGGCCCGAGCACAAACGTCACAAGACTGCACAAAGCCTCGTACATCTCGTGACAGGGAAGGCCACCAGAAGGACCTTGCCACCAAATCCCTGGTACCAAAGATTCCAGGATGACCTGCCAACGCAGAAGAATGAACCTCAGAAATGACTTTACTGGTCCAATCATCAGGAACAAACAGTCTACCAGGTGGGCAACGATCAGGTCTATCCGCCTGAAAATCCTGCAAGGCCCGCCGCAGGTCTGGAGAAACGGCAGACAATATCACTCCATCCTTAAGGATACCTGTAGGTTGAGAATTACCAGGGGAGTCAGGCTCAAAACTCCTAGAAAGGGCATCCGCCTTAACATTCTTAGAACCCGGTAGGTATGACACCACAAAATTAAACCGAGAGAAAAACAACGACCAGCGCGCCTGTCTAGGATTCAGGCGTCTGGCGGACTCAAGATAAATTAAATTTTTGTGGTCGGTCAATACCACCACCTGATGTCTAGCCCCCTCAAGCCAATGACGCCACTCCTCAAAAGCCCACTTCATGGCCAAAAGCTCCCGATTCCCAATATCATAATTCCGCTCGGCGGGCGAAAATTTACGAGAAAAAAAAGCACAAGGTTTCATCACGGAGCAGTCGGAACTTCTTTGCGACAAAACCGCCCCAGCTCCGATTTCAGAAGCGTCGACCTCAACCTGAAAAGGAAGAGCAACATCAGGCTGACGCAACACAGGGGCGGAAGAAAAGCGGCGCTTAAGCTCCCGAAAGGCCTCCACAGCAGCAGGGGACCAATCAGCAACATCAGCACCGTTCTTAGTCAAATCAGTCAATGGTTTAACAACATCAGAAAAACCAGCAATAAATCGACGATAAAAGTTAGCAAAGCCCAAAAATTTCTGAAGACTCTTAAGAGAAGAGGGTTGCGTCCAATCACAAATAGCCCGAACCTTGACAGGATCCATCTCGATGGAAGAGGGGGAAAAAATGTATCCCAAGAAGGAAATCTTTTGAACCCCAAAAACGCACTTAGAACCCTTCACACACAAGGAATTAGACCGCAAAACCTGAAAAACCCTCCTGACCTGCTGGACATGAGAGTCCCAGTCATCCGAAAAAATCAGAATATCATCCAGATACACGATCATAAATTTATCCAAATAATCACGGAAAATGTCATGCATAAAGGACTGAAAGACTGAAGGGGCATTTGAAAGGCCAAAAGGCATCACCAAATACTCAAAGTGGCCCTCGGGCGTATTAAATGCGGTTTTCCACTCATCCCCCTGCTTAATTCGCACCAAATTATACGCCCCACGGAGATCTATCTTAGAGAACCACTTGGCCCCCTTTATGCGAGCAAACAAATCAGTCAGCAGTGGCAACGGATATTGATATTTAACCGTGATTTTATTCAAAAGCCGATAATCAATACACGGCCTCAAAGAGCCATCTTTCTTAGACACAAAGAAAAAAACGGCTCCTAAGGGAGATGACGAAGGACGAATATGTCCCTTTTCCAAGGACTCCTTTATATATTCTCGCATAGCAGCATGTTCAGGCACAGACAGATTAAATAAACGACCCTTAGGGTATTTACTACCCGGAATCAAATCTATGGCACAATCGCACTCCCGGTGCGGAGGTAATGAACCAAGCTTAGGTTCTTCAAAAACGTCACGATAGTCAGACAAGAATTCAGGAATCTCAGAGGGAATAGATGAAGAAATGGAAACCAAAGGTACGTCCCCATGCATCCCCTTACATCCCCAGCTTAACACAGACATAGCGTTCCAGTCGAGGACTGGGTTATGAGATTGCAGCCATGGCAATCCAAGCACCAACACATCATGTAGATTATACAGCACAAGAAAGCGAATAATCTCCTGATGATCCGGATTAATTCGCATAGTTACTTGTGTCCAGTATTGTGGTTTATTACTAGCCAATGGGGTGGAGTCAATCCCCTTCAGAGGTATAGGAGTTTCAAGAGGCTCTAAATCATACCCACAGCGTTTGGCAAAGGACCAATCCATAAGACTCAAAGCGGCGCCAGAGTCGACATAGGCATCCGCGGTAATAGATGATAAAGAACAAATCAGGGTCACAGATAGAATAAACTTAGACTGAAAAGTGCCAATTGAAACTGACTTATCAAGCTTCTTAGTACGCTTAGAGCATGCTGATATAACATGAGTTGAATCACCACAATAAAAGCACAACCCATTTTTTCGTCTAAAATTCTGCCGTTCGCTTCTGGACAGAATTCTATCACATTGCATATTCTCTGGCGTCTTCTCAGTAGACACCGCCAAATGGTGCACAGGTTTGCGCTCCCGCAGACGTCTATCGATCTGGATAGCCATTGTCATGGACTCATTCAGACCCGCAGGCACAGGGAACCCCACCATAACATCCTTAACGGCATCAGAGAGACCCTCTCTGAAATTCGCCGCCAGGGCGCACTCATTCCACTGAGTAAGCACAGACCATTTACGGAATTTTTGGCAGTATATTTCAACTTCATCTTGCCCCTGAGATAGGGACATCAAGGCTTTTTCCGCCTGAAGCTCTAAATGAGGTTCCTCATAAAGCAACCCCAAGGCCAGAAAAAACGCATCCACATTGAGCAACGCAGGATCCCCTGGAGCCAATGCAAAAGCCCAATCTTGAGGGTCGCCCCGGAGCAAGGAAATCACAATCCTGACCTGCTGAGCAGGATCTCCAGCAGAGCGAGATTTCAGGGACAAAAACAACTTGCAATTATTTTTGAAATTTTGAAAGCAAGATCTATTCCCCGAGAAAAATTCAGGCAAAGGAATTCTAGGTTCAGATATAGGAACATGAACAACAAAATCTTGTAAATTTTGAACTTTCGTGGTGAGATTATTCAAACCTGCAGCTAAACTCTGAATATCCATTTTAAACAGGTGAACACAGAGCCATTCCAGGATTAGAAGGAGAGAGAGAGAGAGGAAGGCTGCAATATAGGCAGACTTGCAAGTGATTCAATTGAAAGCACACTCAGAACTGAAGGAAAAAAAAAAAAAAAAAAAAAATTTTTCAGCAGACTTCTTTTTTCTCTCCTTTCTCTGCCAATTAATTTTACCCTTTGTGGGCCGGTCAAACTGTTATGGTTCTCAATGGCAAGAGAACATAGCCCAGCATACATAGGAACTAGCTCTTGGAAGGATGGAAACTTAAACTGACCATGAACTAAACCTGCCGCACAACTAACAGTAGCCGGGTAGCGTAGCCTGCGTTTTATCCCTAGACGCCCAGCGCCGGCCGGAGGACTAACTAATCCTGGCAGAGGAAAATATAGTCCTGGCTCACCTCTAGAGAAATTTCCCCGAAAGGCAGACAGAGGCCCCCACATATATTGGCGGTGATTTAAGATGAAAATGACAAACGTAGTATGAAAATAGGTTTAGCAAAATCGAGGTCCGCTTACTAGTTAGCAGGAAGACAGAAAGGGTACTTTCATGGTCAGCTGAAAACCCTATCAATACACCATCCTGAAATTACTTTAAGACTCTAGTATTAACTCATAACATCAGAGTGGCAATTTCAGATCACAAGAGCTTTCCAGACACAGAAACGAAACTGCAGCTGTGAACTGGAACAAAATGCAAAAAACAAACAAGGACAAAAGTCCGACTTAGCTGGAAGTTGTCTGGTAGCAGGAACATGCACAAAAAGGCTTCTGATTACAATGTTGACCGGCATGGAAGTGACAGAGGAGCAAGGTTAAATAGCGACTCCCACATCCTGATGGGAACAGGTGAACAGAGGGGATGATGCACACAAGTTCAATTCCACCAGTGGCCACCGGGGGAGCCCAAAATCCAATTTCACAACAGATCTCCCAGCATCGTTTGCTATTCATAATGTGTTCCATCGGTCGTTGTTGCGGAGGTATGAGGTGCCCGTTGTTCCTTCGGTTGAGCCTCCTGCTCCGGTGCTGGTGGAGGGAGAATTGGAGTATGTTGTTGAGAAGATCTTGGATTCTCGTGTTTCCAGACGCAAACTCCAGTATTTGGTTAAGTGGAAGGGTTATGGTCAGGAGGATAATTCCTGGGTGGTCGCCTCCGATGTTCATGCGACTGATTTGGTCCGCGCCTTCCATAGAGCTCACCCTGATCGCCCTGGGGGTTCTCGTGAGGGTTCGGTGACCCCTCCTCAAGGGGGGGGTACTGTTGTGGATTCTGTTTGTGGGCTCCCTCTGGTGGTTACTGCTGGTACTGGGTGACTTTGGTGGGTTGCGGCCTTTGGTTTCCACCTGTCCATCAGAGGCTGGGTGTTTCCTATTTTACCTGGCCTTTCTGTCATTTCCTTGCCGGCTATCAATGTATTCAGATGTGCTCTGTTTTGTTCCTGCCTACCTGCTCCCAGATCTTTCAGGATAAGCTAAGTGCTGATTTTCAGTTGTTTGGTTTTTTTTGTCCAGCTTGCTTATTATGTCTTTATGCTAGCTGGTAGCTCTAGTGGACTGAGGTTCTCCCCATGTGCCATGAGTTGGCACATGGGTTCTTGTAATCTCAGGATGGTTTTTTGATTAGGGTTTTTTGCTGACCGCTCAGACCCCTTTTGTATCGTTCTGCTTTCTAGTTTACAGCGGGCCTCTATTTGCTAAACCTATATATATCATCTCTATGTGTGTGCCTTCCTCTCATTTCACCGTCAATACATGTGGGGGGCAACTATACCTTTTGGGGTTCGTTCCTCTGGAGGCAAGTGAGGTCTTTATTTTCTCTGCAGTACTAGTTAGCTCTTAGGCTGGTGCGTGGCATCTAGAACCAACGTAGGCACGCTCCCTGGCTATCTCTAGTTGCGTTTGTCAGGCGTAGGGCAGCGGTCAGCCCAGGTTCCATCACCCTAGAGCTCGTCCGTTATATATTTGTACCTTGCTTGTCCTGTGCTATCCCTAGCCATTGGGATTCATGACAGGTATGGTGTTCTTTGGATGCAACTCAGCATTCTGTCTCCTCCAAACACAACAAGTTTTGTTTCTACCAAACAGTTCTACTTTGGTTTCATCAGACCATATGACATTCTCCCAATTCTCTTCTGGATAATCCAAATGCTCTCTAGCAAACTTCAGATGGGCCCAGACATGTACTGGCTTAAGCAGGGGGACACGTCTGACACTGCAGGATCTGAGTCCCTGGCGGCATAGTGTGCTACAGATGGTAGCCTTTGTTACAGTGGTCCCAGCTCTATGCAGGTCATTCACTCGGTCCCCCCGTGTAGTTCTGGGATTTTTGCTCACCGTTCTTGTGATCATTTTGACCCCACGGGGTGAGATCTTGCATGCAGCCCCAGATCGAGGGAGATTATCAGTGGTCTTGCATATCTTCCATTTTCTTAAACTGTGGGAGCAATAATATTTCATCACACCAAGCTGCTTGCCTATTGCAGATTCAGTCTTCCCAACCTGGTGCAGGGCTTCAATTTTGTTTCTGGTGTCCTTCGTTAGCTCTTAGGTCTTCACCATTGTGGAGTTCGGAGTGTGACTGTTTGAGGTTGTGGACAGGTGTCTTTAATACTGATAACAAGTTCAAACATGTGCCATTACTACAGGTAATGAGTGGAGGACAGAGGAGCCTCTTAAAGAAGAAGTTACAGGTCTGTGAGAGCCAGAAATCGTGCATGTTTTTAGGCGACCAAATACTTATTTTCCTCCATAATTTGCAAAATAAATCTTGCCAAATCAGACAAGGTGATTTTCTGGATTTGTTTTCTCATTTTTATTCTCACAGTTGTGGTTTACCTATGATGTCACTTACAGGCCTCTCTCATCTTTTTAAGTGGGAGAACTTGCACAATTGTTGGCTGACTGAATACATTTTTGCCCACTGTACCTGGTTGAGTTCTAGCCAGTGCCTTATACAGTGGGTATGGAAAGTATTTAGACCCCTTTAAATGTTTCACTCTTTGTTTCATTGCAGCCATTTGGTAAATTCAAAACAGTTCATTTTTTTTCTCATTAATGTACACTCTACACCCCATCTTGACTGAAAAAGCAGAAATGTAGAAATTTTTGCAAATGTATTTAAAAAAAAGACTGAAATATCACATGGTCATAAGTATTCAGACCCTTTGCTCACACTCATATTTAGTTACATGCTGTCTATTTCCTTGTGATCCTCCTTGAGATGGTTCTACTCCTTCATTGGAGTCCAGCTGTGTTTAATTAAACTGATTGGACTTGATTTGGAAAGGCACACACCTGTCTATAGAAGACCTCACAGCTCACAGTGCATGTCAGACCAAATGAGAATCATGAGGTCAAAGGAACTGGCCAAGGAGCTCAGAGACAGAATTGTGGCAAGGCACATATCTGGCCAGGGTTACAAAAGAATTTCTGCAGTACGCAAGGTTCCTAAGAGCATAGTGGCCTCCATAATCATTAAATGGAAGAAGTTTGGAACCACCAGAAGTCTTCCTAGACTTGGCTCTCCAGCAAAACTGAGCAATCGTAGGAGAAGAGCCTTGGTGACAGAGGTAATGAAGAACCCCAAGATCACTGTGGCTGAGCTCTAGAGATGCAGTAGGGAGATGGGAGAACGTTCCACAAAGCCAATTATCACGGCAGCCCTCCACCAGTCGGGCCTTTATGGCAGAGTGGCCCGACGGAAGCCTCTCCTCAATGCAAGACATTTGAAAGCCAGCATAGAGTTTGCTAAAAAACACATGAAGAACTCCCATACTATGAGAAATAAGATTCTCTGGTCTAATGAGACAAAGATAGACCTTTTTGGTGATTATTCTAAGTGGTATGTGTCTAGAAAACCATGCACGGCTCATCACCTGCCCAATACAATCCCAACAGTGAAACATGGTGGTGGCAGCATGATGCTATAGGGTTTTTTTCAGCAGCAGGGACATGACAACTGGTTGCCATTGAAGGAAACATGAATGTGGAGAAGTACAGAGATATCCTGGCTGAAAACCTCTTCCAGAGTCCTCTGGACCTCAGATTCGGCCGAAGGTTCACCTTCCAAAAGACAATGACCCTAACCAAACAGCTAAAATAACAAAGGAGAGGCTTCAGAACAACTCTGTGACCATTCTTGACTGGCCCAGCAAGAGCCCTGACTTAAACCCAATTGAGCATCTCTGGAGAGACCTGAAAATGGCTGTCCACCAACGTTCACCATCCAACCTGACAGAACTGGAGAGGATCTGCAAGGAAGAATGGCAGAGGATCCCCAAATCCAGGTGTGAAAAACTTTTTGCATAATTCCCAAGAAGACTCATGGCTACACTCCCTGAAAGAAGTTGTTGCTTATCCATGCTATGTAAATAAAAGCTTATACGTTAAATTCATCCATTGGTTGCATAAATTATTCTTTCGAAAGCTGAAATCCTCCGAAATGTGGTTTAGGTTAAGAAAATAAATTGGCATCAATGCAGAAATATTGATCAGTTAATGGACACAGAATGGTCAGATTTTGGCAAGACAAAAGTTTTGTCGTCCACAGAAAGTAATGTGATATTCAAACTAATAATTGACATAAAATACAAATATATGTTGCATAACATTGGTGAATGAAGTTGTGCTATTAGAGTCATATTTAATATTTTGTGTGACTTTCCTGAGCTTGAAGAACTGCATCCATGCGGTTCAACAATGATTCATACCATTTATTAATGAAATCATCAGGAATAGCAAAGAATGCAGTCTTACATGCCTCACAGAGTTCATCTAAATTCTTTGGTTTTGTCTTCCAAGCTTCCTCTTTCATCCTACCCCAAACATGCTCAATGATGTTCATGTCTGGTGACTGGGCTGGCCAGTCCTTGAGCACCTTGATCTTTTTTGCCTGGAGGAACTTTGTTGTAGAGATGGATGTATGAGATGGAGCGCCATCCTGCTGCAGAATTTGACCCCTTTTATGATTTGGAATATAAGAGGTAGCTAATACTTCTTGATATTTAAGGCTATCGATATTGCCTTCCACCTTACAAATGTTTTGCACACCCCCATACTGAATGTAACTCCAGACCATGATCTTTCCACCACCAAATGTAACTGTTTTCTGGGTGTATTGTGGATCCATACGGGCTCCAGTAGGTCTCCAGCAGTATTTGCGGCGGCTGTGGTGTAATTCTACTGAAGATTTATCAGAGAAATCCACCTTCTGCCACTTTTCCAGCGTCCATCTGTTTAGCAGGCTGTGAGACTTTGCAAATGCTACACGGTTTTTTATTTGCCTTTTATTTAGTGCTGGCCTCTGGGCACTGATTCGACCGTGGAGGCCATTTCGAGACATAATCCTACAAACTGTTCTAGTTGACACAGGGACTTGAGGTGACCAGGCCTGTTGGAGCTCTGCTGCAGTGGAAAAGGGGCTTGCTTTGGATTTTCTAACCAACAAACATTCCTCCTGAGCAGTTGTCTTGCGGGTCTGCCGGACCTGGGCTTGTCAAACACATGTCCAGTCTCTTCAAATCTTTTGTTAATTCTTTGTACTAGACACTGAGACACATTAAAGGTGCCAGCCACCTCTGCAGTGGATCTTGTCTTTAGGCTCTTGATAATCCAGGCTTTGGTCGTAGGGTGGATTTTTGGCATGTTGTCAGAGCTCAAGTTGCAGTTCAAGTTGAAGGTCTGGGGTGCTGGGTTATAAGATTTTATTTACATAACATGGATAAGTGACACAACTTCTGTCAGGGAGTGTATACTAGCTCAAAAGGGTGCATCTACTCAATTCTGAGCAAAGGGTCGGAATACTTATGACCATGTGATATTTCAGTTTTTCTTTTTTATTAAATTTTGCAAAAATTTCTACATTTGTTTTTTTTTCTAGTCAAGATGGGGTGCAGAGTGTACATTAATTAATTAAATAGCTGCAATGAAACAAAGAGTGAAAAATGTAAAGGGGTTTGAGTACCCACTGTATACGGTTGTGTGAGTCTTCCCTATGTACATGAAGGAAATATTAGCAGTTTGTACCCTTTTTCA
Source organism: Ranitomeya variabilis (assembly GCF_051348905.1). Lineage (NCBI taxonomy): Eukaryota > Metazoa > Chordata > Amphibia > Anura > Dendrobatidae > Ranitomeya > Ranitomeya variabilis. The sequence goes on from NC_135238.1 coordinate 60,273,622, forward strand.
GTCTTACCATATGCAACTCTTTTAGTTGCATTTATTTCATTATTTTATAACTGTTTTCAGTTCTTTTGTATGTGCATCCTTGTTAAATAAAGCAAAATGATTATTATTATTTTTTTTTTTTTTAAAGAAAATTGTAAAAAAAAACCTAGGGTTAATAAACAACATTGTTGCCATAATGCATCTTTGTTAGAAACTCCAGTTATCTTTTGTACTAGGTTTAATAATTTTCTCACATTGCCGCCTGAAGTTGTCAGACTACTTGCACTGACATAATTGCAGCGGCACAGATTCCCACATCTTTTTTAATGATATAGAAAGGAATACTGTAAAGGAAAGATTGACATTGTCAACTTTCTTTTGTATCTCAAAAAACTTTATGCATGAATCCAACCAAAGTGACAACTAAGTTGTTATAGTTTAATAATAACTGTTTCCATTTCATTTAAATGGAAACAGTTATTGGTTTATATAGATAAAAACCTCAATTTTCTTTTTCACCCAGTTTTCACACCTACACAGTGTCAGACAGGGGTGCCATGGGCCGACCAGTAACATTGACTCTGGGGAACACTGTTCATCTACGTGAAAATATTACATTGCCCTTATTCACAAATTTATCTTTGCTTCTACAGTTAGGTCCAGAAATATTTGGACATTTTAGCTGTTTAGCAAAACATAGTCACGATACAGTTATATAATCAACATGGGCTTATAGTGAAGACTCTCAGATTTAATTTAAGGGTATTCACATCCTAATTGGGCTAAGGGTTTAGGAATTACAGTTCTTTCACCCCCTAGCGATTTTCCATTTTTTTCCTTTAATTTCTTCCTTCCCTTCTTCTAAGAGCCATAACTTTAGTAGGTCGCTCAACCCTACTCAAAACATACTGCGAAAGCGACTCATGAGTTTTTTAAGGCAAAGAATTGGAATATTCTGGCAATGGCCAAGACAATCAAAAGAGCTCAACCCCATTGAGCAGCCTTTCGTAAACTTAAGACGAAACTTAAAGGGGTTTTCCCATGAACAAAGTTATTATTATTCCAAGATCAGTTGATTAAAATAAAGTTTCACAATTGAATGTGTTTAAAAAAAAAATGTTCCTGTGCTCAGATAATCTTATAAATGTGTCCCTGCCGTGTACTGTGTAATAGCCGTGTCTGTCCGTGCCGGAACATGGTCTGATCACACCACAGCTCCTGGGCAGTGGAGGAAGGGAAAAAGTATACAGACAGGACAGCATGAGATCACAGATGTTTCTTTCTTTGAGTAAAACATTGCTTAAGAGCAGGCAGTGAAATGTTTTACTTCACAAATAGAATCATCTGTGATCCTGTGCTGTAATGTCTGTACACTCTTTTGTTTCTGTCCCTCACTGGAGCTGAGGTATGATCAGACCATGTCCCTGTACAGTCAAACACAGCCATTACACAGCACACAGCAGGGGCACATTTATAAGATTATCTCGGCACGGCAACATTTTTTTTTTTAAAACACATCAATTTGTGGAAGGTTCTTATTATGTCAAGATCTATTGATTAAAATTAACTTTGTTAAGACCCACAAACAAGCAACAACTGAAGCCCGGTGCAGTAAAGGTCTGGCAAAGCATTACAAGTTAGAAAACTCGGTGTTTGGTGACGTCCATGGCTTCCAGACTTCAGGCAGTCATTGCCTGCAAAGGATTCTCTACAAAGTATTAAAAATGAACATTATATTTATGGTAAATTTAATTTGTCCAATTACTTTTGACCCCATGAAATGAGGAGGCATTGTAGAAAAATGGTTGCAATTTCTTAATGTTTTACAGGATATTTTTGTACATCTCCATTAATTAAACCTGAAAGTCTACACTTCGCTTGTATTCCAGTTGTTTCAATTAAAATAAAAAATAGTTGTATGCAGAGCTGAAGTCATGAAGATTTGGACAATGGCCAAATATTTCTAGACCTAACCGTATATAATAATAAACTGGGTAATTTGTTAATTGATGAGACTCTGTCTTTGTCTGTACAGAGAGACTGCTTGACCAACAAACACCTTTAGGAAAACAGATGCCTCCCTCTCATAATAACCAATAAGGCACATGACACATAACTTCTTTAGTGGATGGGGTCGGCCACAGCTTTTTTTATTCCTTTCATTCTTCTAAATAACCATTCTATTACAACCATAAAACATGTAACATCTGGGATCTGAAACGGTATGCACCACCTGTTGTCGAAGGGTAAGTACGATGTCTTCAACGCCATACTCTCCAAATCGATAATGTTTGCCACCAGCTGTGACTTATACAATTCACTAAAACACAGAAATATTTCCATCAGTAAAACACATCTTAATAGCTAACTTAAGAGAGAGAGGGCAGCTCAGTCAGCAGGTACCGGGGAAGAGGCAGAATGGGACCAAAATAGCTGTATATAACGGGGGACAAAACCACTAGTTTAAGCAGAGGAGGGAAGAACCACACATGGCTAAACAAAGATGGCGGATGGGAGGACCAATAAAGGAGAACACCCCTAGCTGACAGCAATGTGCAGACTTGAAATTAACCATGAGGAACAGCCTCATAAAATAATGGGTGATATACCAAAATGAGGACGGGTGTTTTAACCCGAATATCTTCTCCTACAGTAGGCTCAGCAGTCAGTGACCCCTCTCCTATAAGGCTTGTGGTCCTCAAATTAAGTATATTGCGCCAACTACTGATCATATATGAGAGATGGATGGCCGACTCCTGCACGGGGGCCCACCTGGGGATTCACCGGTTCCTCTGTGGGTCAAGTCGAGCCTGCATCCGAACAGCAAAGTATACCATGCCATGACACTGAACTATCTCAATCCGTAACATATCAATATTATAACAAAGTATATTATATCTGTAAAAGTCAGAAGAAGCTTGAACAAAGCTCTGTAAAATCTCAAAGCCATAAAACTGAGCATTTGCAGAATGAAAAGTCAGTCTGGCATGTGTGAGCTGTGTTTGTGTTAATGAGATGAGCAGTTATGGGTTGCAGAAGCGCAGGCAGACTGTACTGTCTGTGACAGGAAAATAAAAGCAGACAAGAGATGGGATAATTTGATGACAACTGGACAATTTAGACAGATAATGAAGCAGTAGCACAGATTTGGCATCCACTCTCGCTTTCACATATTTCTCCGATATTTATTTGTCACAGAAATCTGTTGTTGTTAAAAAAGCAAGATCTCCAGTATAATTACAACATCTGTGTCGTAGAGAAAAAAATCCCGTCTGTTTCTTTTTTTTGTGAAATACAATCATCTGCTCTTGTATTAAGTAAAAAGGGGGGAAAAAAAGATCCGTTCAGACATGATATATATATATATATATATATACTGTATATATAGTGTATGATACTGTGTATATATATATAGTTGGCAACCTTGAAATTGTTCCAGAATATGAGGTATTTCTCCCAGAAAATTATCACAATTACACATGTTTTGTTATACACGTTTATATCCTTTGTATGTATTGGAACAACACAAAAAAACAGAAAAAAATGCTTCCTATAACCATCAACAAGCTTTTTACACCTCTCAACTGGAATTTTCGACTACTCTTCTTTTGCAAACTGCTCCACATCTCTCATATTTGAAGGGTGTCTTCTCCCAACAGCAATTTTAAGATCTCTCCATGGGTGTGCAATGGGATTTAGAATGTCTCACTGCTGGCCACTTCAGAACTCTCCATCCCTTTGTTTCCATCCATTTTTGGTTACTTCATGAAGTGTATTTGGAGTCATTGTCCTGCTAGATAATGCATGATCTAGGACGCAAACTCAGCTGTGAAGATCTAAGGTAGTGGGCTGTATTAATCACCTAGGCAGGTTAACAATGAAACTATCTTCATTCCTTACATCCATTGTCTTACAGCAATTCTGGGTATCTAATGGGAGTCACAATGCAATGTCCCCAGTCCACAAGATCTCATTCTGGGACCCTGTACTAGGCGATACCCACTGTCTCCAATCTTTTAGTTGTCCCACTTCTATTGGATCTCCCACCAATATAGTTTGTAGTCACAGTCTATGTGCTATACCAAGACTGTGGCACATGTCTCCCACTCCAGGTGCCAACACAGTCTTCAAGATAGTTCCTCAAATCCAGGCAATATATATCATGACCGTAGCACATGTATCAAACTTCAGCTAACAAACCATCTCCAATCTCCATAGGACATGTGTCACGGGAAACCTAGGTGTCACGGGAAAACCTAGGTAGGCAAGAGCTAATAACCCGGGCCCCTGCGATTTCCCTCAACTCTGGGAAACCCTGACTTACCCTCTCCCAAAGTTTACACTGATGGTGTGCATGTCTGGGTCTCCATCCTCACCCTGTCTCCTGTTACAACCACTGGCTGAAACCACCACCCACCACCCAGTGAAGAGACCACTAACCAATACCCACAGTTAGCACAGACAAGGATAACGGAAAATATACACCACGCCGCAGTCACACAGGAATACACAATAAGTGCACAGGGCAAAACAAAGACAAATATAGGAAGGAGGAAAATATGACAAAGGGAAATATACACCACCAGATACGATACTCCTTCTCCTAGACCACCACTCCAGACCGAGATAACCAAGCACAAGACAGAAGCTATAATCGGCGACGCCCAATGTTCAGAAGAACAATTTAAAGGCAATGGGCATGGCCCAGCTTCCAATCCGAGCACCAGGTAAATTAACCCCGGACCAGCTAGATTAAAATCTAGCCGACACCACTGAGCGCATAGTGGATAAAAGCGGAATTACCGCTGTCTGTCGAACGCCCTAGTATGAACAGCGTCCGATATGACAACATCTATACAGGGGCACCAGGACCTCACCAACAAATCCTCGCCCCTCGGCGTCACTGCACCAACTAAACATGTGACTTATTTTCTCCCTCTTCTAGGATCAGCCCCCTGGATGGGCACAAGTCTTCACACCCTCCCCCTTAAACATTTGCTTTTAGCTCAAAGAATGAAGAATATTCCAGAAGTCCAGTCTTCAGCCTTTCTGCAGGGTTGTGTATTAGAGATGCCCACATTCTCCCACCAGATGCTGGACAGAAATGCTAATGTAGGCCTTATGTATACATGAGATCCAGCCCACAAGTCTTTCTCTGCTTACTGTCACTGAATGGAAACATTGATTTGTGAAGCTTAACCCTGTCCAGGAGAGCTTTGTGCACCTTAAACTGATGAGCAAGCAAATCTCTACTAAACACAACAATAAGATCGTCAGTGGCCAGCTTCTCACACTCTTCAACTTTTTTGGCACAGGCACAAATGTAAGAGGTTTCCCCTTCATGAGAATGAAACTTTGTATCATCCAATTTCTTCAAAGCATATTCCATGTCTTCCCTGCGACTAAACTCCACAATCCCAATTCCATCCTTATGTACATAAGCATAACAGACATCTCCAGCTTCTCTCATTTATTCTTTCAGATCTTGCCAACTCCCCAGTGGGGAAAGCCCTGAGACAAGGATTCCGTATTCAGTTCGCTGTGATGGGGTTCTGTTCCTCCCACAGAGTCCCCCATATCCACCCCCCGATCTTTGGTTTGACCTGGGAAACTCCACAATTATCTGACAAAAACAGAAGTTTTATCCATTTTCTCCAAACACGGTGTCCTCTGCATCCCGTGGATCCTGGAAGCTGATGAAGGCAAACCGTACGGTGCCGCTTCCCCTGCGATTCTTCAGTTTGATGGTACAGATCTGCTCTTGGTAAAGGAACAACTCCTCCAGCTCCTTCTCCCGTACATTGGCTGGTAAATTGCCTATACAAATGTGCCCATCTCCAGAGCACTGGCCCCCTGCCAGGAAGATGGTCACTTGGCAGTCTGGTAAATGTTATTCTGGGGGGAGGCAATAACTGGGCTAACCAGGCTGATGGAAGACATAGTGTCCCGGTTTCCTAGGGCCTCCTCTGTGATGTAATTTTCTTCACCCAGTTCACGTTCAATCATGGTAACAGGCATTGTATTTTGTGCATTACTCACCACTGGCACTCTCCATGTTAAGATCACTCTATTCCCTCTCTGTTGACACAGTGGGAGCTGATTCTTGGCTTTGGTTACAACATTGGCCCAGTGACACACCAACCCTGCTCCTACGTTGTTTCCCAGCAACACATCTACTGGTAGGTGCTGAACTACTTCTACATCTACCATTCCATGACTATGACAACAGTCTAAATGTAGTCGGGCTCTCCAAATGTTCAGAGATTCTCCTCCAGCTACGTTGACTAACGTGGCTGGTGGGAACAATACATTGGCACACTACTGAATGTTCTTTGATCAATGTGACCAAGGCTTTGAAGTCACAGAGCCCCACAGCCTCCATGCCCTCTACCCAGACCGATTGCAGATGCTGGATCATGGTTGCTGAGGTGTCCAATTTAGTCCAGTACACTTGTCCTTGTATCACTTATGCCTCTTCCAGTTGGGGACATGGATGATGTGGGTTAGAACGTTCCCGGCATTCCATGCGTCCAGAGTTATGGCATCTCATACCTCCTTGCCCCGACAAGATTCATACTTAGTGGCTTGGTACACTTTGTGAAGTCCAAAATCCCCAAAGTTCCTCCTCTCGCCAGTTCATGGGTCTCACTGGCCTCCCTGTAAGCCCCTGTTCCCAACTCGCTGGGGCTGTCCTTTCACGTAGCCTGGGTGGATTGGCAGTCCAGTCATCAGCCAATATTGCAGCCTAATCCAGACTGAGTGGCTTTCTATTTGCCACCCATTCTTTTAAGTCACCTAGGAGCTTAGACATAAATTGTTCCAGTATGAATATATCCAAGACATGTTCTGCTTCCTGTGCTCCAGTTCTTCTATCCACTGAGTGCATGCTGTACATAAAATGTTGCCAAACACCTGTGGCGTAGACTGAAAATGTCCATGGAATAACCTAAAAGGTCCCTGGTTTAACCCTATCTGATCACTACCTAGCTGTGGAGGTTGGCACCCTAAAGAGAACGAGTATTTGGCGCCCCCACTCAGCGACAAATTGCCCAATCTCTCCTTGTTATTCCCTGTACTACGCAGGTGGGAAAACATATAGGTTGAAGATAAGAGATGAAGTTTAAATATGGTAATAATTATAATGCAGCGATATGTTAGGGATAATCTTTCTTATATGACCAGGAAATAGAAAAGACCTTAAGGAATACCAACGGCGATATAGTACTTAAAAGTTTGCAAATTCATTGTGTCCCTATAGTATCCAACACCACAGGTGTAATATCCTTTTGGAGTAAAATATTCCTTTCCATGGGAAAAAAGGGCATATATTTATGCAATCAATTCAAGGCCCAAATACAGAAGGAGGTATAACCTAATTTTCAAAGATACAGACAGATAAGGTATAAACAACCAATGGAAAGAAATAAATTAAAGAGACTTATCCCATGTAGGATTATCCCCAACATATCGCTGCATTATAATTATTACCATATCTGTACTTCAACTCTTATCTTCAACCTATATGTTTTCCTACCTGTGTAGTACAAGGAATAACAAGGAGAGATTGGGAGAGTCATCGCTGAATGGGAGCGCCAAATAATTGTTCTGCCAACATCCACAGCTAGGTAGTGATCAGATAGGGTTAAACCAGGGACCTTTTAGGCTTTTTTTACACTTACCGTGATTTTAGCGGCCTGTTTTTGCGGACCTTTTTTGCGGGCCGTATCGCCGTAAATTTCCCCGTCGTCTGCAAAAACGGGCAGCAAAAATCTTGTGGATCACCGTTTTTCTGGATTAGAATAGTAGCAAAAAAGTAGGGACAAAAAAAACGTTGATCCGCAAAACTGGATTTCACGGTGTGCCACAAAAAACAAGCTTCCGTTATTTTTGTGGCCTCATTGATTTTCAATGGGGCCAGAGTCTGTAAACAGTGAAATATATCGAGCAAGCTTGATATTTTTTCACGGCCATAAATACGGGCCTTACAGCATATGGCGCACCTACGAATTTTTGCAGCCCGTTTTTGCAGCCCCATAAAAATGCACCGGGGCCGCAAAAATGGGCAGAAAAAACACGGCAACTGTAAAACCTGCCTTAGGTTATTCCATGGACATTATCAGTCTATGAATCTATTAGTATTTTTTACCTATTTTGTGTATTTCAACACTATTGATTAGTCTTATGCACTGGGTGGTGTGTTTTGGCACTAACTAATAAAATATACACATTTTAAGGGATTGTATGTGTCACAAAGTTATAATCTTTCCCTAGTCTTTGGCCTTTTTTTGCAAAAAAAAACCCTGTTCCATGTACGCACCAGGCTTGTCAGTCTCTCGAATCTTCGTCTGGTAGGTTTCAGGCAAGATGGTATACCTCAATAGTAATGCCTTGTGAATAGTATAGTAACATTTCTGATCCCTAGAAGAAAAGTTATTAAAAGCTTCTGTTGCTTTTCCGGTCAGGCCAATGCTCAAAAATCTGGACCAGTTATCAGATAACGGTAGATGTTCATCAATATCAGAGGTGTCTTCATTGAACTGTGGTATGTCCCAGGACCTTAAAGATACTGGCCCCTCTCTGCTGTTATCCACTCTCATCAGCGCTGGGGCGAGTGGGGGTTTCGCTACATGCACTCTCAGATATTTGCTTAACACTCCTGTCTGCTCTATCTCCGTGGCTCACTCTCCTAGTCTCAGCTCAGTTGGTCGATTCTCTGCCATTTGGATGACAGTCCTATGCTGTCGTACCTCCACAGAGATGCTCTCCTCCACGTCTAAACTGACCTCTCCCCGTGGGTGTTCATGATCCTAGTTGGCCAAGCATTCTATTAGGGTCGCCCGATTATCCTTCAGCAACCACTCTAGCTCGCTCCCAGAGCAAAGGGCACTAAGCGTCTCCCTCTTAAGCCTCTTGTAGATGGAGTCTGCCATCTCTTCTGCCAAGTCTTCGCACAGTAACTTTCCCTGGTATGCTGTCCAGAGATAGGTGATCCCACTTCTAACACCAATTGTGAAGATCTTAGGTTGTGGGTTGTAATAATCATCTAGGCATGTTAACAATGCAACAATTTTTATTCCTTACATCCATGGTCTTACAGCAATTCTTGGCAGATGATCACAATGTAATGTCCTGTTGTGAACTCTATTTTTGGGCTCCCTCTAGTGGTCACAAGCGGTACTGGGTAGTGTTGTCTTTCTGCAGGTTGCTTCATCAGCTGGTTCGTTATCCTTGGTTGGTTTCCTATTTAGCCCACCTGGATACTCAGTCCCTTGCCTGCTATCAATGTATTCAGTGCTCTTCAGATTCCTTGTGATTACCTTGCTCCCAGCCTCTCCAAGACAAGCTAAGTTTTTGTCCGTTCATTTTTTGATTATCAGCATTCATCATGTTTCTTGTCCAGCTTGCTAGGATGTGATTTCCTCGCTTGCTGGTTGCTCTAGGGGACTGAGTTTCTCCCCCCACACCGTTAGTTGGTGCGGGGGTTCTTGAATCTCAGTGTGGATATTTTGTAAGGGTTTTTTACTGACCGCACAGACCCCTTACTATTTTCTGCTATCTAGTATTAGTGGGCCTCATTTGCTGAATCTGTTTTCACCCCTGTGTATGTGCCTTCCTCTTACCTCCCCGTTATTATTTGTTGGGGGCTTCTATATCTTTGGGAATTATTTCTCTGGAGGCAAGAGAGGTCTTTCTTTCTCTCCAGGGGTAGTTAGTTCCTCAGGCTGGCTCGAGACGTCTAGGAATTTTTTAGGCACGTTCACCGGCTACTTCTAGTGTGTTTGGATAGGTTCAGATTTGCAGTCAGTTCAGTTTGCCACCTCCCTAGAGCTTGTCCTATGTTTGTTACTTAGCTGGAGTAATTCGTGATCCTCAACCACTAAGGATCATAACAGTATAGCAGGCTCAAAGTGTTTACTGCATCGCTGAAGTGGGATTAAAAGAAGACCTGAGTACTTTTTTTTTTTTTTTGTGTGTGCTGCAGTCTGTCTAGCTTCTTTTCATCCCCTTGAACTCTGAGTGGATTTGAGCTCAGCTGCAGACATGGATGTTCAGACTCTGACTTCTAGTGTGGATCATCTTGCTGCACGGGTACAAAGTATTCAGGATTTTGTTATTCATAGCCCTATGTCAGAACCAAAGATACCCATTCCTGAGTTGTTTTCTGGAGATAGATCTAGGTTTCAGAATTTTAAGAATAATTGTAAGTTATTTCTATCTCTGAGACCTCGTTCCTCTGGTGATTCCGCTCAGCAAGTAAAAATTGTTATCTCCTTGTTGCGTGGCGACCCTCAGGATTGGGCCTTCTCTCTGGCGCCAGGAGATCCTGCATTGCTTAATGTGGATGCGTTTTTTCTGGCTCTTGGACTGCTTTATGAGGAGCCTAATCTTGAGAATCAGGCAGAAAAAGCGTTGCTGGCCCTCTCTCAAGGGCAGGATGAAGCAGAGGTGTATTGTCAAAAATTTCGGAAATGGTCAGTGCTTACTCAATGGAATGAGTGTGCTCTGGCTGCAAATTTCAGAGAAGGTCTTTCTGAAGCCATTAAGGATGTTATGGTGGGGTTCCCCACCCCTACAAGTCTGAGTGATTCTATGGCTTTAGCCATTCAGGTTGATCGGCGTTTGTGGGAGCGCAAATCTGCTCATCCTTTGGCGGTATTTTCTGAACAGAGACCTGAGTCTATGCAATGTGATCGAACTCTGACCAGAATTGAGCGACAAAGTCATAGACGTCAAAATGGGTTGTGCTTTTACTGTGGTGATTCTGCTCATGTTATCTCAGCATGCTCTAAACGCTTAAAAAAGGTCGCTAAACCTGTCACCATTGGTACTATACAGCCTAAATTTATTTTGTCTGTTACTTTGATTTGTTCTTTGTCGTCCTACTCGGTTACGGCCTTTGTGGATTCGGGTGCTGCCCTGAATCTGATGGATTTGTCGTTTGCCAGGCGCTGTGGTTTTGTCCTGGAGCCTTTGGAATTTCCTATTCCTCTGAGGGGAATTGATGCTACGCCATTGGCTGAGAATAAACCTCAGTATTGGACGCAAATGACCATGTGCATGACTCCCGTTCATCAGGAGGTGATTCGCTTTCTTGTTTTGCATAATTTACATGATGTTGTCGTTTTGGGTCTGCCATGGCTGCAGGCTCATAATCCAGTTTTAGATTGGAAAGTTATGTCTGTGTCTAGTTGGGGTTGTCAGGGAATTCATGGCGATATTCCATTGGTGTCTATTGCTTCTTCCACTCCTTCTGAGGTCCCTGAGTTTTTGTCTGACTACCGGGATGTATTTGATGAGCCCAGTTCCAGTGCCCTGCCCCCTCATAGGGATTGTGACTGTGCTATAAATTTAATTCCTGGTAGTAAATTCCCTAAGGGACGACTTTTTAATTTGTCTACACCAGAGCATGCCGCGATGCGGAGTTATATAAAGGAGTCTTTGGAGAAGGGACATATTCGCCCATCCTCTTCCCCTCTTGGTGCAGGATTTTTTTTTTTGTGGCCAAGAAGGACGGTTCTCTGAGACCATGTATAGATTATCGCCTTCTGAATAAAATCACAGTCAAATTTCAGTATCCTTTGCCACTATTGCCTGATTTGTTTGCTCGGATTAAGGGTGCCAGTTGGTTCACCAAGATAAATCTCCGTGGTGCGTATAATCTTGTGCGCATTAAGCAGGGAGATGAATGGAAAACAGCATTTAATACGCCCGAAGGCCATTTTGAGTACTTGGTGATGCCTTTTGGACTCTCTAATGCTCCTTCTGTGTTTCAGTCCTTCATGCATGACATTTTCCGAGAATATCTGGATAAATTTATGATTGTTTATCTGGATGACATTTTGGTCTTTTCTGATGATTGGGAGTCCCATGTGAAGCAGGTCAGGATGGTGTTTCAGGTCCTGCGTGCTAATGCTTTATTTATGAAGGGCTCAAAATGCCTCTTCGGAGTACAGAAGGTCTCCTTTTTGGGTTTTATTTTTTCTCCTTCTACTGTGGAGATGGACCCAGTCAAGGTCCAGGCTATTCATGACTGGACTCAGCCCACGTCTGTTAAGAGTCTTCAGAAGTTCTTGGGTTTTGCTAATTTTTACCGTTGTTTCATCGCTAATTTTTCTAGCGTGGTTAAACCTTTGACGGATTTGACCAAGAAGGGCTCTGATGTGACTAATTGGTCTCCTGCGGCCGTGGAGGCCTTTCGGGAGCTTAAGCACCGGTTTTCTTCAGCTCCAGTCTTATGTCAGCCAGATGTCTCTCTCCCCTTCCAGGTCGAGGTTGATGCTTCCGAGATTGGAGCAGGGGCTGTTTTGTCGCAGAGAAGCTCTGAGGGCTCTGTGATGAAGCCGTGTGCTTTCTTTTCAAGAAAGTTTTCGCCTGCCGAGCGAAATTATGATGTTGGTAATCGGGAGTTGTTGGCTATGAAGTGGGCATTTGAGGAGTGGCGACATTGGCTCAAAGGAGCTAAACATCGTGTGGTGGTCCTGACTGATCACAAAAATCTGATTTACCTCGAGTCTGCCAAGCGCCTGAATCCTAGACAGGCTCGTTGGTCGTTGTTTTTCTCCCGTTTCAACTTCGTGGTCTCATACCTGCCTGGTTCGAAGAACGTGAAAGCTGATGCACTTTCTAGGAGTTTTGTGCCTGACTCTCCGGGAGTTTCTGAGCTGGCTGGTATTCTCAGAGAGGGAGTGATTTTGTCTGCCATTTCTCCAGATTTGCGACGAGTGCTGCAGAAATTTCAGGCGGATAGACCTGACCGTTGTCCACCAGAGAGACTGTTTGTCCCGGATAGATGGACCAGCAGAGTTATTTCCGAGGTTCATTCTTCGGTGTTGGCGGGTCATCCTGGGATTTTTGGTACCAGAGATTTGGTGGCTAGGTCCTTCTGGTGGCCTTCCTTGTCGCGGGATGTGCGTTCCTTTGTGCAGTCTTGTGGGATTTGTGCTCGGGCTAAGCCTTGCTGTTCTCGTGCCAGCGGTTTGCTTTTGCCTTTGCCTGTCCCGAAGAGGCCTTGGACGCACATTTCCATGGATTTTATTTCGGATCTGCCAGTATCTCAGAAAATGTCTGTCATCTGGGTGGTGTGTGATCGTTTTTCCAAGATGGTTCATTTGGTGCCCTTGCCTAAGCTGCCTTCCTCCTCCGATTTGGTTCCTCTATTTTTTCAGAATGTGGTTCGCTTGCACGGCATTCCTGAAAATATTGTGTCTGATAGAGGATCCCAGTTTGTGTCCAGGTTTTGGCAAACTTTTTGTGCTAAGATGGGCATTGATTTGTCTTTTTCGTCGGCCTTCCATCCTCAGACTAATGGCCAAACCGAGCGAACTAATCAGACGTTGGAGACTTATTTGAGATGTTTTGTTTCTGCTGATCAGGATGATTGGGTGACTTTTTTGCCATTGGCCGAGTTTGCCCTTAATAATCGGGCTAGTTCTGCTACCTTGGTTTCGCCTTTTTTCTGCAATTCTGGTTTCCATCCTCGTTTTTCCTCGGGTCAGGTTGAGTCTTCTGACTGTCCTGGGGTGGATTCTGTGGTGGATAGGTTGCAGCAGATTTGGAGCCATGTGGTGGACAATCTGAAATTGTCACAGGAGAGGGCTCAGCGCTTTGCCAACCGCCGCCGCGGTGTGGGTCCCCGACTTCGTGTTGGGGATTTGGTGTGGCTGTCTTCTCGGTATGTTCCTATGAAGGTCTCATCTCCTAAGTTTAAGCCTCGCTTCATCGGTCCTTATAAGATCTTGGAAATCCTTAACCCGGTGTCTTTTCGTTTGGATCTCCCGGCATCGTTTGCCATCCATAATGTATTCCATAGGTCTTTGTTGCGGAGGTATGTGGTACCTGTGGTTCCTTCTGTTGAGCCTCCTGCTCCGGTGCTGGTCGAGGGCGAATTGGAGTACGTGGTGGAGAAGATTTTAGATTCTCGTATCTCTAGACGGAGACTTCAGTATCTGGTTAAGTGGAAGGGCTATGGTCAGGAGGATAATTCCTGGGTTGTCGCCTCTGATGTTCATGCGGCCGATTTGGTTCGCGCCTTCCACGCAGCTCGTCCTGATCGCCCTGGGGGTCGTGATGAGGGTTCGGTGACCCCTCCTCAAGGGGGGGTACTGTTGTGAACTCTATTTTTGGGCTCCCTCTAGTGGTCACAAGCGGTACTGGGTAGTGTTGTCTTTCTGCAGGTTGCTTCATCAGCTGGTTCGTTATCCTTGGTTGGTTTCCTATTTAGCCCACCTGGATACTCAGTCCCTTGCCTGCTATCAATGTATTCAGTGCTCTTCAGATTCCTTGTGATTACCTTGCTCCCAGCCTCTCCAAGACAAGCTAAGTTTTTGCCCGTTCATTTTTTGATTATCAGCATTCATCATGTTTCTTGTCCAGCTTGCTAGAATGTGATTTCCTCGCTTGCTGGTTGCTCTAGGGGACTGAGTTTCTCCCCCCACACCGTTAGTTGGTGCGGGGGTTCTTGAATCTCAGTGTGGATATTTTGTAAGGGTTTTTTACTGACCGCACAGACCCCTTACTATTTTCTGCTATCTAGTATTAGTGGGCCTCATTTGCTGAATCTGTTTTCACCCCTGTGTATGTGCCTTCCTCTTACCTCCCCGTTATTATTTGTTGGGGGCTTCTATATCTTTGGGAATTATTTCTCTGGAGGCAAGAGAGGTCTTTCTTTCTCTCCAGGGGTAGTTAGTTCCTCAGGCTGGCTCGAGACGTCTAGGAATTTTTTAGGCACGTTCACCGGCTACTTCTAGTGTGTTTGGATAGGTTCAGATTTGCGGTCAGTTCAGTTTGCCACCTCCCTAGAGCTTGTCCTATGTTTGTTACTTAGCTGGAGTAATTTGTGATCCTCAACCACTAAGGATCATAACAATGTCCCAAGTCCACAAGATCCCATCCTGGGGCCTATAGTTCCACTGCCCCATACCAGGTGAAACCCACAGTCTCCCAACTTTTGGTTTTGCCATATCTTTTGTATCTCCCACCAGTATAGTCTTTAGTCCCAGTCCATGCCACATACCATGACCGTAGCACATGTCTACTGCTCCAGTTGGCAACAGTCCTTAAGATAGTTCCTCACATCCAGACAACATATATCACGACCGTAGCACATGTATCAAGTACCAGCTGGCAACCCATCTCCAATCTCCATAGGCAATCAATACAGGGGCACCTGGACTCAACCAACAGATCCTTGCTCCTCAGCGTAACTGCACCAACTGCCTCACTAAACATGTGGCTTATTTTTCTCCTTCTCCTGAGATCAACCCCCTGGCTGTGCAGAATTGTTCACACCCACCCCTTAAACATTTTCTTTTAGCTAAAAGAATGAATAATATTCCAGAAGTCCCATCTACAGTCTGTCTGCAGAGTTGTGTATTAGAGATGTCCCCTGCAGAGAGGAACAAAGACACACAGGCCTCCACCAGATGCAGGACAGAAATGCTAATGTTGGCCTTATGTATACATGAGATCCAGCCCACATGTCTTCCTCTGCTTACTGTCACTGAATGGAAACATAATAAAAAACATAAGAATAAGATTGATGTACCAGTGCTCCTTGCTTGAAAAAGTCTATGGCCAGCTCCTCACACCAGCTTTCTGGCACTAGGCACTATATTGCAACCCAAAATCCTTTGGTAATTCTCAGATTTTATGATGCCTTGCACACAGTCACGCGTCTCTGCGCTAAAGGCAGCAAAACATCCCAAAAACATTTTTGAACCTCCACCATATTTGACTGTAGTTACCGTGTTCTTTGTTTTTGTAGGCCTCATTCTATTTTCCGTAAACAGTAGAATGATGTGCTTTACCAAAAAGCTCTATCTTGGTCTCTTCTGTCCACAAGATACTTTTACGGCAAGATTTTGGCTTACTTACATACATTTTGGCAAATTGTAGTCTAGCCTTTTTATGTCTCTATGTCAGCAGTGTGGTCCTTTTGGGTCACCTTTCATAGTGTATCATCGTATTAAAATGTTGATGGATAATTTGCGCTGATGCTGATGCATCCTGAAACTGCAAGACAGCTTGAATTTCTTTGGAACTTGATTGGTGCTGCTTATCCACAATCCTGCATTGCAACCTTTCATCAACTTTTCTCTGCCGTCCACATCCAGGGGGATTATCTACAGTGCCGTGGGATGTAAAAGTCTTGATTTTGTTGTGCACTGTGAACAAATGAACAATATGAGATGGAGATGGACTTGTAACCTTGAGATTGTTGATATATTTCAACAATTTTGGTTCTCAATTCTTTACAGTTCTCTTCTCTTTCTGTTCTCCATGCTTAGTTTGGCACACACAGATACACAATGCAAAGATTGAGTCAACCTCCCCTTTTTATCTGGTTTCAGGTGTGATTTTCATATCACCCACCCCTGTTACTTGCCAGAGGTGAGTTTGAACGAGCATCACATGCTTGAAACAAAGTTGTTCAGACACAATTTTGAAAAGGTGCCAACAATTTTGTCCTGCCCAATTTTGGGTTTTTGTGTGAAATTATGTCCAATTTTTATTTATTTTTGTCTGCTGTTCTGATACACACAAAGGAAATAAACATGGGTGTAATAAAACGTGTAATTGCAATAACTTTCTGGAAGAAATATTTCAATTTCTAGAACAATTTCAAGGGTGCCAACACTTTCGGCCATGACTGTGTGATAGTCTTCATATATCTACCATATATGCAATTATATGTATTGATATTTTGAAAAAAAAAATGAAAAAACATCACATGAATGTTATTGCACATGTAGAAATGTTTCCGCTCACTTGATTTTTATTTGTTTTTTCTAAGGTAAGTCTCATGAAATCCAGATGAAAAATTAATGAGTGAACAAGGCACTGACATGCTTTCCAATAATTGTTTTAGCTTCAGTAAATGTAATTCAATATATTTTTACATGCAGAAAGTTTTTGCTGAAATGTTTGTGACTGAAAATCAGAAATGGATTTCTGCAAACCTTATTCTGCCACTGGTGAATATAGCCTAACAGTTTAAAGAAAATAGGTAATGCTATCCTCCCACTAATTTTACTTTAGTAGAACACCCTTTGAGAAAGTATAATAAAGTTGAGCAGTTTTACACCCATGTTAAAATGATGCCTGGGGTGAAGAAATCCGTCTTGTGGTTCTTGTGTAATCAGTGTTAGAAGTTTTCAGTTAATGAGATGCCCGTGCTCCATGGTGGGACTGTAGGCCGTGTATTATCTTACTGCTCTAGCCAGAGAAACACTGTCTGTATGATGAGGAACATGTTTGTGCTTCGAGCAGCCTGTGGTTCGGTCTTTCCTTGGTTTCTCTGGCTTAGAGCAGGAAGATAAGACTCTGCCTACAGTCCGGCCCCAGAGCATGGGAATCTCATTAACTAAAAACTTCCAACACTGATTACACAAGAACTGCAAGACAAATTTCTTCACCCCAGGTATCATTTTAACCAGTATGACAGCAGAAACATGACAATGTCTGTAGTTTACATAGCAAAATCCTGCTGACAGGTTCAGTTTAACCCCTTTCTGACCTCGGAAGGGATAGTACGTCCAAGGTCAGAACCCCCGCTTTGATGCGGGCTTCGGCGGTGAGCCCGCATCAAAGCCAGGACATGTCAGCTGTTTTGTACAGCTGATACGTGCCTGCAATAGCGCCGGGTGGAATCGCAATTCACCCGCCCCTATTAACTAGTTAAATGCTATTGTCAAACGATGACAGCAGCATTTAATTAGCGCTTCCGGCCATTGGGCCGGAAATGAGCGCATCGCTGACCCCCAATCACGTGCCGGCATAACAACCTGTGGTCGGCGCTCATAGCAAGCCTGTAATTCTACTATATAGGAGCGATCTGAGCTTCGCTCCTATGTAGAAGAGCCGATCGAGTTTTGCCGGCTTCTAGCCTCCCATGGAGGCTATTGAAGCATGGCAAAAGTAAAAAAAAAATGTTTTAAAAAATATGAAAAAAATTAAAAAGTTTAAATCACCCCCCCTTTTGCCCCATTCAAAATAAAACAATAAAAATAAAATCAAGCCTACACATATTTTGTATAAATATGTGTAAAAAATGGATGAACCTGATCGCTAAACAGCGTAGTGAGAAAAAAATTTGAAACGCCGCCACGACATTGCATTAAAACGACAACGATCAAAAGAACATATCTGCACCAAAATGATATAATTAAAAACGTCCGCTCGACATGCAAAAAATAAGCCCTCACCCGACCCCAGATCATGAAAAATGGAGACACTACGGGTATCGGAAAATGGAGCAATTGGAATTCTTTTTTACCACTTAGATAAAAAATAACCTAGATATGTTTGGTGTCTATGAACTCATAATGACCTCGATAATCATAATGTCAAGTCAGTTTTAGCATTTAGTGAACCTAGCAAAAAAGCCAAACAAAAAAACAAGTGTGGGATTGCACTTTTTTTGCAATTTCACCGCACTTGGAATTTTTTTTCCCATTTTCTAGTACACGACATGCTAAAACCAATGAAGTAGTTCAAAAGTACAACTTGTCCCGCAAAAAACAAGCCCTAACATGGCCATATTGACAGAAAATTAAAAAAGTTATGGCTCTGGGAAGGAGGAAAGCGAAAAACGAAAACGCAAAACCAAAAAAACTGGGGTCATGAAGGGGTTAAAGAAGACCTTACACCAAACTGTACATGTTTAATTAGACACGTCATGTTTGTTTGTTGTGCTCTCCATGCATGTGTTGTGACTGTGACACAGCCCAGCTGATTATCGGGAGCGCTCCGAGTATCTGGGTTCCCGATGCAGCTATTCAGTAAGTGCTATAGCTATTCGGATAAGGAGTTATCTGAAGCTACTCGCTCCTCCCTAATTATTGCATTAAATAGAAAACATTTAGGATTAAATTAAATGTTAGTTTTGGACCACCCTTTTAAGACCCCCCCCAAACCACATTAGAATAGTGTAAGCCAAGCACAAAAATATCGACAGGTTTGGCTGACAGTGTATTGTGTATATGCATGTAGAAAAGCTGCGGAGACACCATCACGTGTTTCTCAACGCAAGCAATGAATAGCCTGGTCTTTCACCGGGAAGGAACAACCATGGGAAGGGCAGCATCCAATAAAGGAAAACCACCTATGCCAAAACATGGTATCCATCCACAGACAGCTGTTTCGGGGTATATGCACCCTCATTTGGCAGTGTTCTGGATCACTGCACTGAGAAACACGTGATGGTGTCTCCGCGGTGTTGGATGTTTTGATCTCCCCGAGGTCATTCATCCTTATGTTTATAGTGTACTGTGTATGTGGGCCCTCCCTGGATAGAGAATTGTTAGGGGACTTATGATCAAGTATGTTTGATTTTGACTGCTGAGCTGATCCTTTTGTTCTCCCTGAGATAAGTCACAGCTAGACAGGTGTTGCAGCTGCTCACTCATAGAGAACATGAGCACTCGACAGAGTGAGCACTCCTGTGTATGGGAGAGATGTTGCCGATCGCTCCCTGCATTTGTCTTACAGTCATCAGATGTGTATGTTGGGCTTTTGGGTAAGGCCTTATTCACATATGTACTTATAATGGCCCATTTTCCATCTTTTTGCATTCTATGGGAGTATTCTACTCATTTCGTAATTTGTGGTTCACATTCACTAAAACAGAGGAAATGGACTTAAACGTCTCTTGACAGCTAGTGCGGGAATTTTTTCTTTTCTGGACCCATTTATTTGAACGGGCAAGTTTGGTTTGCAAATTAGATCTGAGTCCTTTTCTTTTATGTAAGCCATATTTCGGTCAAAAAGACTGACTTGTGAAAAGCCCCGTAGATCATAATACATCTGAGTCCAGATTGATAAAATCCATCCGCTACTCCGCTGCAGTTATTTATAAGCGGATGAGGTTTTCATAAGCCCATCCTCATATAGTGGGAAGAATCCACATGTAAATCACATCATACTTTGGATTTTCAGCTCCACAACACAACCCTAAATAGAAAAGTGCTCAAAAATATTATACTGCAACAAGAGAAACTTTATATCCTTTCTAGAACGGAAATGCATTGGTCTACAGTAGCTTTTGTGTGCAGGAGAAAACTCTAAAATCTGTTCCGTACTTACTAGGTCCTGCTCACATCTGCAGCTGCCGCTTAAATAACCTGGAGACATTTCAATACAAACAGATAATACAAGTGACTAAGAGGATAAGCTAGAGGTTTATCAGCCTGTGCTTGACATCCCTGTTGAGTACAGTACAAATCAAAGTTCCTGAGATATACCAGTAGCCGGCTTTGATTGCCTCATGAATCTCCAGGGCATCGGTCTTCCATGGCTGTATCAGCAGATATATTTTACAAACAGGTTTTTTATTGCTGATTTTCTTTTTTATTAAACACTCAGAAAAACACACAATTTTGAAAAGTTGCATAACACAAAATGCTCATGCCAAGTTTCAAGTGGCAAAATAATTCAATACAGTTTTGAGGTTTATTTTTAGGTCATGTGCGGATCAACTCATCTGCACTAAAATGCAAGGGAACTAATAAATACTTAAATGCTTAATAAAGAATTATGAAGATGGGCAAGAAATAATAAACTGGACAAGTATATAAAAATCTGGGGCAAATGAGAAGAGCTATGTAACTAAGATATAACACCTGTACTCACCTCCGGTGTTGTTGCAGCGGTGTCGGCACTGGCTCTCCCAAGCAACAATAGCCCTGCAGCCAGTCAGCGGCGCTTCAATGTCCCCTCCTTCGGAGAAATACGACATCTGGAGAAAGTTAGATATCTGCAGAGGTACACACCATATAGTTGTTTTTATTATACTTGGTGGAAACAGAGAGATGACAACCCCTTTAAATTATTTTTTTCTAGACACTACTAGTGATGAGCGAGTATGCTCGTTACTCGAGTTTCTCCGAGTATGCTTGGGTTGTCTCCGAGTATTTCGGTATGCTCGGAGATTTAGTTTATGGCGACGCAGCTGCATGATTTCTCGTCAGTCCAAAGTATAAGAACTGATTTGGCTATACAGTTCAAGTTCTCTTTCTATCTGAAGAAGCAATTTACATATTAACCCCTTTCCGATGTTGGGCGTAATAGTATGCCCATGTCGGAATCCCTCCCTCTGATGTAGGCTCCGACGCTGAGCCCACATCTTTCCTGGCACCTCTAACAGCCGCGGGTGGAATCGCGTTCCACCCATAGCTGTTAACCTTGTTAAATGCCGCTGTCAATCTCGCATTTAACTCGAGCTTCCGGGAAGCGCACTGGAAATCCCAGCCATCTGTGACCCTGTCACGTGATCGCGGGTCACCGATGGGTTGGCATGACAACCAAATGTCACCAGCAGACCTCTATGGTTATCATAGCCAGATTGCTATTATGAGCGCCGCCAGGTGGTCGGCACTCATAGCAAGTGAGCATTCCTGCTAGACACAGGTGATCTGATCATTGCTTGTATATTGCAGAGCCTATCAGACAACTGCAGCTTTTAGCCTCCCATGGAGACTATTGAAGCATGCAAAAAGTAAAATAATTTAAAAAAAAAAAATATATAAAAAAAATAAGAAAAAATAAAAGTTCAAATCACCCCCCCTTTTGCCCCATTCAAAATAAAACAATAAAAAAATCAAACATACACATATTTGGTGTTGCCGCATTCAGAATCGCCCGATCTATCAATGTAAAAAAAAGAATTAACCTGATTGCTAAAAGGCGTAAGGAGAAAAAAAAGTAAAAACACCAAAATTACGTTTTTTTTGGTCGCCGCTACATTGCAATAAAATGCAATAACGGGCGATCAAAAGATCTTATCTACACCAAAATGGTATCAATAAAAACATCAGCTTGGCATGCAGAAAATAATCCCTCACCCAACCCGAGATCACAAAAAATGGAGATGCTACAGGTCTCAGACAATGGAGCCATTTTTTTTCTTTTTCACAGCTTAAATAAAAAAGAACTCTTAAAGGGTACCTGTCACCCTGTTTTTTCCGTATAAGATAAAAATACCGTTAAATAGGGCCTGAGCTGTGCATTACAATAGTGTATTTTGTGGACCCTGATTCTCCACCTATGCTGCCAAAATACGTTACCAAAGTCGCCGTTTTCGCCTGTCAATCAGGCTGGTCTGGTCGGATGGGTGTGGTGACATCGCTGTTTCTTCCCCCAGATCTTGCTTATTTTTCCGTTGGTGGCGTAGTGGTTTGCGCATGCCCAAGTGCCGAATCCACTGCACAGGTGAGGAAAAAGAGCGTGATCTGCGCTATTCCCCTGGTGATCGTGGGGGCGGCCATCTTTCTGTGGCCGCGCGTGCGCAGATGGAGTGCTCTGCTGCCCGGGGCTTCAGGAAAATGGCCGCGGGATGCCGCGCGTGCGCAGATGGAGATCGCGGCGGCCATTTTCCTGAAGCCGAGATGCGAACACGGCTTTAGGAAAATGGCTTCCGCGATCTCCATCTGCGCACGCGCGGCATCCCGCGGCCATTTTCCTGAAGCCCCGGGCAGCAGAGCGCTCCATCTGCGCACGTGCGGCAACAGGAAGATGGCCGCCCCCACCGATCACCAGGGGAATAGCGCAGATCGCGCTCTTTTCCTTCAGCTGCGCAGTGGATTCGCCTGTTGGGCATGCGCAAACCACTACGCCACCAACGGAAAGATGAGCAAGATCTGGGGGAGAAACAGCGATGTCACCACGCCCATATGACCAGACCAGCGTGAGTGACAGCCCAAAACGGCGACTTTACAAAGGTATTTCAGCAGCATAGGTGGGGAATAAAGGCACAAAAAATACACTAATGTAATGCACAGCTCTGCCCCTATTTAACGCTATTTTTATCTCATCTTGAAAAAAACGGGGTGACAGGTTCCCTTTAATGACCTGGAGAATCATATTGGCTGGTCAGTTTTAGCAAATAGAGAACATGGTAAAAAAAAAGAAAGAACAACTGCGGAATTGCACTTTTATTGCAATTTCACAGCACTTTTATTTTTTTTCCCATTTTCCAGTACATGATATGTTAAAACCAATGGTGTCGTTCAAAAGTACTTGTTCCGCAAAAAACAAGCTCTCACATGACCATTTTGACTGAAAAATAAAAAAGTTATGCCTCTGGGAAGAAGGGTGGCAAAAAGCGAAAATGCAAAAATGAAAAATGGCCATGAGATTAAGGGGTTAAATTTCCCAAAAGAGCATTGCATGGAGAATAAGCCTCCTTAATTTGGCATGCCAGAGCCGGAATGTCACTCTCCACAAGGAGAAACGCTACCCCTTAGACCTCAGTCCAGAGCCTCTCACCAAGCCAAATCCGTTCTCATACTTTGCACTGAGGAGAGGCAATAGCCCCAAACACTATGTTTGCAATGTCTTTCCGAAACACCACCTCTTTCTGATCCATGAACAGAATACCCCAAATCAGGGATAAGTTTATCCCCAAATCATTTAGGTCCAGGAAGCAGATGAGAGGATTATAGATGGCAAGAATTGGCCTTTCTGTGTTAGAAACATCAAACCTTTCTATCTGCAAAAGAGTCATGCATACAGAAGGCACCTGATGTATCGATATGATTAAAGGGAACCTGTCACCCCCAAAATCGAAGATGAGCTAAGCCCACCGGCATCAGGGGGCTTATCTACAGCATTCCAGAATGCTGTAGATAAGCCCCCGATGTATCCTGAAAGATGAGAAAAAGAGGTTAGATTATACCCAGGGGCGGTCCCGCTGCGGTCTGGTCCGATGGGTGTCGCGGTCCGTGGTCTACCATCTTCTTACGATGACGTCCTCTTCTTGTCTTTACACTGCTGCTCCGGTGCAGGCGTACTGTGTCTGCCCTGTTGAGGGCGGAGCAAAGTACTGCAGTGCGCAGGCGCTGGGAAAGGTCAGAGAGGCCCAGTGCCTGCGCACTGCAGTACTTTGCTCTGCCCTCAACAGGGCAGACAAAGTACGCCTGCGCCGGAGCTGCGGCGTGAAGACAAGAAGAGGATGTCATCGTAAGAAGATGGGAGGCCCCGGACCAGACCGCGACGCCCACCACAGCGGGACCGCCCCTGGGTGAGTATAATCTAACCTCTTTTTCTCATCTTTCAGGATACATCAGGGGCTTATCTACAGCATTACAGAATGCTGTAGATAAGCCCCTGATGCCGGTGGGCTTAGCTCATCTTCGATTTTGGAGGTGACAGGTTCCCTTTAACTGAGGGTATGTGCATGCGGCATCATTTTCAGCTGTGGCTTCTCTGAAGCCCATTTACAATCACACCCTAAAAACACTTAAAAGATCGAACATATGCATTTCAATGCCAAAACTTCTTAATATTAATATAGTGGATAATAATTGTAAACACCAGTGTTAAAATGTCAGGTTTTTGTCATGTAGAAAAATCTTACCAAAAATAATTATTTTAGAGCTTTTTCCACTTTTAATGTCACCCATGTTCTGTACAAATCTAGTGAGAAACAAACAAATTGTTTTGATAGGAAAAATAAAATCAAAATGATGTGGTAGCATAAGTATGAAAACCCTCTTATAATTGGTGATGTGGTTATGTTCACAATTAGCCAATCACATTTAATATCACGTTAAATAGCAGTCAGCGCACCGCTGCAATCATTTACAATAATTCTGATTAGCCCCGAATAATGTTGACTTATTCTAGTAGGATTTTCCTGACTTTTTCTTAGTTGCATTTTACAGCAAAAGCCATGAACAGCTTACAACACAGCAAAGGGATCTCATTGAAAGTCAGGAGAAAAGTGCAAAAACATTTCCAAGGCATTATATATACCAAGGAACAGTAAAACATCATCAAAAAGTAACTTAAATTTGGTACAAAAATTACATTACCTAGAACTGTATGTCCCTCATAAAAGTCAAGAAGAAAATTAGTTAAGGAGG
Organism: Ranitomeya variabilis; assembly: GCF_051348905.1. Classification (NCBI taxonomy): domain Eukaryota; kingdom Metazoa; phylum Chordata; class Amphibia; order Anura; family Dendrobatidae; genus Ranitomeya; species Ranitomeya variabilis. The sequence continues at coordinate 60,298,461 of NC_135238.1, forward strand.
CTGCAGGAATTTCTGGCAAGCACTGGTTGTGTACTGCATGTGACAGCAATCCACCATATTCTTCATATGTCTGTCCTGTGGGGTAAGGTGGCAATATGGAAACTTTTTCCTACAAAAACTAACACATTTGCCCAGCTATGTTTTGCCTGTGTGCCATGTCCAAATATTGAATCCACAAAAACATTCACGGATTCACTAAATGCAAAAGTTTACAAGATCACACATCCTATATCTTTTAGTACGTTTGGAGTGACTTATAGTGCAAGATGTCCATGTCATAAAATTTATATTGGCCTCACTACAAAGGAACTTTGCAGGAGAGCAAGGGAACACGTCTGGGATATAAAAGCAGCAAAAGACATTGACGACATTGCTGAACTAAAGACTCTACCCTGCCATTTTAAGGTGTTCCATAACTGTGATTCGTCACAGCTAGAGGTACAATACAGACCAAAAGTTTGGACACACCTTCTCATTTAAAGATTTTTCTGTATTTTCATGACTATGAAAATTGTAAATTCACACTGAAGGCATCAAAACTATGAATTAACACATGTGGAATTATACACTTAACAAAAAAGTGTGAAACAACTGAAATTATGTCTTATATTCTAGGTTCTTCAAAGTAGCCACCTTTTGCTTTGATGACTGCTTTGCACACTCTTGGCATTCTCTTGATGAGCTTCAAGAGGTAGTCTCCGGGAATGGTTTTCACTTCACAGGTGTGCCCTGTCAGGTTTAATAAGTGGCATTTCTTGCCTTATAAATGGCGTTGGGACCATCAGTTGGGTTGTGCAGAAGTCTGGTGGATACACAGCTGATAGTCCTACTGAATAGACGGTTAGAACTTGTATTGTGGCAAGAAAAAAGCAGCTAAGTAAAGAAAAATGAGTGGCCATCATTACTTTAAGAAATGAAGGTCAGTCAGTCTGAAAAATTGGGAAAACTTTGAAAGTGTCCCCAAGTGCAGTTGCAAAAACCATCAAGCGCTACAAAGAAACTGGCTCACATGAGGACCGCCCCAGGAAAGGAAGACCAAGAGTCACCTCTGCTTCTGAGGATAAGTTTATCCGAGTCACCAGCCTCAGAAATCACAGGTTAGCAGCAGCTCAGACTAGAGACCAGGTCAATGCCACACAGAGTTCTAGCAGCAGACACATCTCTACAACAACTGTTAAGAGGAGACTTTGTGCAGCAGGCCTTCATGGTAAAATAGCTGCTAGGAAACCACTGCTAAGGACAGGCAACAAGCAGAAGAGACTTGTTTGGGCTAAAGAACACAAGGAATGGACATTAGACCAGTGGAAATCTGTGCTTTGGTCTGATGAGTCCAAATTTGAGATCTTTGGTTCCAACCACCGTGTCTTTGTGCGACGCAGAAAAGGTGAAAGGATGGACTCTACATGCCTGGTCCCCACTGTGAAGCATGGTGGAGGAGGTGTGATGGTGTGGGGGCGCTTTGCTGGTGACACTGTTGGGGATTTATTCAAAATTGAAGGCATACTGAACCAGCATGGCTACCACAGCATCTTGCAGAGACGTGCTATTCCATCCGGTTTGCGTTTAGCTGGACCATCATTTATTTTTCAACAGGACAATGACCCCAAACACACCTCCAGACTGTGTAAGGGCTATTTGACCAAGAAGGAGAGTGATGGGGTGCTACGCCAGATGACCTGGCCTCCACAGTCACCAGACCTGAACCCAATCGAGATGGTTTGGGGTGAGCTGGACCGCAGAGTGAAGGCAAAAGGGCCAACAAGTGCTAAGCATCTCTGGGAACTCAGTCAAGATTGTTGGAAGACTATTCCCGGTGACTACTTCTTGAAGCTCATCAAGAGAATGCCAAGAGTGTGCAAAGCAGTCATCAAAGCAAAAGGTGGCTGCTTTGAAGAACCTAGAACATAAGACATAATTTCAGTTGTTTCGCACTTTTTTGTTAAGTATATAATTCCACATGTGTTAATTCATAGTTTTGATGCCTTCATGTGAATTTACAGTTTTCATAGTCATGAAAATACAGAAAAATCTTTAAATGAGAAGGTGTGTCCAAACCTTTGGTCTGTACTGTACGTGGCATTGATAGAGTATGTACAGACGTAAGAGGAGGTGACTTGAAAAAATGTTTATCTCAAAAGGAGGTACAGTGGATTACCACCCTAGATACAAAGTTCCCAAGAGGTCTGAAACAGTCGTTGAGTTTTGTTCATTTGTTATAAATGATGAATGGTTTTCTTTTCTTTTGTATGTCAAATTTTAGGTTTATTTATTTTTTACTTGTTTTTATTATTCCACTTCTCTTTTTTATCTTTATTCAGTTCTTTCGACCATGATGGAATTTCTTGTGTATCTTCTTCTATGACCTGGATGGACTATTCGTCTATTGAAATAATTTATTAGATGGCATGACACATTTCGTGTTTGATCCTTTTCTGCTTGGTCTTATTTCCCTATTTCTTTCTTTTTTTCTTTTCTATCTTTTTCTTCCCTCCTCTTCTTTTTCCTTTATCCATACCTCTTCCCCAACCCCCCATGATAATTGTCATGCTATATATTCACTTACTCATAGACCCTTCTATTCCTTAACACATGAAATCCGGATAAGTAGATCAAAGTCCCCTGCATTCTATACGCATAATAAAATCTTAAGTGAAGCACGTCGTCATTTCCGCCCGAATACAGTGGTGGCATCCTCCACAGTTGCTTCCGTGCAGCTCAGTGGGGAACGCATGCTGACGTTACTTCTGTTTGGTGTGCTGCACTCCTAGGAGACGTATCGCCCTAGGTGGACGTGACATCGGTCTAACCATGCATCGTTGATGCAGATGCATCAGGCATCAGCTGAAAGTCAGGTAATAATTTGGGTACACAAATATGATTGGTCATCCATACTTTAAGCAGCCCATTTTCAAGTTCATCAGGGTTCCCTCATCAACGCGCGTTGGGTACGTGCAGTCATCGTTGCGTTAGTATACACCATTATATTGCCATCCTTTGTATACTATCCTACAATGCTGCTATACTGTTTAACTCACCTTATTTATTTATTCATTATTTATTATTCTTTTGTGTGAACAGCGACCTTTCTAGATTGCATAGCCTTTTTGCACAGCTTATTCAATTGCACATGTCACTTTAATATATTGATTATACCACTTGGTTTTCTTACAATATATCTATTTAAAGTGACTCATTCATAACATTTATACCTCCTTTGTGTTACTGTTATAACAGTCAGAGCTTACTGCTCACACATTCAATTAAAGATCTCTCTATATAATGTTTTGTGATATTGTAATTCTGTGATATATTGGTTGTAACCATAGTCTGGATGTAACAATTGTATTTAACATGACATATGATCCATGTTTGTTCCATGGCAGTAGCCATCTTTTCATTTGATGGGGCATACAGTCTATGAATTAGATTGCTATTTATGATTATATGCTATATTGTAGTAGCCCCACAAGACTACACTATTTTGAGGACCCTTTTCCCTGGATATATTTTTAATTGATTTTAATATAATGTGATTAACAAAATATTTATTTTTGTCGAGAAATTAGTTGGCTGTCATTTCTTATAGGTTTATATACTGGTTGTGTGCTGCATGTAACCACAATCTCCAGTATTCTTCAAATGTCTGGCCTGTGGGGTAGGGTAGCAAGATGAAAACCTTTTCCTACACAAAGTAACACCCAAGGCCAGCTATGTTTTTTCAACACCATAATCAAGTCTTTCAAAAGCATGTGGAAAAGTTTTATGGTCTGATGAGACAAAGGTTGAACATTTTGACCATAGTTCCAAAAGACTTATGTGGCGCCCCTGAGGTACAGTCGCCACAAAGGTACTGCACCTCATCCAGAGGTGTGGTATCCCACTATCGGGTAAGGAGGGGGCACTACCCAGGTCTCTAGCACCAGTATCCAACATCTCACCACTCTAGTCAGCGCACCTGGGCGTACCCTATAGGAGGATGGCCTCATCTCAGTCTGGAGAGGGTTACTAGGTAGAGGGTGAGGGTAAAAAGAGTAGAGATGTCATGGAAATAAGAGGCAGGGGTTAGTTATAGGGTTAGTCAGTTGGAGCTGGGGACTTCAGCAGTGAGGAGCTCGTCCCAGCACCAGAAGACAGAGAGAGAGAAGTGGCAGAATGTGAGAGAGAAAGAAGGGGTCCTAGGGGCACGGGTAGTGAAAAATCCACTCGTGGGGCCCATATCCACGCTGACTATAGTTGGGTCGAGGGACCAGGTCGCAATGGAGAAACCGGCCCCTCAAGACTAGTGGAGGACTGCAAGACTCAGCTAGCATGCCAGAGGCTGTGGTACCTGTATGTGCCACAGCCACATCCACACGCATTCACTGAAAAGGCAGCCATATAGAAGCAAGGGGACTCAGAGGACGTCACCTGACAAGGTCCATGGCTGCTGGCTTGGGACACTGTGTGTGAAGGCGCAGGGCAGAAGAGACAGGAACCAGCGCAGCGAGACGGCCAGGAAAGGAACATAAGAGAGGAGTCCTGGAAAAGTGTACCCCAAATCATCTGGTGGTTGGCTGGACCACAGACCTGGAGGACACAGCACACGGCTGGAGACAGTAATCTGCAGAACTGTGAGTAAAGCATTGAAAACTGCACCCAGCTGTGTCCTCTGAATTATTCCTGCACCACTTGCCCTGCACTACAAGTTCCACAACCACCATCATCACAATTAACACCTATAACTGCCCTGGGGCCTAGCTCTACCCGTAGAGAGCTGAAACACCTCTGCTGCGTCACCATCTGCCCCAGTGGACCTGAACCACAGCGTTGGCCATTTCCCTATTGCCGAGTACCACGGGTGGCATCACGTCACGAACTAAATCCCCATAATATGTGATGCCTTCACATCTGACACATATGGAGCAATATTGCAAGAGAGAATGGCAAATATTGTTAATTCTAGATGTGCCATGCTGGTAGAGATTCCTACCAAAAAGACTGAACTTTGTTATAAATTTAAAGGGAACTTCAGCAAAGTATAAGTTTAAGGGTATTCAACCACATTATTTTAGTTCTTTATTTTCTTTTTCAACTCATTCAACTCATAAAGATTTTGGTTTGTTTTTCAGTTGAATTGTCAAGTTTATGGGTAAAATTAAAGGTGGAAAAACTTCGGAAATTATTCTTTTTGGTATGATTTTTTACATGACAGTAATCTTTGCTTCAGATTTCCAAAGACATAAAGCGGTTAAAAAAAATCAATCTGACCATTTTTATGGCATCTTCCACTTGGAAGGAACCAGAAACTAAATAAAGAAGTCTATGGGGAGTATAAAAACACACAAACCAAAGAGGCCAGGCATTTCTTGTAGCATATTAAAAGGTAGTTTTTGAAGCAGGTTCCACTTAAAAAACTGGTGGGTTCGTCTGAGTTTAAAAGACGTTGTATGCACATGTACTAAGACATGACAACATCGGTGCAGGGAGGTGTTATATTCACCACTCATTCAAGTCAGGATCACAAGGCCTGGCATGGGGGCTAAAGGGTGCATCTTGTCCTCTGGTGCACAGTTGAAGATGGAAGGAGAATCTTGTGAAGGGACGGTAGTGGATGCCGGGTGCATTGCGGAACTGGACAGGAAATCCCTGGGACTGACGGAGCCAGTGAGAATAGGGATAGTCCAGGAAGAACGAATGGTAGGGCTGAAAATGTGTTGTGCCAAGGAAGTAAGAGATAAGAAATGTCATGCCCTATCTATCTGACATGTCACAATCTGATGAACTTGAACTGTCTAGATAACTTCTGCTTGCTGAAATAAACTTGGTGTTCCCTGATTTGGGTGCGGTGGCTCCTAAAGACAGAAGAATGGAGAGAGCGGAGACCTGCGGCCTGCAAGTGAGTATGATGCACCCAACACCTGACAGCACACTGAGGCTGGGACATGGTTTTCCTGTAAAGTGCCAGAGCATAACAGAACAGCAGCTCGATCATGATTACTGCTTTCAGCCACTTTACAAAATCAAAACTACATTGCACATCAATGCTGCAGCCAATCATGAGCTCATGAGCTCTACTGATGTAGACAGAATGGGCTGTCAAACTGGTGATGTGCACTGTTGCTGTGGCTTCACCATTGCAGCCAAAATAAAGACAGTAGCCTCGGACGAGTACCAATTCTTGACCCAAGGAGTTCCTGCTCTGTTTGCTATTGAACATATATAGAACTGTTTGCGGTCTATTAGTGTTAAATTGGAAAACCCCTTTAACATATGCCAAAAATGTGCCAAATATCTGTCACAAAGTAACCAATAGATGGTTTAAACATAAACTAGACAGTCTAAAAATGCACCAAATGTGTCAAACTGCAAAAGCCACTTTGATAAATTTGCATATTTCAAGACAGTAGGGGTGTTGTACTCACTACGGCATAGTACATATCATGCAGTTTCTGTAATGTTGGTTGACCACTGCATTTACACAAGATGTTAGAAGCAAATGCATGTTTCTTGGATTTCAGATAGCCAGATCCTAAATTATTCCAAGAAACGTGATCAACGGAGAGTAAAAGGGTTTACAGGTAGGTGGTGTTTCTTAGTTTCTTCTGTCGAAACCTGGATTACAGGAATGAATACCTGAAGAATGACGAGTGCAGCTTTGCACAAAAAACAATTTAAAATCTTTGATCCCGGTGTGCCGGCAACAGGCGACACATGCAACTGTCAAGGTAAGGATTACGCAGCAAAAATCTGAGGAATTAAGACATTCATATGCATCTCAGGAGACCATGCAACTATAAATTCTTACAGTGAAACATATAGAGGGGATAAAATCTACACATTTATAATGCAGACCACATTAAAGATCTGTAACAATACCTCTTTGAAAGAGTAATATAGTCCCTCACTGGAACGTAACACTGTTAACGAAATGATGATGCACCATTCCAGATGTATCGCATTATTGCAGCTTTGTATTACTGATTTTTTTCTTTTAATCGCTACATAATATGTAATATTACCAAAGGGAATTGGAATTCTAACATAACGATCTATGCTTATCATCAATGTGAAAAACTAACTGCGCCCTTAAAGTGTTTCCCAGTACTTTTATATTAATGGCCTATTCTTTATGATATTTCATCAATATCACATGGATGGGGGTGCAACACCCCTCACCGAACAGTTGTTTCCATTGCTGGAAGTGGCTGAGCGTGATCATTTGCAAAGCAGAACAGCATAGCTCCATCAACTGTATAGTGGCCAGAGAGGGGTACTGCAGATGTGGATGTGTAGTACCTGACTGTGGCCACTATACAGTTGATGGAGCTGTTCACACCCAACCGCCATCGGCGCCAGGAATAGCTGATCAGCAGAGGTGCTGAGTGTCATTCTCCCACCAATCTGATGTTGATATATGGTAAGAAAATGCCATCAATATAAATGTATTGGAAAACCACTTTAAATCGGCTTCACCACCTAGAGAAGCAGTTATTTAATTTCTTGAGAAAATTTCTACAATTAATTTCACATCAGTCTCACTGTTGAAACATTTGTCTTTGAAGAATTAGAATATTTTAAGCATATAGACATTGTGGGACACCTCTCTAGGATCTAGAAAGGAGAGCTGCTTTACAAAAGTATCTCTCTCTGGAAGACCATGTCTATTCATGCATTATAATAATCATTTTTTATTTCTATAGCACCAACATATTCCGCAGCACTTTACAATTGAGAGGTCACATGACAAGCAATATCAGACATTACAGAGTAACACATTCCGTATTTTCCGCTTTGTAAGACGCACTTTATTTCCCCCAAATTTGGGGGGGAAATGGGGGTGCGTCTTACAAAGCGGATATACCACTTACTGTTACAGGCTGGGATGAGGGGGTGTCCACCGCCGCAGTTGTCCGCTGCCGCGGTTGTCCGCCACCACTGCCACCCGCCACCACTGCCACGGTTGTCCGCTGCTGCCCTGGGTGGTGCTGGAGGCTCCGGTGCTGCGGGGGGCTCTGGCGACATTTTGTGAAAGACCAGAGCCCCCGGCAGTTCATCCACGCTTTCCTGTATGACTGACTCTGGGAAAATGGCCGCCGGAATCTCGGGAGATGAGATTTCAGGGCTGAGATCTCATCTCTCGAGATCTTGGTCCCAAGATCTCCATCTACGCATGCGCCGCCTCCCGGCGGCCATTTTCCCGAAGTCCACTGCACAGGAAAGCATGGACGAACTGCCGGGGGCTCTGGCCTTTCACAAAATGTCGGCAGAGCCCCCCAGCAGCACCGGAGACAGCCCTGCAGCAACGGAGACAGCCCTGCAGCAACGGAGCCCCCCTGCAGCACAGGAGCCCCCCTGCAGCACCGGAGCCCCCCTGCAGACCCCCTCATCCCAGCCTGCAGCACAGGAGCCCCCCTGCAGCACAGGAGCCCCCCTGCAGACCCCCTCATCCCAGCCTGCAGCACAGGAGCCCCCTGCAGACCCCCTCATCCCAGCCTGCAGCAATGCTCCACTCCTGCCTCCAGCAACGACCCTGGGACCCTGATCCACTGCAGCCACAACCCCTGGTAAGTAATAAGACGCATGGATTATAAGAAGCCCCCCCCAATTTATTAAAAAAAAGTTTTTTCCTATTTTTCTCCTCAAAATTTGGGGTGTGTCTTATAATCAGGAGCGTCTTACAAAGCGAAAAATACGGTATTTCTAAGACAAACCAAAAACCGAAACCCCACGAAAAGATAAAGCTTTATTACATATGCATTAAAAAGCACCAAAAATCTAAAATTGTGCATAGACAGGGTAATAGAATTTTTGTATTATTTGCATACAAATGCGTAATGAAGGCTGCAAAAAGAGAAAAGGAAAAATCTGTACATATATAACTATGTAGTGTATATTTTGGCCAAAATACTGAAGCTCGTAACCCGCTCCAAGGGTCCCCACACTTACGAGTCCTATCACTAAACTAAATAGCAAAGCCACTAAAGACTCAAGGTCTACGAAAATTCAATTTTCAACAGCAGAAAAAAAAAAAAAAAGGGGGTTACGAGCTTCCGTATTTTGGCCAAAATATCAACCAATACCTCACTATTTTTGTATATTTTTGCACTATATTTTTCAGGGTGCAGCCAAGCCCAAACACGTTCGGTCTCGCATGAGGGGTGTTCACACTGGGATGCATTGAGAGTGTGCTGGCCAGCCCGCCTAATCGAAAAGTAGGGGCGTGACTAATAGGCTGTGAACCAGACACTATGCAGTACCATTGTGTGAACAGTGCCCTATGTGGGCCTTTATTGTGCACTTGTATACTGGGCAGTCACCCCCTCCAGGAGTGGGTATGTGGTGAGTGGCTGTTGATCTGGTATTTTGCACCTGTGTTGCTAACATCTTGCTTTATGGGCTGGCTGCACCCTGCAGTGCATTTGTTCCAAGATCTGGGCAGGTAAGTGTTGCTGCCTTTTTTTTTTTTTCTGCTGTTGAAAATTGAATTTTTGTAGACCTTTAGTCTTTAGTGGCTTTGCTATTTAGTCCATCTGTGGATGAACGCACAGAGAAGAGGTAACGACAAGCATAGGGAGATGACTAAGAACTGTCCATAGAGTCCATACAAGGTCCAAAGCCAGTTGACACGATGTCAGAGCTCCCAGGGTCGCTACTCCATCTGTGGATGAACGCACAGAGAAGGGGTAACGACAAGCATAGGGAGATGACCAAGAACTGTCCATAGAGTCCATACAAGGTCCAAAGCCAGTTGACACGAGAGTCACCACCTGGCTTATCTGACCATCTCCATGGAACCAGGCGACCAGCGGGTCCCAACCCTGGCTTTCTCCAAACAGATCCATGGTTCAGAGATGGTCATTGGATCAGATCTGTGTCCTTCCAACCAGAGCCAAAAACCCCTGGGTTGTTTCTTATAGAATCATAGATCAGTGTCCCTCGTGATGGTGCCATGATGAATTGGCTCCAGTCCTTTCTCCTGTCTGTAGTGTGGTTTGCAGAATGTCCGTCTGGTAGCTCTGTATTACTTCAGTCTCCCAGGATGTGATCTCTGAGTCTGAGACGTCACCGCTGTGCTCTGCTTTACGGCCGGCCGGCGCTGACACATTCAGTGCAGGTTAGCTGCCGGCGGGGGAGGTGACAGACATCACAAGGTGAGTATGTAGTGTTTTTTTTTTACTTTTACAATGGTAACCAGGGTAAATATCGGGTTACTAAGCGCGGCCCTGCGCTTAGTAACCCGATATTTACCCTGGTTACAAGTGAACACATCGCTGGATCTGTGTCACACACACCGATCCAGCGATGACAGCGGGTGATCAGCGATGAAATAAAGTTCTGGACTTCTAGCTCCGACCAACGATATCACAGCGGGATCCAGATCGCTGCTGCGTGTCAAACACAACGAGATCGCTATCCAGGACGCTGCAACGTCACAGATCGTCGTCGTTCTCGCTGCAAAGTCGCTTAGTGTGAAGGTACCTTTACACAGTATGTTAGATAGTATATCAGTTAACAAGTCTGTCCTCTTGACCCACCAGACGCAAACACCCAAATTCACAAGCCAATATACAGACAAAAAGCCAGCTCCCCTGGTTTTTGCAAAAACATGGTTGTCTGGGAAATTAAGATACAATCTGGTTTCTTCACAGGGCTCCTTTAACACATACCATGATTCATGATGCTCAGATATAGCAGAGAAAAATATGTATAGTACAATGCCAAAGATTTCACTCACTTCTGACATTACATGAGTGATATCTATTGAAAATTATACCATAGCTCAGAAACTGGTGATTCCACGAAGAATGACTGCAGACTTTTCTTTTTAGACCGGAAAGTATAGTCCCTCATACAATGTTATGAGCACAACATAGTACTCTATACAGTATTATGAGCATGACATAGTCCTCCATACAATGTTATAGGCACCACATAGTCCTCCATACAGTATAATGAGACCCATATATTGCTCCATATGGAATAATTGGCCCCATATGGCGCTCTATACAGAATAATAGACCCCATAAATTGCTCCATACAGAATAATGGACCCTTTATAAAATGATCTATACAGAACAATGGACTCCTTATAATGCGCCAATACAGAATGGACCCCATATATTGTTCCATACAGAATAATGGATCCCTTATAATGCTCCATACACAATGGATCCCATGTAATGCTCCACACAGAATAATGGTCCTCATTAGTGTTGAGCGATACCGTCCGATACTTGAAAGTATCGGTATCGGAAAGTATCGGCCGATACCGGCAAAGTATCGGATCCAATCCGATACCGATACCCGATACCAATACAAGTCAATGGGACTCAAGTATCGGACGGTATTCCTGATGGTTCCCAGGGTCTGAAGGAGAGGAAACTCTCCTTCAGGCCCTGGGATCCATATAAATGTGTAAAAGAAAGAATTAAAATAAAAAATATCGCTATACTCACCTGTCCGACGCAGCCTGGACCTCAGCGAGGGAACCGGCAGCGTTGTTTGTTTAAAATTCGCGCTTTTACTTGGTTACGTGAAGTCCCGGCTTGTGATTGGTCAGGGCGGCCATGTTGCCGGGACGCGGACCAATCACAGCAAGCCGTGACGAAATTACGTCACGGCTTGCTGTGATTGGTCCGCGTCCCGGCAACATGGCCGCCATTAACAAATCACAAGCCGTGACGTCACGGGAGGCTGGACACGCGCGCTTTTTAAAAAGCGCGCGTGTCCAGCCTCCAGTGACGTCCCGGCTTATGATTGGTCACGGCGCCATGTTGCCGGGACGCGGACCAATCACAGCAAGCCGTGACGAAATTACGTCACGGCTTGCTGTGATTGGTTAATGGCGGCCATGTTGCCGGGACGCGGACCAATCACAGCAAGCCGTGACGTAATTTCGTCACGGCTTTCTGTGATTGGTCCGCGTCCCGGCAACATGGCGCCGTGACCAATCACAAGCCGGGACGTCACGGGAGGCTGGACACGCGCCCATTTTAAAAAGCGCGCGTGTCCAGCCTCCCGTGACGTCACGGCTTGTGATTGGTTAATGGCGGCCATGTTGCCGGGACGCGGACCAATCACAAGCCGTGACGTCACGGGAGGCTGGGCACGCGCGCTTTTTAAAATGGGCGCGTGTCCAGCCTCCCGTGACGTCCCGGCTTGTGATTGGTTGCGCCGCGGTCAACCAATCACAAGCCGGGAGGCTTGTATAATACATCAGCTGAGAGGTGATACATGGGAATGTGAGACACATCCTGCAAATTCGACCAAACTTATTATGCAATAATTGATGTTTTGACAACATTGGCAGTTTCCCCTTGTTTGGTTTAGTTCATCCTCACTCATTTTGTGCGCCGCGGTCAACCAATCACAAGCCGGGAGGCTGGACACGCGCGCATTTTAAAATTTTAAAATGGGCGCGTGTCCAGCCTCCCGTGACGTCCCGGCTTGTGATTGGTTGCGCCGCGGTCAACCAATCACAAGCCGGGAGGCTGGACACGCGCGCATTTTAAAATTTTAAAATGCGCGCGTGTCCAGCCTCCCGGCTTGTGATTGGTTGATCGCGGCGCAACCAATCACAAGCCGGGACGTCACGGGAGGCTGGACACGCGCCCATTTTAAAATGCGCGCGTGTCCAGCCTCCCGTGACGTCACGGCTTGTGATTGGTTGCGTCTCCCATGTGACTGCGACGCAACCAATCACAAAGCCGGGACGTAATTTTAAAATCCTTAAGGACCTGAAATTACGTCACGGCTTGCTGTGATTGGTTGCGTCGCCCATGTGACTGCGACGCAACCAATCACAACGCCGGAACGTAATTTTAAAATCCTGAAGGACCTGAAATTACGTCACGGCTTGCTGTGATTGGTTGCATCCCGGTCACATGGGCGGCACGCAACCAATCACAAGCCGGGACTCACGTAAAGGAAAGAAAATCGCGAATTTTAAACAAAGAACGCTGCCGCTTCCCTCGGTAAGGTGCAGGCTGCGTCGGAGAGGTGAGTATAGCAATATTTTTTATTTTAATTCTCTCTTTTACACATTTTTACATTAATGTTGTTTCGATACCGATACCCGATATCACAAAAATATCGGATCTCGGTATCGGAATTCCGATACAGCAAGTATCGGCCGATACCCGATACCTGCAGTATCGGAATGCTCAACACTAATTTTTACATTAATGTTGTTTCGATACCGATACCCGATATCACAAAAATATCGGATCTCGGTATCGGAATTCCGATACAGCAAGTATCGGCCGATACCCGATACTTGCAGTATCGGAATGCTCAACACTAGTGGGGGCCACTATCATCTTTGGGGAATTTCTCTAGAGGTAAGCCAGGTCTGTTCCTTCCTCTTCCAGGCGTAGTTAGTTCTCCGGCTGGCGCATGGCATCTAGGCAGCCGTAGGAATGCTTCCTGGCTACTGTTAGTTGTGTGGTAGATTTAGGTCACGGTCAGCTTGAGTTTCCATCACCCGAGAGCTAGTCTGTTATTTTTGTGTTTCTGATGTTCCCATGCCATTGGGGAATCATGACACTGTAGTTTAGGACTTAGGCCATAAGATAGGTAGGATAAGGTAGTGACTAAGTTAGATAGTGGTGTAAGGGTAAGGTATGTGTTAATGTTTGGGACTAGCCATAGTGGGAGGGGCCCAATCCTAGAGAAAGTGACTGCTTTCTGTAGATAGTGAAATAAGGACACGATCACGATCCAGTAGGAAATGTCTGTGAGAAGTGCTGCCACTGAGGAGACTAAGGACATGGGAGTAGTGTGACCTGGAATTGACTGAATAGACAGAGTGGCCTTTTACCTTAAAGGAGTCCTTGGACAGGACAACATGTCACAAGAAACCTTGAGCTTGCTAAACGCCCGAAGGTAATGGACCTAAACAGGACTGACTTTGTGGGACTAGGGGGACTAATGGAACCACTAGTGGGTAGCCCTGAGTGGTAGATCCAGGGCGCTAGCAGTGGAAGACATAGGACGCAGAACCACTGAGCAGATAGAGAGACCTGATGATCAGGACTGTGGTGACAAGCTAGGCTGTGACAAAATACGGTGAAACAGTCTACTTCACCGGCCCTGGAATAGACTACAGTGGAAGGATACTGTGTGTGCGTAAAAATGCTTTACACTTTGAAAGAAACATCCATAAGACTTTGTATCCACTACCCCTTGTTCATAACCCTTACCAAATTACCATACAGTAAAGACTGTGTTTTAGAACGGGAGTCTCCTTTATTGAACTTCAAAACCTATGATCCTGTTCGGCCAAAACCACTGCTACAAATACTGGTTCTGGTACAGAGTGCACATTATGGAACATAAGACATGACAGACAGTGGTACTGGTTCAGGTGACGCCGGAGCAGCTATAGAATCTGGTACCACTAGTGCAGCTTTAGGTTCAGGTACCACCGAAGCGGTTTCATGCTCAGGTACCGCCGGAGCTGTTTCCGGCTCAGGTGCTGTCAGAGCAGTTTCAGGCTCAGGTACGGCTATAGCGGTTTAAGGCTCAGGTAGTACGGGTAACAGAAACAGGTTCTGGATTAAACAACACAGGTTTCAGGGACAGGTTCAGGTTCAGACAATATGAGACTTAAGGACAAGGACCTGGCAACTTACTAGTTCCATAAACTAAGTACAGAACTACAGGGGTTGCTCAGGAATCTCCCTACTTGGGAAGGTGCCTTATATACCTGATGTCTCCCAGTTATTGGCTGGGGACATTTCCAAACTGCGAGCGCTGTCCCTTTGAGAAATGGGGAGCACGTTCACTAGGTGCGCCACTGGGAGACTAGTGCTTTGTGTGCAGGCCCAGAGATTCAAGAAGCCACGGCATGGAATAGGAACACTGCCGTGTGGCCGGGATGGTATGTATGTGAGTGTCCCTGCTGGGAGGAGGGAGAGGAACCACTCAGGAATGCCGGCATTGGCATTACACAGAGAATGTCCTAGGATTGGAGTTTTTCTGGAATATACATAATGTCACAAAATTAAAATGGTTTTAAAGAGAACTTGTCAGCAGGTTGTTCCTTTGTAATCTGAGGACAGCATGTTGAAAGGGTTAAAACACTGAATTCAACGATATGTCACTTATCAAGCGGTGTGCTGTTATTTACTTACAGTGGAGGTATTATCACTAGGACATTATCATTGCTGTAACTAGCTGGCTCATGAGCAGCTGTCAGACCACACCCCTTCTCTGATAAGCAGCCAACTGTCTATAAACAATGTACACAGAAAGCTCTGGTGTGGGCGGGGTTAGCTTTCTCAGCTCTCCTTCACCATACATCTAAGAATTCTGACTGTATCACAACGGCTGCACCCAGTAAACTAAATGATACATAGTTGGAATCAGGGTCTCTTAGTCTATATTATGCTCCTCTCAGATGAAGTAGCAAAAAGGAATAAAGATAAGATGATGAAAAGATTTTTTTTTAAATGGAGAGTGTTCATAGAATCGTTATTGTCTACTGGGGAAATTCAGGAGATAATGAGGTCTTTTGTTAACTCAGATTGGTATTTGTTAGAAGACTTAAGTGGTAGTATGAGTAAAATAAAATTTGTCACATGATAATTGCATCAGATGTTGTTTGTTCAGGATTTGATTGTCGGACTACAATCATTGAAGCTGGATAGATGTGGACATTAGGGTTTATGTTATTAGTATTTGTGTTAAAAGACTAACGATTGTTTTGTTTTTTGTGTTACAATCTAAAACAACATTTGCAGTATGTATTTTGCTTACTTGTTTGAAAAAACAAAACAATAAAAAATGATGTTTTAAAAAAGATTGAAATGAATTAATTTTTTTTCTTTAACTGTTTTAAATTGTGAAAAATAGGTTAGGCTGTAGACACAAGCTGCACATCTCGGGAACCTGTGACCTATCAAAAAAAAGGTGTTTTCCCATTTATGTAAGAGATGACGTTTGCTAGGAAATAACATCAATGGGGATCCAATTGCTAGAGCCATCACTGATCCTCAGAATTAAAGGACACACTAGGGGTTAGTTTACCACTGCAGTGCCCTCAATGTTTTTCTCTGCACACAATGCTCCAAGCCTATCATTGTGCAAGGAACTTCAGTATAGCCCCATTCAGTTGATTGGAGCTGGCCTGCAGTTCTCTGCATGGTTGAGGCCATGGAAGTGCCACTGTGCAGGGCAGAACATTAATTATTATTCAACTTAATGCCCCCATAATCGTTAGATTAATGTTGGTCATACCCCCTGCTATGTCTAATAATGTGTATGGGGACCCGGATGGGAAAGATGTCAATCAGGCATGTCTGATTTTGGACTGTCAATCACTTTTTTCTCCTGGGGAGAGATGTCTGTTGGCGGATTTCTCAAAGAGAAAACAAGACTGCTCAGCCAAACGAGCGCTCCTGTGTAGAATAAAGTTGGCAGAGACTACTTTCGGCTGAATTTTCGTTTGAAGCTTCGTTCGCCCCTGACAGCCATTCATTGTGTATGTCCGGCTTTACTGTCTGTGTAGCAAGGTGGCAAGGGGTGGTAGTCGTGGGCGAGTTCACTAAGCAACAGTCAGTGAGCAGCCCGGCAACTTGTACATGAAAATATAAATAAAGTCCCTTGTACTGCATGTGCAGCATGCACCACAGCACACTCACAGGCTCTGTCAGATTCCCCTCAGCTGCTGCCATGTCGGCTCTGCACTTATGAACTCCACAAATCACTTCAGAGACTAGGTCTTTTTCCAACAGCTTAACTTTACTAGACAGCAGCATATTCATCTCAGACAGCACAGTTCAAACATAGAGACATCTTTTTATCTACATTCTTTACATCAGCAGCACAGTTCACACAGGGCAACGTTTCCTGTGCTTTCCCTTCCTCTGCCATATGGGCAGACTCTAGTATCTCTGTCATTTCTCTCTCTTTAATCTCAGCATTCATGACCATACCTCTAGCTAGACTCTGTCCTGTCTGCATTTTCCTTTCCTCTGCCATCCAGGCAGCATCTTTGGACAGTTCGTGTCCCATCTGTACCTTCAGTATCACCAGCTCCCTGTCAGCCCCTTGTCCTGTTCCAACAGGAAAAGGTGCTGGGAATGCCATCTCAGCTGCTCTCACCCTGTTCTTAGACCCTGGATCCTTCTTGGGGATGATCCTGTTGAGCTGTTGCCCGACTGCCCTATTCTTCAGCCAGGGGGCCCTTTACTGCCATCTGCAGACTTATCCTCCACAGCCTGTAAAGGCCCCGTCTCACATAGCGAGATCGCTAGCGAGATCGCTGCTGAGTCACTAGTTTTGTGATGCAACAGCGACCTGAGTAGCGATCTCGCTATGTGTGACACGTACCAGCGACCCGGCCCCTGCTGTGAGATCGCTGGTCGTGTCGGAATGGCCTGGACCGTTTTTTGGTCGTTGAGGTCCCGCTGACATCGCTGAATCGGTGTGTGTGACACCGATCCAGCGATGTCTTCACTGGTAACCAGGGTAAACATCGGATTACTAAGCGCAGGGCCGCGCTTAGTAACCCGATGTTTACACCCTGGTTACCAGCGTAAATGT
This sequence comes from Ranitomeya variabilis, assembly GCF_051348905.1. Classification (NCBI taxonomy): domain Eukaryota; kingdom Metazoa; phylum Chordata; class Amphibia; order Anura; family Dendrobatidae; genus Ranitomeya; species Ranitomeya variabilis. Next base: position 60,315,987 of record NC_135238.1, read on the forward strand.
AAAAAAAAACAAACAGTACATACTCACCATCTGATGTCCGTCAGGTCCCTTGCCGTCCGCTTCCTGCTCTGAGTGCCGCCGTACAGTGAGAGCGCAGCACAGCAGTGACGTCACCGCTGCGCTCTGCTCTCACTGTACGGCGGCTCAGTCAGAGCAGGAAGCAGACGGCAAGGGACCTGACGGACACCGAAAGGCGAGTATGTACTGTTTGTTTTTTTTGGTAACCAGGGTAAACATCGGGTTACTAAGCGCGGCCCTGCGCTTAGTAATCCGATGTTTACCCTGGTTACCCGGGTGCTGCAGGGGGACTTCGGCATCGTTGAAGCCAGTTTCAACGATGCCGAAGTCGTTCCCCTGATCGTTGGTCGCTGGAGAGAGCTGTCTGTGTGACAGCTCCCCAGCGACCACACAGCGACTTACCAACGATCACGGCCAGGTCGTATCGCTGGTCGTGATCGTTGGTAAATCGCTATGTGAGACGGGGCCTTAACTGTCTCACTGTATGCGTTCTGCCCCTTGGGCAGATTGCCCGGTTGTTCACCAGAACCAGGAAGTGTCTATCCTATATCCCCCTGCTCTGTGCTGTTCTGCTCTGTGCCCCTCACATCTACTTAATTCATTGCTGCCTGTGCCTAATCTAATACTCTTAACTATCCTATTCTCTATCTCTAATGTGCCCCCTCTATTCTAATCCCCTTATGGTCCTATACTGTCCCTAAGCTTACACACAGTATATAACAAATGCATCACATTACAATACATGACACACATTAATGAACATTAGGGAACCGCACAGTACATTAGCATTATTGAACATGAATAACTGTCAGGGTGCCGAACGTGATTGTCGGAACAGTGTCCAAGGGAGAGGAGGCACGTGAGGTTCCCCGCCACCTCCTTACACCTGCATGACGACATTAGAGAACCCCCTGAGTAGGCTGATAAATGCTTTCTGTAAGTAGGGTGTAACGAAGTAAACCTGGTCAGCTGTTGTAGAAAATATTTCCTTCTGGAAACATTTGTGTGCAGGTAAAGCAATTAGAATATAGCGCATGACTATGAAATGCTCTGCAGAGACTTGTATAATTAGCTAAATGTAACGTTAAGGCTAATTAGCTTCAAAAGCTGCATGTAGTAAGGGCTGAATTAATAAGATGTAAGGTATGTGTATGACTAGGAGATCTACATAAGATAATTAGCTCTCAGTTAATCAGGTCGGATAGTTTTGTCAAATTAATACTCCTTTACCTTGGGATGCCAGTATTCTGAATGTAGTAATTATATATGAGGGTCATGTAAACTGGTCATTTAAAGGCCAAGTTTTCCAGTTTCTGGAAAGGTCATTTGAAAGATATCATATATTTTCATAAATGAGCCAAACAGATTTTCTTGCATAATGATATAAATCTCTATTTTCCATGGAAAAGTTTTTGCATACATAATGGTACTATGAAATATTAACGTATTCTTTGCCTTGAAAAATTTATTGTGTCCATATAATTTGTGCTGTGTTCCTCTTTAATTTTCTGTGTGACCAAATCCAAATGATTGCTTATAGACTTAATTTATGGGTTTTACCTTTTAGAATACAGAATGTAGTCCCTTTTTCTATAGGCTGAAAGCTGATTATCCATTCATTGGTCTTCAAATTCAATTTAGGGCAGTAGCGAATGTTATTCTTGCAGGCTTTAGCCTAAGGCTCCTTTCATATTGGGTTTTTGCCCACAGTCAGTAGTCCCGACGGGGCTTGCACCCAAACCTCCCATAAAACATGATTCGGGCATATGCCCCGGCAGCATATGGAGGAGGAGAGGTCAGATTTAAGACCAAATGGGACCACTGAACGTGGGCAAGAACCCAATGTGAGAGGAGCCTTACTTAGACACAATAAATAACTTGCAGTCACTTGCTTCTTAAACAAATAATAATCATAAAAAAGAACAGTAAGAAGTTAGGCGGAATTCACACATTCATTGCATCCATCTTTGTGCTGTTTTAAAACTGGATCTTTGAGTCCGGTCCATAAGACTCTGAGCAATTCCTATTCTCATCCATTTTGCAGAGCAGACCCGGACCATTAAAGACTAGTGATCCGTGAATGAAAAACAGTACTTCTTACATAGGCTTAGATTAGGCCACAGAGAACCATGTCAAGAGGTTGACAGCTAGCTATAATAAGTGTTGCAAGTGACAGTCCTTTGTTGTAAATACCATCTGCATATGTTTGTTCTACCAAATCTTTACCTCTTAGAAGATTGGTGGAACCACCAAGCCCATTGCCTCCTGAAAAACTCTGCAACCATCAAGCTTGCTTGCTTCTTTGTGTGCAAAGCTACTCTTGAGCTGTCTCCATTATTTGTCTGCATTCCTTCTGCCATCCCCAAAATGAGGAACAACTCTACCACTGAGACCATTTTATCCTATATTTCTTAAAAGAAATCCGTATCCAGGTTTTTGCCATCTGTGAGCAGATTTTGATTCCAGTTATGTGTCGTTTACTGGGCTGCCTGCTGTAGTTTAAATAAAATCATTGAGAGTGCTATTGTGTATACTTAGAGACTAGATGCCTGGGGCGCTCTATGTTTTCATGGTGTTATGTGTATGAACATAACAAAAGTACTTATGGCCAGTTTTGAACTTAATCCATTGTGATGGAATGAAAGCAGTCTGTGTGCCAGCCATTGGACCCAAAAGATGTTGATCCCAAGAGTTGTTTGTCCCCCGTGTTGTCAAAGCAGATAGTGATTGCTCCAGACAATATATAATACGCAATCACTAATATCTTAAGAATCAATACAATTAGAACATCAGAAAGGTGGCAATGAGCTGAACCCCTTTGCACTCCTTAAAGGATATCTCCAGGACTTTTAAAAAAAGGTGCCTAAGCACTAAAAGGCATGTAGTTGCTAGCAGAGGCAATTACCTGCCTGTCGTAACCCACGCCGGTCATTGACCGCTCCTGCCGGAGATTCAGCTGCTCCCTGTCAACAGAGCAGCAGTTGCCCCTCCTGTTGACAGGACGGGACTATTGGTGTCATACTGATTGACAGCCAGCTTCCCCAAATTAGGCAGTGGAGAACCAAATGTCAGTGGGCATGAATCCAGTAGTCCTGCACTGTCAACAGGAAATTAAACTGCCACTCGGTTGACGTGACCTATGTTGACGTGAAGTCTGTGACACCTCTGTGCCAGCGTAGAACGACGCTGGACACAAAAGGCAGGTAGGCACTTTTTTTTTAAAGTCCCAGGTATCCCCTTTAAACATAAAAAAGTAATGATTTGTTTCACTGTCATAACACAAGGAACAAGTGTTATGGGCAAACACTTGGCAAATGAGGTTTAATGTAGATAAATGTAGAGTAATGCAGCTAGAACGGAGTAATCCTATTGCTGCATATACAGTAAATGGGAGTATGCTCGGGACTACAGAATGGAAGGACTTGGGTATTCTGGTTACAAGTAGGCTGAGCAGCAGCACTCAATGTCAAGCAGCATAGGGTGTATAAAAAGAAAAAGAAAATCCTGTGAACCCAACGTATTCTAATTTGTTACCCCTTGTGAGGCCACATCGAGAATACGAGATCCAGTTTTGTGGTCCACATTTTCAAAAGGATAGAAGTTAGAGGTGGGAAAAGTTGGGCTTGTTTAGCTTAGAAAAAAGACGTCTAAGAGAAGACCTTATTTATATTTATAAATACATGTGTTGTGAATACAAAGGACTGGTACATGACTTATTTCTTCCAAAGACCATACTAAGGGGGGCACTGATTATGGGTGGAAGAAAGGCGATTCCAGCAGCTAAATAGGTGAGGGTTCTTTACAGTTAGAGCAGTCAGGCTGTGGAATTCCCTACCACAAGAGGTAGTAATGGCGGACACTATAACAGCTTTTAAAAAAGGGCTGGATGATTTCCTCAATACACATAACATTGTGGATTATAGATAATTTAGTGACAAAATGTATAATTGGTGGAGAAAGGTTGAACTTGATGGACTTAGGGTTTTTTCAACCTATTACCTATGTACACAGGTGATGATATGGCACATCCACTTATAACTGAAAAGTAGACACATTTTATTGTATAGGCTTCCAAGGCAAAACATAAAGAAAACCAATGAAAACAATGCACAAGATACACTGTAGTTCTGCTCCTATAATGGAGCAGAACAGAAGAAAACATTAGCGCAGATGTATGTGAACAATCCCTTAAGTCTCCAAAATCTCCTCTGTTTTCAATTACACAGGCAATCATGTATTAGAATATACACATCTACCAAAATTGCACACTGTTAAAAAAAAGTGATTACAAGGGTCTCAAAAAAAAAGTAAGAGATTTAAAATAGTCACAAAATAAATAAAAGTAAAACAAATGGTATGCAGACACTTATCGGCCAGATGGAGGCCAACCAGATCACATTTTAGCATCCAACTGGCAAATTGGGGTGTGTGGGAACGTTACAGTTCTGATGGGAAAAGCTTCTGACGTGTACTGTATGCTAAGTTCACAGAAACAGTGTGCACCTTGCCTTATTTATAAGACTTGTGTGCGGCTAGCTTTACAACCGTCAGTGAAGGGCTCAGGGTGTTCGGCATTGGCTTCATTTCCTAACTCTATTTGTATGTAAAAGTGAATTAGTACTCAGAACCTTTATTCAGTCACTATACAATCTGCAGTTCCCATTTCATAAAGCAGTTTAACAACCGTGAAAAAAATACGTTTTTAATATAATTTAAATTGTAGGTTCAAAGTTAAATGTGAAAGCTATTAATATACTAAGCAGAATTACTTTTAAATTCAGATTCTACAATATTGCCGCATTACACTGGTTTATATTTAATAGTTGGCAGAGCTTTAATTTCGTGGTTTGGAGGCCAGCCGCGTTGACTTGTTTCTGGCTAAAAACAATTGACTTCTTAAGGCCCCGTCTCACATAGCGAGATCGCTAGCGAGATCGCTGCTGAGTCACAAGTTTTGTGACGCAACAGCGACCTCCATAGCGATCTCGCTATGTGTGACACGTACCAGCGATCAGGCCCCTGCTGCGAGATCGCTGGTCGTGTCGGAATGGCCTGGACCTTTTTTTGGTCGTTGAGGCCCCGCTGACATCGCTGAATCGGTGTGTGTGACACCGATCCAGCGATGTCTTCACTGGTAACCAGGGTAAACATCGGGTTACTAAGCGCAGGGCCGCGCTTAGTAACCCGATGTTTACCCTGGTTACCAGCGTAAATGTAAAAAAAAACAAACAGTACATACTCGCCTTCTGATGTCTGTCAGGTCCCTTGCCGTCTGCTTCCTGCTCTGACTGAGCCGCCGTACAGTGAGAAGTGAGAGCACAGCAGTGACGTCACCGCTGCGCTCTGCTCTCACTGTACGGCCGGATCTCAGTCAGAGCAGGAAGCGGACGGCGAGGGACCTGGACACCGAAAGGCGAGTATGTACTGTTTGTTTTTTTTGGTAACCAGGGTAAACATCGGGTTACTAAGCGCGGCCCTGCGCTTAGTAACCCGATGTTTACCCTGGTTACCTGGGTGCTGCAGGGGGACTTCGGCATCGTTGAAGACAGTTTCAACGATGCCGAAGTCGTTCCCCTGATCGTTGGTCGCTGGAGAGAGCTGTCTGTGTGACAGCTCCCCAGCGACCACACAGCGACTTACCAACGATCACGGCCAGGTCGTATCGCTGGTCGTGATCGTTGGTAAATCGCTTAGTGAGACGGGGCCTTTAGTATGGAGTTTGGATAATGAGACAAGTGAGATTGGCTTTGTTCTGAGCTTGAAGGCCAGGACTTACAGAACAGACCTGCTGTATCTCTTTCCATTAATTAGAAATACAATTGACACCTGCCCCAAACTACAGTCAAGTTCAACTTGAAATTGAGAAGGCAGCTTCAATCATCTAATGTAGCAATGAAATGAAGCATGGCAAATGTGGATTACACATCAAACATGATGTGGTGCAAGAGGAGTTTTTTCATGTCTAGTTGTACAAGTGTCAGATATATAAAGCTTATCAAGTTTTATTCACATAATAGGCATTTAAAGAATGAAGTAAATCAGCAGAAAGGAATTGTAGACTTTCCACTAAGTACTTTTTCTGTACACTCTGACAAAGAATGTGAGGCCGATACATACCATTTTTACGAACTGTTCCAATGCTGTGTAACATACTTTTCCATCCCGCTTCCGCACCAGGTACTACTGTCAGCAAGGGCGTAACTACAATAGGTGCAGGGGTTGCAGTCACCCCCGGTCCCTGAAGCCTGAAAAGTCACATTGACCTACATAGAAAGACCTATGTAATTAAAGACTTGCTAAAATTGGGGGCCACATTTGAGCTTTTGAATTTTGGGCCCATGAGCATCAAGTCACGGCACTATCAGACACACCGCCGTTGCATTCATAGTGGCAGCACGGACAGTAGAGGTGGCGCCTCCGGTGATGCTTGGAGATGTTTACTCACCAGCTAATGCGATTGACAGTGTTGTGAGCGTTAGGGATGGTCTTGTTGGTCTGGAAATCAGTAGACGGTGAGGGGGTTTGGATGTTAATGGCAGTTCACAAGACTCTACTTATATCTCAGTATTCCTATTGACATTATCAGTTGCATTTATTGCTACCCTGGTGCACTATTATTAGGATTTACTGCGTTTGTGACAGTATTTCTGTTTAACCGTTCAACGTTCTTCAGAATTGACCTTTAGACTGCTTGACCACCCTCTTTGCCTAGTATTGCTTGACTCTCTAAATTTTTATCTGGTTTCCCTAAACTGTGTTTTTTGGCTCAATTTTGTTCATGCCCCTGGTCTTTCTGATTCTAATCTAGATTAGGATAATTGTGGGAAATTTCTGCTCTGCTTAATCACTAGAATTCCAGAATTATTAGTACATGTGGCTTTATTATTCTACGCGTTTCAGAGTTCAAGACTCCTTCATCAGGAAACACCTAGTGAAGGAGTCTTGAACTCTGAAACGAGTAGAATAATAAAGCCACATGTACTAATAATTCTGGAATTCTAGTGATTGAGCAGCGCAGAAATTTACCACAATTATTCCAATCTGTATCTAAAGGCTGGTCCTTCCTGGACTCTTGGAGCAAATCCTTTCACTGCTTCAACTCAGCTACATCTGGTGAGTGCAATCTTATGGATTAGCCTTTGAACCTTCTCAGATAAGACACTATTTGTGCTCTTTCCTTCAACAGTTTTCATATGATTCTAATCTAGTACATTTACATTCACTTTTAGCTTGCTCCACCAGCCAGCAGCAGGATTGCCAACTTTAATTTTTCCTGGACAGCTTATCCAAAAATCATGGACAGCCAACATTTTTGCAGACATACTCAATCAAACATAATAAATTATTAAGACTTTAAGTGATATTTGTCAGCAGCCCATAATTCTGAAACAAAGACATTAACTGCATTCACCGTGAACTGTAAAATGATGATTATTACAGCCATAAGAACTTGTACAAGTTTCTCCAACCTCAAGAAAAATCACACAGTCACATCAAATTTTTCTTTCTGGACAGGGGAAAAAACTGTCCTATTTTTACAGACTGTCCAGGAATTTCTGAAAGGTTGCCAACCGTGGCCAGCAGCTACTCCATGGACTCAACCCAGGGATCCCCACAGTGAAAGCCAGATTGCTGTAGGGGTGAAAGAGTGATATAGTATATTTGTTTTTCCTAATAAAAAAAATACCAAACTATAAGGGATCTAATATCTCATAGGGTGGTTGGGTAATTTTCAGGTGCTTTTCTGACACTGAAAATATCTGGAAAGATACTCCTTTGAGAATGTAAAGGAAGTAGTTAAGCCCTAATTTGTATTAGACTGTGGGTACTGCATTAGACAAAGTACAGTTTCTAAATAATGTTCGTAATGCTCACGAACATTGTCCACATACCATTAAAAGTTGACACACATTAACATCCTATATCAACTACATAATAGCCTCTGAATAATACTGCCATTTATTTCCAAAATAGGGCTAAGTTTAACATTCCTCCCCTTCTTCCTAGAGACATACTGTTTTTTTCAGTCTTCATAGCCATATTGGGCTTCTTTTCTGCAGGATGAGTTGTACTTTTGAATGACGTCATTCATTTTATTATGTGATGCATTGGAAAGCGGGAAGAAAATTCCAAGTGTGATGAAATTGTATAAAAAAGTGCAATTTCATCATTTTTGTTTGTTTTTTTTATTTACCATATTCACTATACGGTAAAACTAACCTGACAATATGATTCTCCAAGTCAGTTCGATTACGCAAATACTAAACAAGTACATATCTTTTTAATTTAAGTGGTGAAAAAAAAATTGGGAAATATGCAAAAAAGAAAAAAACCTTTTTCAAGACTTAACACTTTCAAATTTTGGGATATGGGGTTGTGAGAGGGTTTATTTTTGTACCCTGAACTGATGTTTTTACTGATACAATTTTGGTGTAAATTCGATGTTTTGATCCCCTCTTATTGCATTTTATTGCAATGCTTCAGCAGCCAAAAAACTATAATTCTGGCATTTTGATTCCTTTTCTCGTTACGCCGTTTACCGATCGGATTAATTCATTTTATATTTTGATAGATCCAACTTTTACTAATACAGGAATCCCAAATATGTGTATTTTTTTTTTAAATTGTTTTATTTTCAATGGTGCAAAAACTTTTTTCTTTTTTTTCTTTTTTAAGTTTTTAACTTTTTGCTGTATTTAATAGTCCCCTTTGGGTATTTGAAGCTGCACACAAATCACAATCTCCTATAAATGCCAGATACAGGATGGCTTTAACAGGAGAACAGTCATGACAAGCACAGAGGTCTTCAGTAGACCTCCGACTATTATAGTTACCCATTAGCGCCCCACAATCATGTCACAAGCGTGCCGATGGGCACGTGGAATGACGGGCTCCCTGTCAGCATGTGTTAGATGCTGCTGTCAGAGTTGACAATGGCATATAACAGGTTAACAGCTGTGGGCGGAACTCCACGTCACCCATGGTTGTTAGAGGCACATGATAGCTAATTAAATCAGCCATCATCTGCCAGCAAAGGCAGGGACACAACATATGAGCTAACTGTAACGTCATATGTTGTGAAGGGGATAAAGGAAATCTGTCAGTGGAATTTCACTATATGCACATACAACTGTTAGGCCGGGGTCACAATTGCGTGTGTGATGCGAGAACCTTGCGCGAGTCTCTTGCTTCAAGTCCCGGCACTGCCGTAGCGTGTGGCTGCATATAAATACATGTAGCCGCACTCTTCGCTCCCGAGTGTCGGCGGCAATGCCGGGACTTGATGTGAGAGACTCGCATCACACTCGCAAGTGTGACCACATCCTTATAAAGACTAGTCCAACCATACCTTTAGCTAGCCAATCTGTTCTTCAGTTACCAAGAAATCTGCATTTGAATGGAAATGCAAATAAGACTTAAGTGCAAAAATACTGAACACAATACTAAAAGCAAAAATACTGACCACAAAGATCAAACTAAATTATGTATTGAGGTACTATCTAAAAAAATTATATATTGTGTGTCTTCCCTACTGTACTTTATGTAAGGAAAGATATGTGGTAATTATTACCATGACTAGCCTGACCAATGTCTCCAAAAGCAACATCAGGCCTTACTTGGATGATTCCCAAGTCAATAGTATAATTAACTTCAAAGATTTGGAAATCTTAACTTTTTGGACAACACGTCTCATTACATCTAGAAAAAAGTAAATGCGATACTCCACAGTAAAAACATAACTGGTACAGTCACATATAGCTGTGGCGATAGTATAATGGCACGAGGATGCTGTGTTCCTAAAAACTCATCATTAAGAAAGTCTGATCATCTTCCAGCAACCAAATGTAAAACTGAAAAAAAAAATGTCTGTGCAGCAAAACAAAACACTCAGGCAAGCTTAACCCCTTAAGGACCGAGCCACTTTGTAGGTTTATGACCAGGCCTAAGGCCTAATTTTTTTAATCACGACCACTGTCAATTTATGAGGTAATAAATCTGGAACGCTTCAACAGATCCCGCTGATTCTGAGATTGTTTTCTTATGACATATTGTACTTCATGACAGTGGTAAAATTTCTTTGATATGACTTGCGTTTATTTGTGAAAAAAATCATAAAATTGGCAAAAATGTTATGCCCTTAAATCAGAGAGTTATGTCACACAAAATAGTTCATAAATAACATTTCCCACATGTCTACTTTACATCAGCACAATTTTTGAAACATAATTTTGCTTCTGTTAAGAAATTATAAGGATTAAAACTTGATGAGCAATTTCTCATTTTTACAACAAAATTTACAAAACCCTTTTTTACAGACCACATCACATTTGAAGAGACTTTGTGGGGTTTATATGACAGAAAATAGCTAAAAGTGACACCATTCTAAAATCTTAACCCCTCGACGTGCTCAAAACCACATTCAAGAAGTTTATTAACTCTTCAAGTGCTTTACAGGAACCGAAGCAGTTTATCTTTTTTCATAAAAATTTTACTTAGGACCCACTTTTTAATTTTCACAAGGGTATCAGGAGAAAATGAACCCTAGCATTTGTTGTGCAATTTCTCCTGATTACGTTGATACCCGATATGTGGGGGAAATCCACTGTTTGGCACACAGCAGGGCTTGGAAAGGAAGGAGCATCATTTGACTTTTTGAACACAAAATTGGCTGGAATCGAGAGCGGATCCAATGTTGTGTTTGGCGAGCCTCTGATGTGCCTAAACAGTGGAAATCCCCAAAGGTGACACCATTTTAGAAACTAGACCGCTCAAGGAACTTATCTAGATGTGTGGTGAGCATCTTGAACCCCAGATGTTTCACAGAAGTTTATAACATAGAGACGTGAAAATAAACAATTACAGTTTTTTCCACAAAAATAATGTTTTAGCCCCAAATGTTTTATTTTCACAAGAGAAACAGGAGAAAACAGACCCAAAAAATGGTTGCGCAATTTCTCCTGAGTGTGCCAATACCCCATGTGTAGGTGAAAGCAATTTCTGAGGCCCAGTGATAAGCTCGGAAGGGAAGAAGCGAAATATTGAAGTTCAGATTTTGCTGGAATGGTTTGAGGGTGTTAGGTCACATTAGCAGAGACCCTGAGGTGCCAGAACAGCAGAAATCCCCCATAAGTGATGTAATTTTACAACTACACCTCACAATTATAAGGCAAGTGAGTATTTGGGCCAGATCATCATTTTTACACAGATTTTCCAACTCCAAGTTGTAAAACCTTGAATGCTTATTGGATGGATCAGGTGATGTGTATTTGTGTAATGCGGGAAGATGCAGCTTAAAGAAGCAAAACACATTATCAAGGTGTGCAGAGTTATTAGGCAACTTGTTTTTCTTAGGCAAAATGAGCCAAAAAAGAGATTTAGCTGACTATAAAAAGTAAAAAAATGTTAAGCCTTATAGAACGATGCACCATTTTTGAAATTGCTAACATATTGGGACATGATCAGAGAAACATCATAAGATTTGATGCAAATAGTTAACAGGGTCTCAAAGTATGCGTTGAGAAAAATAAGTTGCACATTAACTGACAAAGATTTGAGAAGAATCAAATGTTGAGTGACCAGGTACCAGTTATCCTCCAGTGCTGTCATATTCCAGAACTGCAATCTCCCTGGAGTGCCCAGAAGTACAAGGTGTTCAGTGCTCAGAGACATGGCCAAGGTAAAGGAGGATGAAAACGGACCACCACTGAGCAAGACACAGAAGTGGAAACGTCAAGACCGGACCAAGATATATCTGAAGAAATATTTTTCAAAGGTTTTATGGACTGATGAGATGAGTGACTCTTGATGGAACAGATAGATGGGCCCATGGCTGGATTAGAAACAGTCACTGACCTCCATGTCTACTCAGATGCCAGTAAGATGGAGGTGAGGTACTGCTATGGGCTGGTATTATTAAAGATGAGCTACTGTAGTTGAACTTTTTCGGGCTGAAGATGGACGCAAAATCAACTCCCAAACAAACTCCCAGTTTTTAGAAGACACTTTCAGACAGTGGTGCAGGAAAAAGTCTTATTCTTTCAAGAAATACATGATTTTATGCAAGACAATGCTCCATCGTATGCATTAAATTCCTTCACTGCTTGGCTGCCTGTGAAGGCCTCAAAAGAAACCTGACAGCTGAAACATGCTGCACAATCCATGAATAGCATGTTTCAGACACTGGGTGCATGATTTTGACCATGCGAGAGACTAGTCAGACAGGCAGGTACCCAGCAGCTTCTCCTTGCCCACTGCCAAGGAGTAACAGGTCTCTCTCCATGCACACACACATGGAGAGACCCATCACTCCAGCGTCACCACCACGGTGCACCCAGGTAAGTGCTGGGACCCTGAGCAATCAGGAGACCCACTCACCATCGGGGACACTGGCTCGCTATGGGGCCCATGAGTCAGGGGAGTGCAGTGCCAGCGCACATGTTGGCACCAGGCTCCCCTCGTGTTTTAAGCTGTTTGGAATACCTCTCCTCCTTCCCCGCTGGTCGCAGGTCCTATCTCTTCCGCGTCTCCGGAGCATTATATGTGGCCCATTCTGTATAGATTATTAAATGGGGCCCATTCTGTAAGAAGCATTATAAGGGGCCCATTCTGTATGGGGCCCATTATTCTGTATGGAGCAATATATGGGGTCCATTATTCTTTATGGAGCAATATATGAGTCCATTATTCTGTAGGGTGCATTATATAAGGCCCATTTTTCTGTATGGAGCATTATATGAGACCCATTATACTGTATGGAGTAATATATTTAGCCATTATATACTGTATGAAGCATTATATGAGGAGTCCTATATGAGGAGTAATATACGTGGGCCCCCCACGTATATTAACGGTGAGTTCAGAGGAAAAGACATACACAGTATGAAGGTAGATTTAGCAAAGCGAGGTCCACTTACTAGATAGAGGAAGGGTACAAAAGAGGACTTCACGGTCAGCTGAAAAACCCTTTCAAAAAACCCATCCTGAAATTACTTTAAGACTCCTGTGTCAACTCATGACACAGGAGTGGCAATTTCAGTCCACAAGAGCTTCCAGTAACAGGAAATGACAAAACTGTAAACTGGACAAGAAAAACAAAACAATAAGGACAAGAGTCCACTTAGCTGATCAGCAGACTAGTAGCAGGAACATGCAACTGAAAGACTCAGGTTACAATGATGACCGGCAAGGAAGTGACTGGAGAGCAAGGCTAAATAGGAAACTCCCAAAACTGATGGAAGCAGGTGAGCTGAGGCAGAAAAGCACACACAAGTCTCCAGTACCACCAGCCACCATCAGGGGAGCCAAAAAGCGGATCACAACAGTACCCCCCCCTTAAGGAGGGGGCACCGAACCCTCACAAGAACCGCCAGGGCGACCTGGATGAGCCCTATGAAAGGCACGAACCAAATCCGAGGCATGAACATCAGAGGCAGCTACCCAAGAATTATCTTCCTGACCATAGCCCTTCCATTTAAACAGGTACTGGAGTCTCCGCCTGGAAATACGGGAGTCCAAGATCTTCTCTATAACGTACTCCAATTCACCCTCAACCAGCACAGGAGCAGGAGGCCCAGCAGAAGGAACCACCGGCACCTCGTATCTCCGCAACAACGACCGATGGAACACATTATGGATAGCGAAAGATGCCGGAAGGTCCAAACGAAAGGAAACAGGGTTAATAATCTCCAAAATCCTATAGGGACCGATGAACCGAGGCTTAAATTTAGGAGAAGAAACCCTCATAGGGACAAAACGGGAAGACAACCACACCAAGTCCCCAACACGAAGGCGAGGACCAACCCGACGCTGGCGGTTAGCAAACCGCTGAGTCCTCTCCTGGGACAAATTTAAATTGTCCACCACTTGTTCCCAAATCCGATACAACCGATCCACCACAGCATCTACTCCAGGACAATCCGAAGACTCCACCTGACCAGAAGAAAAACGGGGATGAAACCCCGAATTGCAAAAGAAGGGGGAAACCAAAGTGGCAGAACTGGCCCGGTTATTAAGAGCAAACTCCGCCAACGGCAAAAAGGCAACCCAATCATCCTGATCCGCAGACACAAAACACCTCAAATACGTCTCCAAAGTTTGATTAGTTCGCTCCGTCTGGCCATTAGTCTGAGGATGGAAGGCAGACGAAAAAGACAAATCAATGCCCAACCTGGCACAGAATGCCCGCCAAAATCTAGAAACGAACTGGGTACCCCTATCAGAAACGATATTTTCAGGAATACCATGCAAGCGAACCACATTTTGAAAAAACAAAGGAACCAACTCAGACGAGGAAGGCAACTTCGGCAATGGCACCAAATGAACCATCTTAGAAAAACGGTCACACACCACCCAGATAACAGACATCCTCTGAGAGACAGGAAGATCAGAAATAAAGTCCATCGAGATGTGCGTTCAAGGCCTCTTCGGGATAGGCAAGGGCAACAACAACCCGCTAGCCCTAGAACAACAAGGCTTGGCCCGAGCACACACATCACAAGACTGCACAAAAACACGCACATCACGAGACAGAGATGGCCACCAGAAGGATCTAGCCACCAAATCCCTGGTACCAAAAATTCCAGGATGACCCGCCAGCGTAGAAGAATGAACCTCCGAGATGACTCTACTGGTCCAATCATCAGGAACAAACAGTCTACCAGGTGGACAGCGATCAGGTCTATCCGCCTGAAACTCTTGCAAAGCACGTCGCAGATCTGGGGAAATAGCGGATAATATCATCCCATCCTTAAGGATACCTGTAGGTTCCGAATCACCAGGGGAATCAGGCTCAAAACTCCTAGAAAGGGCATCCGCCTTCACATTCTTAGAACCTGGTAGATATGAGACCACAAAATTAAACCGAGAGAAAAACAACGACCAGCGCGCCTGTCTAGGATTCAGGCGCCTGGCAGACTCAAGATAAATCAGATTCTTGTGATCAGTCAAAACCACCACCTGATGTCTAGCACCCTCAAGCCAATGACGCCACTCCTCAAATGCCCACTTCATGGCCAAAAGCTCCCGATTACCGACATCATAATTTCTTTCGGCGGCAGAAAATTTTCGAGAAAAGAACGCACAAGGTCTCATCACTGAGCAATCGGAACTTTTCTGCGACAAAACCGCCCCCGCTCCGATCTCGGAAGCATCGACCTCAACCTGAAAGGGGAGAGAGACATCGGGCTGGCGCAACACAGGGGCAGACGAAAAGCGGCGCTTAAGTTCCCGAAAGGCCTCCACAGCGGCAGAGGACCAATTGGCAACATCAGCACCCTTCTTAGTCAAATCCGTAAGAGGCTTAGCAACACCAGAAAAACCAGTTATAAATCGACGATAAAAATTAGCAAAGCCCAAGAACTTCTGAAGACCTTTTAGAGAAGTAGGCTGCGTCCAGTCACAAATAGCCCGAACCTTGACAGGGTCCATCTCAACAGAAGAAGGGGAAAAAATGTACCCCAAAAAGGAAATCTTTTGAACCCCAAAAACACACTTAGAACCCTTTACACACAGAGAATTCTCCCGCAAGACCTGAAAAACCCTCCTGACCTGCTGAACATGAGACTCCCAGTCCTCAGAAAAAATCAAAATATCGTCCAAATACACAATCATAAATTTATCCAGATATTCACGGAAAATATCATGCATAAAGGACTGAAAAACTGAAGGCGCATTAGAAAGGCCGAAAGGCATTACTAAATACTCAAAGTGGCCCTCAGGTGTATTAAATGCGGTTTTCCACTCATCCCCTTGCTTAATTCACACCAAATTATACGCCCCACGGAGATCAATCTTGGAGAACCACTTAGCCCCCCTTATGCGAGCAAACAAATCAGTAAGCAGCGGCAACGGATACTGATATTTGACAGTAATTTTATTCAGGAGTCGATAATCAATACAAGGCCTCAGCAAGCCATCCTTTTTAGAGACAAAGAAAAACCCAGCTCCTAAAGGTGATGAAGAAGGACGAATATGTCCCTTTTCCAGGGACTCCTTAACATATTCTCGCATGGCAGCATGCTCAGGTACAGATAGGTTAAACAAACGACCCTTTGGAAATTTACTGCCTGGAATCAGATCTATGGCGCAATCACACTCTCTGTGGGGAGGGAGAGAACCAACCTTAGGCTCCTCAAAAATATCCCCAAAATCCGACAAAAATGCAGGAATCTCAGAGGGAATAGATGACGAGATAGGAACCAAAGGTATGTCCCCATGAGCCCCCCGACATCCCCAGCTTAGCACAGACATAGTTTTCCAGTCCAGTACTGGGTTATGAGATTGTAACCATGGTAATCCAAGCACTAAAACATCATGTAAATTATACAACACGAGGAAGCGAATCATCTCCTGATGGTCTGGAGTCATACGCATAGTCACTTGCGTCCAGAACTGTGGTCTATTACAAGCCAGAGGTGTAGAATCAATACCCTTCAGAGGTATAGGAACTTCCAGAGGCTCCAAATCAAACCCACAGCGCCTGGCGAAGGACCAATCCATGAGACTCAGAGCGGCGCCAGAGTCCACATAGGCATCCACGGTAATAACTGATAATGAACAAATCAGAGTTACAGACAGAAGAAATTTAGACTGTAAAGTGCCAATAGAAACAGATTTGTCAACCTTCCTAGTACGTTTAGAGCATGCTGATATAACATGCGCGGAATCACCACAGTAGAAGCACAAGCCATTTTTGCGCCTATAATTCTGCCGCTCGCTTCTTGACAGAATTCTGTCACATTGCATTTTCTCTGGCGTCCCTTCAGAAGATACCGCCAAATGGTGCACGGGTTTGCGCTCCCGCAAACGCCGATCAATCTGAATCGCCATTGTCATGGACTCATTCAGACCTGTGGGCGTAGGAAACCCCACCATGACATCCTTAACGGCATCAGAAAGGCCCTCTCTGAAATTTGCCGCTAGGGCACACTCATTCCACTGAGTAAGCACAGACCATTTTTGGCAGTATATCTCAGCTTCATCTTGCCCTTGGGACAGGGCTATTAAAGCTTTTTCAGCTTGAATCTCCAAATTAGGTTTCTCATACAGCAACCCTAAAGCCAGAAAAAACGCATCCACATTGAGCAACGCAGGATCCCCTGGTGTCAATGAAAATGCCCAATTTTGAGGGTCACCTCGCAGTAACGAAATCACAATTTTAACCTGCTGAACAGGATCTCCAGAGGAGTGAGGTCTGAGAGAAAGGAATAATTTACAATTACATTTGAAATTCAGAAATCGAGATCTATCTCCGGAAAATACCTCTGGTGTAGGAATCTTAGGTTCAGAAATAGGAGTACGTATAACATAATCTTGTAAATTCTGAACCTTCGTAGCAAGATTATTTAAACCTGCAGCCAAACTCTGAGGGTCCATCCTTAAACCGGAGAGATCAGAGCCATTCAAGGATTAGAAGGAGAGAAAGGCAAGGCTGTAAATAGAGCAGAAATACAACTGAGCCAACTAAGTAGCAAACATGAGAGGAAAAAAAAAAAAAATCTACAGACTTCTTTTACTCTCCTTTCTTCTGCCAATTACTTTAACATGGGCCGGTCATACTGTCATGATTCCCCAATGGCATGGGAACATCAGAAACACAAAAATAACAGACTAGCTCTCGGGTGATGGAAACTCAAGCTGACCGTGACCTAAATCTACCACACAACTAACAGTAGCCAGGAAGCATTCCTACGGCTGCCTAGATGCCATGCGCCAGCCGGAGAACTAACTACGCCTGGAAGAGGAAGGAACAGACCTGGCTTACCTCAAGAGAAATTCCCCAAAGATGATAGTGGCCCCCACGTATATTAACGGTGAGTTCAGAGGAAAAGACATACACAGTATGAAGGTAGATTTAGCAAAGCGAGGTCCACTTACTAGATAGAGGAAGGGTACAAAAGAGGACTTCACGGTCAGCTGAAAAACCCTTTCAAAAAACCCATCCTGAAATTACTTTAAGACTCCTGTGTCAACTCATGACACAGGAGTGGCAATTTCAGTCCACAAGAGCTTCCAGTAACAGGAAATGACAAAGCTGTAAACTGGACAAGAAAAACAAAACAATAAGGACAAGAGTCCACTTAGCTGATCAGCAGACTAGTAGCAGGAACATGCAACTGAAAGACTCAGGTTACAATGATGACCGGCAAGGAAGTGACTGGAGAGCAAGGCTAAATAGGGAACTCCCAAAACTGATGGAAGCAGGTGAGCTGAGGCAGAAAAGCACACACAAGTCTCCAGTACCACCAGCCACCACCAGGGGAGCCAAAAAGCGGATCACAACACTACAGTATGTCTTATCCTATAATGTACACTACCAACAATATATATTGCATTGGCATGTAAGCAGGTAGCGAGGTGCAGTGACAGACAGGAGGCAGAGCAAGGGTTAACAAGTTTACTTAACCGAGGAATACTCCAGGCAGGAAGGCAAACAGTTAAATTAGGGAAATAAACAGTTAAATGGTAGAATGAATGGTTCAATGGCAAAAGAATATGCAGGGTTGAAAAACAGTAGATTCAGTAACAGCAGTTCCTTTGTACACTTATTGTGTCAGAAGTTTCACTGACTCTAGATGCTGCTTGAAAGTCAGTATCGCGGACTACAGCTGGTACAGTGTTTGTCCAAGAAGGTCCTGCTGTCTTCTGGTGGCAGTGTCGGTGTCCGGTACCTTCCACTGAGCCCCTAGTCCATAAGTGGCTGCAGCCAATGCAGGCAAGGCCACAATACCGTCAGGGCCTTGGTCGAATTATGTGGCAATGTACGGCAACGTGTGTAGCAACAAACAGTCCAGTGGATGCTGACCTGCGCTTGGCTGGTGCTCCCAGGATGGAGCACTTCTCTCCCCCTGGCTGCTGCTGAACACATGGCTTCCCTGGGCGCAGCCATACCTCTTTCTCTGGATTGCTGCAGCACTCCCGGCTTTTTTCTTTCTCTGGTGCGGTCCCTTTGCAGTCGATGGGGGCTGCCGCAGTGCTGGTACTCGGTGGGGGAACGGGAAGTGCCCTGGGTTGACGCCAAACTGCTCTGCTGCGCACGCTTTCTCCTTTTATATCCCTGCCCCTTCGGTCAGGAGGAAGGTCCGCCTTGCTAATGCTTCCCCCAGGGAAAAGGGGATGCAGCCTTCTCAGTTCTGGACCCGGCACGCAGGTACCCGCGGTGCTGTCGTCCTACCTTACAGGCTAACATTACACAACACAGTATATATACAAAGACGTAAGACATAATACACAATACGCGATTGATTTCTTCAGGGCTAGAAACACGACAGTCCAGTCCACATGATGTGGGTGTCTCCAAAGTGAGTGGAGATTGAGGCAGTGAAAAGCGAGATCTGAAGTAAAGGAAGGAAATGTAATCCAAGGACACAGTGGAGACTAGTAGTATGGCCCTTAGTTCGTCAGAGAGGTAATGGGCCAGAACAGAACAGGGAGCATGAGATGAAGAGAGTGCCCTGTGCGGGAGTTCCAAGGCGTCAGCAAGCAGAGAAGCTAAGTAAAGGCCATAGTGGCCAGCTAACTCCCCTAAGTGAAAAAAAAAAGATGCAGAACCGTTGGTTGAAGTATAGGACTCTCACGTACTGGACTGTAGTACTGTGTTGGCTTGTTTTGAAGACAGAGAAACTTGAGGCAGAAACAAGTAAGCTTGAAAGAAGTAGAAAGATCGTGTGTAAGAATATGCTCCATGCTGTAAAGGAAATGTTTGTGAAGTTATCCACCTGATATCTATTGTACATACTGTAGTTACCACCAAGTTAATGTTAAGTATAAGACTATTTTTGAGTGGTGGTCTCCTTCACTGAGCTATTCAATATCCAGTCCTAGCCAACTGATGTCACCGGCATCATGAGTCCTGTAAGGGTGTAGCTCCCCCATAATTGCAGCCCACACACCCAGTCAGGACCCCCATTTTCATGTACCATGTAAGGGCATGGAAGTAGAGTACCTCGCCCACGGCTACTGCCCTGAACCACAATACAAATCTTTGGTTGCAATTGCAAAAGAAACTTCCAGCAGCTGATCTTTGTAACTTGCATGCCAAAGTGCATTCAGTGTACCAGAATATTCCTCAGACAACCATTAATAACCTCATTGGTAGTAGCCAATATGTGTCATTGTGGGTATTTCTGTGCATTGCACTAATACTCCATAGTGAATAAATTGAGATGTTCTGAAAATTATGTTTCCATTTTTCATCCTTTGCATATCAGTCACATGTCTATCCATCATGTGATTTCCATAATTCCACGACTTTTCCTTCGTGGTGTTGCAGTTTCAATGTTGAGGAGTGTATATTGTGTAATTGGTGACTCTGGTGTATACCTGAGCAGAGTGCTTTCCTGACCCTTTTTGTAGTGACTGACAGATTGCTGTGGCAATGTGAGGAGAGGTGTGGTATATTGTAAGGATGTGGGTAAGCGGAGGGTATACTTAATGGTTGGCGAGATGTTCTTTTCCTGAAATTATGTGTGCTTTTTCCTCCACATATACTTGTGATCATTGTGGCCAAAGAGTTCTTTTTTAACCTCATCGGTCCACAGGACTTGTTTCCAAAATACATCAGGCTTGTTTAGATGCTTTTTTGCATACTTCTGAATTATATGGTGAGGTCGCAGGAGAGGTTTTCTTCTGATGACTCTTCCAGGATGGCCATATTTGTGCAGGTGTTTCTGAACCACAATGTACCACAACTCCAGAGTCTGCTAAATCTTTCTGAAGGTCTTTTGCAGTCAAGCGAGAATTCTGATTGGCTTCTTTAGGAATTCTACAAGCAGCTCTCACTGAAATTTTGCTTAATCTTTCAGACCTTGTCTTGAGCAGCTCCACTGTTCCTTTTAACTGCCATTTCTAAGAACTGAGGAAAGGGAACTATCTTCATATAGCCTACTCCTGGTCTTTGAACCTCCATTTTCATTGTCAGGGTGCTAAGCAGTTGCTTAGAAGAACCCATGGTTGCTCCTTTTTGGCACAAGGTTAGAGGAGGCTAGGTTTTCATAAAGCTGGGAAATTTGCATCCCCTGGCCTTTCCTAACGATGATAGTGAACAAGTCATAACCCGAACAGGCTAATTAAGGTCTGAAACCTTGGTCAAAGTTATCTGAGCACACAAATCGCCGAGGATGCACAAACATTTCCATCTGCCCATTTTCCTTTTTGAAATATCTAAAATGTTAAAAATGACTATATATATTTTTTTCCTAAAATACGAAGTAATTTTTAACTTTAGTCCTCTTAGAGGTCATTTCATTTTCATCTTACTTAACCGTTCACAATAACAGTAATTTTGACAAGGGGTGCCAAAACTTTTACATGCCACTGTAATCCTTAAAGGAGTTGTCGAGGACCAACATTGATGGCCTATCTTTTTGATAGGTGATCAATGTCTAATTGGTGGTGGTATGACACCCGACACTCCCGCAACAATTAGCTGTTCCCGGTGAAAGCTGCAGTCGGAACTGCTCAGTTACAGAGCTGCACATTACAATTCTGCCAACAGTATACAGGCCACAGCTGGGTACTGCACAACCACCACCTATTCAAATTAAAACAGGGCGGATGTGCAATACCCGGCTACACCCACTATTCCGACAATGCAGCTGTAACTGAGCAGCGATGAGGAATAAGGGAATAGCACCACCAGGCGGCTGCGATTTCCGTAGGTATCAGCTGTATATGACAGCTGACACACTTCAGTATCTGATCCGGACATTTTTGCGACCGATCGGGGACGATTAACCCTTTAAATTCCTCTGTCAATCGCGACAGAGATATTTAAGTTGCTGCCAGGTGTCACAAGACTCCCTTAGCAACCATTGGACCCCGCGATGAGAATCACGGGTCATGATGGTTACCATGGTATCCTGAGGTCATGTGATAACCTCAGGGTACAGTGGCCTGTGAGATCCAGCTATAAGCTTGGTCTCACAGGCTGTGTCAGTGAGACACTGACTGTTCTTATGCACAGCAGTACATGAGTACTATAGTGCATGAGAATAGCAATCAAAGTAAAAACTATACATATCCAACAGTGGAACTAGGTGAAAAAGTGAAAAAAAGTAAAATAAAACATGTAAAAAATTAAAAAGAACACGAAAGAGAGTGCACACAAATCACGAAAACTCATTTTGACAATCAATACACATCGTTTGTAATAAAAACAAAAATAAACAAAAAAAAGTACACATAATTTGTATCGCTGCATCGAGAACGACTCGCTCTATAAAACTGGCACGTTATTTATTCCATTTGGCAAACACCATAAAAAATAATAAAAGACATGCCAAAAATGTCGCTTTTTCATCATAGTGACTCACAAAAAAAGTGAATAAAAAGCCATCAAAAAGTCATGCAAAAATAAATGGTATAAATTAAAACACCAAACTGTCCTGTAAAAAACAAGCCCTAATATGGCTCATTAGGCAGAAAAATAAAAAAGTTACATCTTTCAGAATATTACAATGCAAAAACATTAATTTTGCTAAAATATTGTTACTAGTGTGTAAAAATAGCAAAGCGCAAATTTTTTTTTATAAGTCTGGTATTGGTTTAATCATAATGACTCGACAAACAAATCAGTCTTATCACATTTACCACACGGTGAATGATGCAAAAAAACAATAATTTAATTGCTGGTTTTTGTTCATTCATTGCGCAATAAATTGGGGGGTATAGTTTCACCTGTGAACACTTGTGTACCTGACAAATTTGCAGCAAATACAAAAATTACATTTTCACCACTAAAATGTTTCCACGTCTCAATGTTATAGCATTCTGTCAGGCACCTATGGGTTCAAAATACTCACTACACCTCTAGATTTATTGAGGGGTCAGTTTTCAAAATGGGGTCACTTGTGGGGGTTTCTGCTGTTTTTACATGTCAGGAGCTCTTCAAATGCGATATGACATTCACAATCTATCTCAGGCAAATAGCGCTTTTTCCTTTTCTAGCCCTACCATGTGCCCAAGCAAAGGTTTTTGACCACATATGGAGCATCGTCGTGTTCGAGACAAATTGCGCAACAAATTATGCGGTCCGTTATCTCCTATTATCCATTATGAAAATTACAAATTTGAAGATAAAACAACATTTCAGTGTAAAAAAATGTCAATTTTCAATATGACGAACTAATATCAAATTCTGTGCAGTACTTGTGGGTTCAAAATGCTCACTATACCCCTGGATAAAATCCTTGAGGGGTGTAGTTTCCAAAATGGGGTCATTTGTGGGGGTTTCCACTGTTTAGGCACATTAGAGGCTCTCCAAACATGACAAATTGCCCGCAGACCATTCCATCAAAGTCTGCGTTCCAAAACGTCACTCGTTCCTTTCCGAGCCTTGCGCTCAAACAGTAGTTTTCCTTCACATATCAGGTATCGGCATACACAGGAGAAATTGCACAACAAATTTTGGGGTCCATTTTCTCCTGTTACCCTGGTGAAAATAAAAAATTTGGGCTAAAAGTAAATTTTTGTGGGTGAAATGTGATTTCTTATTTTTACAGGTCTACATTATAAACTTCTGTAAAGCACGTGGGGGGTTCAAGGTGCCCACCACACATCTACATACATTCCTTGTGTGGTCTAGTTTCCAAAACGAGGTCACTTTTGGGAGTTTCTACTGTTTAGGCACATCAGGTGCTCTCCATATGTGACATGGGTCCACTCTCGTTTCCAGCCATTTTTGTGTTCAAAAAGTCAAACAGTGCTCCTTCTGTTCCAAGCCCTGCACCCAAATAGTGGATTTCCCCATATACAATTGTGAAAATTAATTTGAAGCTAAAGTAAAATTTTTGTGAAAAAAATTAAATGTTCAGTTTTTACTTCCACATTGCTTTAGTTCCTGTGAAGCACCTGAAGGGTTAATAAACTTCTTCAATCTGGTTTTGAGCACTTTGAGGGGCGCAATTTTTAGAATGGTGTCACTTTCGAGTATTTTTTGTCATATAGACCCCCCAAAGTCACTTCAAATGTGAGGTGGTCCCTACAAAAATGGTTTTGCAAATTTTGTTGGAAAAATGAGAAATTACTGGTCAACTTTTAACCTGTCTAACTTCCTAACAAAAAAAATGTTTAACCCCTTCCCGACATCGGACGTACTATACCGTCCGATGTCGGGTCCCCTGCTTTGATGTGCGCTCCGGCGGTGAGCGCACATCAAAGTCGCGACATGTCAGCTGTTTTTTACAGCTGACGTGCGCGCAATAGCGGCGGGTGAAATCGCGATCACCCGCTGCTATTAACTAGTTAAATGCCGCTGTCAAACGCAGACAGCGGCATTTAACTACCGCATCCGGCCGGGCGGATGGAAATGAGCGCATCGCCGACCCCCGTCACATGATCGGAGGTCGGCGATGCTTGTATATTGTAATCATAGAGGTCCTTGAGACCTCTATGGTTACTGATCGCCGATGGCTGTGAGCGCCCCCCTGTGGTCGGCGCTCACAGCACACCTGCAATTCTGCTATATAGCAGCGATCTGATGATCGCTGTTATGTAGCAGAGCCGATCGGGCTGTGCCTGCTTCTAGCCTCCCATGGAGGCTATAGAAGCATGGCAAAAGTTAAAAAAAAAAGTAAAAAAAATGTGAAAAAAATAAAAAAAATATAAAAGTTTAAATCACCCCCCTTTCGCCCCAATCAAAATAAATCAATAAAAAAAAAATCAAATCTACACATATTTGGTATCGCCGCGTTCAGAATCGCCCGATCTATCAATAAAAAAAAGCATTAACCTGATCGCAAAACGGCGTAACGAGAAAAATAATCGAAACGCCAGAATTACGTTTTTTTTGGTCACCGCGACATTGCATTAAAATGCAATAAAGGGCGATCAAAAGAACGTATCTGCACCGAAATGCTATTATTAAAAACGCCAGCTCGGCACGCAAAAAATAAGCCCTGACCCGACCCCAGATCACGAAAAATGGAGACGCTACGGGTATCGGAAAATGGCGCAATTTTATTTATTTATTTTTTTGCAAAGTTTGGAATTTTTTTTCACCACTTAGGTGAAAAATAACCTAGTCATGTTAGGTGTCTATGAACTCGTACTGACCTGGAGAATCATAATGGCAGGTCAGTTTTAGCATTTAGTGAGCCTAGCAAAAAACAAACAAACAAAAAACAAGTGTGGGATTGCACTTTTTTTGCAATTTCACCGCACTTGGAATTTTTTTCCCGTTTTCTAGTACACGCCATGGTAAAACCAATGGTGTCATTCAAAATTACAAATCGTCCCGCAAAAAATAAGCCCTCACATGGCCAAATTGACAGAAAAATAAAAAAGTTATGGCTCTGGGAAGGAGGGGAGTGAAAAACGAAAACGGAAAAACGAAAAACCCCACGGTCATGAAGGGGTTAAAAAATGATGTATATGTAAAGTAGACACGTGGGAAATGTTATTTATTAACTATTTTGTGTAACGTAACTTTCTGCTTTAAGGGCATAAAAATTAAAAGTTTAAAAATTATAACATTTTTGAAATTTTCACCAAATTTGTGATATTTTCACAAATAAATGCAAGTTATATCAACAAATTTTAATATTCTTATGAAGTACAATATGTCACGAAAAAACAATCTCAGAATCAGTGGGATACATTGAGGCGTTCCAGACTTATGACCACATAAAGTGACACTGGTCAGATTTCCAAAAATTTGGCCTGATCATTAAAGGGAGTCTGTCACCCCCAAAATCGTATATGAGCTACGGCCACCGGCATCAGGGGCTTATCTACAGCATTCTGTAATGCTGTAGATAAGCCCTCGATGTAACCTGAAAGATGAGAAATAAAGGTTATATTATACTCACCCAGGGGCGGTCCCGCTGCGGTCTGGTCCGATGGGCATCGCGGTCCGGTCCGCATCACGGTCCGGTCCGCATCATGGTCCGGTCCATCGCCTCCTATCTTCATACGATGATGTCCTCTTCTTGTGTTCTTGCCGCGGTTCTGGCCAGGCGTACTTTGTCTGTCCTGTTGAGGGCAGAGCAAAGTACTGCAGTGCGCAGACGCCGGGAAAGGTCAGAGAGGCCCAGCACCTGCGCACTGCAGTACTTTGCCCTCAACAGGGCAGACAAAGTACGCCTGCTCCAGAGCCGCAGCGTGAAAACAAGAAGAGGACGTGATCGTATGAAGATAGGAGGCGCCGGACCCAGACCGCGACGCCCATCGGACCCGGACCGCAGCGGGACCGCCCCTGGGTGAGTATAGTATAACCTTTATTTCTCATCTTTCAGGATACATCGGGGGCTTAGAATGCTGTAGATAAGCCCCTGATGCCGGTGGCCGCAGCTCATATACGATTTTGGGGGTGACAGATTCCCTTAAGGGCAAAATTGGCTCGGTCACTAAGGGGTTAATGTTGCAGATACTCTTGCAGCCTGTCTTTAGATCAGCTCCAGTTTTGACAAATGATACAATGGCACATGTTCTATGGGATAAAAGACCACAGTCATTAAGGGTTAAACTCATGTATTAGAGTTATTGATTAGATGTGTTTACCTCTGGAGCTTCCATCACAATGTTATTATAAATGCCATATATAAACAGACTGATTCAACCAGGATTTCTTACTTTGTGAAGTTGAAATTAATTGATAGAACATCATGGTCTTTGTATATCTGAAAGGCACATGTTGTTCTCCAGTATATTTCATCCTGTCTGTTCTTGACTGCAGACTGCTTATTGAGAAGTAAACAACATCCTCTTAACACAAGACACGTTGAACTAAATGACTGGAAACACTGAACAAGTTTATTTTGCCGAGATGTCATAATGCTATAGTAGCGCTAAGAAAAGAAAAGCGCTCCATGCTGCAGCGACGGACGTCGCCTATATACACCGTACTGCCTTTTTCATATCTTCTCCCACACCCTATGGCCTGACACACTTGAGTATGTTTAATAAACGTCTTTACTGATCTAAACTTCACGCATGATATACAGTATCTATTAGGACCACTGTAATAAAAAGCTCATATATTTTTCAGTACATTCACTTCAGAGTGCAGGATTTTTCTTAGTGCTTTTAAGTGGAACCTGTCATTGTGCACAGTATCCTACAGACAGTGTCAGGTCGGCGTCGTTATACTGATTCCAATGATACCTGGTGATGAAATCTGTCTTGTGGTTGTTGTGTAATCTGTATTTTGAGTTAATGATATGCTCGTGCTCCAGGGGTCACAGCATCAATCCAATGGTTAGGTAATCATTTGTTTAAACTGGAATACCACTTTAATCTTCTGGCAAGAGAATTTTGAAGCACTGAAGGTTCACAGAAAGAAAAATCTCTGTTGGTGTTTTTTATTCCCGCAAATTCCTAGTGTACTTATTTATACTTAGAGACATTGACTGGTAAAGAATAATTGCATTAAAAAAAAATCCATAGAATATGCCCACATCTCAAAATAGCTTTTTACTCTTAAAAAAATGAGATAAAAGGACAGAAGACAGAGAATCTGGAGAAGAAAAGCCTTAGGGTTAAAGAAAAAGCTAAATTGACCTAACCTAAAAAAGAATAGGAAACAACTACCATCACAAGTGGATACACAAGACAGAAGAGTCCCCTGTAGAAGAAAAGTATATGGTTCTTTTGCAATATCTCATTATAACGCACAATTTCACATGCTTTGGACGTACTATTGGCCTCCTTTCCTCTTGGGCCTCTGTGCTACTGCCCAGGTTGAACCAATGGTAGGTATATCCACCACTGATCATCATCATACTAAAATTTGTTTAAAATTGTGCGTACTACGGTAAAACGTGTAATATGGTTACATAAATTTATTTTATTCTATGGGATGGAGAGATTCAAATTAATAAAAGAAGCAACACTCCCTTTGTTTTTTATTCACAGGCTGCAGCCGTGAACATTTAAGAGTCACTGTTAAGGCGGTAACGCGCACACATTTACAGAGCTGTGTTACTGTGTTTGCCGCTCTGCTCCTTCCTGTGTCGGGCAGCCACACTGAGTCCTCATGCAACTCTGCTGCATATCCCTGCTGTCCCTACCTGGCTATAGGGAAATCCAGACAGATCCTGCAGGAACTTAACCTTACTGTGTCTTGCAGGGTGTAACTTCCCCTGCCTATTCCTAAGCAGCATGGGGTTTCTTAGGCAGCTCCCACCACTCCTTGACTGAACATTCGATCCTAGTTAGTTCATCTTCTAGCATCCTGTTTATACGCTTGTTTGTATTGATTGTGCACCCCTGCTGCAAAGCATTGAGCCCGCTTGTGCTGCACGCTCCTTACCTAGAAACCAGCAATTCTGGGACTACATGGGGGCTGCTTATTCAGGCAGCGAGCTGTACGCTATAAAAGTAAAAATCCCTCCATTCTTGAAAATGGAGAGGATTTTAGTAAGGGTTAAATTGCAGGTTGCTTTTTTCCCAAGCACTTTGCAATTTTAACCAATTATGAACTGGAGACAACACCTTTAATATCTATCATTTATGTCTTGTTAAACAAACATTGCAATTCATATTAAAGTGGATAAACATGGAGAGCAATATACTTTAAATATTTACATTTTACCTTTAAACATAATTATTGTCCTTCACACCAAAATGTGTTTAAAGTTTCAGTGAAACTTATGGAATTTTTCAAGAGGCAAGAAATGTAAAGAAAGTAAGGTATATATGTTAAACACCATAAAATAACAACATCTCCAAACTTGGCAGGTATTATTATGGTGCAAGACCTTCGCGGTACAAGGTATCATTGACATTCTTGACATACTTCTACAAGGACTTTCACCCATCAGAATAGTAGATTTTCATATGATGTGACTGATCGAAAAAAAAAGAAATGACAAAACATTTAAAGCCTAAACACAAAATGAAAAGATATAGCTGTAACTAAAACCCATGTATGGATAGATAAGTTGATACACATGGGCAAAAGTATTGAGCCGACCCTATAACTCATTGAATTCAGGTTTGTCATTCAGTCCCATTACCTCTAGTGTATAACATCTAGCCTCTAGCTGTCTGCAATAAATGGTAGCTGCCAGAGGTGTAGCTAGGGTTTTGGTTCAGGGGGGCAAAACTTCTGAGTGGGACCCTAACCAGGTAACCCTGATTCTAACTGGGTGATGCACCCTAATAGTGGATGTAGGAGAACCTCAGCAGATTACTGTGCTGCTGCTGAAAATGATCTCTATGTAAAGACCAACAGTGATATTACCGCTATATGTCAATGGTAGATACCAGTCCTATGGAACATATAAGAGATCACAGCACAGTTATAGATGGTGACTTACCGAGGACGTTCTTTCTGATGGAATCGTTCACTTTTCCCGTCTTTTCCATCTGACCCTACTGATACCTCATTACTGAGCCCCTGCTGCCATATGTGTCCCTATTACTGCATCTGCTCTGTGGAACAGTGTGCCTCTAGATGGTAAAACAATCCTTTAGAATATAGTAATGCCCTGTGCAAGTGCCTTAGAAAACAGTGCCCACATTTTGTCCCCTAGAAAGTAATATTGCCCTGTGTGCCCGTTTGACAGTCATAGTAACCTGAGTTCCCATATAACAATAAGTGCTCACTTTACATTTAATAATGTCCCGAGTCTCCCCTTGTACAGCTCCCCTATACAGAGTATAATGACCCCTCCCTGTATAGTACCACCCACACAGTATACTGACCACTTAATAGCCCCCAAACTGTTTAATGGCTCCAACACTGTATGATGGCCCCCTCACTGTAATCTCCACACTGTATGATGGCCCTCTAGATAGCCTCCGTATAGTATAATGCACCAGATAGTCCTCAATATAGCATAATACACTCTCCATAGGCCTCCATATAGGATGATGCACTCCCCATAGGCCTCCATATAGTATCATGCACTCCCCATAGGTCACTATAGTATAATGCATTCCCCATGGGCAGACTATATTGTATAATGCACTCTCCATAGGCAGACTCTATATTGTATAGTACACTCCCCATAGGCAGACTATATTTTGTGTAATGCCCCAAACCATAGGCAGACTCTATATTGTGTAATGCACTCACATAGGCAGGCTCTTTATAGTTTAATGCATTATCATAGGCTGACTCCATATAGTATAATGCACTCCTCATAGGCAGACTCCATATAGTATAATGCACTCCTCATAGGCAGACTCTATATAAAATAATGCACTCCCCATAGGCAGACTCTAAAGTATAATGCATCCCCCATAGACAGACTCTACAGTATAATGCCCCCACCAATAGGCAGACTCTTTAGTATAATGCAGTCCCCATAGGAAGAATCTATAGTATAATGCAGCCCCCATCGCCAGACTCTATAGTATAATGCAGCCCCCTATAGGCAGACTCTATAGTATAATGCAGCCCCCCCCATAGGCAGACTCTACAGTATAATGGATCCCCATAAGCAGACTCTATAGTATAATGCAGCCCCCATAAGCAGTCTCTATAGTATAATGCAGCCCCCATAAGCAGTCTCTATAGTATAATGCACCCCCATAGGCTGACTCTATAGTATAATGCACCCCCATAGGCAAAATCTATAGTATAATGCAGCTCCCCATAGGCAGAATCTATAGTATAATGCAGCCTCCTATAGGCAGACTCTCAGACTCTATAGTATAAAGCATGCCCATTCACCTCTCCTCCACATTCCTCCGCTGCGCCGAGCACCTGCACATCTCCGGACTGTGGGCGCTGAGTAGTGACATCATCGTGACCCCTGTCAGTGTCTGCTTCAGGGACGTCAGATGCTGACAGGGAGAATGATGGGAGAGGGAGCGTAACGCTCCTTCTTTCATCAATGCGGTGAACTGTATTGGCTTCCAGCCGATACAGTTGCACTTGCAATAATGGGCGGGGGGTCACTGCTGAAATCAGGCCCCCCTCCTGCTCAGGGGCCCCATAGCTGCCGGGTAGCAGTGCAGGGAGATCGGATCTCCCTGCTCTACCGCTGAGTGTAACTATATTGGCGTGCTGTGCAGGCCGATACAGTTACAGTAACGTAGCTCCGGGTGGTTCCCCTCAGAGCATGGGGCCGGGGGCAACTACGCTACTGATAGTTGCTGAGCTGCAGGAACTCGTTCTCAGCTTCTGGGCCCTTCCTGTTTGGCGCTCTCGCTACGGCACAATGATACCATCACGCCATCCGCGTCATCTAGCAAGTTTATCTTTACAGATATTTATGAAAGAATGGCTTATTCTAAAGAGCTTACTGATCATTTTTTTCTTTTTTTTCGTATTCCACTTTTAACTGCGAGTGGTATTATTGAAAAGTATAAGTGTATAGCAATAGCTTCAAGTCAGCCTTGCATTGGAGACCATGTGAAATTACAGAGTGTCATCAAGGGCTGAGAAGCATAGGGAAGAAAAGTCCCCTGCTCTGATGACTCACCAATGGTAGAAATCCAAACCTTCTCTGGCCTTAACGTCATCACAAAAAACTGTGTTGGCATGGGTTTCCATGGCCAAGTAGTTACATACAAGCCCTATATTGCCAAGCACAATATGATGTGGACGCCACCACCGAATCGCTCTTCTATATCTGATGGATGAGCCGGTGTTTGGCGAATGCCTAAAGAACGTTACCTGCTTGACTGCATTTTGAATGGTGGGGGAGTTAGACCTCAATGTCTGACCTCACAAATGCTGTTCTGGATAAATGGGCAAAAATTTCCACAGATACACTCCAACATTTTGTAGGTATCCTCCCCAGATGAATGGAAACTGTTTTAGCTGAAAAGGGATCAACAACTCCATATTAGTATCTATAGATTTAGGGCCTGATAGACAATGCTTTTACAATAGTATTCTGGCATAAAAAGGTTTGAAAATGTGCATAATTTTGTCTCAAGGTGACTTTGGTGTTCTCCCATTTCCACTTAGCTCCGACAAGGTGGGCAGAGATTGTGCAGGACAATGGAGTGGCGACCCCGCTTGCCAAATTCATGGCAGTGTTTGCTATACCATAAATCATACTCCAGCGGTAGTTAAAGTAGGATTTGTAGTGAGGTGCATACGGAAGTGCACGCCCCTCCTGATTCATGAAGAGGGAAAATTAGGAGCCTCTGACTCCAGGCCATCTCTTCATCAAGACCAGCGTGAACAACGCCGGTCTTGACGAATCGGGCCCTTAATGTCTATAGACTGCAGACTTGGAGCTCAAACCTGGACAACCCATAACAATAGTTTGAATCGCTCCTTTACTCCTAACTTAAAAGTAAATAAATTAACATTTTTGATATTGCCATATTCGTAAAAGCCTTAAGATAGATGGATAGACAGATGTCGGTCTGTTTATACAAATATAATACAGTCCATGGTAGGTCTGAAAATATTCTTTCATAAATGCATCGGGAGCTTGCAAATAAAAAAGCAACTGCCAGGTGTGAAATATGAAACTGCTGTAGACCTTGTGGTTGTGACTGCTTATCTCTTATCAAAACTTCAAACAAGAACCTGCAAGTCTTTGAACTCGCGGTGGAGCTGGCATTTGACAGGTGATTTTTCCTCCAAACAACACGGATACGCTGCTCCTTCGAAATCATAACTTATGCGTGCACTTCACAGAACCAAAATACAAATAGAGGAACCTGAATTCTATTATGTGCCCCCTATTGTTATTGTAGGGGCTGAATCATTCCTACACTTTCCCTTTGTGTAATGTTTTTTGATGTTCAAAGCACAATACCTTATAAAGCTTGGATGGTGCAGTGAATAACACGTTGTCAAAGTAATGACATGTAAAATATAACCAGAAACAGAAATATCTCCAGATAGATAGAAAAAGTATGCATTTACGTTTGTGGGTGTTTTTGTGTTAAAGAAAATCTGTCCAGAAACGCTATGTACCAGCAAATATAGGGTTAATCTGCAGGTAAACAGTGTTAAAAATAATGTGAAGCTACCTATCTGGAGCAATGCAGAAAATGAACTTATATCCTCCCTGCGGCTGCTTGTTTTAAGTAATTGGGGGGTGCAAGGAGCTCTTAGGCCACGTTCATACTTTGAGTATCTGGTGAGTTTTTTTTACCTCAGTAATTTGTAAGCCAAAACCAGGAGTGGAACAATCACAGGAAAAGTATAATAGAAACACGTCACCACTTCTGGATTTATCACCCACTCCTGGTTTTGGTTTACAAATACTAGAGTAAAAAAAACCTCAACATGTGAACGTGGCCTTACAGTCACTGCACACTTTACAGTGAAAACTCAAGGCAGAAACAAAATGAACATACACCCTACTGTAAGTAAAAGCAAAACTGCATATAAATAAACTCGGTACTTAGTAAACACTGTTTTTTATCATAAAAAGCGTAAAAACCATCCCTCCAGCATCAAGGAGTACCACACTCAGGACTGTACTAACAGCTACCATGTGTCAAAGGGATGTGAATGTGAATAAGGGCTGAGCAGGACAGGGTCACGTCACGAATGGATAACCAGCAAGTGGGAAGCTGAATAATTGTTATATCCAGCTCATAGGATGGGAAGCCACAGCCTTACCTGCACTAAGTGCAGAAACCTGAAACTTAATTGAAAAAAATGAACCGGAGTATAGGTTGTATGCATGAAAAATAGGAGCATGTTGACACCGGCCAATAAACAGACAAACCCTAAGACAGAAACAAAATAAACATATACCTTCGTGTAAGTTTTTGTGTTAAAGAAAACTTGTCCAGAAACACTATTTACCAGAAAGAATAGGGTTAGTCTGCAGGTAAATAGTGTTAAAAATAATGTGAGACTGCCTAAGTGGAGTAGCGGAGAAAATTAACTTATATCCTCCCTGCAGCTGCTTGTTTAAAGTTATTGGGGCAGTGCAGGGAGCTGTTAGGCCACGTTCATGAGTATTTGGTGACATTTTTACCGCAGTATTTGTAAGTAGAAACACGTCACCACTTCTGCAATTTTCACCCACTACTGGTTTTTACTTACAAATACTCGGGTAAAAGCACTCACCAAATACTGTAGGTGTACACATGGCACACTATACTGTGAGTGTGCTGTAATGACTTCAACATAATGATTGACAGCCAGCTCTACGTCATGTTTTTTGAGTCCAGCTCTACATCGTGTGTGATTTTCATTTACTTTTACTTACCTATTGTCGTGTGAAAAAACACTATTAATCTGCAGATATGGGCTTAATATGCAGGTTAATAGCGTTACTACTAACATACCCGTCGCCTGCACTGAAAGCCCCCAAATACTGAGCCGCTGCTGCCATATGTGTCCCTATTACTGCACCTGATACGACAATACTAAGCCACTGGCGCCATATGTGTCCCTATTACTGCACCTGATACCCCAACACTGAGCCACTGCTGCCGTATGTGTCCCTATTACTGCTCCTGATACCCCAATACTGAGCAGCTGCTGCCGTATGTGTCCCTATTACTGCACCTGCTGTGTGATTCTCTGTGCCCTCTAAATTCTAAAGCACCCCTCTATAATATAGTAATGCCGGGTGCAAGTTTCCTAGAAAACAGAGCACCCCATAGGCAGACCCTGTAGTATAAGGCAGCACCCGATAGGCAGACCCTGTAGTAAAAGGCAGCACCCCATAGGCAGACCCTGTAGTATAAGGCAGAACCCCATAGGCAGACCATGTAGTATTAAGCAGCACCTCCATAGGCAGATCCTGTAGTATAAGGCAGCACCCCCATAGGCAGATCCTGTAGTATAAGGCAGCACCCCATAGGCAGACCCTGTAGCATAAGGCAGCACCCCGTAGGCAGACCCTGTAGTAAAAGGCAGCACCCGATAGGCAGACCCTGTAGTAAAAGGCAGCACCCCATAGGCAGACCCTGTAGTATAAGGCAGAACCCCATAGGCAGACCCTGTAGTATTAAGCAGCACCTCCATAGGAAGATCCTGTAGTATAAGGCAGCACCCCATAGGCAGATCCTGTAGTATAAGGCAGAACCCCCATAGGCAGATCCTGTAGTATAAGGCAATATGTTATGATCTGGTGGCCCAGGAGTAGCATTGGTCGTACTCTGGAGAAGGTGGTATCTGTTGTGAACTCTGTTTTCAGGCTCCCTCTTGCGGTCACTGGTGGTATGGTGTGACTTTTGCTTTGGGCTCCCCCTGGTGGCTTTGTTTGTTATCCTGCTGGTCTCTGGCTATCAGCTGGTTCGTTATCCTCTGGGAGGTTCCTATATAGCTCTGTTTTACTTCCACTTGTTGCCGGCTGTCGATGTAATCAGTGCTACTCAGATTCCTTCCGACTACCTTGCTCCCAGTCCATCCAGGACAAGCTAAGTTTTGTTTGCTCATTTTTTGATCAGCAGCGTTTATCATGTTTTCTTGTCCAGCTTGCTAAAATGTGATTCCCTCGCTTGCTGGATGCTCTAGTGGACTGAGTTTCTCCCCACACACCATTAGTTGGTGCGTGGGTTCTTGAAATCTCAGGATGGATATTTTGTAAGGGTTTTTTATTGATCGCATAGACCCCTGCTCTATTTTCTGCTTTCTAGTACTAGTGGGCCTCTTTTGCTGAATCTGATTTCATCCCTACGTATGTGCCTTCTTCTTACTTCACAGTTAATATTTGTTGGCGGCTTCTATATCTTTGGGGATTATTTCTCTGGAGGCAAGCGAGGTCTTTCTTTCTCTTTAGGGGTAGCTAGTTCCTCAGGCTGGCTCGAGACGTCTAGGAATTTTTTAGGCACGTTCACCGGCTACCTCTATTTGTGTTGGATAGGTTCAGATTTGCGATCAGTCCAGTTACCATCTCCCTAGAGCTTGTCCTTAGTTTATTCACTTGCTGGTCTATTCGTGATCCTCAGCCACTAAGGATCATAACAGGTATCTATACTGACCGCGGACCCTGAACTTAACACCGCAACTAGAAGTAGCCGTGGGATGTACCTACTGATCCTAGACACCTCGACACAGCCGGAGGACTAATTAACCCTATAGATAGAAAAGGGAAAACTATCTCGCCTCAGAGAAAATTCCCAAAGGATAGGCAGCCCCCCACAAATATTAACTGTGAGAGGAGAGGAAAAAACATACACAGGCTGGAAACAGGATTTAGCAAAGGAGGCCAATCTAGCTAAATAGGAAAGATAGGACAGAGAACTATGCGGTCAGTATTAAAATACTAGGAAATATCCACCACAGAAAATACAAAAAACTCCATATCTAACTAAGATATGGAGGGTATATCTGCCTCTCCAGAGATTCCAGCTTGACTGCATAAATCCTTACATAGATTAAGCTGGACACGAAAAAACATGAAATGCACTGAACAATGAGGCCCACAACATGTGGGCTGCAAAACAAGCAGAACTTATCTTGGTGAAAAGACCAGGAAGCAGGAGAAACCATGAAGGGATGTGAGTCCTCCAGAATACAATGGACAACTGGCACTGACTAAAGGGTGAGGCCAGACTAAATAGCCCAGTCCAGAGTGGACACACCTGATAACTGCTGTGAAGGACAGACAGCAGCGCTACCACTTATAACTACCGGAGGGAGCCAAAGAACAGAATTCACAACAGCAATACCACATAGGCAGACCCTGTAGTATAAGACAGTACCCCTATAGGCAGACCCTGTAAGTATAAGACAGTACCCACATAGGCAGACCCTGAAATATAAGACAGTACCCCTATAGGCAGATCCTGTAGTATAAGACAGTACCCCTATAGGCAGACCCTGTAAGTATAAGACAGTACCCACATAGGCAGATCCTATAGTATAAGACAGTACCCCTATAGGCAGATCCTGTAGTATAAGACAGTACCCCTATAGGCAGACCCTGTAAGTATAAGACAGTACCCACATAGGCAGATCCTATAGTATAAGACAGTACCCCTATAGGCAGACCCTGTTAGTATAAGACAGTGCCCCTATAGGCAGACCCTGTAGTATAAGACAGTACCCCTATAGGCAGACCCTGTAAGTATAAGACAGTACCCACATAGGCAGATCCTATAGTATAAGACAGTACCCCTATAGGCAGACCCTGTTAGTATAAGACAGTGCCCCTATAGGCAGACCCTGTAAGTATAAGACAGTATCCCAATAGGCAGACCCTGTAAGTATAAGACCGTACCCACATAGGCAGACCCTGAAATATAAGACAGTACCACATGGGCAGATCCTGTAGTATAAGGCAGAACCCCCATAGGCAGATCCTGTAGTATAAGGCAATACCACATAGGCAGACCCTGTAGTATAAGACAGTACCCCTATAGGCAGACCCTGTAAGTATAAGACAGTACCCACATAGGCAGACCCTGAAATATAAGACACTACCCCTATAGGCAGACCCTGTAAGTATAAGACAGTACCCTCATAGGCAGACCCTGTAGTATAAGACAGTACCCCTATAGGCAGACCCTGTAAGTATAAGACAGTACCCCCATAGGCAGACCCTGTAAGATTTTTTGAGTAGCGTAAATTACCAAAAATTTGTCATTCTAAATGCTGGCAAGTATCTTCCGAATAGGAAGAAATTTTCCGTACCTGTGTCCAAGGAAGTAACTATATAGGTGCAGGGGTTGCAATCGCACCTGGGCCCTGAAGCCTAGGGGGCCCAAAAAATCCCTTTGGCCTATATGAAAAGACCAATGCTATTAAAGACTTGAAATAATTGGGGGCCACACTAGAGCTTTTGCATTGGGGCCCATGCTGTTCAAGAACGCCACTGCCTATGACTATATGGACAAATAACAGCTCAGCGCTGTTAAGAACTCAGACTCAAAATTGATCCTATCACATATGTGGTGTCATTTCTGCTAGTAACATCAGCTAGTATAACTGTTCATATGGAATTAGTTAGATGAACTCTGCTGGCACTGGATGAATTAAAACTTGCCTGTAAGAAGTGGTTGTCATTGGCCACTTGATTCATTTCTATGAAATTTTCGTTCATTGAAACACTCACAGAAAATTTGTTTTGAATTTCCTCTGTCTCTCATTTTATTTCTCTGACACCTCCCTTTGTCAAACCTTGATTAAAGAGGCACATTAAATTATAAGAAACCAGTTCTTCGGCATCCAATTTTCATATTTCTTGTTCAAACATTACATGGATTTGTTGATTCAACTTCATAGACAGAAGTTGGATCTAAAGCAGAGGCATATCTAGCAGGGGCAGGCGGCTGCATTTTGCCGCCCCCCGGACTGGGAGTCGGCCATTCTCTGAGCCGACTGTCAATCTGAGAGCCGGCTCAAAAAGGTGCAGCATGCTGTCTCCCTGTGATCAATTGTACGCGTGTCTTTCAGACAACAATTGAAGTTCTGACCAATGAGCCAGAGCAATGTCAGCAGCATGATCAGGTCATGTGATCATGATGCTGATTTCACTTGCCAGCGCAGCAGAGACGCGCATTGGTGGTAATTGTTCCAGTGGAGTTGAAGACACAAAAGACTTAGTGCAATGTGGGAGTATTTAGTGTGTGTGGGAGATATAGGATGGAGGTATTTAATGCATGGGGGTGATTTAGTGTGTGTGGGAAACATAGGATGGGGTATTTAATGCATGGGGGTGATTTAGTGTGTGTGTTGGAGATTTAATATGTGGGGGGAGATTTAGTGTGTGGGGGTATTTAGTGTGTGTGGGGGAGAGTTAGTATGTGGGTGGAGATTTAGTGCGTGCGGCGATGTTTAGTGTGTGTGCGGATATTTAGTGTGAGGGCTGATTTAGTGTAATGGGAGGGGGAAGATTTTAGGACACAGTTTGGGTAGCAAGGAAGAGACAATATAGGGAATATACAATATAGGGAACTGAAGAAATTTGAAGACACTGAATAAGGAGCAAGGGTAAAGATGGGGGCATGTATGAGGAAACTGTATAGGAGGATGGGTGCAGACACAATATGGTGAGTGGGGAGATGAGTGAGGACACAGTATGGTGAGAGGGAGGATGGTGCAGACACAGTATGTTGAGTGGGGGGATGGTGTGGACACAGTATAATGAGTGGGGGATGCAGAAACAGTATGAGGAGCAAGGGGGAATGTATGAGGGCGGAGAGAGAGGAGCGAGAGGGGAAATGTATGAGGGGATAGGTGCAGACACAGTATGGTGAATGGGGTGATTGGAGCGGACAAAGAAGGGGAGGATAGGTGTGAATGCAATATGGAGAACAAAGGTGGGAATGTGTGCAAAGTATGGGGAGTGAGTGGGGGTATGGGGCAGCCACATTGTGAGTGGGGGGATGGGTGCAGACACAATATGAATAGTGAGGGGAAAAATTTATGGGACACAGTATGGGGAGCGAAAGTGATGGGATGTGTGCAGACACAGCATTGGGACTTGGGGGAATGTGTGAGAAGGCACTATGGAAAGTGAGGGGGTAAATAGGGGGAAATGTTTGAGGAGACCATTGCGGGGAAATATGTGAGGAGACAGTGTGGGGGAGAAAACTGTGAGTGGGCACAGAATAGAGACTGAGTAGTGTGGGGGGGTAGCATGGGGGGACAGTGTAAGGGCACTAAACTAAAGCCACCACCCTTAATGCCTCTTTTAAAGCAGTCTAGAATGCTGCATATAAGTCCCCAACCCCATTTGCATACACACAAAAAACATTTTAGAACCTCCATACGGCGCAGACCAGTTCGCTTAATATCGCTGAACTTGCTTCGGAGAATCCTCTATCCACGCGATTGACTTCCTCCTTCCCTGCTTCAGGTGGAATACGTATCCTACATCATCCACACAATGTCCCCAAACTCATTCCTGCGCAAGTGCACTTCTCACTGCCCTGGTGAGTGCAGAGCAAAGTACTGTAATGTGCATGCACTGCCTTTACATCCAGGACGTCGGCGCTTTTTGATCTCTTATGGCGCATGTCCATTACAGGACTTTTCTCTGTCCTTGGCAGGGCAGAGCGAAGAACACCTGCACAGGAGTGAGATTGTGGGCACTCTGTGGATGATTCTGTAAGATGCGTCATCCACATGTAGCACAGAAGGAGGGCGGCAACTGCAAGATGAGAGAAGACGCTGAAGTAAGACTAGCGGCACCATCTGACCAGACGGTACCATTTGGGTGATTATAAAAGGTATATTTTGGGATATGCAGAGGGGATTGGGACTTAATTACATGTTGCTAGACTGCTGTAAAAGATGTATTAATGGGGGTGGTCATACTTTATATTGAAAAAAACAAGGCATATGATGTATTATGCAAATTAGGCAGAAAGAGAGAGACTAATGAAAGAAAAACTGCAGTTTTGGGAGTTTGGAAAATGAATAAAGGAATGAAGATTGCAGCCTGAAACTTGGTGCAAAATTATAAACAGGTATGCAAAAATTAACAGGTGGTCTCTTTTATATTTTATAGGACTGTTTGTAATGACTCAGAGTTAGGGCTTCTTCAGATCCCCTCATTGTCACATTAGGCAGTCATTTTAAATTATTTGCAACCACTTTGTGCTGGTCTATCCTTGGTGTCCTGTTCAGATCTGCTAGAACATCATATTACTGTGGCAACTAATAGCCCTGGAAGGGCATAGAAGTCATGCTTTTCTAGACAATATGACGTGTGTGTGTGTAACGTGGCACGGGGTGGTAGGCTAGCCATGGATGACGTACTCGTCTGCTGTGCCCCTGCATGTTACACGAACGTGGGGGTCCTGGCTGGGTGTGTGGACTTGTTCTTTGAAGATCCTACACCTGTGCAGGCCATATGTAACCGATGACTCTGGTTTACCAGGACCGGATGTTAACCAGTTCAAGAAAAGATACCACCAGTTCTTAACAAACAAAGCTTTACTAAACAGCTATTGCGTGGAAACTATGTACACAGGATAGCGGGTAAGCAAGTTCTCACACGTTTCTTCAGCAATACAGAGCATCTTAATATAAATATACAGTCTTGTTATGTCCTCTGCCTTATACATTCCTGCCCTCCATTGGTCTCATTTCTTTCACCACCACCCAACTTAGTACCACAGTACAGTCCGTGACAGTTATTTCCTTTTCCCGCGGTTCCACGTCGGATTCTCCTCATAGAGGAGAGGGTTTGCCAATATGGCTAGACTCAGCTTCAAGCTCTCTAACGCTTGGGGAACTCCTGCCCAGGACACTCACTCTGTTTCACATTCTATTCTGTCCTGGCCCATTAACTTTAAG
Source organism: Ranitomeya variabilis (assembly GCF_051348905.1). Lineage (NCBI taxonomy): Eukaryota > Metazoa > Chordata > Amphibia > Anura > Dendrobatidae > Ranitomeya > Ranitomeya variabilis. Next base: position 60,357,073 of record NC_135238.1, read on the forward strand.
AGCTGTAAGCTACTCTGGGCTGCTAGGCGTATTTTATCCAGAACATTCTCACATGGTCATTCTGCTCTTTGGCCAGTCCTCTGAGCTGGCACTGTCCTTTTCTCTGCATCTCTATAACTCTCTCTGTCTCAGTCTGTTCCTCAGGGTCATTCTATCTCTTTCCCGATCTCCTTTCTCTCTTGCCACAAAACACCCAACTGTATACGGCCTAGCTGAGCACTCAGAACAAATGTCTGCTCTAGCTGCAAGCTTGGCCCTATATGAATCACTACCAGGAAATCCTATCTGATCCTCCTACATAGCCCCTGCTTCTCTGGGCTACTCCCAGCATTTAACTATATCTTACCCCACTTACTGAAAGCAAACTTGTTTGGAAAATGTTTGCCAATCTCAAAGTCGGCACAAACATTGCATACTCGAATTTGTGTTCAGATTCCTGAGCACTTTTCTCAAAATCAGCTGATTCGCCCAAAGTTCAGTAAATGATCGAGTTTCCACTAAGGCTGAATGCACACGGAGGCTCTGATTGGCAGTAATGTTACCACCGGTAAGATTGTTACCGTTGGTCAAAGCGCTGCGGAGTCATGCTGTCAGATGTCAGCTGATGTCACAGGCGTCGGATGATGAGAAACTACTACTCTGATCAGTCTACTCCTGCTGTTGTTGATAGCAGGGGGAGCAGGCGTCGGCTGATAGGCATAGTCATCAACCAACGGCTGTACTCGAAGTAAAGAAAAAGTTAAAATAAATAATTATTGAACTAAAAATAAAAAACATTGTAAATATTCACCTTACACCTAATTTCTGAAGCCCTTTTCTTCTGTAAATGATAAAAAAACACAATATACCTTAATGGCTAATCCCCAATGCCCATGTCACCTGGAAAAGAGAAAAAATAATAAACTACCATATCCTTCAACATAATCCATACTGTCCCACGACAATTCGAATCACTTGTAGAGCAGTCACATCAGCTGATGTGACTGCTCTACCCGGCAGCTGGCTACACACTGACAGGAGCGTATTAACAGTTCTGCAGTGTGTAACACTGAGCTGCCGTAAGTGAGTGAGGTCACCAGAGTTCATTAGCTGATGAGCCCTGCTGACCTCCTGACAGGAGTGTATTATCACTCCTGCAGTGTGTAACACTGAGCTGCCGTAAATGAGGTCACCAGAATTCATCAGCTGGTGAACCCAGTGACCTCACTTATGGCACCACTGCATGAGAAAGTTCTCATAGACGCCTCTCCATTACTAACCTCTGGGATTGATGTCACCGGACAATACAAAGGTGACATCAACCACACAAATATGAACCCCATTTGCCACCACCACAAGGCATCTGGGAAGAGTTGGGCAAAGCACCAGATTTTGCCCATCTAACAGTTCCACCTTTTCTCGGGCAGCTGCAGGCTGCTATTTTTAGGCTGGTGGAGCCAATTTCCATGGCCACTTATAAGTCTGAGAGTACCAGCCCCCACCTGTCAGCTTTAGCTTGGCTGATTGTCAAAAATGCTGGATGGAAATCCCACATCATTAAAAAAAAATTATTTAAATAATTAAAAAAAACAGCATGGGGACCCATCTATTCTTGATAACCAGCCTTGCTAAAGCTGACAACTTAGGGTTGCAGCCCGCAGTTGTCAGTTTTGCCTGGCTGGTTGTCAAAAATACAGGGGAACCCAAGTCAATTTTTTTGTATTATTTATTTATACCGCAATTGATGGGTCAATTGATGTCACTTTTCCTGGTGTCTGCCCCTAATTTGAGTTGTTTTGGCAGCTGAAGGTGTTGTCTATGAGTTTTGTTTTGCCTCCCATTGAATTCATGAGTGAGCGGTTATGTTCAGCGAACATCGGGAAGTTTGACAAAAATCATGAAGTTCGCTCATCTCTACTCACTGTCTGTTGCTGGGCAGAACTCAGCTTTCTAACAGTACAGTGCAGAACATCACAAAACACCACATCACAGTCCATACTACACATCATCATCACCATAACGCATGACATTATACACATTATTAGTCCTTGTAGCCTAACATCCCAGTGTAAGAGGGTGGAATGAACCTATGTAGAACTTCCTTCTGCAGAGTAGGCTCATTGTTAGCAAACTGGCACCATAATGGCAACACCATTTTTATCTTTGCTATAGAGTCCCGGCTCCTCTAAGTACATAAATCATGCTATAATTGGTAATATGTCGTCTTTGCACTAGACTACACTACCCGATCTTGACATTCTTTAAAGGAATAGAGGTGTCTGAATTCTGTTGTCCTTCTGTGGATGGACCACTAGTAGCTGCTATTATTCACCTTGAAAAATTGTGCTGCTTTTTCACTGCAGACCAGTGGTGGCTGCTATTGTGTATCTGCAATTGCCTTTTACTAAGATGGCCGATGTTGAACCTGTGGAAGCCACCTGTTTGGGTCTGCTTAAGACCACATGGAACTCTGACTCACTGCTTGAGAATTGTGCCTTGTCTTCAGTCTAGTTCCAGCCTTCAGCTCCTGAGAACTGTCTTAGCGACACAGCTCCCACTCTTCTCCATTTCTAGTGCTACTTATAAGAACTTTAGATTCCTCTTGTTGTGTCGTTCTCATGCTTCTCCGGCCATTGGATTCTACCTGTGTTCCACCACCACCATAACAGGAGGTCTGGGGTTTTGTTTCACTCAAAAATAGGACAACTCTTGTCCATGGGCCTGTTTTCGTTAAGCTCCCTGGGATTAGCATGACAATAGAATTTCAAAGTGTTAAGGCCCCGTCACACACAGCGACGCTGCAGCGATACAGACAACGATGCTGATCGCTGCAGCGTCGCTGTTTAGTCGCTGTGTGGTCGCTGGAGAGCTGTCACACAGACCGCTCTCCAGCGACCAACGATGCTGAGGTCCCCTGGTAACCAGGGTAAACATCGGGTTACTAAGCGCAGGGCCGCGCTTAGTAACCCGATGTTTACCCTGGTTACCAGTGTAAAATGTAAAATAACAAACACTACATACTTACATTCGCGTCCCCCGGCGTCCGCTTCCCACACTGACTGAGCGCCGGCCCTAACAGCAGAGCGGTGACGTCACCGCTGTGCTGTGCTTTCACTTTCACTTTACGGCGCTCAGTCAGTGTGGGAAGCGGACGCCGGGGGACGCGAATGTGAGTATGTACTGTTTATTTTTTTTACATTTTACACTGGTAACCAGGGTAAACATCGGGTTACTAAGCGCAGCCCTGCGCTTAGTAACCCGATGTTTACCCTGGTTACCAGTGAAGACATCGCTGAATCCGTGTCACACACACCGATTCAGCGATGTCAGCGGGACCTCAACGACCAAAAAAAGGTCCAGGCCATTCCGACACGACCAGCGATCTCGCAGCAGGGGCCTGGTCGCTGGTACGTGTCAAACATAGCGAGATCGCTACTGAGGTCGCTGTTGCGTCACAAAACTTGTGACTCAGCAGCGATCTCGCTAGCGATCTCGCTATGTGAGATGGGGCCTTTATACAACAGAAAACTGTCCAACATCATCATGAGTCAGGACCTACGTTCTCCCTGAAATGCCGTAGTGTCTTATATCAAAACCTACACGGCTAAAATCACACAGCCAGTATCTGATTCATGCTGCTCGTGTTTTGGGGTTCATTATTCAATGAGAGGTACCATTTAGGAACTACTTTGACTTCAGAGTAGTTCCTAATGCCCACCACTGCAACATCATCTCAGGCAAGATCAGTCAGTCTTTGCTATTCCTCTAAAGCCCTTGATGAAAGCTTTACTTGTGGTTTTCCGATGAATTGTGTTAATAGTTAGAGGCTCTGTAGGGTTACGCAAGGTTTTTTTTTGCAGTTATTAAGTGTGACTTTTCATTTCCAGTTCACCAAATTCTTGAATTTAAATAACAACTTTTTTGTATTGAGACTGCTAGAAACAAAAAAAAAGTTTCCAAAATTCCCATGCGGATCTTTTGTTGAAAGTGAAATAGATAAATAATTACTATTCAAAACAGCAGCAAACCCTAAATTCTCCTAATAAATATTTTATCCCTTGCTCCTTTGATCTAATTTGTCTTTTTTTAAACAAATTATTTAGTTGAGATCTGCCAGGAGAAGTAGGCGAGACTTGTACACAGCAAAGTGTATTTCATTGTATGTTTTCTAAAGAAGAGGTGACCTGCCAAAACTCAGATAATATTCTACTTTTAACAAGCGTGACTTGGGCCACCATCCAAGACTGTGTCTCACTTACGGCAGGGCCAATTGGCAATACGATTTGGAAGTACAAGAAAATGAAAGCAGTCATCCATGAAACATCTTTCTTGCTTTTCTGTCTCCTTTCAATAAGTTACTTTTGTAGCGCTGCGTTAGAAGTTATACAGATTTGATGGTGATTATTCCTTATTCCGTGGAAGTCATCAACTTTCGAAGGATTTTGAAAAATAAAAAAGAATCTTTGATCAACTGTTTCTTTAATAAAATCTGGTATGAATTAGTAATATTCTGGTTGCTTTCAGAGGAAGTATAAGGATACCCTAAGGTGTTAAAGGTGACTTACATAAATTTAATTTATAAAATGCTCTACATAAAGATTAGACTCCATGATATTATGAAGTTGCCCATTTGCGGCATTACTCATCATTCATGCAACTTCAATGTTTCCCTATAGGGTGAAAAGTCGTGCAACAATTCCATAGGGTGACATTAAAGGGGTTGGCGGGATTTTAATATTGATGGCCTATCCTTACTATAGGTCATCAATGTCTGATCGGTGAAGGTGCGACACCCAGCACCCCCATGATCAGTTGTTTCTGGTGTCAGTTGCGACTGGAACTGCTCAGTTGCGAAGCTGTACAGGACAACTCTGTCGACTGTATAGTGGTCGCGGTCGACCTATTCAAATCGATAGGGGTGGATGTTCAGTACCTGGCCCCGGCCGCTATTTAGTTGACGGAGCTGTGAAGTTTCATAACAGAGCAGTTCCAGCCACCACTAACAGAGTAGAGCTGATCGGCGGAGGTGCTGGGTATCGCACCCCCCACTGATCAGACATTGATTACCTATCCTTAGGAAAAGCTATCAATGTTAAATTCCGGACAACCCCTTTAAAGTTGCTTCAAAGTGGTAGTCATTTTGCGATTTTTGTGAAACTTGCTGTTGCCAAAGAGTCTTAGCATTTCAGAATACTTGATCTAATTTGATAGAAAGTGAAATAAATACATAACCTACAAATCAATTTATTTAAAAATGATTTTACCATATTTCCAAAAATCACTCCAAAGTGCCGCCACTTGGAATTTCCCTTCTTTCTGACTTTCTGTCCACTGCCTGCTGTCAAGTGTAATCTGTCTGTTGAGACAAATTACAGGATATGGTAATAGGACTATGTCTCATTGCTTCTTATTGTCTGTCAAACTGCATACAGGCTTAAAAAAATTGATGGGCTTTCAGTTGGACTCAGGCAAGCCACTGGACAATCGAAGTTAGGTGAATGAAGTTCCAGCACCTATAGTGCTTGCAGAATACTAATGAAGATAAACCACTTATTTAAAAGATTTGACTACTACATGTTTTTATTGATGGCTTATGCTTGGGATAAGCCATCAAAATCTGATTGGCGGCGATGCGACAACCGGCACATACGCTGATCAGCTGTCACCAGTTTTTCCACACTATGAAGGGCTATCCTTGTTGTTTCCTTCTTAGAGGATGTCAGAGCTATTCATTATGCCTTTCAAGCCTATTTAAGACAGAGAGGCAAAAACTGAAAAAGTTACTTGTTTATACTAAAAATGATTTACATTCTGGTAGTATCAATTATGTTAACAAGTCCAATAATTCTTTTACTATGGCCGTTAAAATGCTAGTTTCCAGATTAATTTGCACAATATAGGAAGTCAAAAACAGCCACTGCTACAGCCCATCAGCTTCCTAGTTTAGGCTGACTTTGACTGATGGCTTTCCAACAGGAGTATAATTGGAGAGCTAAGAAATATGTTTTCATAGTTACATGACCTTTGTGCAGGCCACATAACTCATCAGAAATTCTTACCTTGTTTGTGGCTCCCTGAATGTGTGATTGGATGCCGGGGTGCCATCTCATTCACAGAATACTCACAAGAAGCCTTACTGGAGAGCTGCCTTCATGGAGGTTTCTAATTGATTCTATAAATCTATCAACTCTTCTGGAAATCCAGGAGGTCTACTCTTTGTCCAGAAGTCTGCCAGGCAATTGGCAAGTATGGACTTCCTACTTACACTCTGTAGATAATACTATTAAAGGTAATCATTGTAGAATTAAAATGATTGTCGTATTTTACACAGCCAAAAATGTGTAATAAGGTTTAAAAAAAGTTTCTGTGAGCATGTGCAGTAGTAGGCTCAGATTTGTTTATTTATGCATAGGAAGATGAGATCCCTATAGATATTCTGATTTGAAACTGGAGAAACCAAGAGTGTCTTGGGTTAAGAAAAGGCTGCTCACACTATTGTCCACCATGTCTATCTGATCTAATGCAGGAGATATTAGGAGTACTGAGGTAAGAAGAGGCTGCTTACACTGCTGTCCATCCTGTCTTACTATTACTATAGATACCAGGGGTGCTGAGGAAAGAAGATACTGCTCACCCTGCTGTCCAGCATGTCTATCTAATCTAATACTGGAGATGACAGGAGTGATGAGGTAAGAAGAGGCTGCTCACATTTCTGTCATCCATGTCTACCTGACATAATTCTAGAGATAATAGATGTGCTGAGATAAGAAGAGACTGCTCATACTGCTGTCCACCCTGTCTATCTGATCTAATACTGTAGATACCCGAGGTGCTGAGGTAAGAATAGGCTGCTCACACTTCTGTGTACCCTGTACATCTGATCAAATACAGTACTAGAGAAACCAGGGTGATGAAGTAAGAAGAGGCTGCTCATACTGCTGTCCATCCTGTCTTGCTAATCTATTACTAGAGATACCATGGTTGCTGAGGAAAGAAGATGCTGCTCACTTTGTTGTCCATCTTGTCTATCTAATCTAATACTCGAGATAACAGGAGTGATGAGGTAAGAAAAGGCTGCTCAAACTTCTGTCATCCCTGTCTACCTGACCTAATTCGGAGATACTAGAGGTGTTGAGATAATAAGACGCTGCTCACACTGCGGTCCACCCTGTCTATCTAATCTAATACTTGAGATACCAGGGTGCCCTGCTCACACTGCTGTCCACCGTCTATCTGATCTAATACTTGAGATACCAGTGTGCTGAGGTAAGAAGAGGCTGCTCATACTGCTCTCTATCCTGTCTTACTAATTTATTGCAAAAGATACCTGGAGTGCTGAGGAAAGAAGATGCTGCTCACTTTGCTGTCCATCCTGTCTATCTGATGTAATACTCAAGATAACTGGAGTGATGAGGTAAGAAGAGGCTTCTTACACTGCTGTCCACCCTGTCTATATGACAGAATACTGGAGATACTAGGAGTGATGACTAGTGTTGAGCATTCCGATACCGCAAGTATCGGGTATCGGCCGATACTTGCGGTATCGGAATTCCGATACTGAGTTCCGATATTTTTGTGGTATCGGAAATCGGAATCGGAAGTTCCCAGTGTATGGTTCCCAGGGTCTGGAGGAGAGGAGACTCTCCTTCAGGCCCTGGGATCCATATCCATGTAAAAAATAAAGAATCAAAATAAAAAATATGGATATACTCACCCGTCCGGCGGCCCCTGGACCTTACCGATTGTAAGAATTCCTAAGAATAAGGAGTTTAGGACCCTCACTGACGTCACAGCTTGTGATTGGTCGCGTGCCGCTCATGTGACCGCTCACGCGACCAATCACAAGCCGCGACGTCATCGCAGGTCCTAAACTCCTGAGGCTCCGGAGGCTGCCGGTTACAACCGGTAAGGTCCAGGGGCCGCCGGACGGGTGAGTATATCCATATTTTTTATTTTAATTCTTTATTTTTTACATGAATATGGATCCCAGGGCCTGAAGGAGAGTTTCCTCTCCTTCAGACCCTGGGAACCATCCAGGATAGCTTCCGATACTTGTGTCCCATTGACTTGTATTGGTATCGGGTATCGGTATCGGCGTTATCTGATATTTTTCGGGTATCGGCCGATACTATCCGATACCGATACTTTCAAGTATCGGAAGGTATCGCTCAACACTAGTGATGACGTAAGAAGGCTGCTCAAACATCTGTTATCCCTGTCTACCTGACCTAATTCGGAGATACTAGAGGTGTTGAGATAAGAAGAGGCTGCTCCCAGTGCTGTCCACCCTGTCTATCTGATCTACACTACCGTTCAAAAGTTTAGGGTCACCCAGACAATTTTGTGTTTTCCATGAAAACTCATACTTTTATTAATCAAATCAGCTGCCAAATGAATTGAAAATCTAGTCCAGACATTGACAAGGTTCGAAAAAAAGATTTTTATTTGAAATAATAATTTTCTCCTTCAAACTTTGCTTTCATCAAAGAATGCATTGCAGACCTTTGGCATTCTAGCAGTTAATTTGCTGAGATAATCTGGAGAAATTTCACCCCATGCTTCCAGAAGCCACTCCCACAAGTTGGTTTGGCTTGATGGGTACTTTTTGCGTACCATACGGTCAAGCTGCTCCCACAACAGCTCAATGGGGTTAAGATCTGGTGACTGCACTGGCCACTCCATTGCAGAGAGAATACCAGCTGCTTGCTTCTTCCCTAAGTAGTTCTTGTATAATTTGGAGGTGTGCTTTGGGTCATTGTCCTGTTGTAGGATGAAATTGGCTCCAATCAAGCGCTGTCCACAGGGTATGGCATGGCGTTGCAAAATGGAGTGATAGCCTTCCTTATTCAAAATCCCTTTTACCTTGTACAAATCTCCCACTTTACCAGCACCAAAGCTACCCCAGACCATCACATTACCTCCACCATGCTTGACAGATTGAGTCAGGCAATCTTCCAGCATCTTTTGAGTTGTTCTGCATCTCATAAATGTTCTTCTGTGTGATCCAAACACCTCAAACTTGGATTCGTCTGTCCATAACACTTTTTTCCAATCTTCCTCTGTCCAATGTCTGTGTTCTTTTGCCCATATTAATCTTTTCCTTTTATTAGCCAGTCTCAGATATGTTTTTTCTTTGCCACTCTGCCCTGAAGGCCAGCATCCCGGAGTTGCCTCTTCACTGTAGACGTTGACACTGGCGTTTTGCGTGTACTATTTAATGAAGCTGCCAGTTGAGGACCTGTGTGGCGTCGATTTCTCAAACTACAGACTCTAATGTACTTGTCTTGTTGCTGAGTTGTGCAGCGGGGCCTCCCACTTCTCTTTCTACTCTGGTTAGAGCCTGTTTGTGCTCTCCTCTGAAGGGAGTAGTACATACTGTTGTAAGAAATCTTCAGTTTCTTGGCAATTTATCGCATGGAATAGCCTTCATTTCTAAGACCATGAATAGACTGTCGAGTTTCACATGAAAGTTCTTTTTTTCTGGCCATTTTGAGAGTTTAATGGAACCAACAAATGTAATGCTCCAGATTCTCAACTAGCTCAAAGGAAGGTCAGGTTTATAGGTTCTCTAATCAGCCAAACTGTTTTCAGCTGTGCTAACATACTTGCACAAGGGTTTTCAAGGGTATTCTAACCATCCATTAGCCTTCGTACACAGTTAGCAAACACAAAGTACCATAAGAACACTGGAGTGATGGTTGTTGGAAATGGGCCTCTATACACCTATGAAGATATTGCATTACAAACCAGACGTTTGCAGCTAGAATAGTCATTTACCACATTAACAATGTATAGAGGGTATTTCTGAATCATTTAATGTTAGCTTCATTGGAAAAAACTGTGCTTTTATTTAAAAAATAAGGAAATTTCTAAGTGACCCTAAACTTTTGAATGGTAGTGTAATACTTGAGATACCAGGGTGCTGAGGTAAGAAGAGGCTAATCACTTTTGTTCACCCTGTCTGATTTAATGCTGGAATTGCCAGGGCTGATGAGGTAAGGAGAGGCTGTTCACACTGCTTTCCACCATGTCTCTCTGATTAAATACTATAGATAATAGGGGAGCTGAGGTAAAAAGAGGCTGCTCATATTGATGCCCACCCTGTCTATTTAAATGCTGAGCAGCGGCTGGGTATGACCTGGAGATATCCGGACAATATGAGTCCATGTCACAGGAGTGGAGCTTCCTACTGCACATGCTCACAAGTCCATATCCTAACATTTTAGAACAGGCTTCTGTCAGTGTAACAAAATCTCTTCCATCTTAATTCTACAGTGATTACCTCTCGAGACAAAAAAAAGAGATTTGCTAATAAAAAGGTTCTTGATAATTTATTCATAATTACATGTTTTTTTTTCCATTCCTGGACAACTCCCTTAATTGTGATAGCTTTCTGTTCCAAGACACAGGGCAGGACTATATCCTTTCATTCTAATATTGGCTATAACTATTTTATGATTTAGCATGTATAAACTATGTAATTTCTTAAACCTTACATACTTACTTTTTCTTAAATCCCAAATGGTATGGAACACTTTGACTTGAGTCAACTTCAAATGAACAGTGTTTGGGAAAGTCTGATCTTTAAATAGGATCTTGTCATTAGGCCTCCATGTCTTTAGATATACACAAGAAATGTGGTATATGGAAAACATTCTTTCCTCCACAAATCAAAGCTACCTTGAATGTCTTTAGGTTTGACAGTTTCCTAAAATGTTTGCACATATGTTTTTCAATGTTACCAGCACAGTAGCGCTTTCATAACGAATGACTTGCTTTTTAGATATAGTGGTCCTTTAACATTCCAGAGCCCACTGCGTGAATTATTGGAGACAAGCCCAGAAATTGTGTAGGAGGGTCATTGGGAAAGGTCCGTGCACCAGATCTAGTGGACAATAGCAATGCTACAGAGCTAAACACTGATCACTGCCTTATTATACAACTATATACACACAACCGCTGACCTTCTATGAAGTTGTCACAGGCAGGTCTTTTGTGTTCATGTGCATTGGACGCACTTCAGTTTATGGCTTATTGTTGAATTCTTAGGGTTTTTTGTTGTAATAAAACAACGTTGTCCACTTTTTGTCTGCTTGATAGAATTTAAAAGCATTAAAATGGGTTAGATCTAGTGATGAGCGAGTATGCTCATTACTCGGGTTTCTCCAAGCATGCTGGGTGGTCGAGTATTTCGGCGTGCTTAGTTTATGTTGACCCGCAGCTTCATGATTTGCGGCTGCTAGACAGCTTGAATACATGTGGGGATTGCCTGTTTGTTAAGCAATCTCTAAATGTATTCAAGCTGTCTAGCAGCCGCAAATCACAAATCATACAGCTGCGTCGGCATAAACTAAATCTCTGAGCATGCCAAAATTCTCGGAGACCACCTGAGCATGCTTTTAGAAGCCCGAGTAATCAGCATACATGCTCATCACTAGTTAGATCCAAAACAAAACCTTGTTAGGAATGACCAGATCTCGGTCGCTATAAAAATACTTCTTTTTTAGCCTAATCCAAATACTAGAAAGTAAACCTGTCTAATGTGCATTCTACAATGGCTTAACCTATAGATTTGTCTGCTTGTATCATCATCTTGTGAAAAGTCCAATCATCTTAGCAGGTGTTTAACTTTGGAATCAGTTTACTCAGTTAATTCGAAGATGGACTATGTGAGAAGTTTCTTGCAGATTACTTATGCATTTATTACATAACAAAATTTAATAGTCACGGTTACTTATTTACAAATATAAATTTAGCATTACACCTCCCTCTTCGATCATCGTCAAATATTTCACATTTTGTGCAACCATGAAAATGATCATCAGAATGGTTTTTCAACCATCTCGCAAAACTAATAAAAACTTGGAAATTAAAAATATTTAACTTCTTGTAGACTGATAGAATAATTATGTCATTGATTCTTTGAATTACCTATTTGGCATGATCCAAGCCTTTTTTGAGGATAATTTCCTAAAATGGTAAGATGCTTTTCCATTATCAGGATGCCACTGCCATTCTCCCAAGTCTTTACACAAAAATCAAACTATGTGCCTGGGCAAAGTAGATGATAGGTGAGGAAGGTTTATCGTTAGTGGTGCTTCTGATGGAAAAGTACTAATAGTAATTCAGGTTCTGCTGTAAAAGAATTCAGTAGCAGAAAAAAATGATGTTTGACAGATCCATACAAGTAGAGGAGAAAGACCAGCAGCACTGTCCTTTTCAATATGGCATGTTCGAAGAAGGGACTCGTGGTCCAGATTAATCGAAGTAGAAACCTCAGCATCTTAAAAAAGAAAGTGGGACTATTAGGTCTTACTGAAGCGTTATTTAGTTTGATCCGACAAAGAGTAAAAAGAGATATGGTCCAACGTTTCAACCAAGAGCCGGCTTACACCCGGCCACACTTCCATGTTCCCGGCTCTTGCTACGTACAGATGTTCTTGATAAAGACCATTCTCGGTCAGCCAGATCAAAATAAATAATGCTGCAGCAAGACCTACAGTCCCATTTTCTTTTTTGTGGTGCTTCATAGTGATGAGCGAACATGCTCGGATACTCGGATAACACCCGAGCATGCTCGGATAACACATTATCCGACCACATTTGGTTATCACTAGTGTTGAGGATTCTATTTCGGTTTGAATAACCATACCATCATTTATAAAAAAGGCGTACCATTTGAATTGTGACATTTTCTGCTGTCATATATTGAGGATACATTCAAAAGATTAGAAATATACCAAGTATACAATGAATAGCTTTTCCAAATATATGCAATTATGTTGGATGTCAACCATAAGAATGAAGCGATTGTCCGCACAACTGTAAATGAAAACTAGGTGGCCATTGTCCATCGTGGTGGACAAATAAGTAAGTTTGACTTCTATATCTTACTTGGGCATTTTTCTACTAAGTTTGAAGAGAACTAACCCCCTTTACTACTTGTCAATATAATGATTTAACCCCAGCTATGAGAATCATGTTATTAATTCAATATGGTATGACTCATTCCAATCAGATCTATCTGATCCATTGCTTGTGAATAGCTTTGTATAATTAGTGATCATGTATACCAATTATTTCTGTAGCATCAATTTATATATGTGATTGTATTCATCGTTTTATTCTAAACAACTGGAGAAATTACTTGATGTCTGTGAATTAATTTGTATGTAGTCTCTGGATCTTTCCATACCTAAGTTTAAAGGGAACGTGACACGTTGGATAGCGTTATTTACCTGCAAGTATAATGTTAATCTGTAGATAAATAGCATTAATAATGTGCTTGACCACCGTTGTGAAATCGGGCTCTTCGGAGAAGATAAACTTTATAAATCGCTGGAGCCTCCGGCTTTTAGTCGTTGAGGCTTGTCGGCACGGCTACAGTCATTGTTCACTATACTGTAAGAACACCCCGGTAGTACATCAAAAATATTTGTATGATTTATACCATCATTTATTTGATAAAGATGTATTAGATAGGTGGTGAAAGTGTTTCAAGAATAGAGACAAATATACAAAAAAACAGGTTTCCAAAAATATGCAAATGGTGGAGTCACATGTTGCAACAATAATCCACCAACCCTAAGCAAGCCAACGGCTGCATAACTTTGAATCAACTCGTGTGTCAATTGTCCATCGTGGTGCACAAATGTGAGACTACAAAATTTCCAATTAGACTCTTATTGATGACCTTTAAAGTTAAAATATAACTTTTGTTGTGTTTGAGTGCCAAATCCTCTACCTATATTTTTTTTACTTATTAAATGTAAAGCTCTACAAGGAGATTTTGTTGGTATAAAGCAGGTGTTGGTAGGATTACAGGCCTACTATTTTTACACAGTTCAGTTCATATTACTTCTCAAAAACCACAAGCCCTACGTGTTTCTGAGAACTTATCTTTTATTTTTTTCTTTTGGCAGTTACCAGTCATATAACACTTGCTGTAGGGTTCATACTTTGGAAAAGTTTAATATTACTGTGATTCAAGTCACCATTCCACAAAGTTTTCTCTGAAACAAATTTAACACATCGGTCAACACTCCGATATGCCTTAGAGAAAAAGATGACAACCTAAATGTGGAAACATTTTTACTATTATTTTTTTGGTCATTTGGTGCTGAAAAGTTAAGCGAAACTTTTACAGGCAAAGGCTAGCCTCACACAAGCCAATAACAGTCCTGTTATATCCATAAAGCCGCAGGTCTCCAGATCTGAACTCACTGCCCAGTAGGCTCTTTAAATGTATTGTTAGCAGAATATTCAAGCTAGGACTACTCCACGTTATGCATTTTCCGTTAGAAGTCAACATTTGCAATATTATCGAATGCTTTATGAAATAATTATGAGATATTAGTTTCATGATTATCTATGCAAATGTACATGTAATGTTTTTACTTAATATGGTAAAGAATTAATAACTTGCTGTTTTCTACACACCAGAACTGCTGGTCTTGATTGGAAAATTGAAATACCATGTCAAATGCTATGAATATCTCTTATTAAAAACTAATAAATTAAATAACTATAGACTTTACTCTCATATTTAAACAATCACACTGTTATATGACTATTTAGTTAAAAACTGTGGACCAGATTCATCAAAGCTTTCTTGCCAGAATTTTGGCATATGAGTTTTCAAAAAGTCATAAAATTTTGCTGTTTTCAAACCAGTTTCTACCAACTCTGCTGAAAAAGGGCGGAACTGGGGCAGGACAGGGGTACAGTGTGTGTGGGGGGACATGATTCCACAAGTCGTCTAATTCATGGCGAGCTCTGGTGTTCCATTCTCCAGAAATCTCACTCCAGTCCCAGATTGGAGTAAGCTTTCTGACGTAGGGCACGGAGACACACGCCACTTGTAAGACACTCCAGCATGCACCGCTTCATGAATCAGGGGAGTCTGACTCAGCACGCCCCCTCATCTAGACAATGCCGGTAGCGCTGTGACACTCACGGTAACTCGTTATAGGCTAAACTAAAATTAATGGTGGTGTGATGGTTTAATGCTAGTAGTTTGATGCAAATAAACAGTGACTAGTACAGAACTAGAATGATCAACGGTGTGGTGTTCAAATGCTAGTAGTTTGATGTACAAAATACAATATTGGGTGTAGCAGAAGCAGGCACTTCCAGTAACTTGTCACGTCACAAGACGAAACAGGAATTAACAGTGGCGTGGGGGTTAATTGCAAGTAGTTTGACGAAAAAAAGCAGCAATATTGAGTGCGGCGCTAGCAGAGACTGCATGGGTACAAAAAATGAAGGCTTTGGCTAACTACATTGTCACAGACTGATCTTCTAACAGTTCATTGCAAAAAATACAGCATTATTGGGTGCGGCAAAAGCAAGCACTGGACAGGTCCACTCTCTTGTCCACATTCCCAACAAATTTGCTTTAGCATCTTCTGCTTTGGTTTTTATAGTTGCTATAAGCAATCAGGGACCTGTGACATATAGTCCTCAATAATTGAGTATGACAAACAAATATTGTAAAAAAAAATAAATCAAATGCTTGCCTACCCAGAATCTTGGCAAGTCTGCTGACATTCAGTGGGTGAACCATGATAGTGAATCATGCCAGGGTACTCACAGGATATCAGCGTCCCTGCTCTATAACGTCATCAAGTCATTTTGCCCCGCTCGTCCAATGCATTAACTTTCTATTTGGTAGACCATAAACCTAAAGTGATCTGTGGACTACAAAACTGAGAGTGTTAATGCAGCGAGACCATGTACAGTTAAGGGTTGTGTTAACTCCGAGTGAAGCCCCCGTCTCACTAAGCGAGATCGCTAGCGAGATCGCTGCTGAGTCACAAGTTTTGTGACGCAACAGCGACCTCAGTAGCGATCTCGCTATGTGTGACACGTAGCAGCGACCAGGCCCCTGCTGTGAGATCGCAGGTCGTGTCGAAATGGCCTGGACCTTTTTTTGATCGTTGAGGTCCCGCTGGGTAGCACACATCGCTGTGTTTGACACCTTACCAACGACCTCGTTGACGACTCAGACACTGAATCGTCATAATAGCTCCCATGTGACATCGTTGTACAGGTCGCTACAGGTCGCTGGTGAGATGTCAAACAGTGAGATCGCAGCAGTGATCGTTGGGAAGATCTCACTGTTTGACATCTCACCAGCGACCACATAGCGACGCAGCAACGATCCCTGACAGGTCGTATCGTTGTCGGGATCGCTTTAGCGTCGCTAAGTGAGATGGGGCCTTGAGTCTGCTCTGCCCCCAGAAGCTACACTATTGTCTGCACACCTTCCAGTCATACACAGCCTGATGTTGGTAAATGGAAAACTTCAAAGAATGCACAGTTCTGTAGGTAAAGATCCATGACGAAACCCAGTTGTCATTTCATTGATACATTTTACAGAAAATATTGCACTTTTCAGACTATAAGATGCACCGGACCATGAGATGCACCTAGGTTTTAGAGGTGGTAAATAGAAAAAAAAATTGAAGCAAAAAAATGTGGTCATGATGAACTGTTATGAGGGGGGATCTGCTGCTGACATTGCTACAGGGTTAATGTCCACCAATTCTGTACAAATATCCCACATCCTGGTATACATAAGCCTGCAGCTGCGGTTAACACTGTGCCCGTTATTGAAGAGAAATGAGTATTCACCTCTCCCCACGCCCACAGTCACTCCCATTTCTCAGCACCAACTTCAGTGCATAGAGGTGGGAGGGATTATGGGCATGGGGAGCAGGGAATATTCATTTCTCTTTAACAGTAGGCACAGGTGTTAGCTGCAGCAGCCAGCTCCTGCCTCCTGTGACCTGCTCGTCCGCCACTGCTTGTCCCCACCCACCCATTCACAGCCACAGCAGGTACATCCAGACTATAAGACACACCCCCCATTTTCCTTCAAATTTTTGGAGGAAAAAGTGTGTCTTATAGTTTGAAAAATACAGTAATTGTTCATGAAATTAGAAAGCTGAATGAAAGCTTTCAAGTAAAAGATTTCTATGATGACATCCCTATAATTTGTGACACAGTAGAAATGACACAATAAGTCTGACTGGAATTTATAATTAATTTATTTACTCCAAAAACAACTAAATCACACGGCCCAGAGAAGGATCCTGGGGAAGAATATTTCACTACATGGTGAGGTCTTCCGGTAAGTTTCCATTTTAAAAGGCCAGGAAAGGAGTTGTCTTTTCAGTCGGGTAACTGGTATTTTATCATTGTAGGTAACTCACAGTATCACTTGTAAGTGGTACCTCAACCACATCCGTGCTGGGGACTTGCTTCATATATGGCATGAAGAGGAGCCAATACTCAGCATACTTGCTGATAGATGGAGATGCTTGTGTTTGGCTGGTGTCTGATGATGGCGATTATGATGATAATGACAACTGCGGTAATTCTGCCTAACAAGGTCCTGTCATTACGACAGGTGGGATTTCTCACAGTTGTCTAGGGCACATTGATAAGATGTGTTCCTCACATGGGTGGATGGTGATGAAATTGGTAATTTTGCAGATGAAATATCACATGAAGAGCTGCTTCCACATCGCTGTCCATGCAGGCCACATCACTGAGGACTTCCAAGAATTTGTTCCTCTTTCTGTTGTATTCTTCTCGGTGTCACTTTACTTTATCTCTATATTCCTGGTTATTAATGAGGCTTTTCAGCTTCATCAAAATATATTCTGAAGAAATGTCAATGGCTGACCTAAGGATAAACTTTTCCAGCCAGGACATTTTTTGATCCAAAATATAATCCAATAAACGCAGTCAGTTGTAAGACCCAACCGACCAAATCACTCGCTGTGCAGAAAGTGACTGAAGAACCTTGGTGGCAAAGAACCTTCAGAACTCGCAGCAGTGACATCACAACGTGACATCACAGGGATGGCAACCAAATACAGAAATAGCATATTATTTAGTAAATATGGAAACTTACTTGTACTCTAACCACATATTATAACTTTCTATAATTTGTCACCCACCTAATTCTATCTAAAAACATCATTGATAGTCACATTTTCTAGCCACTATAGCAATGTTCTTCAACTCTAGTCCTCAATAGCCGCCAACAGGTCTTGTTTTCAGGATTTCTTTTGCACAACTGATGGAATTATTGCTTGTGTTGGTGAACACATATCACCTGTGCAATACTAAGGAAATACTGAAAACATGACCTGTTGGTGGCTCTTGAGGACCAGAGTTGGAGAAGACTGCACTATAGGATTGTAATTAAAGATGGCCTGTTACCAAGTCATGTTGCCATTTTTTGCCTTCATTTTCTTCCGTTAATCAACCGACTAATCAGTTTTTCATTTGTTTGTTTATTTTTAAATCCACCATACAGTTACAAAGCTACAAACCTTAAAATGCAAATTTTTATGATCTTTTCCAAGGGGGTGTGACTCACAGGGTAATAATGCAGAGTAGTCTAAATATACGTGTGAGAACACCCCCTTGGTAAAGACCGTAAAAATCAGCACCAAATAAAAAAGCCCAAATCTCTGGAACTGCATGGCAGAATTAAAAAAGAACAAACAAAAACAAGTTCTTAGACCCATCAGAAAAAAATAAAAAAGTCACCAGATAACCCCTTTTACATAAATAATTTTATTATTCAGTGACAATAATTTTCCAGGAAGGTCCTTTAACCAGGGTTATGGATTGCAATCTCTCGTGGAGTTCCCTCCAAGTTTCTGAGTCAAAGTGACCATTCTTAAAGGGGTTGTCTGGTCCAATCGATAAAAGTCTGCAGTCATTCTGTGTGGCTGCAGACTTATGAATTCCCCCAGCGCATACAATGTACACTAAGGGGATTAGTGGGTTTCTGACCCGGGACCGAAGGGTATGTATGCGTTATACATACTCCCTGCCAGAGGTCGTCTAGTGGATGCGGCCTTGCTTCATACATTTGTATTGAGCGAGGTAACACCCCCTGGCCAGGAGTATGTATAATGCATACAGTACATACCCTCCGGTCCCGGGTCAGAAACCAGCGAATCCCCACAGTGCACAGAGCGTGTGTGTTGGGAGGATTCATAAGTCTGCAGTCACAGAGAGTAACTGTAGACGTATCACTTTAATCTTTCCTACCATGCCACAATGAGTCTCAGAGAGGCTACCTTCAATCACAGCCTGACCGGCCTATTCGGCAATTATAGGGTTGCACCATTCACCAGTGTGGGACTCCCACCCCCTATTCCTCCCAGTCCCCCTCACCCACCCATCAGACATTTATATCTTATAGTCTGAATATACATAAGCTCATGAAATAGGAAAGCCTCTTTAAGCAAAGCATTGATAATATTTCCATCATCAGTAGAACAACTTGTATAGGTGTCATTGACATCTTGATGCCTAAAAATGCAAGTTTTCCAATAAGTGTTGGGACAAAGTTACTACCATAAGGTTACGTCATCATCTATACTGTTATTTTTAGTTCATTCTCAGTCTTCCAGCAGAGCCACCAAAGACTAAACAGTGAACACCCAAGTGTTATATTTTTACAGAGAGCTTGTCTGTGATTCTGGTAGGAACATTTAACAGGTACAGACTGAAAAAGTGGAAAAATTCACAGCCCATAACAATAAGACTATTCTTCATTCTCATATGCTTTCCTCATCGGAGAGTTCTTTATAAATAATGAGACAACATACATCTTGAATTATAAATACCCCATATTAGATTATATAGATAGAGATCCTTAAAGAGGAAATATGGCTCATGCATATAAATATTATTACTACTGCTCCTATTGCAGTCTTGTCTTCTAAATGCAATCTCGGAATTGTGAACAGAACAAAGGACAAGAATTAAAAATGATATACTAATCTTCTTAAGAAGTCTGAAGGACGTCGTAAACATTAGATGAAATGTGTCCAAAACAACAATCTGATGTGTGCAAGGGCCGCCCAGTTGTCCATTGACAGATGTAGTAGGGGAAAAGATGAATCGGGAAGTTGGAATTTCAACAGATGATCGTTTTGTCTTAAGAGGAGGCAATCCAAAGTCTTCATCTTCTCTCCCCATGGAAACCATGTACACACAGCTAAGCCAAGCACTGATGTGTACATGGTGGGACATTGCTGTCTGCCAAACATTTAGTCAACAATTACATCTCATATGTATGGTCAGATTTAGTTTGTATATATACAATAATGTATGCACTCTTTTTGAATGCAGTTAAGATGAAGTATACATGTTATGGGTTCACCTGGGGTTCTCTAAACCATAGGTTAGGGTGAACAACATGGACAAGAGGCAATGATGTAACAGAGATGAATTTGCCAGGTGGAACATGAACCAGGGAAGACCGGTACAACAGGGTATACAGCACTGAAGATGGGTGAGAGGGGCTGGAAGCAGTAGTTGTAGCTGAGACAAATGTGCCGATTGCAGAGAAACAGCAGAGATGTTAAGGCAACTATGATGCAGGAGTGCAGTTACTCACAGGAATAGCAAAAACATATAGGCAAACTGGTATCTTCTTAGCACAAGTCCGGTTATGTACAGAAATAGCAGAGATGTATAGGCACAAAGGCATGTATCAAGCAGAAGTGCAACTGGTAACTTGCTTGCAGAAATTAGTTAATAATCAGGTACGGTTCCTTGATTGCAGAGATGACGATGTGAATAACCACCACGATTAATTGAGAGAAGTTGGTAATCTGAAATACTGATACAGTAGAGTTGTAGGTGTGGACATCCATAGAAACTGGACTGAGCTAAGTAGTAAATGCTCTTAGCTGGGTAGAAGTCAGCAGTAGATAGGGTGATAATTAGAGACCTGATTGGGGTTGAAGTGTGGAAGGTGAAGCTAAACTCCAGCTTAAAAAAGATAAAAGATGATTTATCCACAACAAGTCATCTGATATGAGACACATAGGTAGGACTTTTTTCAGCAGTCTGTAACCTCTATACCTATATTAATAGTTTAGATAGGTCAAATGTGGTGACTGTTTACCTTTAAAAGATCGCTGATCAGAAAAGGTTTACTGATCGGTGGTTGTTTAGCGCTGCCTGTGGGTCCACTGAAACTGACCATTATACAGTGTAGATATATTATAAATATTTACATCCAGTAACTTACCCATGACATCTTATGATTTGAGCCATTTTCCTTGTTTCTTCTCTATCTTGTCAAACCTTCATGTTGACGTCTTAAAGCCATGAGATGGTCACTGCAGAGATTGCCGCACTTATCACCATGCTCCTGAAAATAAAAAGATTGCATATTATATATACACTAGATTGTAGCCCAATTCTAACGCATCGGGTATTCTAGAATATGTATGTAGTTTATTTATGAAGATTTTAGAATAATACATTGAATACACAGGATTCGGCTAACCGCGACCAATTAGCGAAGCGTGGTTCAAATCCTGGCGCCAATTCGCGGCCAGACTGAGCCTGTCGCTGATTGTTCTCGGCCGGCCACGTAGTATATAGCACAGCCACGTAGTATATAACAGTCCACGTAGTAAATAGCACAGCCACGTAGTACATAGCACAGCCACGTAGTATATTGCACAGCCACGTAGTATATAGCACAGCCACGTAGTATATAACACAGCCCACGTAGTGTATAACACAGCCCATTTAGTGTATAACACAGCCCACGTAGTATATAACAGCCCACGTAGTGTATAGCACAGCCCACGTAGTATATAGCACAGCCCACTTAGTATATAACAGCCCATGTAGTGTATAGCACAGCCACATAGTATATAGCACAGCCCACGTAGTATATAGCACAGCCACGTAGTATATTGCACAGCCATGTAGTATATTGCACAGCCACGTAGTATATTGCACAGCCCACGTAGTATATTGCACAGCCCACGTAGTATATTGCCCAGCCCACGTAGTATAGTGCACAGCCCACGTAGTATATTGCACAGCCCACATAGTATATAGCAATGTGGGCATCATATCCCTGTTAAAAAAAAGAATTAAATTAAAAAATAGTTATATACTCACCTTCCGTTGGCCCACGGATCCAGGCGAAGCGTTTACTGATGATCCGCGCACGCTCCGGTCCCAAGAGTGCATTGCGGTCTTGCGAGATGATGACGTAGCGGTCTCGTGAGACCGCTACGTCATCATCTCGCGAGATTGCAATGCATGGAGCAGTCACCTGAGCGTCGTGAGGAGCGGGAAAGGCCTGTTCTGGATCCGAGGGGGAGATGGATTGTGAGTATATAACTATTTTTTATTTTTTGTTATTATTTTTAACATTAGATCTTTTTACTATTGATGCTGCATAGGCAGCATCAATAGTAAAAAGTTGGTCACACAGGGTTAATAGCAGCGTTAACGGAGTGCGTTACACTGGGGCATAACGCATCCGTTAACGCTGCCATTAACCCTGTGTGAGCGCTGACTGGAGGGGAGTATGGAGCAGGCACTGACTGTGGGGAGTAAGAAGCAGCCATTTTGCCGCCCGACTGTGCCCGTCGCTGATTGGTCGTGGCTGTTTTGCCGCGACCAATCAGCGACTTGAGATTTCCTTTACAGACAGACAGAAAGACAGAAGTGACCCTCAGACAATTATATAGTAGATTTGTTTCCTGAATAAAAAAGTCACAGTGCGCCCTGAAGACAGACATGCACACCATCTTAATATATACTTACTTTGTAATGTCTTCACATCCTGTTCCATCCAGATGTGCCTGGATCCCAGAATTCCAAGCGGCAGAAGTTCACCGACCTCCATATTGGGACACCCAAGTGATGGGTGTCTCAATATGGAAACTGCTGGTAGTACCAGCCTCTTGCGCGGTACCACCAGCGGAACACCGTCACACCACACATACACACACACACACTGTATATGCTATACGCACCACACACACACAAACACGCACTGCATACACCGTACACACCACACACTCACACTGTATGCGCCATACGCAGCCTGTTGTGCTGTACCACCAGAGGAACACCGTCGCAAACACGAAGAGAGCACACTAGTGGAGAGAGAAAGCAGACAAGGAGGAGAGCACATGGGGTACACAGGTCAAAGAAGAGATGACATGAGAGGAGAAGACAGCAGATGGGGGAGAGAGAAAGTGCACAGGGGTGAGAGAGACAGAGCACAGGGGAGAGACAGCACAAATGGGACAGCACATGAGGGGAGAACACAGCACAGGAAGGAGAGAGACAGCAGACAAGGGGGATAGCACATGGGGTAGACAGGTTAAAGAAAAGAGCACAGATGGGGGAGTCAGCACATGGGGAAAGAGAGAGTGGATAGGTGGGTGAGCACATGGGGAGAGAGATTCTCAATGCGGCACAGCCTGCCCCCATCGTGACATTACCACCCTCCCGATGTGATAGCAACGGGCCTCCATCTAGTTAATATATAATTATCTATTGTGCAGCCCTCCATTCATAATACAAATTGATAAACCACCACGGTGCTGCCCTTTAATTATAAACCTAATTCTCCTCCCAATTAAAATATTAATTATCTACTATACTCTTTTCCCCAATTTATTCCCAATTTATTACTAGTGACTATCCTGTGTTATCAACACCCCACCAATGTGCTACTCCTGCTCCCCAAATTCATTATACTTTACATAGCAATATAGTTGCAAGGCCAAAAAAAGACATTTGTCCATCCAGTTCAGCCTATATTCCATCAGAATAAATCCCCAAATCTACGTCCTTCTAAAGATCCTAATCACTGTAAGATACAATATTGTTCTGCTCCAGGAAGACATCCAGGCCTCTCTTGAACCCCTCGACTGAGTTCGCCATCACCACCTCCTCAAGCAAGGAATTCCTGATTCTTACTGCCCTAACAGTAAAGAATCCTCCTCTATGCTGGTGGAAAAACCTTCTCTCCTCCAGACACAGAGAATGCCCCCTTGTGACCGTCACCTGCCTTGGTATAAACAGATCCTCAGAGAGATATTTGTATTGTCCCCTTATATACTTATACATGGTTATTAGATCACCCTTCAGTCGTCTTTCTTCTAGACTAAATAATCCTAATTTTGCTAATCTTCCTGGGTATTGTAGTTCCCCCATCCCCTTTATTAATTTTGTTGCCCTCCTTTGTACTCGCTCCAGTTCCATTATATCCTTCCTGAACACCGGTGCCCCAAACTGTACACAGTACTCCATGTGCGGTCTAACCAGGGATTTGTACAGAGGCAGTATAATGCTCTCATCATGTGTATCCAGACCTCTTTTAATGCACCCCATGATCCTGTTTGCCTTGGCAGCTGCTGCCTGGCACTGGCTGCTCCAGGTAAGTTTATCATTAACTAGGATCCCCAAGTCCTTCTCCATGTCAGATTTACCCACTGGTTTCCCATTCAGTGTGTAATGGTGATATTGATTCCTTCTTCTCTTGTGTATAACCTTACATTTATAATTGTTAAACCTCATCTGCCACCTCTCGGACCAAGTTTCCAACTTATCCAGATCCATCTGTAGCAGAATACTTTTATGTTCTCTTTCCAACCTCTCCTTACCCCAATTCATTATAACATCATGTGGTCTCCCACCCACCACCACCTCATTTTGATTATGCTTTCATGTCCATTCTCACAACCTCGATTCTTAATCATTATAATGTCATGTCCTCTCTGATCCCTCACTCCCAATTCATTGTCATGCCCTCTCTCCCACCCTTCCGCCCCAATTCACTGTCATGTCCTTTCTCCCACCCCACTCTATTCATTTTGTCATGTCCTCTCTCACACCCACATTCCCAATTTATTGTCACGCCCTCTCCTACCTCTCCCAAATTCATTATGATGTCATATCCTCTCCCATCCCCCACTCTCAACTTATTATAATGTCCTGCCCTCTCTCCCAACCTCCACTCCCAATTCATAGTATCATGCCCCCTCTCCCAACTCCACTACTATTAATTAAATTTAATTAAAAAAAAAGAGTCTCTTACTTCTCCAGACCATTCCCTTGGGCTTCGCTAACTTCCGCTTGTGGCCGGCATGTATGTGCTAAATGACACAACCAGCATGATGAGGTCATCACGGCGGGTGAGTCTTGGAACAAGGGCCAGCTTTTTGGAGCTCCACTGTGATTTTCTATTGCCAGCAGCGGAGCTACAGGAATACTCCAAGGACAGCGATGTACATTCCGATAGTAGCACAAAAATATTATAATGTTTTGGGCTATCTGACCATAGGTATTGAGCCCCGGGGCAGTAGCCCGAATTGCCCTCTTTATAATCTGCCCCTGCATCCTGCTGTGTTGTGCCATATATTCCATAATGTATTTTGCTTCCACCCGACTAATATGCTTCCCATGAGTAAATGAGGCCAATTGTGACCTGCGTTTGGTAGTAGTACTGCCTTGATGGTTGGTGCCAATGGTGGTGGTGATGCTGCTACTTGTGGCTTGCTAATAACAGCAACAGGTCACAATATTGGTGCTTATATATGTCAATTTTGACTATGAAAACTGGAGTTCAAAAATACAGAAGTTTGGTTGGTACATGTCCAAAAAGCGAGCTACAGCAACAGTCCTATTTTTGTCGTATTTATAGTTGTGAAATTTGACTACTAAAATTATTTGCAAAAGGTATGGAAAAAAATGGTAGTTTGTGACACACATGCTCTGAAAGGTAGAGGGTACGAGTTTTAAATGTCTGGAGTTTTGCTAATTTGGTTTTGTATTTTCTATCACAATTGTTTTGCCCTTTATAAAAAACAGAACAAGAAATTCAAAACTCAGTACAGTCCATTTGACATACATACTTTCTGTGATAGACACAGAGTATAGATTTTTTCCCTTAGAAATATTGTTGGCTACTGCTTGATAATGCATGAAGAATAAAAAAAAGTGTACTATAGCAGCATCCGGCTAACTTATCACCGTTTGATCATTAGCTGCCAGCTTCCCTATTCTCTTTTCAGACTACACTAGTCTTCACTACTGCAGTTATGTAACACATTACTATTTTTCCACTGTTCTATGGCTTTCTCTCCCTATCCGTATTGCTAAGTAGTGAGCTATGATGACCTCTCACTATCTAGATTCACCCCAAAATGGCTACTGCATTCCCTGCCTCATCTTTTGTAAAGGCTATGGTAGTTCCTCCTGATTGGTTGTGCTTTACCATGTGATGTGAAAGCTGCAATATATTATACATGGCCGCCCCTGAGATCACTGACATCACATGAGCCTTTTTAGCTGATGCAATCTCTTGCAGTGTTTTAAAATGGGGAAAGTTCCAAAAATTGTTGCCAGATCTTAACTCCTTTCTGACCTCGGACGGGATAGTACGTCTGAGGTCAGATCCCCCGCTTTGATGCAGGGCTTCGGCGGTGAGCTCGCATTAAAGCCGGGACATGTCAGCTGTTTTGAACAGCTGACATGTGCCCGCAATAGCGGCGGGTGAAATTACGATTCACCCGCCGCTATTAGCTAGTTAAATGCTGCTGGCAAACGCTGACAGCGGCATTTAACTGGCGCTTCCGGCCGGAAATGAGCACATCGCCGACCCCCGTCACATGATCGGAGGTCAGCGATGCATCAGAATGGTAACCATAGAGGTCCTTGAGACCTCTATGGTTACTAATCCCGGCTAGCTGTGAGCGCCACCCTGTGGTCGGCGTTCATAGCAAGCCTGTTATTAAGCTACATAGCAGCGATCTGATGATCGTTGCTATGTAGCAGAGCCGATCGTGCTGTGCCAGCTTCTAGCCTCCCATTGAGACTATTGAAGCATGGCAAAAGTAAAATAAAAAAGTAAAAAAAAAATGTGAACAAAATAAAAAAATATAAAAGTTTAAATCACCCCCCTTTCGCCCCATTCAAAATAAATCAATAAAAAAAAAACCTACACATATTTGGTATCGCCCGTTCAGAATCGCCCGATCTATCAATAAAAAAAAGCATTAACCTGATCGCTAAACGGCATAGCGAGAAACAAATTCGAAACTCCAGAATTACGTTTTTTTGGTCGCCGCGACATTGCATTAAAATGCAATAACGGGCGATCAAAAGAATGTATCTACACCAAAATGGTATCATTAAAAACACCAGCTTGGCACACAAAAACTAAGCCCTCAACCGACCCCAGATCATGAAAAATGGAGACGCTACAGGTATCGGAAAATGGCGCAATTTTTTTTTTTTTAGCAAAGTTTGGAATTTTTTTTCACCATTTAGATAAAAGAGAACCTAGACATGTTTAGTGTCTATGAACTCGTACTGACCTGGAGAATCATAATTGCAGGTCAGTTTTAGCATTTAGAGAACCTAGTAAAAAAGCCAAACAAAAAACAAGTGTGTGATTGCACTTCTTTTGCAATTTCTCCGCACTTGGAATTTTTTTCCCGTTTTCTAGTACAAGACATGCTTAAGCCAATGATGTCGTTCAAAAGTACAACTTGTTTTGCAAAAAATAAGCCCTCACATGGCCATATTGACGGAAAAATAAAAAAGTTATGGCTCGGGGAAGGAGGGGAGCGAAAAACGAACACGGAAAAACGGAAAATTCCAAGGTCATGAAGGGATTAAGCTAGAAGTTTGCAGTCCCTCTTTGTGACTGCAGACTTGTGAATCCTAACATTGTGCACACTGTACGCTGTGAAGATTCTCTAATGTTGCCGTCAAGAGTGGGCGCTTCAATTGACAACAAATATTCGCTATGCATACTCTCGGCCACATTCTGACTAGATGGGCATGGCCTCACTCAAATCAAGTGTATTGAGACAAGCTAGAAGCAATCTAGTTGGAATGTGTCTGGGAATATGCAAATCACACACTTGCAGTCACATGAGCATCCGCCCCCGGCGCTGGCACCAGGGAATCCTCACATTGTGCAGTGCGCACAATGTTAGGACTCACAAGTCTACAGTCACATAGACTGGAAATCTCCTATAAAGACGATTTGAGAGCTCCTAACATGTTTGTTTTAGGAAAAATATTGTATTTCCAGCCCAAAACAATTTTTTAGAACTGTACAGTTTTGCTATTATTCATACTAGAAAAGTATGACTAAATTGACAAGTGGGTAACACAATTTCCTTTGTCAGTAGAGTTTGTCCCTATGCAATGATCACTGTCAGCACTGATCGGACCGTCATTACAGTTTTTTTTAACTAGCTGTATATTTTCAGGAAGAAATCAGAGGAACAGATCAACAAAGAGTTGTAAGAAAAGATTAATAAAACAACATAGATTGTTATTTTACAAGAAATGGTTTACACATCAGTGTGTTTTACCAGACGTAAACAGCATACAATTGCAGCTAAGATATCTTCTGTGCGCTGTCCTGTACATCACATATCCATAAACAATGTGAGTTTGGTCCGTGAATTGGACTAAACATAGACATGTCTCCCTTTTTCTTTTGTAGACTGATGGTCCCCAAAAAAATCAGGCATGCAAAAAACGTTCATCGACTATAATGGGACATGTCTGAGAAAAACAAAATGCGGATAGCATATGTATGCATGTGCAAATGGAGCCTAAAATAGAGGAGTCAGAAGAACTGGAAAGTTTTATTTTGAAACAACTCTATTCATATTCATTGTCCTGCAAGAGTAAGTTAACATTTTATTAAGGGCTCGTTCAGTTGAGTATATAATACCAACAAGTGGCGTCCAAGTGAAAACATTGATCAATATCAATCAAAAGGGTGGATTGCACATTGTTGGAATATAGCTTAAAAAAATTTTTTTTGACAAAAATTGGATGATTTTTTATACAATCGGCCTAAGAAGGACATTTAATAAAGGGCCGGTTGGTTAAGACACGCTCTATTGATATACCCTATTAGAGAATGCTGTGTGAATATAACAGTAGGGAGTTCACCATTACCCTCTAGAGGACAGAGAACATGATATGGCATAGGTTTCAGAAAGTACATATGTGTATTGGCCTCTGCAACTACTTTTAACACAGCTGACTGGATGTGCTACAACTCACCCAGCTTGTAAACTGTAACCTAAGCCATGTCTATACCTTTCTATGGAAAAATCAACCTAATATTGACAAGAGGCAAATATTTCTGACTATATTAATATTCTGATTTCTAAGTGGTCATGAAACAATACTAAAACTAGCATCAGTGCACATAAAATCACAGACCTGTAAAACAAAATTTGCTTAATTAGCATTACAGTTCTATAGAGATGTGCAAATATTTTGTCATTCAAATTTCTTGAATGTTCCTCGAAAATTCGATTTGCAGGAACTAAACTTGAGAGAATCAATCTCAATAACAGAGAGGTTGCAATTGCTGATCATAAGAACTTACACTCTACAGAAGAGAGAGAGCGAGGACCCCACTGACCATAATAAGAGCTTGTACTTTTTAGGAGAGATAGAAAACCCTGCTGACCATAAAAGCTCATACTTTAAAAGAATGTGAGACTCAGAAAAATAACTTTACTTTTGTCCAAATTGCATGCAAATTGTGTGGTCCAGTCCGATGGGCGAATCCAGATCGCACTCAGCTTTGCTCCATTCCTTCAAAGGCTGCCTCTTCTATCTGGATGGATGCCCCTGTGAGTCATATAATGATCAAATGTCGGCTTTACTTTTATCTCACCAGCTACCTTCCTGTTCAGTAGGATAGAGAAGTGCATCTGCACAGTGTTATGCTAGAGTAGCAAGTCACTCGGGATAATAAGTAAAGCTAAAAAACGGCAACTGACCCTGCCAGATCCTGTGCAGACTATAGATTCTGACAACTCAGTCCCTGGTGGTTCCTCTGTGAGCTTAGATAGACCTAATAACCACAAGATTAAAGATGGCAACTCGGACCTATGCTGACTGAAAGGCTGTTGAGAACTTCACATTCCTCCTAAAGAAACAGAGGGCAGACTGTGAATTACCTATGCAGCGCCCCAGAGTCCTGGTCGTTGCAGTAATGTTGCTCTGCCACTAAGGGGAGTGATGTTACGTCTGATTGCACAAAAGGAGTTCACCTGACCAGGTATCACAGTCACACACTACATTTCACACTTCAGCCACCAGGGGGAGCAAAGGGTTCTATGTATTAGGCCACTCCTCACAATCTGGTAAAACTGGGGGTTGGATAGGAAGTTAGTGAGAAGCTGACTGGGTTGGATCCAGGCAACATCCTGTGGCAGAGGGTGTTGCGGGGGAAGATTCAGGTGGGTCTCTGTCAGGGGTGGGATCCTGACAGAGGCCTAGCGAACAGGACAGAACGTTACGGAACCGCGCCTGCACCCGTTGCGGTGGCATCTTAAGAAAGGAAACGAAGCGAGATATATTGTGGAGAAGTGAGAAACGAGATCGCACCAAAAAGGAGATAAAGCCAGTAGGAGTCGTGCCCCAAGATCGGCAACATCCTACTGAGGCGCGTAGCCGGTGGCCGGAACGCCGAGGAAGTATTGAGCTCCAAGCAGTACTTCAAACAGCGGCAGGACAGTTGATTATAGGTTGGCTGTCTCACCTAAAACACCTAAGCAGACATAGGGGGCAATTGTGGGAGAGGGGCGACGCTAGGGTCCCGGAAGAACTCCAGGCCTACCCGTCATACGGGTGCGTCCTAGCCAAATCATATGGGGGATGGAGAAGAACATCAGAACAGATACGAGTTGTGAGAAAGAACATCAGAAACAGACACAACAGTTGTGAGGACTATCCCGTGGTGCTCAGCAGGGAGGTACTACAACACACAGGCGCTAGAAGGTAGGCACTGATTTCCACCTGCAAAGGGAACTCTGGATGTGCCTTCGGACTGGCCGGTCTCAGCCAGCCCTGTTAGCAGTACTCTGGATTGCGGATCCCGAAGCCTTCAGTAAAGGGGTAAAGAGACTGCAACCTTGTGTCCTCGTTATTCATCGCGACCTGCACCACGCACCATCATCACACCTTTCATTGGACGCCCCTTAGCAGGGTCATGGACCGGGTCTAGCCACCGTGACAACCCCAGGACTGAGACTGAGAGGCTCGGTACTGAGTACCCCATGGCCCTGTGTCTGGGGGCGCTCCAACTACAAAAGGGAAAGTGTGCTAAAAATGGAAAGATCCCAGAGTGAGTAAAATAAATCATGAAATACAAAATAATGTATAAAGTACGTACTGTTATATAATATGCAGCTGTAAGGGGTCATAAAAGCGGTCTTGCGCTCCAAACACGTCCCGGTTAAATGTATGTATATTGCCGCTTTGTAATATCGTTAAAACTGTGTATTTATGCTATATTCAATGCTGCTATTTGTACATTGTTGTTAGGGAAAGTGCAGTACCTCAGTTATGACACTAGATGTGGGTACATTAGGCTGTATAGTTAGTTTAGGAGGAGCCAACCGTGTATAGCATAGAGGGTTTTCCTGTTTTGAGGGAGAAGGGCAAGGGAGCCCTGGACTCTGTAACGTTTAAGGAAAATAGCCCAGCCGTCCAAGGGCCTATAGTGGCCAGCAGCAGTGACAGGAGATAACAGCGGTGACAGCATTGGTGAGAGCAGAGGCTACTGCAGGAGTCACAGCAGGACAGTAACACAGGTCACTCCAAAGATGTGACAGCTTACTACTTGGGCAGATGCCCTCATGTCTGGGGTGAAACAGACAAGGGAACCCCTTAAGGTAGTCAAGCCGGACAGGGAGGACGCTGCGATACCGTGCGGGATGGGATGTCCCGGGAACACACTGAAGGATGCAGGGAAAAGCACATTGAAAGTATACATGCTGT
The DNA here is from genome assembly GCF_051348905.1 of Ranitomeya variabilis. Classification (NCBI taxonomy): domain Eukaryota; kingdom Metazoa; phylum Chordata; class Amphibia; order Anura; family Dendrobatidae; genus Ranitomeya; species Ranitomeya variabilis. The sequence continues at coordinate 60,388,690 of NC_135238.1, forward strand.
GTGGAACCTAAGGTTGATGATGTAACTTAAATGGATGTGCTGTGTATGAGAACAATTAAAGTTCTATGTTTAAAGTTGGAACCGGACTGTCTTTTTATGAACTAAGTCAAACGAAGAAGTTTTCCTGCAACTCATTGAGTACTCTGAGAACCAGGAAAGTGAGTCAGTGGGACTGTATATATGTGAGGAGGGCGGTCGGGGTGTGCTTAAGCAGACACCTATGTGGGCCATGACTACGGCCCTAGCTGACTGTTATGATCCTTAGTGGTTGAGGATCACGAATTACTCCAGCTAAGTAACAAACATAGGACAAGCTCTAGGGAGGTGGCAAACTGGACTGACCGCAAATCTGAACCTATCCAAACACACTAGAAGTAGCCGGTGAACGTGCCTAAAAATCCTAGACGTCTCGAGCCAGCCTGAGGAACTAACTACCCCTAGAGAGAAAGAAAGACCTCTCTTGCCTGCAGAGAAATAATCCCCAAAGATATAGAAGCCCCCAACAAATAATAACGGTGAGGTAAAAGGAAGGCACATACACAGGGGTGAAAACAGATTCAGCAAATGAGGCCCACTAATACTAGATAGCAGAAAATAGTAAAGGGGTCTGTGCGGTCAGTAAAAACCCTTACAAAATATCCACACTGAGATTTCAAGAACCCCCGCACCAACTAACGGTGTGGGGGGAGAAACTCAGTCCCCTAGAGCAACCAGCAAGCGAGGAGATCACATCTTAGCAAGCTGGACAAGAAACATGATGATGAATGCTGATAATCAAAAAATGAACGGACAAAAACTTAGCTTGTCTTGGAGAGGCTGGGAGCAAGGTAATCACAAGGAATCAGAAGAGCACTGAATACATTGATAGCAGGCAAGGAACTGAGTATGCAGGTGAGCTAAATAGGAAACCAACCAGGATAACGAACCATCTGATGCAGCCAACCTGCAGAAAGACAACACTACACAGTACCGCTTGTGACCACTAGAGGGAGCCTAAAAATAGAGTTCACAACAGTACCCCCCCCCTTGAGGAGGGGTCACCGAACCCTCATCAAAACCCCCAGGGCGATCAGGATGAGCCGCGTGGAAGGCATGAACCAAATCAGCCGCATGAACATCAGAGGCGACAACCCAGGAATTATCCTCCTGACCATAGCCCTTCCACTTCACCAAATACTGAAGCCTCCGTCTAGAGATACGAGAATCCAAAATCTTCTCCACCACGTACTCCAATTCTCCCTCGACCAGCACCGGAGCAGGAGGCTCAACAGAAGGAACCACAGGTACCACATACCTCCGCAACAAAGACCTATGGAACACATTATGAATGGCAAACGATGCTGGGAGATCCAAACGAAAAGACACCTGGTTAAGGATTTCCAAGATCTTATAAGGACCGATGAAGCGAGGCTTGAATTTAGGAGAGGAGACCTTCATAGGAACATACCGAGAAGACAGCCACACCAAATCCCCAACACGAAGTCGGGGACCCACACCGCGGCGGCGGTTGGCAAAGCGCTGAGCCTTCTCCTGTGACAACCTCAAATTGTCCACCACATGGTTCCAAATCTGCTGCAACCTATCCACCACAGAATCCACCCCAGGACAGTCAGAAGACTCAACCTGACCCGAGGAAAAACGAGGATGCAAACCAGAATTGCAGAAAAAAGGCGAAACTAAAGTAGCAGAACTAGCCCGATTATTAAGGGCAAACTCGGCCAATGGCAAAAAAGTCACCCAATCATCCTGATCAGCAGAAACAAAACATCTCAAATAAGTTTCCAACGTCTGATTAGTTCGCTCGGTTTGGCCATTAGTCTGAGGATGGAAGGCCAACGAAAAAGAAATCAATGCCCATCTTAGCACAAAAAGTCCGCCAAAACCTGGACACAAACTGGGATCCTCTATCAGACACAATATTTTCAGGAATGCCGTGCAAGCAAACCACATTCTGAAAAAATAGAGGAACCAAATCGGAGGAGGAAGGCAACTTAGGCAAGGGCACCAAATGGACCATCTTGGAAAAACGATCACACACCACCCAGATGACAGACATTTTCTGAGATACTGGAAGATCCGAAATAAAATCCATGGAAGTGTGCGTCCAAGGCCTTTTCGGGACAGGCAAAGGCAAAAGCAAACCGCTGGCACGAGAACAGCAAGGCTTAGCCCGAGCACAAATCCCACAAGACTGCACAAAGGAACGCACATCCCGCGACAAGGAAGGCCACCAGAAGGACCTAGCCACCAAATCTCTGGTACCAAAAATCCCAGGATGACCCGCCAACACCGAAGAATGAACCTCGGAAATAACTCTGCTGGTCCATCTATCCGGGACAAACAGTCTCTCTGGTGGACAACGGTCAGGTCTATCCGCCTGAAATTTCTGCAGCACTCGTCGCAAATCTGGGGAAATGGCAGACAAAATCACTCCCTCTCTGAGAATACCAGCCGGCTCAGAAACTCCCGGAGAGTCAGGCACAAAACTCCTAGAAAGTGCATCAGCCTTCACGTTCTTCGAACCAGGCAGGTATGAGACCACGAAGTTGAAACGGGAGAAAAACAGCGACCAACGAGCCTGTCTAGGATTCAGGCGCTTGGCAGATTCAAGGTAAATCAGGTTTTTGTGATCAGTCAAGACCACCACACGATGTTTAGCTCCTTCGAGCCAATGTCGCCACTCCTCAAATGCCCACTTCATAGCCAACAACTCCCGATTACCAACATCATAATTCCGCTCGGCAGGCGAAAACTTTCTTGAAAAGAAAGCACATGGCTTCATCACAGAGCCATCAGAGCTTCTCTGCGACAAAACAGCCCCTGCTCCAATCTCAGAAGCATCAACCTCGACCTGGAAGGGGAGAGAGACATCTGGTTGACATAAGACTGGAGCTGAGGAAAACCGGTGCTTCAGTTCCCGAAAGGCCTCCACGGCCGCAGGAGACCAATTAGTCACATCAGAACCCTTCTTGGTCAAATCCGTCAAAGGTTTAACCACGCTAGAAAAATTAGCGATGAAACGACGGTAAAAATTAGCAAAACCCAAGAACTTCTGAAGACTCTTAACAGATGTAGGCTGAGTCCAGTCATGAATAGCCTGGACCTTGACTGGGTCCATCTCCACAGTAGAAGGAGAAAAAATAAAACCCAAAATGGAGACTTTCTGTACTCCGAAGAGGCATTTTGAGCCCTTCACAAATAAAGCATTAGCACGCAGGACCTGAAACACCATCCTGACCTGCTTCACATGGGACTCCCAATCATCAGAAAAGACCAAAATGTCATCCAGATAAACAATCATAAATTTATCCAGATATTCTCGGAAGCTGTCATGCATGAAGGACTGAAACACAGAAGGAGCATTAGAGAGTCCAAAAGGCATCACCAAGTACTCAAAATGGCCTTCGGGCGTATTAAATGCTGTTTTCCATTCATCTCCCTGCTTAATGCGCACAAGGTTATACGCACCACGGAGATCTATCTTAGTGAACCAACTGGCCCCCTTATGACGATAATCTATACAAGGTCTCAAAGAACCGTCCTTCTTGGCCACAAAAAAAAATCCTGGACCAAGAGGGGAAGAGGATGGGCGAATATGTCCCTTCTCCAAAGACTCCTTTATATAATTCTGCATCGCGGCATGCTCTGGTATAGACAAATTAAAAAGTCATCCCTTAGGGAATTTACTACCAGGAATTAAATTTATAGCACAGTCACAATCCCTATGAGGGGGCAGGGCACTGGACCTGGGCTCATCAAATACATCCTGGTAGTCAGACAAAAACTCAGGGACCTCAGAAGGAGTGGAAGAAGCAATAGACACCAACGGAGTATCGCCATGAATTCCCTGACAACCCCAACTTGACACAGACATAGCTTTCCAATCTAAAACTGGATTATGAGTCTGCAGCCATGGCAGACCCAAAACAACAACATCATGCAAATTATGCAAAACAAGAAAGCGAATCACCTCCTGATGTACGGGAGTCATGCACATGGTCATTTGCGTCCAATACTGAGGCTTATTCTCAGCCAATGGCGTAGCATCAATTCCCCTCAGAGGAATAGGAAATTCCAAAGGCTCCAGGACAAAACCACAGCGCCTGGCAAACGACAAATCCATCAGATTCAGGGCAGCACCCGAATCCACAAAAGCCATAACCGGGTAGGACGACAAAGAACAAATCAAAGTAACAGACAAAATACATTTAGGCTGTATCGTACCAATGGTGACAGGTTTAGCGATTTTTTTTTAAACGTTTAGAGCATGCTGAGATAACATGCGTAGAATCACCACAGTAAAAGCACAACCCATTTTGACGTCTATGATTTTGTCGCTCAATTCTGGTCAGAGTTCGGTCACATTGCATAGACTCAGGTCTCTGGTCAGAAAATACCGCCAAAGGATGAGCAGATTTGCGCTCCCGCAAACGCCGATCAACCTGAATGGCTAAAGCCATAGAATCACTCAGACTTGTAGGGGTGGGAAACCCCACCATAACATTCTTAACGGCCTCAGAAAGACCTTCTCTGAAATTTGCAGCCAGGGCACACTCATTCCATTGAGCAAGCACCGACCACTTCCGAAAATTTTTGACAATACACCTCTGCTTCATCCTGACCTTGAGAGATAGCCAGCAACGCTTTTTCTGCCTGATTCTCAAGATTAGGCTCCTCATAAAGCAGTCCAAGAGCCAGAAAAAATGCATCTACATTAAGCAATGCAGGATCTCCTGGCGCCAGAGAGAAGGCCCAATCTTGAGGGTCGCCACACAACAAGGAGATAACAATTTTAACTTGCTGAGCGGAATCACCAGAGGAACGAGGTCTCAGAGACAGAAATAACTTACAATTATTCTTAAAATTCTGAAACCTAGATCTATCTCCAGAAAACAACTCAGTAATGGGTATCTTTGGTTCTGACATAGGGCTATGAATAACAAAATCCTGAATGCTTTGCACCCGAGCAGCAAGATGATCCACACTAGAAGTCAGAGTCTGAACATTCATGTCTGCAGCTGAGCTCAAAACCACCCAGAGTTCAAGGGGATGAAAGAAGCTAAACAGACTGCAGCAAAGGAAAAGCGGGAGGGAGAAAAAAAAAATGTACTCAGGTCTTCTTTTTATCCCACTTCTGCGATGCATTAAACACTTTTTTGGGCCTGCTATACTGTTATGATCCTTAGTGGTTGAGGATCACGAATTACTCCATCTAAGTAACAAACATAGGACAAGCTCTAGGGAGGTGGCAAACTGGACTGACCGCAAATCTGAACCTATCCAAACACACTAGAAGTAGCTGGTGAACGTGCCTAAAAATCCTAGATGTCTCGAGCCAGCCTGAGGAACTAACTACCCCTAGAGAGAAAGAAAGACCTCTCTTGCCTCCAGAGAAATAATCCCCAAAGATATAGAAGCCCCCAACAAATAATAACGGTGAGGTAAAAGGAAGGCACATACACAGGGGTGAAAATAGATTCAGCAAATGAGGCCCACTAATACTAGATAGCAGAAAATAGTAAAGGGGTCTGTGCGGTCAGTAAAAACCCTTACAAAATATCCACACTGAGATTTCAAGAACCCCCGCACCAACTAACGGTGTGGGGGGAGAAACTCAGTCCCCTAGAGCAACCAGCAAGAGAGGAGATCATATCTTAGCAAGCTGGACAAGAAACATGATGAATGCTGATAATCAAAAAATGAACGGACAAAAACTTAGCTTGTCTTGGAGAGGCTGGGAGCAAGGTAATCACAAGGAATCAGAAGAGCACTGAATACATTGATAGCAGGCAAGGAACTGAGTATGCAGGTGAGCTAAATAGGAAACCAACCAGGATAACGAACCAGCTGATGCAGCCAACCTGCAGAAAGACAACACTACACAGTACCGCTTGTGACCACTAGAGGGAGCCTAAAAATAGAGTTCACAACAGCTGACGCTCACACAGTCTAGAAAGAAAAAGAAGACAGGTGCAAAGTAGAGAACAGAAACATCAAAGAGATAAACCCTAGCTGGAATTTCACATATTGGCTTTAAGCTACAGCAGAATGGCTGAACATCCAAAAGAGACTAACACCAGCAAGAAATGCCGGCAGGGGGAAAGAATTTAAAGCTGCACCTGAAAGTTAATAGGGCAGAAAAATGAAAACACCAGCGACTTACAATTCTAGCAAAGTGGATGGGAATATAGAATTCTGCCCACTGTGCATTTTTTTACACCATATAAGTTGACTTGTGGTGCATGTTCAAATCTGGAAAATGGCAATCTATTTTGCAGGTATGCTGAGTTTTATGTTCAGATTTTCCCCATAGACTTACATTACATGCAGAAAATCTGCAGATAAAAAAAACCGTATTTGTTTTTTATTGCGCCTCCGTGGTGGAAACACACTAAAAAAGCAAGTAACCCAAACATGACTATATCAAGAAAGTTTTGTCAAAACCAAGTACCAGGAAGTTTAAAAAAAGCAACTTTATGTAAAACATGATAGCGAGAAGAACAAACAAAAACTACAGCATCAAAAACAAGATAAAAACTTGTGAAAAAAACGCAGTCAAAACACAATGACAAAAAATGCAAATAACCTACTTTACCTAATAGGTGCAGGAAATCTGAAGCATCAGAAGCAGACCAAATACCCATTGTGGGAACTTAACCTTACACTAATAGAACCATTGTAAGAACAGCTTGGTATAAATAGCAAAGTATCAGCAGGAGTTTAGCTGGATTATGCCTGCATGCTGTCAACTAACACTTGCATGTGAATGTTTAAAAAGAATGTATCACCTATATAAGTTTGTATTAACCCTAAATCTCCATTTGTTTAGTGTCATAATCTGATCTTTTTTCTAATAGTTTAATTAAAAAGTCAATATGGTTCCCTCACTACTGTACCTAACTGCTTTTTTTACAACTTCCATTTTGATGATTCTCCATTTAAGAATCATTGGGGCAGTGGTTGGGGTCGCTGCCACATCCTCTTCCCAAACCCTGAAATGAAGCATCATAAGTGGCGATCATTTCTGGGGCTGGGCTAGTCCCTGCTCTGCTCTGCATATGTCAGTTACAAATTCAAACATATACTCGCAGGATCTTATCATTGTGCAGTATTCTTCTCAGTGCACAGTGACAATGCGCTTACTTCTTAGTGCACAGCGACAATGCGCTCTCTCTTGTATGATAGCAAATGAAGAGTTGTCAAGTGAGTGCACTGTCAGTGCGCATTGTACGGAGAGAACGAGCATGCAGAGACTAGCGACATCAGTGAAACATATTCCTTATTTGTAATCTGTTCTTAATTCTTTGTTTGTAAAGCATTTTATTTTGTTTTTCTGATAATGATTACAGCCACATGGGCTAAAGCCAGCAATAGGTCAGTCTTGACTGATTGACTTCTATAAAAAAAAAAGCTTTCCATACATGTTGTGTGACATATAGAAAAGTCATTTTGCTAGGAGAAGGTGAAGGTAAACTGTGACCATCACGAACTGTGAATGGTGGATTCTCTGGTATCTACTGAATAAAAAGTTGTTAGTTTTCATTATCCTCCCTTGGAGGATAATGTGATGACTGCCTAAAAGTGATCAATACGGAAAAAGAAATATCAGCCTAATGTTAACCTTAGTGGCTAAAGCAAAAATTGTAAAGTTGTAAGATATTTTAAAATAAGAATATGGAAATGTAAAAAAAAATCGGCAAACATTTCATAAAAGTATATTTAACATCTCCATGTAACCAATAGATATTATTCTCAGTAAAGGTGTTGTCCACTACTCGGACAACCCCTTCTCAATCTGTATGTTTGCCACTTGTAAAATTATACCACTTATAATCACCTCCGATGTCAGCGCTATTCCAGTGTTGCCAGCATTGTCTGTCCCGGGGCTCTCATGACATTGTTATGTCACGCAAGCCCTGAGACAGACAATGCTGACAACGTTGGAACGGCACCGACACCGGAGGTGGGTATGAGTGTTATTAAATTACAAGGGGCAAACAAACGGATTGAGAAGGGGTTGTCCAAGTAGTGGACAACCCCTTTAAGTGAAATAATTACACATGATACACCTCTGGGCATTGGAAAAATAGGTCATGCACACAGCCTTCAACACTCATCATACATATTAAACTGAGAAATAAATCATTGATAACTATAGCATTTGCCTAAGATGTGGTACTAGCACAAACCACCCTTAGCATCTTGATATCTGGAAATATGCTGGGCATACATTGTCACGTTTTTCTGTTCCTTTTTTTTATCTTAATTGCATATATAAAAATGTTATCGCTTTTTATTTCATTATTTAGAATATCCATTTAAAATACAAACTACCAAGGCAAATTTTTTTTCAGATACCTATTTCCGTATTTCTAAATAAGGATAAATACTTGAAGAAATCAAATGCTTGGAGAGGAATGTTCTTTTTTTAACAAGCACATGGTGGAAACATTTACAGGCATTTATCATTAGTTACACCGCACCTTGTAGCTTTCAAGAATGCAGCTACGGTTTCCTTTAGTCAGTGAATGTCTATGCAGTGACCTAGACTCGCACGTTGTAAATTACCCTGAAAATACTTCGTTCCACCAGATCCCTTTGGACTTTGCCAAGGATATGTTTACTTTTCTCATTCCAAACAAATAAATAGACTTAAACATGAAGACCTTTCCAAACTATGGAAATGATGTGCAAATGACAGAGAATAAATTTGGCATTCTGAAGTAAGCTTTTCTGGCATATTTCTTAAGTGGCGACATGCAAAATACACTTTATGGCCTTTGAGATAGGAAATAAAGGGACATGCACTACAGTAAGACATAATATGTAACAAACACGGTATCTTTGTACTAACACGGTACAAAGATATATATCTTTCCTGTATAATATGTAACACGAACCTTGGATCTTTCCCAAATCTTCTTGATTCTCATTGATCTACAGAAATGCAAATTGATGGGTTAACTGACTTCCTCTGAAATTGATCCAAGTGTGTGGGCTTGAGGGAGAGAGATTGGGAAATTAGATTGGGATTGTTAGATTTTTCCATTTGAGGTGTAAATCAGGGCGACAATCACATACCAGTGTTGTTTGCCATCAGAGTAGAGCCCGTTGGGGAAGTAATACAATTTAAAAAAGGTTTTATCATTGATCTATCCCATAAAGAAAAGGTATCTACAATTGTGTGAAAAAGTGTTTGCCCCCTTCCTGATTTCCTATTATTTTCAATGTTTGTCACATTTAAATGTTTCAGATCACCAAACAAAGTTAAATATTAGACAAATATAACACAAGTAATCACAAAGTGCAGTTTTTAAATCAAGGTCTTTAGTTTAAAAGGGAAAATAAATCCAAACCTACAGGGCCCTGTGTGAAATAGGGATTGTCCCCTAAACCTAGTAACTGGTTGGACACCCTTAGCAGCAACAACTGCAATCAAGTGTTTGCAATAACTGGCAATGAATCTTTTACAACGCTCTGGAGGAATTTTTGCCCACTCATCTTTGCAGAATTTTTGTAGATCAGCCACACTGGAGGGCTTCTGAGCCACAGCATCTCAATCACAATAAGGTCAGGACTTTGACTGGGCCACTGACAAGTCATAATTTTGTTTTTATTTAGCCATTCAGAGGTGGACTTGCTGGTGTGTTTTGGATAATTGTCCCGCTGCATAAACCAAGTGCGCTTCAGCTTGACATCACAAACAGATGGCTGGACATTCTCTTTCAGGATTCTTTGGTAGACAGCAGAATTCATGGTTCAATTTACCACAGCAAGTCTTCAAGGTGCTGAAGAAGGAAATCAGCCCCAGACCATCACACTAGCACCATATTTTACTGATTACTAGTGTTGAGCATTACGATACTGCAAGTATCGGGTATCGGCCGATATTTGCGGTATCGTAATTCCGATACCGAGTTCTGATATTTTTGTGACATCGGAAATCGGAATCGGAAGTTCCCAGTGTATGGTTCCCAGGGTCTGGAGGAGAGGAGACTCTCCTTCAGGCCCTGGGATCCATATTCATGTAAAAATAAAGAATAAAAATAAAAAATATGGATATACTCACCCCTCCGGCGGAGCCTGGACCTTAGCGGTGTAACCAGCAGCCTCCGTTCCTAAGAATGCAGTGAGTTTAGGACCTGCGATGACGTCGCGGCTTGTGATTGGTAGCGTGAGTGGTCACATGAGCGGTCACGCGACCAATCACAAGCCGCGACGTCATCGAAGGTCCTTCACTCAGCATTCTTAGGAACGGAGGCAGACGCTTGGACCGGTGAGAGCCAGGGGCCGTCCGAGGGGTGAGTATATCAATATTTTTTATTTTTATTCTTTATTTTATACATGAATATGGATCCCAGGGCCTGAAGGAGACTTTCCTCTCCTTCAGACCCTGGGAACCATTCCGATATTTTGTGTCCCATTGATATGCATTGGTATCGGGTATGGGTATCGGCAATATCCGATACTTTTTGGGTATCGGCCGATCCAATCTGATACCGATACCTTTGCATATTGGAAGGTATCGCTCAACACTACTGATTACTGTTTACAGTCCACAGAGAATTTTCCCAAAAGTCTTGAGGATCATCAAGATATTTTCTGGCAAAACTGAGATGTGGTTTTCATCTTGGAACTCTGCCATGCAGACCATTTTTGTCCAGTCTCTTTCTTATGGCGGAGTCATGAACACTGACCTTAACTGCGGCAAGTGAGGCCTGCATTTCTTTGGATGTTGTTGTGGGATCTTTTATGACCTCTTTGATGAGCCGTCGCTGCGATCTTGGGGTAGTTTTTGTTGGCCCAGTGACTTCTGGGAAGGTTCCCCACTGTTCCATGTTTTGTGGATAATGGCTCTCTCTGTGGTTCACTGGATTCCCAAAGCTTTAGAAATGGAGTTATAACTTTTTCCAGACTTATTACTTTGTTTTTCATTTGTTCCAGAATTTCTTTGGATTGCAGCATGATGTCTAGCTTTTGAGGATATTTTGGTCAACTACACTTTGTCAGACATGTCCTATTTAAGTAATTTCTTGATTGAGAACAGGTGTGGCAGTAATCACAACTGGCTGTGGCTAGGGAATTTGAACTCAGCCTCCTAAAGATGTGATAAACCACAATTAATTTATGTTTTAAGGCGGTAGGGGGCAATCATTTTTTCACACTGGGTCCTGTAGGTTTGGATTTATTTTTCCCTTAATAAGAAAGACCTTCATTTATAAACTGCATTTTGTGCTACTTTTGTTATCTTGGTCTAATATTTATATTTGTCTGTTGATCTGAAACATTTAAGTGTGACAAACATGCAAAAGAATAGGAAATTAGGAAGGGAAACCACTTTTTCACAGAACTGTATGTAGTAATATATAATGTAATAATATATTCTGTATGGAGCAACATATAGGACCATTATACTGTATGTAGCATTATATGTATATATATACCTAACAGGAGTTAGGTATTTCTTTCTTCTCTTAGAGATGATCATCTAATGATGATTCTCAATATCTTCATATTTTTAAAAGTATATAAACAAACTAATTTCTTTACATCAAATGTTAGTAATTGCACATTATTGTTCACACCATCTCAACATTGCTTCAAACTTAACGCCTAGTAAATAATAATAACTCATAAGGAATAACATCTCTTACCTGAAAAGATTATAAATTTAGAATATAAACAACATTAAATTCAAGGCCGTGTAATAATTCCATTGTTCTATTATTTATTCACTTTTGTCGTCGACAAATGTTATGTTCCTGTAGTTAATTTGTTGGCTTTCTTAACTGTTTGCAATAAGCTAAGTACAATGATAATTTTACCCTCTTCAGACACAAAATAACCTCTAAAGGAAATGATCCATTCAGGTTGATTGTTTTTAGAGGAAAGTAGAAATCACAAATCTTTCTCTATTTGAAATCTGATGTGTTGTGGAATAAAGTGCTGGAGATTTGATATACTGTAAATATATGATTCGAGGTTGAAAGTTCATTTTTTGTATTGAGAAAATAAATTGTTTGTAGTGATTCTTTGCTCCTAGTGGGATTTAGAAGGGTATTTTTTAAATTAGTACATGCCATAATACATACAGTTCATTTTATAAGATCAAATCATTTATACCGAAGCTCTTGAAAAACGAGCATAGCAAAAAATACCAACGCTGGCTGCAACCAAGTGAGATAAATGGTCATTGTTTAAGGGGGACTTACACTGAGTTGAGAAAAAAAAATGGTGGTATGGTACAGGTTATATTGACATACTGTTATGCTTGCTTAGTGAAATTTTGGAGGGTTCCCATGTGAGATCTAAATTTATTTAGGGCTCTGGACTGGGGTCTGAGTTTTTTTTTGGGTGGACAAGGGTTTACATTTATTTGTGTTGCCACAGAGACTCAGGATGGTTGCAAAAGTTAGGGGCCAAATAAGTCTCAACAGCCAATTCTGCAATCATAAGGAGAAGTCATCATGGCTGTCTGAGCTGTGTGGAGAATAAATGCAAAGACGAATGGAGTTACTGTACCTATAGAGAACTAGTCACCTCGTACAACTTGTCTGTTTTTAGTCTTTGTCTAGCTTAGGCCTAATAGATAACTGTGTGTTACTATTCCCCTTGTGATGCGGATTTGTCCCCATGCTGGCTGATACTGTCTGTGATGATTGGTTAAAGCAGACAAAAAAATTACTTGGCACTAAATATTTGAAAAAAAAATGATTCCTTCTTTATTGTACATCCAGACCAAATAAATGAAATTAAACGTTTTTGGTCAGTCATAGGATCTTCATCGGAATATCCTTATTGGAGAAAACTGGATGTCATATGAAATTATGGGAATAAAGGTGGCTGTATGCAGTCTGGTGACGGTAATGTCAACTGGACCTGGTGGGGCTATTCACATAACAGGAGAGGAACAGTGTTACTTGAATATGTATAGGAATTGCGACAGGAATGGCGCTGAGTACCTCAGTAAGTCATATGGCAAGCCTGCCCTTCAGTAGAGACACCCAGGAGGGGAAAAGCTAATGTGACCCTGTGGGGCTGTGACATGGTAAGAGATAAACAGCATTCCAGTACTTGGCAGGAAACTTGGAAGGGGAATGATGCTTATTGCCCAGGTCCTATAGAGCGGGTAATGATGTGCACTCTGGTCAAGAGTTGTGGAGGTGCTGGTAAATCGGACCGTGTGGTCAAGTCAATAGTAAAAGAAAAGTACCGCACACTCAAAGTTGATATGATGCAAAAAGGTAAATGCCAGATTTATTAACACAAAAAAATGTCAACAATTGCCACTGTGTAGGTTTGTAGTGAGGAAACCCAACGTTTCGACCCTCCCGAGTCTTATTCATGGGGTTACTTGTAAGTCCAATAGTAGCTCCTATAAAACAGGCCAGGGGGTCCTGTATGGGGTAAGCTGCAGCAAAGTGAGGGGTCCTTAAAGTGGATCTGTTAGCAGCTCCTCTGGCATGCGTAGAAGGGTCCTGTACAGGGTGAATAGTAGCCTGTAGGGCTGTCCTGTTCTGTACAGCGTCCTGGGATCAGCGGCGCATCCCGCACCCAGCTGTATGGTCCTGGAGAGTGGTATTGCCCAGGTCCGTCATGTGGCGATACCACCGGTGAGTGAGAGGGTTCTGGAGGAAGGCTGGAGTGCTGTTTATCTCTTACCACGTCACAGCCCCACAGGGTCACATTGGCTTTGCCATATGACTTACTGAGGCACTCAGCACTATTCCTGTCGCAAGTCTTTTGCATATTCAAGTAGCGCTGTTCCTCTCCTGTTATGTGAATAGCCCCACCAGGTCCAGTTGGCATTACCATCACCAGACCGCATACAGCCGCCTTTATTCCCATAATATAATATGACATCCAGTTTTCTCCAATAAGGATATTCTGATGAAGGTCCTATGACGAACCGAAAACGTTTAATTTAATTTATTTGGTCTGGATGTACAATAAAGAAAGAATCAATTTTTTTTGAAATATTGAGTGCCAAGTAATTTTTTTGCCTAATTGTATGGGTTGGACACCTGACTTGAGCACCACCAGCAGTATTATTCCAGAGTGCCGTGTTATTTATTTCCATTGGTTAAAGCAGAGCCACATAAGTGGAAACATATAGGAACAGAGACTGTACAGAAAACTGATTTCTTCCAGCAGGGTTGCACTTAATTACAGGACATCAAGGAAAGTTGCCAAAATAAGCCAAATGCTAAGCAAAATTTCACCAATCACCACTTTTTTCACTGCTGATTTTTTTGAGTAGCATGGCGCAGTGAGGGTCCGCCCTGCTGCCTGCTAGCTGGTGGATAACAGCAGCCAGAAGTTGCTATAACTTCTTAGTCGTTGACTCAGTGCTACAGATTCCTATACATAGTGCAGTACTTGAGATTAATTTGTAATAGGCTACTGCATTTTGCATATGGAGTGGCTGAGATAAAGTTCTCAGCTCGTTGAACTGAGCTTTGTCATCTTGGTCACTGTCGATAGAAATTTGAGCAGCTGATTAAAGTTAACTCACCTGCTGCGCTCAACTGGATAGGCAGCAACTGGAATGACAGAGGCTACACACCATCATCGCCCTCAACTCCCCACCTCTCCTCTAACCTGTTATCTTCTGTGAAAAACTGTCATTTGTAAAAGTTAAAAAAAACGACTAACATTAAAATAAACTTTAAGTTTTTACATACTTTTTATTAACCCTAACAAGCATTAGGGTTAAGATTAGGGTTAAACTAAGAATTAGGTTAAGAAGATTATTACCAGGGTTTGGGTTAGGGCTAGGGTTAAATATAGCGCTCAAAGATGGGGTTAGGGATAAATTTAGTGCTAGCATATTCATATGAAACACACACAAAATTGAAATTGAAAAAAGACCAATGTATAGCTTAACTTTTAAAATTTTATGGCTAGCAGTCCACAGATTAAGGGGCGCAAAATGCTTGCCTTTCCGTAGGTGCCTGAACCATTGCCACAACAGTTTGATGACATAAGAAAAAGGAAGAAGGCTAACAGCTTGTTGTGGGAAGGGGGAAAGATGAGAGGCATGGTTGTTGATTTTTTACATTCGATGTTGGCATAATTCTTGTATGGGGAAAAAATTGAGGACAATATTAATGTATAGGAGCCATAAAGTGTGGCATTATTAATATTTGGAAACCACAAATGGGGAATTATTAATATAGAAGGGGACATTATTAATAGATGGGTTCTACGAAAGGGGAAATTATTAATATATGAGGACCATAAAATGGGGCATTGTTAATATACGCAGTGTTCCCCAACTCCGGTCCTCAAGAGCCAACAACAGGTCATGTTTTCAGGATTTCCTTAGTATTGCACAGGTGATGGAATTATTGCCTGTGCAGGTGATGTAATCATCACCTGTGCAATACTATGGAAATCCTGAAAACATGACCTGTTGTTGGCTCTTGAGGACCAGAGTTGGGGAACACTGCACTAAGGCATAAGGATGGGCGTTCCACAGTAAAACATCCACAGCTAAAATAACGCAGCCATTGTCAGATTCCTGCTGCCCCTCTGTCACGCAACATGAAACTATTTTCATACTCCATTTAACATTTTTAAGACCCACAAATGAGGGCATTACAATTAAGTGTGGGCACAAAAGAGGGCATTACAAATATGTGTGGGCACAAAGGAGGGCATTACAAATATGTGTGGGCACAAAGGAAGGGCATAGATAATGTAACAGTCCACAAAGGAGGCATTAATGGGGGCACAAATGGGGCATTATTAATTTGTGGGCCACAAAAGGGGATATTACTGTGTAGGGCAGAAGGGGCATAATATGGCAATATGTTGTACTAGATGGAGGCCCGATGCTATCACATTGGGAGGGCGGTAATGTCACGATGGGGGCAGGCTTTGCAGAGCTGAGAATCTCTCCCCCATGTGCTCACCCACCTATCCACTCTCTCTTTCCCCATGTGCTGACTTCTCCCGTCTGTGCTCTTTTCCTTCACCTGTCTACCCCATGTGCTATCCCCCTTGTCTGCTGTCTCTCTCCTTTCTGTGCTGTGTTCTCCCTTCAAAGACAATACTGACATTACAGCAGGAGACCGCAGAGGATACATTTTGTGAGGTAAAATATTGTTTAAAAAAAGTCAGTTAAATATTTTACCTGACAAAAGAAAGCCTCTGTGATCCCCTGCTTTAATGTCAGTATTGTCTTTTGCTTCCTCCCCTGCCCAGGAGATGTGGTATGCTCTGTACATGGTCAGACACAGACAATTTTTAAAATGAACTTTCATTTGTGGGAAAACCCCTTTAATGTGACCGGCTTCCAGTGCCTGTAGACACGTTGCGCATCTGCCGCCAGGATCAGCCGAATGATTCACTGTGCCTGTGCGGAATTCACACAGGTGCAGTAAATCAGACTGCTGCCATCTTTGTGTAGATGTGTGGTGCATATGGCATATACAGTGTGTGTTTGTGTGTGTGGTGAGTACGGCGTATACAGTGTGTGTGTGCATGTGTGTGTGGTGTGACGGTGTTCCGCTGATGGTACCGCACAAGAGGCTGGTACCACCAGCAGTTTCCATATTGAGAACCATCACTTGGGTGTCTCAATATGCAGGTCGGTGAACTTCCGCCACTTGGAATTCTGGGATCCAGACACATCTGGACGGAACAGGATGTGAAGACATTACAAAGTAAGTATATATTAAGATGTGTAGAATTGGTGAAAATAGTGGGGCAGGTGTTTTAGAAATAATCAGTTATAGATGTGACAAGTCTTGGCTGGAAGAAGTCACTGGATTTACCTCTACTGTATACACTTATACTAGATATATATCGCCTGTATATAACTGGTATCTAGCACTAGATGGTCACAGTATGGGGACAATATTGGTCTTAATCATGTGGTTTTTTATAGCTATGGTAATATTATATGGGTAGTAGTTTGTGGTCAAGGAGGGTTGTTATTTCTCCTTTGTATGTGGTATAAATGGTCTATTTATCTCAGTGGAGTGGGCTTTATTCAATAATAGGATGAGGGTAATATTCAGACACTGTATTAGGGCAATAAATGGTCATGGTGTGGTGAATGATTTTGCTCTTGTATAGTGGTATTATTCAGTCATGGCAAGGTTTTATAATTTTGGGGGGATTAAATTGAAAGCGACAAGGATTCTTCTTCACTTAACTGATTCATTTATTTTGTTGACTCCAAATCAGTTATCTTCAAATCTTCCTTTTTTAAAAATCAATAAGCTTGTATTGAATTTTTTAAATTAAAGTTAACAAACAAGACACATCAATCAATTACTAAAATCGAAACAGGCATACGCTCACTCTTGTAAGCTAAATTAACTAGCCGGCTGTATTAGAAATGGTAGGGAGTCCATTCTTTAGCATGAATTTTCTCACTTATGGAAAGGTTGATTGAGACAGATGCAAAAAAGACTACAACATTCATATAACAGTTTGACAAAGAGATAAGTGAATAATAAAGTAAATCTAAACTTTCTCAGATATTACTATATTTGTCAGAGGGATACTGCCATTATACATCTACTGTATTTTTAGATTTTTGTAGTCAGATGTTTCACTACTTTGTAAAATTAGGAGAAGTGTTATCTTTATGAATTATAATTTTTTCATAAGAACTGGTTCTATACATGACTAGTATAACTTGTTCCTGAGCGGGCGTCATGGTGCTTTTTCATTGCATACTATTATGTGACATATTTGGTGGCTAGGACTCTTCTTTGCGTTAAAAAAAAGGATAAGACAACCTACATGCAAAAATTAGTAAGAAATTTTATTAAATAATCAAGGTGAACAGGGATCATTAAAACATGTAAATGTGAAAAAATGGGGGAAGGCTTTTACTTTTGCTGAAAATCAATTCTTTTTACAAACTTTGGAATTTTAATTTTCACCGCTTAAATAAAAAAGAATCTTTACATGTTTGGTATCTGCAAAGTCGTAATGATTTGGAGAATCATAATGGCAAGTTACTTTTCACATTTAGAGAGCAAATAAAACAAAATGTGGAATTGTGCTTTTTTTTGTAATTTCTCCGCACTTGGAATTTATTTTCCTGTTTTCCAGTACACTATATGGTAAAGTCAATGGTGTCATTCAAAAGTACAACTCGTTCCCCCCAAAAAAGCCTTCAAACTGCCATATTGATGGAAAAATAAAAAAGTTATGGCTCTGGGAAGAAGGGGAGCAAAAAATGAAAATGCAAAAATGGAAAATCTCAAGGTCGTGAAGGGTCTGAATACCGCTGTCATTGTATGACACTGGTTTTTAAGCAGTGCATCCATTTGGGCTTCCATCGTCCCTCTCCCCATGCTGCGATTGATGAGGTGCCGTAGCAGCCAGGGGTTCACTAAATCTTGGTACTTCTGTGAAGCCCATACAGTAAATACCATATAAAACAAATTGAATAGAATACTGTGTACAATTTTGATTTTGTATAAGAAGAACATAACGGAACTTGAGTAGATGTAACCAAGGTTAGAAGAGCTTGAGAAGAGCAACCAAGGTTATTATTGGGCAGAAAAGAGATCTTTCTAAGTATCTTTTTATAACAAGCCTGCAATGGTAACAGGGGGTCTACATTCAGAATAAGGAAGGTTTAATCATCATCACATATGCAGATTGTTTACTGTAAGAGAAATGAGACTATGGAATTCTCTGCCACAAGATGTTGTAACAGGTGATTTAATACAAAAATTTCAAGGAGGGCCTGGATGTGTTTCATTACAAATATAATATTACAGGTTATGGGTAATTGATTTTGTAATGGGATTATAATGATCCATATGTAGAGTCGGGAAGGAATTTTTTTGCTAATATGGAACAATTAGCTTCTGCCTCATGGGGTTTTAACCTTCATATGGATTAATGTTAGGTTATAAATTGAACTCGATGGATTTATGTCTATCTTCAACCTTAAAAATGTTGAAACTATGAAACCCGGTTGATGCCAGCTGTGATACGTAATCAACCTCTTCCTCTAACAACAGCTTTGATAGCTGCAGTTTAACCATTTTGAGTTACTGACAGCGGCATTCAGACAGTGCTATTGCCAGTGCGCACATGCATTGGCCTCAATCTGCCGCCACGAAATCATGAGTGTCAGATGAGTTACACAGCACCCGGGGGACTGCAGCATATAGAACAGGCCATTAGATGATCTCAGGTTCAAGCCCAATTAACCTCCCTTTTCCCTAATTAAAAATAAAAATAACATATATAGTATTGCTTTGTTTGTAAAAATATGAACTATCGCAATGCAAAATTAGATAACCTGATCAGTAAACACCGTAAAGATAAAAAACTGAAATACAAGAATTGCGGTCTTTCAGTCACGGCATAAAAAATGCATTAATAAGAGGTCAAAACATCATATCTACCCCAAAGTTATATTAATGAAAAAGTGTAATAAACAAGATCTCAGCTAAAAGAAAAAGAAAAATGTTACACGTCATAAGATGACGACACACACAATTTTTTTTTTATTTTTACAAATTTCCTAACAGTTTTTATTGCCTTGTACCGCCATAATTGTAATTACCTTCCATAAAAACAAAACCCCCAAAAAACAATTTCAAGGTTGTGGGTTTTTTTTTTTTTTCACAGCACTTGGAATTTTTTTTCCCTTTTTCCAATACAATGTATGGTAAAAGTAATTGTGTTGTTCAAAACTACAACTCGACCTGTAAACCCGTAAAAAATAAGTCCTCAAAGGGCTCTGTTGATGGAAAAAAATGAAAAGTATTGGTTCTTGGAGAAGGGGAGGAAAAAATCAAAAGTGCAAAAATGGAAACTCGCCAAGCCAGGTTGGAGTTAAATTCACCAAAAATAAATTGTATGTTTCTGAGCACAGAGGTAAGGAAAGAGTTGCAATATCCTCTCTTTTCTACATTTGGTCCTGTATAAATTATTATTCTGTTTACAGCCCAAGAACGATTATCTAAAGTCCCAGTGAATAAGAGAACATCAATAGGCGTGATAGATTCAACCAGCCAGCAAATAACATAATCCAGTAGAGAGCGGGCATGGAAATGACACCTATGATGCCAGCATTCACACTAAGATCACTATAAAAATTAATATTACAAGCAAGTGACAAAGTTGGAGAGGAAAGGACTAAGGGAGTCTTGTTTTTATCACTTAAGGAACTAAAATAAAACATAAACTTTCTACAAATATTGCCCAATAAAAGGCCAGAAAAATCCTGCAGATCTAACGTTTAAAAGTTCAGCTATCATCCTGTTCCATAGAACTAACATTGGCAAATACTATGGAATTTTTGCCTTGAAATGTCTTATACAATTCATATATGTCAACTGTTTGCCATAGAATGGTATAATATGCTGAACATTCTCGCCCAAGATTAAATGTCATCAAAAACTTAAGACCAGTGACATGGGAAGCATGAGATAGAAAATCATTGAATTACCGTGGAAGCTATGAACTACATTTTCTAAGCAAATTAATCAAATCTATAGACGATATTTTTAATGTCAACCTCTCTTTCATTGCTCTAATGCATCTAAAATGAAGCAACCATTGCAAGTAGCCTTGAACAAACTATTTATTACACTTTGCTTATATAACGCCATCATAACCTCAAACATTAACTTTAGAGTTGAGCGAATTTTTTGAAATTCGGTTCCGATTATGATCGGCATTGAATATTGTTTTTGCAATAATTGCCGAACGTCGTTGGAGCCAATGGGAGTAGAAATGAACGAATATGTTTGGAACCGATCATCAAACATAAATTCGGCACAAATAGGATATCAATACAGCACGAATATGGCAAATTCAGATTCGGCGACCAGTTCCAAACATATTCGCTCAACTCTGGTTAATGTCACTGTCACCATTGGGGTTCACAATTTAAATTCCCTTTCTGTATGAAAAAGTGATATACAAACAGACATTAGACTAACGTTGGATGAACCCACCGATATCGCCAGGTTCGGTGTGACAGTCTAATGTGTGTGGACTCCACCCGACTCTCCCCATGACAGGGGATGTTGAGGGGCATAAGAATCAAGCATCTCTGATTTCATACTGCCAATCTTTTCGTTTTCCGTGACATAAGCTACCATCAGAGGAGTCTGTTAGCGGCTTTCTCATGGAGAACACAAGAGCGCTCAGTGGAGCAAGCACTCATGTGTATGGGAGAGTCGGGCAAGAAAGCGGCCAGCCGGACAATGGTTCTGCTGACAGTTATCTAAAGTCTATGGGGAGCTCTATGTTATGTTTTGTGTGAACATACGCCTACACGTTGCATGCATACCAACTTACATATTCCAGTTCATTTCTTTAGACTTATGTTTACACATTACATATTTATTGCGGATTTTTGCGAGGATTTGCTTGCCGAAAATCGACAGCATAATAAATCACCATCTAAGTGGATTACGCAACACATCGAAACTAATCGACAAATCTCATTCACACATTGCAGAAATGAAATTGCTGTGCAGATTTAAAAATCCACACCATGGCAATTCTTTGTGCAGAATAAATTGCATGTATAACTCTTTGTAAAATCTGCATTTGTTACTCCAGAAATGCCACAAGAAGGATGTGGAAAAATCAGCAGCAAGCATGCCGCATACTGGGATCGTCTTCTATGACAGTAACTTTCACTGTAGACATTTAAGTATATTTAAGTCTAGGGTTGAATACGACCATCAGATAAAACATCAGAAGATGTCAAATTAAATCCTCCATTGTTCTCATGATTCAAAATTCGGTTTCTAGCCTTTAGTTAAGCTTCATCTCTACCGAATTAACCTGAATGTCTTTTCTTCGGAAAGCAAAAAGCAGGTGTGGGATGTAGAGTTCCCATGAACAATGACACTGAATTGGGAAACGACTCTTTCTTTGAGAAATGACTCATAATAAAAGTTATAAGACACTAAACAATTGCAAATAAAGTCTATACTCATCCCCCAAAGCTCATAATAACAGTATCTGCTAAAGTCAAGAGTCTCATGTGCAGTAACGCTTCACTTAATATCTATGTTTGTCTTGAGACACTAGATTTTTTTTTCTTTTAAAGATAATAACATTTATTAGACTGACATATAAAATAGATGCTAGGGTTTTAAGAATTGGCCTTTCACTGTGAAAGGCTTTACCATTTCTTTTTTTTATAGAGATGCCCATTTTAACTTTGTAATACTCAAGTACTTTGAGAGCTACTTGCATATAGAAGAAAGAGAAGTTAGATTTCGATGTTTATTACTTAAACCTAAATGTGAGCATTGAGCTATTAAAGAAGCACTCCTCCTCCTCCAATCAAAGTTTTGCTCTTCTTAATTATATTGCAATTATCATATTATAGAACTAGAATTAGAACTAAATGCCCCAGAAATCCACTGAGATGAGAAACACCATGTTTTCATATCAATATGAGAAGTTTATGAAGTTCTCACTCACACAAAAAACAAAAAAGAGACATAATAAAAAATGTGTTTAAATGGTGAAGACATGGCAAAAACACTACATCGCAGATAGCTCATGTGATGATAAAATCAACCTGGCAGGTACAAGGTAAGTCAGACACAAGTTGAATGGTCATGTAACAAACGGTTGTGAGGGGACTCTTGTTATATAATGCTATGTCAAAATGTGATGTCCCGCTATAGCTTTAAGGGGGAAGGTCCATGCGACAATAATCCTCCCACACAACCTAGCATGTGATGTAAAACTAAGTACTAATGATATGCATAAAGTGCCATAAACAGTGCTATCATAAGGTGCTTACCCATGTAGGATGATGAGCATGATTGCCGTAGCCCCGACGCGCATTTTGCGTGGTGAGCTTCCTCGAGAGGCTGTGTTAATCATCATATTATATAGCACTGTGTGCTTACAAGTGCTTAATTTGCCTTTATACCCAGCTATGATAATTCTTCTGTTTTCTCTGCTCGGCAAAGACAGGAAGTCTCTTGTCCCTGCATTTATCATTCCCCTCTTTAACTCCTGATCCTGCTGCTCCACTCCTCCCTCTAGTCTGTTTTTAATCATGTGATGTCATATATCTAATGAAAAAGAGAAGAATTAACTGGGTAGAAAGGCAAAATAAGCAATTGTAAATGCACAATGCTATATAATATGATGACTGCAATATATTAAGAGGATAACAATTTTGATGGCAGTTCTTCTTCAAAGAGGACCTGCTAGATTGGACATGGTGCCTGGTCTTACAGAGCAGGGGGAGCTCATCAGATTAATGTATATGTTTGTGGGAAAAGACTTAGTATGACTTAGGAGACCAGTGGGTGGTCCTTATCAGTGACTTACAGCTACGCTGCGCACTTAAGCATGCAAGACTGTTAATCACTTTTTACGACTATGCATTGTTTGTTTCGTAAACCCAAAACAATAATAAACCCAATAATTTCTCAAAACTCTACATATGGATCTCTTTAGCTTCTCTCGCTCTGAAACAAGCTACCCATAGAGTGCAAATTATATCTAAGTCAACAGGTTCCCTTTAACATATTCCTGTACAAACTATGAAGCCTTTGACTTTGACAGTATAAAGTATATGTGATTATAAGGCCTTGCCCAATCAATAAAAATAATAATAACAAATATTTTTATTATCAAAATATTACTTATGTTATGTATTATAGATATACCAGTACAGGGCATATAGCAAATATTAAAAAAATGATCATGTTGTTAAAAAAGTATATATTTTTATAACATTTTATACCATTTAAACTATACTTTTTTTTATTGGTTCTGTATATGTATTTTTGAAGATGCTTTATGATCTTCATACAGATGTCTTTTGGTTTCTTACATTGTGGTTCTTGATCTTTCATTCCCAGAGGTAAAAGTAAATTTATAACTAAATAATATTCTATGCTACAATATTGAAGCAGATTCCATCTGTTTTCCATACACAATACAATTGTTTGTCCATTGGGGCTCTCTTTGGGCTATTGATGATGTGATACTGTTTATATAATCATTAGTGATGAGCGAATATACTCGTTACTCGAGATTTCTCGAGCATGCTCAGGGGGTCCTCCGAGTATTTTTTAGTGCTCGGAGATTTAGTTTTTCTTTCTGCAGCTGAAAGATTTACATCTGTGCCAGCTTGATTACATGTGGGGATTCCCTAGCAACCAGGCAACCCCCACATGTGCTTATGCTGGCTAACAGATGTAAATCACTCAGCTGCGGCAAAAAAACCGAAATCTCCGAGCACTAAAAAATACTCGGAGGACCCCCAAGCATGCTCGGGAAATATCGAGTAACGAGTATATTCGCTCATCACTAATAATCATGTCATCAGGTAATAGGTCTAAGGTAACGGACTTAGATTATGGTTCGTCTCCTCTGTCAGCCTGAATCTATACCTACCAAATGGATCCTAATAATGCACTTCAGATTCTTGTATAATATGCTTTACTTGACTGTTATTTTGTGAACCTGGATCTATATCTGTTTAATGAATTCCCAGGATTATTATTTACTTACTTGTGGCATACTAATCATTTGACATTATTATATACAGAGGCATGTAAAAGTTTGGGCACCCCTGGTCAAAATTACAGAAAGTTTTACAATGGCCCTCACAGTCCCCTGATCTGAACATCATTGAAAATCTGTTGCTAGACCTCAAAATAGCAGTGCATGCAAGACAAGATGACCCTGGAATCTCTCAGAACTGGATGAATTTTCCCAGGTAGAATGGATGAAAATCCCTCAAACAAAATTAGAAACACTCTTGTCTGTTACAAGCTGTGAAACTTTCAAAAGGGGGCGCTACTAGGTACTAATCATGCAGCATGCCCAAACTTTGCATTGGCCCATTTTCCTTTCTTGTAATTTTTAAAATATGAAAGATGAAAATATATATATATTTTGCCTAAAATACAAAGGAAATGTGTCATCTTTAACTTTAGGCATTTGAGAGATCATTTCATTGTCAACTTACTTAACTGTTCACAATAACAGTAATTTTGACCAGGGGTGCCCAAACTTTTACATGCCACTGAAAATGTACTTATACTTTATATAGCATTATAGTGCTATCTTAGGGGGCATTTGAGCAATCCAGCATAGATCACTCAATGAACATTATTGGCTTTGGTCTACCTGTGTTAACAGGCATTCAAACGACTGGCGATCAGTATACATTTTACCAATCGGCGGTCGTATCATGCTGCTGATCGTTCAGCCTAAACGGACTCTTACTCATAGCTCTTTCTCCCCTATGTCTATTGACATTGTTGGTCTCCGTATAGCATTGCTCATATAGCCTTTATAATTTACCGTACCATCCAATATATATTACCTTTTACTATATATAGTAAGATTTTTTTTGCTAATAAAGTATGTATTGTAAATATACCATTCAGGCTATACATCTCTGTCTCATTATTGGTTTTGTAATAAAGATGCCTTATGATCTTTTTAGTGGATCCAGTTGGATAAAACATGTTAGATGGGCTGTGCTTCTGGAGTAAACCAATTATTCAGCAATGATAATATTAAGGTTTTTTATTCATAGTATCCAATATTTTCTGGAGGATCTATCCACCACCCAGGGGGTAGCAAGCAGCTGTTTTTATTCATGCCTACATAGTAATTGTGCCTGTCACCAGATGAGAGCTAGACAAACGCTTACCTAGTCTCCATGTATAGGGTAACACCCTTTTGTTCGCTCTATTCCCCATATTTTAGATTTCTTCATGATCTTTTTAGTTGTGTTTTGGTTTCTTCCATTGTGGTACCTGGTTTTTCCTTTTATGACAGTAAGGCTGCAGTCACATGAACATATGTTGTCTCGTGCAACAGAATCTGGCCGATTATGCAAATGACACGCAGCTCAAACTCAGTCAGAACGTGAGCCAAGTGTCAGTGCACTGTGATCTGATTATCTCACACATGTGCGAAGGAGACAGAGAAAGTAATTTCTCCATCTCCTCCATTGCCTGGCATCTGCAATAATCGGACTGCTCTTGGATGACGTCCAAGTAAAGTCTGGTGCTTCACACGCACCCATGGACTTGTATGGGTGAGTGCGATCTGATTCTCGGAATGCAATTGCCCTCTGCTGTAATTGTCTTCTCATGCCGAATAGCCGATCTGAACTGCGCCATAGAATAACACTGGTCCAAGTGCTATGCAATGTTCTAAGTCAGATGCCTGAAATTCTTATGGGAGTCGGTGCAGTAACAAAGATGATGAGACCAACCAAGGCTGAACTCACTCTTTCCAAAAGCCTAGCAGTCGCAGGAAGGGCATGCTCCAGGTTTTCGTGGGCCCTGGGCAAAAGAGTCTTAACACATAACACGATTCATGATGCCCAGCTACGGGGCACAGAAATATAAGTATAGTACAATGCCAAAGATTTCACTTACTTCTTAGATTACATAAGTGATATCTATTGTAAATTCTACAATACCATACATATAGCATAATGCACAACCCAGTCCTCCAGATAGTATAATGCACATCCCATAGTCCTCCGTATAGTATAATGCACAGCCCATAATCCTCCAGATAGTATAATGCACAGCCAATAGTCCTCCCTATAGTATAATGCACAGCCAATAATCCTCCAGATAGTATAATGCACAGCCCATAATCCTCCATATAGTATAATGCACAGCCCATAATCCTCCTTTATAGTGCACCACCATAGTCATCCATATAATATACCTCAGCAGTGCCACAGGCTGATCGCCTCCATGCCACGCCACATTGATGCAGTAATTAATGCAGAAGGAGCAGAAGGAGCCCGACCTAGTATTGAGTGCATTTACTGAACATACATTCTGCACCAGTCGTGACTTGTATTGTTTAAGATTGCTGTACTTGTTTTTATTATGTATACCCCTCCTCACATGTAAAGCGCCATGGAATAAATGGTGCTATAATAATAAATAATAATAATACATTTCAGTAGGCCAACATTTTGGAATTTACAATAATTTTTCAACCTGGCGTTATAAAGTATTCTAATTTACTGAGATAATTCTTTTGGGGTTTTCATTGGCTGTAAGCCATAATCATCAACATTGACATAAATAAACACTTGAAATAGATCACTCTGTTTGCAATGACTCTATATAATATATGAATTTCACTTTTTGTATTGAAGAACTGAAATATATTAACTTTTTGATGATATTCTAATTTTGTGAGAAGCACTTGTAGTAGCACTGTCTTTTGAAAGTATCACAGCTTGCAAAAGCTTTTTGAAGTAATTTTGATTCTACCAAATAATTTGTGCATCATTGCATTGTACTGCTTTGATAATTACATCGTTTTGCACCATTGTATTAAATAAAAGGCCATAACCTATGTAATTGTATTATTATAGGATTATCACACTAACCACAATTGAGTCAAAATTGGAAGGAGAGATTATGCAATGGTCAACAATGCTGGGTTTGTCCCAGAAAATTCATGTCCCTCAAGAAGCAATATGATGCAAGAAACGTCTTGTGTGGATTAAAAACTACACAGTCCTGGAAATCTGCCTATAGTTGTGGATTCAAACATTAAATGCTTATTATTCTGACATAGTTGCTTGTAAAGTCTTGAATTTGACTTGTACAGTATTAGACTTGTTCTATTTTAATTCTACTATATTCATTTCAGAAAAAAATCTTTCGTTCACTCAGGTAAAAGTAAAATAATAACCTAAAATAATATCCTAGATAGAAATGAGTGAGCTAAAAATGCTTGGCAGCTCCTTGCTCGAACCAAGCAATTCCTAATGCTCGAATGCTCATTTCGAGTAACGAGTATAATTGGATTCAATGGGAAATCCAAGCATTTTTCCAGCAGACCCTACAAAAGAAGTCTGGGGGCAGTGAAAATGTTGAAATCGATGGAAAAAGTGCTGAATGGAAGGAGAACAGGATGGGCTAGACCCTTGAAAGCATCTCTGATTCCCAGATTGCTTCTGAGAACAATGGTGTCACACTTTAACTCCACTTTAAGGAATGACAATAAAACATTCCAAATCGTCGAGAAATTGCATTTTGCAGGGAAAATTTTGATAAGAAACATGTTTTCCTTTATAATGACTTGATATAAGGCAAAATATTTAAGAAGAATTTAAAAAAATATATAATTTAAGCAAACCAAAACTGATTTTTTTACAAAAGAAAATTGGAAATTTCAATCTAATTTATGAAAGCAAGAACTGCCAAAAATTAGGGACTCAGAGGGACTCAGATACACCCTGTGTTAGATAGAAAGTAGAGCCTCATACACATTCTATTCAAATTGGCATCTATTGGTATTCGCTGACTCATAAAGGATATGCACTAAGTGCAAATCCTGCCAAAAATTACAAGCAGGGTCATTCATACACACTTGAAGGCACCAACTGCATTGCCTGAATCAAATATTGTGAACAAAGTGTAGTTGTGGTATTCCTACACTCATAAAGGCTTTGCACAAAGTGCAAAGCCAGGAAAAAAATTATAAGCAGGTTCATCCATAGACCCTAGAAGGCAACAACTGGCCGGCCTCGTTCAAATATAGAACATTCAAAACACTTTATGTGCTGATATCATCTAGTGGTATGTAAAAGTTGAGTCTAAGCCAGGCATTTTTCATTGTTATCAGAGTGAGCCTGTTAGCATTTTCTGTTACCAGGCGAAAGCGTATGTCTGTTATGACCCCCTACTAAAAATCCACTCAGACAAGACGCTAGTGGCAGGGCAGCACATGACTTACAAGGCATAGAGGGACAGCTCATGTCAGGTGTCCAACTTTTAGACCCAATAGCTGAAGGTCGCAGATAAATTAGGGAGTACACTAGTTTGGTCAGCCAGGTAATACTTGACCATCTTTTTAAACTTTTCCCTCCTTATCAAAAATACCTGGTCATGAGGGCATGGATGCTGGTAGCGTGTCATGAAATTGGCCAAAGCCTTTGACAGTGTACCCCTGCCTCTGCTGTACCTGGTGTCTGTCTCCCTCACTTTTCCTCCTCAGTTGGGCTAGGAAGCTTGCTCCCTATTGCTAGTGTTGTCTGATGGGAATTTTTTCAACATATTTTTCACAATGGCCTTCTGATATAGCACAGTTTCAGAAGACCTCTCCGCCTCAGAAAGAAGAGATGAAAAGTTATCCTCAGTACGCATATACCCAATATGCGGTATAAAAAGTACTGTCAGGGCGCACAGCAGGGCTCAAAAAGGAAGGAATGATGTTTTGGAACTCAAACGATGATGAAATGGTCTGCTAGTGTCTTGTTGCGTTTGGAGAGCCCCTGATGTGCCTAAACAGTGGAAAGCCCCCACAAGTGCCCCATTTTGGAATCTAGATATTTCGTGAGCAAATTGAACCCACAAGTGTTTCACAGAATTTTACAATGTTGAACTGCAAAAATGAGAAGAAAAAATTTAATGAAAATGTTGTTTTAGCCCCATATTTGGTCACTTTGCTGTGCAATTTCTCCTGAGTATGCCAATATCAAATATGTAGTCGAAAACTACTTGTGAGGCAAAGTACACAGCTCAGAAGGGAAGAAGTGCCATATTGGAGTTCAGATTTTCCTGGACTGGTTTGAGGGTGCCATGTCATATTGGCAGAGCCCCTAAGGTGCCAGAACAGTAGAACCCCCCACAGGAGATCCCATTTTACAAACTATACCTCTAAATAAATGTATCTAGGTGTGCAGGTTTCTAGATTTGCATAGATTATACACCACAGGTGGATCACATAATTTTATATGATTGGGCTGTGAAGAAAAAAATAACTACATTTTTACCACCAAAATTTTGTTTTAGTCCCAGAATTTATATTTTCACACTGGGAAATGGGTAAAAATGGCACCAAAATGTGTTCCACAATTTCTGCTGAATGTAGAAATACACCATATGAGGCAGTACAGTACTGCTTAGCCATATGGCGAGACTCAAGAGGGACGGCAAGCTATTTTCCTCCTAGAGTACAAATATTTCTAGAATAGTTTGGAGACTCCAAATACAGAGCCCCTAAGTGCTAGAATCCCCCTTCAACTGACCCAATTTGGAATATTATACCCCTTTGGCAATTTATATACAGATGTAGTGATGATTTTGACTCCATGGATGTTTTCCATAAACAAGCAGTTAGTGGATGTTGCTGAGTGAAATTTGCAAACTGCCTTTGTAGTGACCAGTAATTTGCAGTGACCAGTTTGTTGGAGTAACCAGTACATTGTGCCCAGCTCTTGCATCTGGAGACATATACTGGTAAATTAAGCGAGATCTCATTGTTACAAAAATGCCAAAGATGTGGACACTAAAAGTGGTTTAGGCACACTGGGGCTCAGAAGGGAGAAGGGCATTTGGATTTGGAAGCACAGAATTCACTGGATTTCTTTTGTGGGGTGAGGAGCCATTTTCTTTTTCCACACCCTTGGTTCTATCAGTAACGTGGAAGCTCCCTATATTTCCATTGACAGATAATGGACCTGAGTGAGGACTTGCTTTTTTTGCATATTGATTTGAGGCTTTTGCTAGGAACATTTTCCCTAACGTATGGGATCACATTTACCCTGTGCTCTGCGCTGAGCACTTTCAATGGGGTTCCCATCTAAATCTTCTAGTGATTCAGATGAAACCCCAAGGAATCCATTTACTATAATGTGGCAGCAGAGTTACTCTGGAGTCCGTCTGGCGTCTGTTCAGATTTGTCCTTTTTTTCAGAGGTGAACAAAACTGTGACCGACGGCACTTTTATTCATTCTTAAAAAGATGGACATCCCCGGAGCACAGGCCAGAAGGCATCAACAGTATCTCCATCTGTCTCATTATAGGGAATTTTCCACCGGGAGTTCCGTCTGAATCACGTGTTTCAGAAATTTACACGGAAACCCCAGTGCAAGCGCTCAGCATAGAGTGCAAGATAAATTTGCGCCAAGCCTTACTGTTATCTTTGGGAGGCAGAATGAAAAAATAAACAGCAGGTGAAGAAATGCTTTTATTTATTTTTTTTGCCACTCCTCGTTTGGTCTAAGTGATTAGATGACTTTATTCTTCGGGTCGGTGCGATTACAGCGATACCAGATTTATATAGGATTTTTATGTTTGGCTGCTGTCGTATACTAAAAGCCTGTTTTTTGCAATAACAAGTTTTTGTATAGCTATATTTTGAGAGCTATAATTTTTCTCTGTTTCTGCCAACAGAGTTGTGTGATGCCTTGTTTTTTTGTGGGACGAGTTGATGGGTTTTTTGTACCATTTTCGGGCACATGACATTTTTTGATCACTTTCTCTTCCAATTTTTAGGAGGCAGAATGAACAACAAACACCAGCAATACAGGAATTTCTTTTTTTAATGCCGTTCTGTGTGTGGTAAAATTGATAAGGCAGCTTTATTGTTCTGGTCAGTACAATTACAGCGATATTACATTTATATAATTTTTTATCTTTTGGCGCTTTTACGCAATAAAAACTATTTTATATAAAAAATACTTATTTTTGCATCGCTTTATTCTGAGAGCTATGACTTTGTTATTTTTCTGCTGATGGAGCTGTATGGCGGCTTGTTTTTTGCGGGACAAGATGACGTTTTCAGCAGTTCCATTCTTATTAACATTTGTCTCTTTTATTGCGTTTTATTCCACTATTTGTTCGGTGGTATGATGAAAAAGCAGCATTTTTTGCTTCACTTTTTTTTTTTTAACGGTGTTCACTGAAAGAGTTAATTGGCAGGACAGTTTTATAGGTTGGGTCGCAGCAATACCAAAATGTGTACTTTTTTTGTTTTTTCTTAAAAATATTTATTTATGGGTACAATATATTGTTTATTTTTTTATTACTATTTGGTGATTTAAAAAAAATATTTTTACAATTTTTTTTTTTCAAAAACTTCTTTTAACTTTTATACTAAGTCCATCTATGGGACTTTCACTTTTTGCAGTCTGATTGCAGTTCTAATGCATTGCTATGTACCAGCACCAGGCACTGATCGGAGTCCAGAGGTGGCTTCCTCCCTCTACATACCTGCTATATGCTGTGATCGCTAGTATTTAGGGGATTAAAGTCACGGGAGCGGTGCGGCACCTTTCCTGGCAATGAATGCCAAGTGTCAGCTATCAGAATCTGCTAACATCCGACGCTGATCGCCCATTATCATGTATCCATACGTCCAAGGTCGGTAAATAACTAGCGACTGGACGAATGGATACGTCCAAGGTCGTAAATGGGTTCATCATAACTTCCAATGATGTAATTGCTTCCAGAATGGCTAAATGGTTAACCCTTATCCGGCTGAATAGGTACAATTGTAACTATTCCGTTTTAAAATTGCAATAACTTTTTTTTGAAAAGACGTAGAGGGCTGAAATTTCGTGACATCTCTACATTTTTGGTCCAGAATATATTGGCCAAATTTCAATAAAATATCTCCACCCGCTTCCGAGATAAGGGGTCGAGATCTTTTTGCATCCATAACAAGCTGCATAGGTACAAATGTACCTCATATATTTTGAATGAAGATAATGCAAGGGAAAAAGCATAAATTTTTTTTTAATGATAATGCTATTTAACTATTATAAACAAGTAAAAAACTGTTCATTTACATTATAAAAGAAAATGTAAGAAACTTTTTTTTATTGATTTTCTTTGCAAGTAATGCATGTTGGCTTTGCTACAGAGTGTTCATCGCAAATGGGTTTCACACAAACCACACAAGACTTTCTAGTCTTGCGTTGTTTTCGCCTCAGGTCTCTGCAGACATAGCAACTACCAACAACAGGGGAGGGTCCACGACTACCATGAGGTATGTTGGGGCCAGCTGCTGGCTGCGATGCTACCACAATGCATCGTCCAAGCACCATTTCTACTGCACCTCGAAGAAAATGGTTTCTCATTATCATTTTGTTTGTACTACGATCTTCAATTGCAATCATACACAGCTGATTTGCGAGATCTTTCAGGAACTTTCTTCGTTGATCCTTTGCCCTGAAGCTTGGATTGTGTTCTCTGTAGATGATGTAGGATGCTAACCCACTGACATCAATCATATTGTAGAAAAATGCCAAAGTCCAACGTGATGTTCGTCGTTTCACAGTGTACTCTCCCAACATTTTATCCATAACATCAACGCCACCTTTTGTTATGTTGTAGTATTTTATTATCTCTGGCTTGGCTGCTAGTGTCTCTTCAACTTCTCCCGTCATGTGCATAGATGATAGAAGCACGACTGATTTGTTCTTCTTTGGTACATATGAACAGACTGTTGCATCATGATTGTAGGCAAAATTTGTCGAGTTTACAGGCCTTTCTTTGGCAGGCTGCATGTTGTTAGGTAGGAACCTTTTGTTTTTTCTCACTGTACCAACTAGTGTCATGTTCCAGGAGTTCAATACCTTAGCTAGTTCCATGGTTGTAAAGAAGTTATCGGTGGTGACATTTCTTCCAGAGCCTTTATACGAGCTCACTAGGTCCAATACTGTTCGTTCTCCAATGTTTACTTGTCGAGGACCATCAGTTGGTTTCCCAGTGTAGAGCTGACCTTGTAAAGGGTAGGCATTTGATGAGTCACAAGCCCAGAAAATCTTTATGCCATATTTAGCTGGTTTTGAAGGTATATACTGGGTAAATTTAGTATGACCTCTAAATGGAAATAATTGCTCGTCGACGGTGATACAATGATATGGCTTGTAGGCTCTCTCCAGATTACTGTTCAGCATTGTCCAGATGTCCCGTATTGGTGCAGCTTTATCTGTTTGCACACGTTCTGCACGTGTATTTTCGTTGTCAAACCTGATAAATCTGAGTATCATCTTGAAGCGGGTACGAGACATGGCTGCACGTATAAGAGGCAGAGCAGCAACATTCCACATTTCCTCCAGATTCTCTTTGTTGGCTCTGTGCACACCAGCAGCAATCAGTATGCCCAAAAATGCATGAAGTTCAGTTTCAGTAAATTGCTTGAATGTTTTTTGTGGTGGCCGTTTGGAAGAATCAGGAAAACGTTGTACCAGTTCGTTGTTGTAAGCATCACAAACTCTCTTGGCCTTTCGATTCGTTTCCCGTAATATGATGTCACACATCTCGGGAGTCATGATGGACTTGAATAGCTCTTTTGCTGTATATAGGTTGCTGATTGCTGCAGGGCCACCTCTTTGTCGTAGGACATTACGAGATTTTGTTTGTGCATTTGGCAGTGGATTACTGCACCATTGAGTTTCATCCTTAGCAGTCCAAATGTCGCCTGCACTTTGAGGCACAGAATCATCCTCAACACTTTCGTCTGATTCGTATTCATTTTCATGCTCTATGACCATTTCTTGTTCAATGTCTGAATCTTCTTCAGTAACATCCACTTTTGGTACATAGTTTTCATTATCAGATGCAACATATGGTTCATCCTCATGCTCAGAATCAGATTCTTCTAGCATTCGCATTATTTCGTCAGACGTAAATCTGTAAATATGAAAAAATGTAAAATAAATAATTTTCCGAAATACTACATTATTGGCTTTTCACAAAATTATACTAACCTGCAAACACGTTTTCTTGGATTATGGCGGAAACTAGATCCAGCATTACTATCACTCATGATGACTTGCTAGATGAATTTTGGCTTCGTATTTTGTGCTGAATATAAATAAAACATCGTAAAACAATATGTAGATACTAATTATTATCCATTTTTCGTATAAAAATTATACCTATAGTGATAAGTTTCATACAAAATATATGTAAGCCAAGTCCAGGCTGAAAGACAATTTGACTGTTCTGTCCCCACATAATGAGAATAAAGGTATAACTGGCTGTTAGATGCTGTGAGACTTTCCTACCTTCGTTTCCAAGAAATTGAAGACTTCACAAGCCTAGAAATGTGTGCTCACAGCAATGAGATGAACAGCAAAATGGCTAATGAGAGGAGGGAGGCAGGAAAACAAGTAGAAGCCACTCCCAGTTTGAATTAACTTAATTGACAGCAACATAAGTGACCAGTAACAACACTGAACAATAGATATCAGCATAACATTTGTAGCTGAATGAACTTTAGTTTCTGAAACCAAGTAAAGTCTTCCCACAGTGGAGGTATATGTGAAGGTATAATTGTACCTATGCAGCCTGTTAAGGTTGTAAAATTATGCAGCCTGACAAGGGTTAAGTAGGAATTTCATGACAATACGGCATAAACTTTTCTTTTGCCCGGGTCTTTGGATTGACATTATATATAATTACTGGAACACATTCAAGTTCTTTATATCCTCTTGACTAATGCCGAACAGTGCAATCAACAAATGAATGAAGTCACCTCCATATTTTCAGTCTGCGCTTCAGTTCGAATCATATTCTCAGAGTATTTTGTCAGTGTGAGGATTAATATTGTGAAGCATGAAATCTACCCCAGCGAGACTTATCTACATGAGATGATCTAAATGTTCACTCTGCTTCATCACGGTCAGATCTGTTTTATGTGGAGAAGGCTAGTCCAGAAAAAACAGTTTCAGAAGCCGTTTCAGCTGAGTTACAGGATAAAAGTCACTGCACAGAGCAATCCATTCTTGGCAGCTGCCCCGGTAGCTGGTCCTCTGCCAGCTTCTATGGAGCAACATTTTGGCATCAAATGTTTGTCTTTACAAGTGCGTTTTCCCTGTCTGATTTTTAGTGAATCACATTACCTGTCAAGGAAATGAGTTTCGATAAGCTCGCTCGTTTGTTTTGATTTGTGTGCAGTGAAAATATGTATATATCAAGAGTAATTAATAATCACATAGTTGTATTGTATGTGTGGCTGAATCACCTTCGCGTGAGTTATAGTGGGTGGCCTCTATTACACATGTAGTATGGGGTATATGACTATTGATAAAACTAAAGGTGCGAGTTTACTATAAAGGCATATTGCAACCAGAGAGTGATTACTACTAGAAATGAGTGCAATTAAATTCTACTCAAATTTTACAAAATTATGCATTCTTCAGAATTTTATGGGGTAATTCGCTCCAATTCAGCAAATCCGCCATCGTACAAAACAGTAGAAGGCCAGCAAAAGGTTAAAAAGAGTAAAATAACGTACCTCACTGCTCACCCCTCCGGTAACCTCGGTGCTCCCCCGCCTGCTGTCCAGTCCGCCACTCCTCTGTCGTGTTCACTCTAATATGGGGCTCCTGGTTGCAATTCACTGCACATTCCCGGCCTAGAATAAGTCCCCAGAACATAATAGGGGACATTAAATTCACAGAGAATATTGTCTCTATGAATCAAATTTCCCTTGAAAATATGCGCCAACAGGCCTAATTCGATTTTATCTGATCAGCTTATCCCCAGTTACTACCCTGATAGGTTCCATCATTCAGGTATATGGTGCCAAGCTGTGGTCATGTCACTTTTTCACAGGAACAACATCATTTGCAAACATCAATGAAAGGAACTGATCCAAAGATAATAAAAAGTGTATGGAGGGCAGACATTGTAATTAATTCCTCCGTGAAGCCCCGCCCTCGGCTGCACCTCCGCCGCTAGCTCCGCCTACTTCTGCATGCGGCCTGCGTACCTATCTTTAACATTAGGTACGCAAGTCGTGCGGCTGTATGCAGATGCTTCCGCATGTGTTGTTTTGACGATGCGGAGAAAAAAAGAAATTGCTACCAGCTGCGTCCTACGCTGGTCGCCGCATCGTCAAAACGACGCATGCGGAAGCATCCGCATACAGCCGCATGACCTGCGTACCTAATGTTAAAGATAGGTACGCAGGCCGCATGCAGACCACATGCAGAAGTAGGCGGAGCTAGCGGCGGAGGTGTGGCCGAGGGCGGGGCTTCACGGAGGAAGTCCGCAGCCCTCCGCAGCTCCTAATGTGAAACCGGCCTAAATCAGCTCTGCTGCATTACTGAATCAACTCTGCTTTATCATTGGCCAGCCTGTGCTATACTGAACTTTTTGACCCACCCAGCTCTGCTTTATGGCTGGGTAAGTTTGCTATACCACTGACCTGCTCTGCTTTGGACCGTGTGACAAAGCCAGCTGTGCTATGTTGCTGGGAACTCCTGCTCTAATGTTCTGTTGTCTCTGCCTTGAATAACATTTAAAATACTCCTTTAATCAACATTTTTCCTAGTACAAACATAGAAGTATAAAACATAAGTCAATGCTACAAGCCACAGAAAGTACTAAAACAGCAGCCAGTTCTTCATGGTCTCCAGGCAGGAATATTTGTGCACACAAGACAGAAAAATATGTAGTGGTTTTTTTTCTATTTTGTGTTGCTTTCTGTGTGTTCTGTGTGTGTGTGCCTGAATACAGACATGCTCCCACCATAAATATATAATTAGCTATCATGTAACACACCATTACAAACATAAATCGATAATCCACCACTGTGCCCCCATAAACTATAATTAGCCACTTTTTCCTCTGCCCTATAAATATATAAATTAATTAGTCACTCTGTCTTCCATTCCATTACCAGTCACTCTCCGGCATCATCAACGCCCCACTACTGTGCACCCCAATTCATTATAATTATATGCCTCGCCAATTCATTATGCAGCGCCCCAGAGTCCTGGTCGTTGCAGTACTGTGGCTCCGCCACTATGGGGAGCCATGGTGCGTTCGATGGCACTGAAGGAGTTCATCTGATCAGGTATCACAGACACCAATACATTTCACAGCAGGGCCTCTGGGGGGAGCTAAGGGTGCTATTCATTAGGCCACTCCCCACCATAGTGGGTAAACCGGGGGTCAGGCAGGAAGTTAGATCAGAAAGCTGACTGGATTGAACGAAGCAACACCTTGTGGCAGAGGGTGTTGTGGAGGAAGAGACAGTAGGGTCTCTGCCAGGGGTGGGATCCTGGCAGAGGCTTGGCATTGGAAAGAATGTAACGGGACAGTGCCTGCTCAGAATAGCGGCGGTGCCCTAAGAAAGGACTAGAAGCGAGATAGATTGTGCTGAGTGAGAAACGAGATCAAGCAATAGGAGAATTCCAGTAGGGGTCGTGCTGTAAGACCGAAGCAACACCCTACTGAGGCGCACTACCGGTGGCCGGAACGCCGAGGGAGTAGAATAACATTCAGCTTCAAGCAATACTCCAAACAGTGGCAGGACAGTCAGTTTAAGGCGGGCTGTCTAACACATATCACCTATGAAGTCTTGGGAGGCAATTGCGGGAGAGGGGCGTCTCTAGGGTCCCGGAAGAACTCCAGGCCTACCCGACAAACGGGTGCCGTTCTAACCGTAACATCAGGGAGGGACGGACGATTAGAAGAACATCATTTAATCGAGTTGTGAGGGAACTTAAGAAACAGACACAACAGTTGTGGGGTACTTTCCGTAAGCACAGCAGGGGAGGACTACAACACATAGCGCTAAGAAGGAAGGCACCGATTTCCACCTGTGAAGAGAACTCTGGAAGTGCCATTGGACCGGCCGGACTTGCGCAGCCTGGTGAACCGTATTCTGGACTGAGGACTCAGAGATCTCCAGTAAAGAGGTAAAGAGACTGCAACCTGGTGTCCTCGTTATTTACCGCGACCTGCACCCCACAACTGCACCGACATCCACACCGACCATTCACTGTGCGCCCCACGGCAGGGTCACGGACCGGGGCCTAGCCGCCGTGACAACCCCAGAAGCAGAGACTCAGAGGCCCGGTACCGGGTACCCCTCGGCCCTGCGGCAGTGGGGGCACTTCAAACTTGGCGTCACGAACAGGATCTACTTAAGCCTGAAGAACCAGGTCATGTGTGCCTAGAGACTGTGATTTGTTGTGCTTGGACTGTACTTTATTGAGAGGACTGTGTGTGTTGTGCCACTTGCCGCCAAACTCCGCCGCCATTGTAGCGCTGAGGAGAGCGCAGGAAGAGAAGAGGGGCGTGAAGGGGGCGTAGGCAAGCTGGAGAGCGCGAACAGCAATGGCCGCCCAGTCTAAGTATTTCTGTGTCCTGAGGACGTGCCCGTCAACAGCCGAGGTCTGCCTCCTGATCCTGGTCGGAGGGTGGAGACCATGGGGACGGGGCCGCCCACGAAAGAGACCGCGGGAAGAAGACACCGCAGAAGGAGCAAAGATGGCGACACCAAGAATCCCGCGGGGGACTGATCCGATTCAGCCTGAGGCTGCACCGTCTGACACAGCCTCAGATGCACCAGCGTTGTGGGGACTGACCCTCACGGAGCTACCAATGGGCTGACCCCCCTTGCCACCATCGGAGGAGTGTGTAGCCGCAGCCGAGGCCCGCCAGATAGCGCGCCGCATGGAGGTCGATGCCCGCGTGCTTGTTCGGCTGGGTCGGCCCACGGAAGTCCACCTATCTCCGGTGTCCCCTGCTCCTTCCCACCCGGCCGCGGCTGAAGGTACGCTGCAGGCACCGGACATGAAGATCCTGCCAGAGGCTGAGCACCTGCGGCGCTTGATGGCTGCATGGCGGAACCGACCACAACCGGCAGCCCAGATCGATTTAACCGCCGTTGCGGAGCCCCCCTTGTCTCATTGGGGTGTGGTGGTCTCTTTCAACCCTCAACATGGACGCGGGGTCATCCAGGAGATTGGGGAGCCGCTGCAAATCCATGTGGAACGGGAAGAAGTGGAGCCCTGCAGCGGAAGATTTCCCCGCGACCTGGAGCCAGGTGATGCGGTGACGTACACCCGATGGAGGAGGGCTACGGGAGAAGCTGGCTGGGTGGCGCGAGGTGTTCAGCGGTGCATCGCCCTTCAGGCTGCTGCTGAAGCACCGGAAGAAGGTGATCCCAAGGGAAAAGCAGCGGAGCCCGGCCCCGCGGAACCACAAGAAACCCGACCCCGCCGTGCCCCGGAGGAACGTGTGCGCCTGCCAGTAAGAAGGGCCTCCCGGCGAGGGATTTTATCACTGCTGGGACCGGAACGGCGTCCTGGCTCACCAGTGCGATCTGTTGGCCTGGTGAGGCCGGATAGGAGACCACCTTC
Organism: Ranitomeya variabilis; assembly: GCF_051348905.1. Lineage (NCBI taxonomy): Eukaryota > Metazoa > Chordata > Amphibia > Anura > Dendrobatidae > Ranitomeya > Ranitomeya variabilis. Next base: position 60,428,567 of record NC_135238.1, read on the forward strand.
CGCTTCACCACAGTAAGGTTTTACTGTTTCTTTTGAAAATGTAAATAGTTCTCCTTTTAACTGTTTGTTTACTGTTTGCTGCTAAACCCGTCCAGGGTTAACTTTTTATGGATCCCTTAGTTGACCCGGGATCCTTATTGTTTGTTTTTCTACAAGTTTTACAAACTGAGAAATCATGAACAGTGCATGATCCAAACTTTCTTGTAAATAGTTTGCACCTTATTAAAGGCGCTTCCTACTGGTTTTATTTAAAGACTCTTTGCGAAGATACCGTTCTGGAACCTTTGCTGAACAAAGACTGGTAGGCTGAGAAGACGAGCTACCTCAGAAAGACTTGATCCTCTTTTAAAGGGGATGTCCAACAGCGTACTTACGAGAGATACTGTTTTAAGAACAGTAATGCCATGGTAATGTTGGAATGAGAAAAGTTGTATGTGTTTTAACTAGTTAAATGTGAAGAAATGCTGATGATGCTCTGGAAGAAATGTAACTGCTTTGCATATAGGAAAGTTATGTGTGTTCAATTTGTTTAAGATGTGAAACCTAGATAATGTTCTTTAAAAGGAAAGATGCAGAAAGCCCGTAGGGGTAGATTTAGAGTTCTGCTTAAGTGAAAGTAAGAAAGTAATAATGAAGGTGAGGATAGAAGGTAAACCCTGAGTCCCCATAGAAAGTTAGAAATGTGTTACTAAGGACAGAAAGTGGACCCGTAGGGGTTAGTGAGTGAGTCCTAATAGGAGCCAAGTAGAGCCGGCTCCATGTTCTCTAATTGAAAGGAATGTTATGTCTATACCATGTATAGTAGAGAAAGGCAGTAGGCCCTGGCTGAACGGGGCGGTCCTGTAAAAGAAAGGAGAGGCAGTAGGTCTGGTGCCATAGGGACAGGCGGTCCTGCAGATTCAAAGTAGGAGAATGTAAAAGTTAAAATACCTTATAATGTGATTATAGGAAGGTCTTTAGCGGATTAAGAGTGTATATCCTTAAAGGCAAAGTTAAATTATTGGTCAATAATGTTTGCACTTAGTAGAATACCCGGTTGGGTAAGAAAAGCTAATTATAGCATGTTGCTATGATATTTAATTATGTTTGTAACGTTAAAGTGTCCTCACCTCCCATAAAGGGAAGCCTGTTCAAGTATACTTATTGTTTTGCACTCAACAAAATTGTATGTCTTTTTGCTAACTTGTATTGTTGTTTTCTTCCCAGTCCCGGAGTACTGTGTTTAACCAGGGGGGAGTGCAGCGCCCCAGAGTCCTGGTCGTTGCAGTACTGTGGCTCCGCCACTATGGGGAGCCATGGTGCGTTCGATGGCACTGAAGGAGTTCATCTGATCAGGTATCACAGACACCAATACATTTCACAGCAGGGCCTCCGGGGGGAGCTAAGGGTGCTATTCATTAGGCCACTCCCCACCATAGTGGGTAAACCGGGGGTCAGGCAGGAAGTTAGATCAGAAAGCTGACTGGATTGAACGAAGCAACACCTTGTGGCAGAGGGTGTTGTGGAGGAAGAGACAGTAGGGTCTCTGCCAGGGGTGGGATCCTGGCAGAGGCTTGGCATTGGAAAGAACGTAACGGGACCGTGCCTGCTCAGAATAGCGGCGGTGCCCTAAGAAAGGACTAGAAGCGAGATAGATTGTGCTGAGTGAGAAACGAGATCAAGCAATAGGAGAATTCCAGTAGGGGTCGTGCTGTAAGACCGAAGCAACACCCTACTGAGGCGCACTACCGGTGGCCGGAACGCCGAGGGAGTAGAATAACATTCAGCTTCAAGCAATACTCCAAACAGCTGCAGGACAGTCAGTTTAAGGCGGGCTGTCTAACACATATCACCTATGAAGTCTTGGGAGGCAATTGCGGGAGAGGGGCGTCTCTAGGGTCCCGGAAGAACTCCAGGCCTACCCGACAAACGGGTGCCGTTCTAACCGTAACATCAGGGAGGGACGGACGATTAGAAGAACATCATTTAATCGAGTTGTGAGGGAACTTAAGAAACAGACACAACAGTTGTGGGGTACTTTCCGTAAGCACAGCAGGGGAGGACTACAACACATAGCGCTAAGAAGGAAGGCACCGATTTCCACCTGTGAAGAGAACTCTGGAAGTGCCATTGGACCGGCCGGACTTGCGCAGCCTGGTGAACCGTATTCTGGACTGAGGACTCAGAGATCTCCAGTAAAGAGGTAAAGAGACTGCAACCTGGTGTCCTCGTTATTTACCGCGACCTGCACCCCACAACTGCACCGACATCCACACCGACCATTCACTGTGCGGGGCCACGGCAGGGTCACGGACCGGGGCCTAGCCGCCGTGACAACCCCAGAAGCAGAGACTCAGAGGCCCGGTACCGGGTACCCCTCGGCCCTGCGGCAGTGGGGGCGCTTCAATTACATTTACATGAACCCCTCCTCAAACTCATTATGACACGTTCTCTTTCACCCTCCACCCTCAATTCATAATTATATAATTTCCTCTCTCCCGCCCCCCACCCTTAATACATTATAATTTCCTCTCTCCCACCCCCATTTCATTTTATGGAAAAAAACATTTTTTTTATATTTACCTCTCCATACAACCTCCTGCGCCTCCACTTCTTCTTGCGGCCATCGCATACATGTTGGCGTGATGGCGCCATCATGTCGGCTGAAGCAAGTCACAGAAAAAGCAATGGGAGCAGCTTCCCTCGAGCTATGCCACCATTCTCTATTACTGGCAGTGAAGATTCGGGAGAGCTCTCTGCCAAGGAATAAGCACCGTGTTGGAGGCGCACAAAATATTATAATAAGGTAAATCTGGCCATGGGCGACAATCAGAGGTCTGGCTACGGGTGGTAGTCGAGATTGCCCTTATTTTAATCCACTTATGGGCATGCAATGAAACAAGTTTTTACTTGCCTATATATAAAATTAGAGGCATATAGAGACACAATAAAGCCTCATACCCTTCAATGGGTGTCTAATATGGTTTTGTACAAACTCTGTGCCCACTCACAAAACACATTAATACAATTATTTTAACACAACTTGTGTGCGTGTTCATGCTGCCATTGGGCCTGTGCATTTGCCTTTACAATGAGACATTTTTATGTCATTATAGAAGATTTGTGTACTTTATAGAAAAAAGGCACAGTAGCTAAACAAGAAATAACACAATTGTGAACTTTGAAGAATAGTCTAATTTTTTACAGTCTCGGGTGAAAGTCGACCTCAGTTGAAGATATTATTAAAAATCTCTAATATTTTGTCCATTGAAATCTGTGTAAAGAGTGCTCATTTTACAGGCTGTAAGGGTGCGATTTATATTTCTATTATGCATTTTTATGTTTGAAGAACCCATTATATGAAAATTACCCATATTCTACTGTCTATCTTGTAAAGTTCGATGTAGCTTGGAAAAGCTATATAAATGCAAATACACATACATAAATACATATATAATAGGATAGGAGTCAGACTGCTGATAAGTTATGTTTGTACGATCCGTTTCCCAAATCTTTCTGCGTTTAACTCCTTTACATCTTCTACAATAGAAAAAAAGGCAGAACATGTCATGCTTGGTTTCATGAAGCAATTATGCTTTTTTCACTTTGCTGTAGGTAAAATAACCGTAGCTCTTGAATAAATATTTCCTTTGATGAATCTTACAAAAATGTTGATAAGTGTAATATCCTCATCAACATGCAGAATTGAGTTACGCTGTGCCATTGTATCAATTTCACATCGAACGTCTTCCATTCTACTTTTTATACGATTGCTTTGAGACAACACCTTAAAGCAGGGGCATAACTAGGTGAAACATGGGGTCTTGGTTTCTTCAGGGGACTCCAACAAGCCAAGCCAAGGGAAGTACAGATATAAGTATAGGTAAGCAAATCAAATCTTTGACTCTGCTTTACGAAACCATGCTTTAAAGAAAAAAGACACAAAAATTAGGAACGACTGCAAATAGAATAAAATAAAACAGTTGTAAACTTGTTACCTGACTCCTCTACTCCATTATTGTTTAATTGTTTTATTTTATGATGACCCCGATAAAGTGACGACTGCGGAATTAAAAATCCGCAGGTTGGATCAGGGAAAACGTAATATGCACTACTACTGCTCTCAGTTCAGACGCTGAGCAGTGAGGACCACCTGGAATGACCCAGCTCTCTGCAGTCAATTTTGCCAGGGTCTTACTAGTCAGATATGTGATATGATGGCTTATAGTCCCTCTCCGTTATCACTGAATGAGACCAATGTCACTGTCAGTATGTTTGGACATACATCTTAGGGATAAGAGGTATTTTTGTGACTTCTCCCTCTCATCCTACTCAAGCAGGAGAACCGATGCAGTTTGGGCCTGCAGAGCTTACAAGGAGAGAGTAAAAGTTGAAACACCTGCTCGTTTCTGTCTATACTGTAGTAGAACGGGTCATATAATGGTTTAGTGTTTCAGATTCAATAATGAATTTCTTAAAGCTAAGGAAAAGGAAAAAAAAAGCCACTAATGTGTAAGGACATTGATTATAAAGGTTTGAGGCTTTCTCATATGCAAACTACTGGTTGTTTTTACAAGTGTCTTTGGCTACCAAATCTGGAGTCATAGTTACCTCTGCATTTGTTGGCTCAGGTTCTGCCTTAGATCTCCTTAACAGTATTTTTGCTGTCGAGTGTGGGTACACAGTTGTGGCTCTTGGTCATCCTGTTTGTTGCCACAATTTATAGTTCTCCCCTTACCCAGACTCATGTTACTTCTAAGATTGAGAATGTGTGCATGAAAGTGAGTGTGTTACACACATAATCCATTGCATTAATGCTTCTTCCTTTTTTACCAGCTAAAATTGTGTTGGGTATGCCCTGGTTGCGGAAACACAATCCTAACAACAATTGGGAGACTCGAGAAGTTAAGTCTGGGAGGAATATCTGTATCCCAATATCTGCCCATTTTCCTTTTCGTAATTTTTAAAATGTAAAAGATGAAAATATATATATTGTTTTCCTAAAATACAAAGGAAATATGTCATCTTTAACTTTAGGCCCTTTAGAGATCATTTCATGTTCAACTTGCTTAACTGTTCACAAAAACAGTAATTTTGAACAGGGGTGCCCGAACTTTTACATGCCACTGTACGTCAAGAACATTGAACTGTTGTATTTAGCCTTGGGCAAAAACCATTGGAGTCTGACTTCCTTGTGCTGTGCATTGTATAGCTTTTGTAATCTCTTGAAATATTTGTACAACACCTACTATATTATTAGTATTCTAAGAGGTATCGATGTGTTTTACTTGTGGTAATATATAAGACTACACGAAAATATGCCTTTAGTTTTCCTTACTAATTACCATTTTTACGGATGAGGTAGGGCGTCTAACTGGGAGTGGTCTGCTAAAAAAAGCGTGGTCTAAAAAGGTGCCTGATTTCCCGTTCGCACAAACAGCTAACCTATAAGGCTATATTATATGGCATATTTTTTATAGAATCATACCTGCTTTAACATGTTGTGCTAATGTAAGCTCTGTTTTGTAAAAAAAACAAAAAAAACTCTATATGGAATTCCAACGTTGAATATTAGTTCTTGACTAGAGCTAAGCGTATTTTTCGAAATTCGGTTCCGATTACGATCGGCGGCGAATATTATTTTTGCAGTATTCGTCGAACACAGCTGAACGACATTAGGGTCAATGGAAGTAGAAGTTACTGAATATGTCCGGAACATAAATTCGGCACGAATAGGGTACCAATATGGCACGAATATGGCAAATTCAGATTTGGCAGCAGAATCCGAACAAATTCGCTCAACTCTATTCTTGACTTCATATGGGGGCATGGGTAAATAGGAATTATCCCAAGAAGTATTAACACTGTCTTTGTACATATGGCATCCAAGGGTGTACTGCAACACATGGAGGCCAATCCCCCTAAGGTGCCATAAAGCCTACACTACTATCCTATGGGCTGTGTGCACTTGACGCTGCCGTGTATGAGTCCTAACAGACAGTGCTCTTTGTCAAACTTTGAAGACATAGGTGTTGGAAGATTTCAGTGTGAATATATTTCCCTTTCAATGGAAAACCCATGACAGACTGATAAAAGCAATGGTTTATATTCACTTGATGTGCTGTTTCCCATCCGGTATATAAGCCATTAATACCATATGGGCTAGTTTTTCCATGATCAGTATTACTAGATGTCTGCTTTAGTTATTCAATGATGGAATTGTTTTATATGTCCTAGCTGAGATCTCACCCACCCTCTAAGCAAAGAGAGCCTAGGGCATAATTGTTTAGTCTGAAAAGCATGTTAACCACAAGGCGTTTAATCTTACAATATTACATATTCTTCCTGACTCACTAAATACCCTGAACATTATAGCACTGACACATTCTTGCTACATCTCATAGTACTGCTTGCAAAAACAATATACAGTACAGTAGTCTGGGAACAGTCTGCTTGGTAGGTCACCAAGCCAATGTACAAAGTAACAGCCTGTGTCTATCACGCTATTAACCATTCGCTTTTAACAACTGGTCTGGATCTTCACACATGGGGGAAGTAAATTACTTAAACATAACAACACACAAAACTGAAAAAGTCCATTTGGGTGGCATGGGTGGCTTAAGAACAAAACAATACTACTCTTATACACCCCTACCTAGTTTTAGAAAATACAGGTATAAAAATGGATCAAAGTATTCCAGCCAAATCTCAATAATGAGCTTGTATAATTTTACAAGATAATAATTAAAGAGGTCTGTGAAGAATATGAGGGCTATAATATCTTGTCAATCAACTATCATATCCGGTTCAAGATCATAGTCCTTTTACAAAGTGTGAAGCTGAGACAGGAAACCATTCTCAGTAGGTGGCCGAGCTAAGTTCACACCTCCAGCAGATATCTGAGACCAAGCTATTCCTGGCAGGATGGATCCCTATTGAGAGTGTAAAGCTAATTAATTGATGAAAGAATTCTCCCAGCTAGACAGATCAGTAATTTCATAAGGAGTGATGGACTTATGGTACCACCTAGAAGAATACCTGTTAGAATCTGTTTTGTTTTTGACCATCCGCCATCTTGTTGTGGTTTTCTGGCTGCTGGTCTTTTTCCTCTGGTGCTGGGTTGCCTTAGGTCAGGTGATTGTATCACCCTTTATTACCCAGCACCTGCCTCCCATTCCTTGCTGGACAACAGTGTTAATCCCCTAGAGTTCTGGCTAGGTGCTTTGATAGCTTTCTGTGTTTGATATTGTGCAGTTCTGGGACCTCTGGTTCTGCTAGCCTTATTTTCTGTTTTCAGTTGGTTTCTGCAGCCATCTCTGTGTTTTCTATTAAGAGGTGACCTGTTTTTATACCCAGTCCTTAGATCTTTCAGGGACCTCCTTCCCCTTATCAATAGGTCTTCGCTGAGCTTAACCTAGGATCGTCGGTGGGTCTATTCGCAAGGAATGGGTCGCCCACTCCATCGTAGGGTTTCAGCCTAGTCTCAGTGCAGGGTCAGTTTTCCCCCTTCTATCCTAGTTCTGCGTTGCAGTTCCGTAACAATACCGGTTACATTTTTGAGATCTCAGGAACGGGCTGAAAGCCAACCGGGGTCTCGACCCATTCTAGCACTCAGAGAGATACCTAGCACAGCTAGTAGAAGCCAGGTAGCAAAGCCGTGTTTGGTCTCCAAGTGTACCGGGGCCCAGCTGGATCTGATGGTGCCAAAACCACCACCCTTCCATAGAGAAGTTATGACCAATCATAGGTTTTGAAGTTACAGCTGACAGAGCAAGTGGGTGGGAAACTTGGACCATACCGGGAGGGCGGAGACGGGAGTGACTGACCAAGGGGTTAAGTACACGTGCGATGATTTGGGCCTTCATTCTCTGTCAAGGGAGGTCACACCGTGCAGCGTTTTGTAAGAAACCTGAAATAGCTGGCCACCACACCTCCCATGTGGTTGCCAGCATCCATCGGCCAAACATCAAGTCGGTAACTAACTTTTGTATTTTCTGCTTATACTTTTGTACTACCACCTGTATTTGCATATCGGAGCATTGTATATGTACTTTATATCCCATAGAATGTAAGTCCGCAAGGACAGGGTCTTCTCCCCTCTGTACCAGTCTGTCACTATAAATTTTGCTTACTGTTAACAATATCTATAACCCTGTATGTAACCCCTTTTCTCATGTACAGCACCATGGAATTAATGGTGCTATATAAATAAATAATAATAATAATAATATCCATTGTGCATATAGTATATTGTCTAATGCACCCTTAATGCCATTAAATAAATAATTTTATCTTGGGTTGCTCTTTCATCTCGATCCAGGAATCCACACATCCGCGTATGGGGCATTTTCTACTGTATATTGAGTAATATACCACAAATATTTACATTGGACACTAAAGAACACAAAGTTTTAGAAGGTGTACATGTGTACATAGGGACCATAAGTACATGGTAAATTAAATTGGGCACTATATACTATAACACTATTTGATATGATGCAATATTGATAGGGGTGTATTTACTATGAAGCACATAGTTTATATGGTACTATTTACTGTAAGACACTGTCTATTAGTGCTGTACAGTTTTCAGCGTGATCAAGCTGAGAAAGTACAGAGTTAAAGATATCTGTGCTGCAGAAGTCATCATGACGGTATGTGTTGTGAATTCTGCTCTTGGGCTCCCTCCGGTGGTTATAAGTGGTAGTGCTGCTGTCTTTGGATTGCAGCATTCATCAGGTGTGTCCACTTATTGCAATTCTGACTGGGCTATTCAGTTTTGCTTGACCCTCTAGTTAGTGCCAGTTGTCCATTGTTTCCTGGAGGAGTCACTTCCCTGCCTGGTCTCTCTTGCTTGCTGTTCATTTCAACAAAGATAAGTTCTGGCCTTGTTTTTTGCAGTCCACATGCTGTGGGCCTTATCGTTCAAGTTATTTTTCATGTTTGTCTTGTCCAGCTTGGTCTGTATAAGGATTGTTCAGCCAAGCTGGTATCTCTGGAGATGCAGATATACCCTCCATGTCTTTAGTTGGATGTGGAGATTTTGTATTTTCTGTGGTGGATATTTTCTAGTGTTTTAATACTGACCGCATAGTACTCTGTCCTATCCTTTCTATTTAGCTAGAAGTGGCCTCCTTTGCTAAATTCTGATTTCAGTCTGCGTATGTTATTTCCCTCTCCTCTCACAGTCAATATTTGTGGGGGGCTGTCTATCCTTTGGGATTTTCTCTGAGGCAAGATAGTTTTCCCTTTTCTATCTCTAGGGGTAATTAGTCCTCCGGCTGTGTCGAGATGTCTAGGGAGTGCTAGGTACATTCCACGGCTACTTCTAGTTGCGGTGTTAGGTTCAGGGTCTGCGGTCAGTACAGGTACCACCTTCCCAGAGTACGTCTCATGCTGCTCCTAGGCCACCAGATCATAACAGGTATGGTCAGTTGGAGAGGATATGGAAAGTGAATGATAACATTAGTAATGATATCACACTGGACTCACTGGATTATATTATTATTTTTTCTTCTGTCTGTATCTGATCTGTATTTTATTAACTTGTCTGCAGTATAGTTATACGCTACCTTATGTGTAGTATCTCACTATTATATGATTACTGTATTCAGTCTCAGTATGGCGGTAATATTCACTTCCAATTATGTATGTGGTACTTTGCATTCATGGTATGTTGCCATTATCCTGTCATAGTATGGTGGGATTATCTTAACATTGTAAAGTGTTGTTATCCAGTCACAGAATTGGAATTATATTTAGTCACATTTTGGTGGTGTAATCCAACCATGGAATGGAGATGTTATTGTCATGGAAAGGAGGTTTTATCAAGTCATGACATGGTGGAATTATTTTGTCATGTTATGGTGATGTTATCGAGTAATTTTTGTGATTTCTTTTATATTTATGTTTCTGTGTTGAAAGCTGTATTATCGCTATGTGTGCAGGGTATGCATGGTACCATTTGGAATCACATGACTTCTCTATGAGATCTGGCAGCAGTTAAACAGCTTTTTACATAAAAATTCTATTGATAGACACCAGTAGCATAGCTACCGGGGGAGCAGAGGGTGCATTTGCTCTGGGCCCCACCCAGAGCTACGCTACTTTTAACTATATTGGCGTTTGTAGTGTGTTGGCATCATGGATAACCAGAGCAGTAGGGGAACAAGAAGGAGAGGTGAGCATTGTAAAATTTTTTAAACATTGAGAACATTGTGATTGCCAGAATACTGTATGGAGGACTATGGGGAGTACATTATACTGTATGGAGGACTATGGGGTGCATTATTCTATATGGAGGACTATGGGTGCATTATATTACAAGGAAGACTATGGAGTGCATTACACTGTATGGAGAACTATGGGGTGCACTATGCTATATGGAGGGCTATGGAGTGCATTATACTGTATGGAGGACTATGGTGGTGCATTATGCTGTATGAGTGATTTTGGGGATTGCATTATACAATATGGAGGACTATAAGGAATGCATTATAGTATATGGAGGATATGGAGGACTATAGGGAGGGATGTATACTGTATTGTGGACTATGGAGAGTGCATTATACTATATGGAGAATTATGGAGAGTGCATTATACTATTTGAAGGACTATGGGGTGCATTACACTATATGGAGGACTATAGGGAATACATTATACTGTATGGAAGACTATGGGTTGCATTGTACTATGTGGAGGACTATGGGGAGTGCATTATACTATATAGGAGGACTGTCATGGGTGTGGACAGGGTTCCTTCCCTGTCCTCTCAGGGTTCATTTTGTATGGCCTCCTTTTGGGTTGGGGAGGGCTATATTTACCCGCCTTCGTCTGCGGATCCTTGTCAGTGATACATCTGTTTGGGCTGTGTGTCTGACCACCTGGTGTGCTTGCATACTGTGTAGTCCGTTTGCCTTCTCGTGTATGATCCGGTCCATGTTCTCATTCTGTGCATTGCTTTGTGATTCCGTGCTTACTGTCTGTTTCTGGCCTTGACCTTTGGCTTGGTACTCTATTAACATCCTGTCTGCCCCATTTGTACTGCACAGCTATCTCCGGCTACCTGACCTTTTGCTATGTCCTGCCCACTCTCAGCGTCTCACTGTTTGGTACTTCATCCACCTCCTGGCTTGACTTTGGCACGTTCAGACTACTCTCCGGTTTTGCCAGTCACCGTCGCTACTCGGTGTCTGGCTCCACCTCTGGCCCCTCCCCCATTGATCACATGTTTCAGGTTCTGCGCTCCGGCAGGTAAGCTCACCGCAGCACTCCTCTCTCACCCCCCTGTCCTTCTGTATCTCATGCACAGACTCCTGCTGTAAGTTTGCAGCAGGGTTCTTGATAGGACTATGGGGAGTACATTATACTATATGAAGGACTATGGCATGCTTTATACTATGTGGGTGCTATTATAATATTTGGAGGGCTAGGTGGGAGCCTTTATGCTGTATGCAAGCAGTTATACAGTGTGAAAGTTTGTGTGGGGGCTGTATGGGGCCATTATACAGTGTGTAGAGGTGTAATCTCTTACATGTTCTGCAGCACTGGCATCTACCACTATATTGTCACCATTTGTTGATATTATGGCCAAAAAATTTAAGCTCGTAACCCACGTCAAGGGTCCTCACGCTAGCGAGTCCTATCACTATTTCTGACACTAAGCAGCAAAAAAAAGGACTTAAAAATCTTCCAAAAAATTCAAAAAACAGCAGAAAAAAGGCAGAGGTGTTTACCTGCCCAGGCCTTCAAACAAATGCAGGATGCCATTTTCCGAGTCCCATAACATTTTTATTTTTCCTCCAATGGAACTGTATGATAGCTTATTTCTTGCGGGACAATGTTTTTACTATTATGATTTGGGATACATGTGACCTTTTTTACCGCTTGTTACAGCCTTTTTTTTGGAATTATGAAACCAAAATAACGTAATTTTTGTGTTCTTGAATTTTTTACGTTTACGGTGTTTACAGATCGGGTTAATTGTTCTTATATTTTGATACATCTGACTTTTCTGAACTCAGCAAAATGAAATATGTGTATTCTTTTTATTGTTTTTAATATCTTTATTTTCACTGGGGGGGGGTAAGTTGGGTAATTTGAGCTTTAATTTTTTTTGCATTTTTCCATATTTTTTAAAACATTTTTTTCTACTTTTTACTGTTTTGTTGTGCATATAGCAGAAATCACAGTCTCCTTTGAAGTCCGGCCATAGGCAGGGATTGAAAGGAGTTCAGTAATGACAGTAACAGGAGTCATCAGCTGACCCCTGGCTGTGATGACAAGCTAGTGATGAGCAAGTATACTCGTTGTTTGGGTTTTCCCGAGCACACTCGGGTGATCTCCAAGTATTAGTAAGTGCACGGAGATTTAGTTTTCATTGCCTCAGCTGCATGATTTACAGCCACTAGCGAGCTTGAATACATGTCAGGATTCCCTAGCAATCTGGCAACCCCACATGTACTCATGCTGGCTAGCAGCCGTAAATCATGCAGCTGGGTCAACAAAAACGAAATCTCCGAGCAGTCACAAATACTCGGAGACCACCTGAGCGTGCTCGGGAAAACCTGAGCAACGAGTACACTCGCTCATCACTAATGACAACCCATCAGCCACCCTCGATCACATCACGGACGCGACTATGAGCGGAAGTAAGGACACTCAAGCTCGTTGGCATGTTAAATGCCGCTGTCAGAGATTGACAGAGACATTTAACAGGTTAACAGTCACGGGATTGCAGCATTTAGACATGTGTACAAACAGGGCAGGATGTACAGAGACTGACTTTCCATTTAGGAGTAAGAAGACAGTGATATTCATGGAAACACTTACAGTAACCATCATTTTATTTTATTTTCCCATAAATCAATGTTACACATAAAAATAAGAAAGTTTGTCATATATCTTATTAGGGAAATCTGCTTCTTTCTCCTCCGGGACTGTTCTTTAATTCTGAAAATTCTCAATTTCTAAGTAAAATCTGTCTTCAGTGAATACATATTTCAATGCATAACTGTATTTCAAAAGCACTTGCGGCAGAATGTCAGTCTGCTTCTTCTCCCCTCCCCTTCATACAATTTTACAAGTACCAGCTATTATCTGCGAGCTCAGTAATTGGAAAGTCTGTATTCAATGAAGACAGGTTTCACCCATGAATTGAGAGTAAAAGGTCAATCGAGGATTGATCCAGTGTATGAATTTTTATAATTGCGTTTCATATGTTTTTACATTTCACAATGGAATATCTAAGACATTCTAATCCAGCTCCAACAGTTTCTTCAAGATTCTAAATGTAAAAAGCTACTATAGCTGTGTAAGGAATAGAATAGTCTTATACATTGTGGGTGAAAAAAACATAGGCTTATCATATCCACATATTAAAACCGCACACGGACAAGATTGTCATTGTGGAATCACCTGATCGAGGAAGTCTAGCCTAAAAATTCCAATGACTTTCTATTGATTTTGGCTGGAAAAAGCCCAAGGAATGGTGAAGTTTATAAATATTTCGACACTAAAATTTTGAGATCAAAGTCATTAGGCAGATCTCTATGTATTGAATTATTTTTTTTCCATATGGATTTAAGTATAAAAATCTGTTTTGGATTATTTTTCCAATGAATGTCTAAATTAATCTGTAATCAATGACATTTTCATGGATTGAGCCAAGCCAAAAATGAACTATTTCCTTTTCTACTAAAATAGAACCTTTCTGCAGAAGGTCCTTGGAAAAATAAAGGCAGCACAGAATCTTTTAATGTTCCCCAATTATACCATCAGCAATGGCATTTCCATGTAATTAAATCTAGCCTTCGCCAAACCCAGATGGTGAGATGTGCCAATCAAGCTTAAGACATAAAGTAACGAAAGAGTAGATAAAAACCAGTCTAGAACGAAACCCTAATTTAATTATATTTTTTTCCTAACAGCTGCAGCATGACTTCCTACTGTAACTGTGCAGAAGTTCCTCCACTTGAGATGTATTACTTTGCTTCCATTTGTTTCTTACTATGAAATTATCCGTTATCATATTGGACATGCATAGAACTATGATGAATCCAAAGAATCACTGACAAAAGGAAATGTAAGTTGCTTGTTGTGTATTTATGAAGTAGCTCCTTATTGTTAGAGAAAGGACTAAAAGGAAAAAGAAAATGCAGCAGAAGAAAATCCAAAAATTAATTAGTTAGAAGCACTCCCCATAGAAACAGGGACACATTTCTTCATAGAAGATGACTTTTCTGTAGAGAAGGGCTCAAAACTAATATGGTGCAAATCATGAAAGACAATTTTCTTGGAGCAAGTTATGGCAGAATTCTGAAGCATTTATAATGCCTTGAAAAATTATTCGTACCCCATTATTATTATTATTTATTGTTATAGCGCCATTTATTCCATGGCGCTTTACATGTGAGGAGGGGTATACATAATAAAAACAAGTACAATAATCTTAAACAATACCAGTCATAACTGGTACAGGAGGAGAGAGGACCCTGCCCGCGAAGGCTCACAATCTACAAGGGATGGCTGAGAATACAGTAGGTGAGGATAGAGCTGGTCATGCAGCGGTTTGGTTGATCGGTGGTTACTGCAGGTTGTAGGCTTGTCGGAAGAGGTAGGTCTTCAGGTTCTTTTTGAAGGTTTCGATGGTAGGCGAGAGTCTGATGTGTTGTGGTAGAGGGTTCCAGGGTAGGGGTGATACGCGAGCGAAATCTTGTATACGATTGTGGGAAGAGGAGATAAGAGGGGAGTAGAGAAGGAGATCTTGTGAGGATCGGAGGTCACGTGTAGGTAAGTACCGGGAGACAAGGTCACAGATGTATGGAGGAGACAGGTTGTGGATGGCTTTGTATGTCATGGTTAGGGTTTTGTACTGGAGTCTCTGGGCAATGGGGAGCCAGTGAAGGGATTGACAGAGGGGAGAGGCCGGGGAATAGCGGGGGGACAGATGGATTAGTCGGGCAGCAGAGTTTAGAATAGATTGGAGGGGTGCGAGAGTGTTAGAGGGGAGGCCACAGAGCAGGAGGTTACAGTAGTCCAGGCGGGAGATGATGAGGGCATGGACAAGGGTTTTTGCAGATTCTTGGTTGAGGAATGTACGGATTCGTGAAATATTTTTGAGTTGAAGTCGGCAGGAAGTGGAAAGGGCTTGGATATGTGGTTTGAAGGAGAGATCAGCGTCAAGGATTACCCCGAGGCAGCGAGCTTGTGGGACTGGGGAGATTGGGCAGCCATGCACTGTAATGGATAGGTTCATTGGGGGGGTCGCATGAGATGGGGAAAGATGATGAATTCTGTTTTGTCCATGTTAAGTTTCAGAATTCTAACAGAGAAAAAGGATGAAATAGTGGACAGACATTGAGGGATTCTGGTTAGTAGGGAGGTGATATCTGGTCCAGAGATGTAGATCTGTGTGTCATCAGCATAGAGGTGATACTGGAAGCCATGAGATTCTATGAGCTGTCCCAGGCCAAAAGTGTAAATGGAGAAGAGCAGGGGCCCAAGGACTGAACCTTGTGGGACTCCGACAGATAGGGGGCGAGGTGAGGAGGTGGTGTGTGAGTGGGAGACGCTGAATGTCCGGCCTGTTAGGTATGATGAGATCCAGCATAGGGCCAAGTCTGTGATGCCAAGGGATGAGAGGGTCTGTAATAATAGGGAATGGTCCACTGTGTCAAAGGCAGCCGACAGGTCGAGGAGGAGAAGGACAGAGTAGTGTCGCTTGCTCTTGGCGGTTAAGAGGTCATTGGTGACCTTAGTTAGGGCAGTTTCAGTGGAGTGGTGTGACCGGAAGCCAGATTGTAAGTGGTCAAAGAGGGAGCAAGAAGAGAGATGGGAGGACAGTTCAAGGTAGACGTGTTGTTCCAGTAGTTTGGAGGCATAAGGGAGAAGTGATATAGAGCGATAGCTAGATACAGAGGATGGGTCAAGAGAGGGCTTTTTGAGGATAGGTGTGATTGAGGCATGTTTAAAGCTTGAGGGGAAAACACCAGTTGCTAGTGATAGGTTGAAGAGATGGGTTAGGGTTGGGATGAAGACTTTGGTGAGGTTTGGGATGAAATGGGATGGGAGCAGGTCAAGTGCACAGGTGGTGAGATGCGATCTTGAGAGTAGAGTGGAGAGTTGATCTTCTGTAATGGTGGAGAAGTTGGTTTTGGAGGTGGAGGGTTGGGAAGTCGGGAGGAAGGGCTCTGGGGGTTGTTGACCAAAACTGTCTCTGATGTTATCAATCTTCTGCTTGAAAAATGAGGCAAAGTCTTCAGCTGAGATAAGTGGGGAGGGAGGAGGTGCTGGGGGACGGAGGAGAGAATTGAAGGTTTTCCTCATTTTTTCCACAATTTTTCACCTTAGATACACAAACATGTATTTTATTGGGATTTATTTGATATACCAACACAAAGTAGCAAGTATTTGTGTAGTGTAAATGCAATGATACAAGTTTTTCTGATTATTTTAGAAATATAAATCTGAAAATTGTGACTTGCATTTGTTTTCAGCCTCCTGTAGTCTGACACCCATAAATAAAATCCTGAGTGACCAATGGCCTCCAGAAGTCACATAATCAGTAAATTGAGTCCACCTGGGTGTAATTTATTCCCTGTATAACTACAGCTGTTCTGTGAAAGCCTCAGAGGTTTGTTTGAAAACATTAGGGATCAAACAGCATCTTGAAAACCAAGGAACACACCAGACAGGTCAAGTATAAAGTTGTGGAGAAGAGTAAAGCAGGGTTAGGTTATAAAAAAAATAGTCCAATCTCTGAACATTTCATGGATAACTGTTCAATCCATCATCTAAAAATGATGGATCATCCAAAAATCCATAATCCGTTCTCAAGTTAGGCGCCGGTCCCATAGGTGGGACCTGTGTCTATTACAGTACACAATTTTAGTATATCCTATGCAAATACCATAAATCTTTGCGATGTAAATACCCCTATAAATAGAGGCTCTTATGTACTTGTTCATAGTACTAGTTTTATTTTACATGCAGGAATAGAGTAATTGAGAAAGTGTTATTCTTGTTGTGGACAATCCCTTTAATACCATCATGGGCATAAGACCAAACTGTGTTCAATATTTTAGATAATATATTTATGAAAATAGCTGATGTAATAGTTTCATTATACAGATACAGGTACATTTTCACTGTACATTTTCATTTTTATATACAGTATGTAATGACATATTGGATTAATAGGATTTTAATGTGTATGCCAAGCGTAGATCCCACATTGAAGGGCGCCAGTGTATATGACAGATGTTTTTCTAATCACTAGGCACAAATGGCAGCCTGATAGATCCCACTGCAAAATAAATGTCAAATCACTGTTGTAACTCCCATTGCTCCGTTAAACCATTCACAAGTGCTAACAAACCCATGCAACACCAAGAAAAATGGATTTAAAAGAAGCAGGATGCAGCTGTTCCTGTAATTCCGAAAAGGTACAAAAGAGTTTTTATTTTTTCATAAGTCACAATACGGTAAAGAGGACAATCAATCAACAATTATATACATAGGTGAAAAGTCATGAACTTAATGAATTTCCCTCCACATAGCATAATAATCCGTGACGGGTTTAATTTTTAAAATATGCCCTTAAAATAAAACTTCTATCCAAAACCTATCTGCAAAATCTAGAAAATATTATTTTATAGATGTTCATCATTCTTTAATGGTAAGCCTGAAAAACTGTATGACAAGCACATTTTCAATGCTGTGGGGTACTTATATTCTAATCATCCAACATGACTCAATCCAATTCTGTTTAGCCAACTACTGACGAAGAAACATCAATTTCTTCAGTAAACTAAAATTTATTTTCGGATGCTGAAGTCACTCCTTCTTTGGTAAAACTGTGGTTTCGCTAATTCATTGGTCCCCAATCTTATTTATTTGGAAAGCCACTTTCAGGTGTGAGAAAGAGCAGCAAGCCACATCTTGGTCACTTTCCTTCCACATCTCACCTCCCAGAGTAGTGACATCCTAGTCCGCCTCCCTTAAAGTAGCTTCAGTCACCTCCTCCGACTGGCAGTATCATCCTATCTCAAGGTTACAATACTTAATTTATATGGGTATATGCAAAACCACATCTGCACTTCTGTAGGGGACTACTCACAAAAGTCACCATCTGCAGACCTGCTCTTCAAAGCTGATTGCTAGACCTGGTGCTAATGGACCAAGCCAGTAGATGGTGGCAAGCCATATTTCTAGGGCTTGCGAGCTACATGTGGCTCCCAAACCACAGATTGGGGACCCATGCACCAGTATTTTATGGTTGTGATTGTTAGACTGTCCACATCATGGAAGAGTAGCTGCAGAGCTAAAGAAAACATTTTAATTTTTTTTATTTCTCATCTCTGTTGTGGAGATATTAGCTTCTAATTTTTGCTACGACGAATGGTGCATTAGCAGAGATTCTTCTATGGGGGCGTGTACTTTTTCCCCAGCATGATATTGTCCAATCACAAACAGGAGGCATCATGCAAGTGAAAAAATAACATACTCCCAGAGAATGTCAGACCTAGCTTTCTCTTTATGATATGACAAGACTGATGTGTCTTACTGCAATTATTATGCAGGGGGAAAGCACAGCTGTGTGTCATTATAAACATATCTTGCAGCTTTCATTTCAAGGCAATGTCAGCTGTGATCCTCTTACCCCCACACAAACTGTAGTGAGAGGATAGCTTTAGAGGTGTTTGTAATGACACACAGCCCTGCTTTCCTACCTCACTGATCTCACTTACTGTTATTACACACTGGGGGGTGTAGAGCAGAGTTATGTGTCATTACAAACACCTCTGCATCTCTCTTCTAAATGCAGTTAGATCTGTGTGACCAGTCTAGACACATCAGTCTTTTCAGATCACAGAGAAATCCAGTTCTCAGCTTCTAAGGGGGTATGTACTTTTTTCCTCCTAGATTACCAATCATAAGTAGGAGTCATGCAGGTGAAAATCAGCTAACCTCTTGCAGCTTTCATTTCACAGCACTGTCAACTCTGCTTCGCCCCCCAACTGGCTGCAGTGAGAGGAGAGTCAGAGGTATTTATAATGACATACAGCTCTGCTTTCCATGTTAACTGATTTCAGTGCAGATACCTACCTTTTTTTACAAAAGGGGGAGGGGAGTAAAGTAGAGCTGTGCGGCATTAGAAACACCTCTGCAGCTCTCCTCTTAGGGAGGTTAGATCCTGTGCAGATGCATCAGTCTTTCCATGTCGCTCAGAGAAAGCTGGTTCTAAGCTTCTCTTGTGGCATATTCTTTTTTTTTCCCGCTTGATGTCTCCTGCTTATAATTGGACAACATCATGCAGTGAAAAAGTAACCACCGCCAGAGATGATGTTCTTGTAACGCCCCCTTTGTTGAAGGGGAAATAAAAATCTAAAATTTACAAGCTTATATCTTTGTACCAGAAAAGAGAAATATAAAAAACTAAAAAATACAGTTTATACAGTTCGGCAGCTATTATTCAATGATGTGACCAGTTTAAGGTACTAAAACTGGTGAAAGGTCCTCTTTAAATTAAAAGATGTCAAACTGAGTTTTTACCACTTCAAACTATTTGAAGGTCCCTTATGAAACAAGATTCAGTGCACAGAAATAAAGTCTTCTTGTTTATTTATCGGGAGCCAATTCTAAAAATATCTATGAAGTTACTGAAGTACGTAGTGTCCTACTTGCCAGCAAATATGTTTATTTCCCCAAAACTTGGCAAAACTAATCTACCTGTGGATTTGGTTGTTTTTCACACTTAAATTTCTTCAAGTCAAGATGGTCTACATGTATCTTTTCAGAGATTAGTAAACTATTCTTCATGACATGTAAGCAGATATGAACGGATCGTTTGAAATTCTAGTTAGCCTTCTTGGATGTATTTTCCCCAATTACTTACAATTGCTCATTTTGCCCTTCTACCACTTAATTTAGCTGTTTTCCATTAGGTCTATGACATCACGTAATTAAATCCAGACTAGCTGACTCCTTCTAAGCTCTATGTAGAAACAGTCTTTTTTTCCTGCAGGAGTTATCATTATAACTACAGTTCTATGTCACTGCAAAGTCCCTTGCAGCCCTGCTCCACCTCCTCTTCAACCCCTGTCCCATCTGTTTAGCTCCTCCTCCTCTTCCAGGGACTTTGCAGTGATGCAGAATTGTAATTCTAATGATGACCCATGCAGGGAAAATAGACTTCCTGTTTCTTTGAAGGGAGTGCTTCTTTAATTATATTTTCTTAAACAGGCAGAGACATTTAAGGCAGATGGCTATGGTCTTGCAACCCCAGATAATCACTTAAGTTTTCAGGCAAAAATTGAAGAATTTGGGCAGGATAATGTACAGCACTGTGACTTAGTGATTGTTTTGCAGCAACAATGAATTGTGCAGACTCTGTTTGACACCTTAGACTTACTACTGTATGTAAGATCTAATTTCACTTGCAGTATAGAATGGATCACTACATGCCATTCTTCAAAACTGACATGGTCACGTGGGCAACGATATAAAGGGACTTTTCTGTAGGGTCATAACACTAGTCCTACTCCCAAAATTATTGTTTGGGGTTGCATAATATAAGGTAGCAGGACTCCTTTAGTCTTCATTGCAGGTGTACTAACAGCTTGTCGTTACATTGATTTGGTGATTAAACTATAGTATATACAGCCATTTCTCCAGTGTCACAAGTGTTCTTTTCAACATGACAACTACAGGTTCTATGTTGGTTGTACCGCTGTGAGCAGCCTGCATGGCCTAAACGTGCTACCACGGCCTGCAACGTCTCCAGACTTGTCTCCCATAGAGCATATCTGAGATGTCATTGGTTAACAATTGCAAAGGGAGCTGCCAGAAGCAGATCTTGATGACTTGTGTGCCTAAGTGCAGTCAGTGTGGCAGAACATTCCTCAGACAACCATTAATAACCTTAATAATACAGCTAAGCTGTGTAAGTGTGGGTTTTCCTGTGCGTGACACTTATTCTCAGCACTGAATAAATAGAGATGTTTTGAACATTTTGTTTCCATTTTTTCATTAATTGCATATCATTAACATATCTATCCATCCTGTGATTTCCATAATTTCACAACTTTTCCTTCTTGGTTTTGCAATTTCAATGTTTGGGTGTGTAGAGTGATTGATTTGCCAGTGTCATTTTTGCCTACAAGATATGTGTAATCTAAAATAAGATGTAACTCTATGGTACCCTGTCTGTCTGAAATGTATTCTGATTAAAGCAGGATTGACACTTTGCTGACAGCGTCAAAGGTTAGCAGCAGCTGGGCAGCAGTCAGCCCATGTCATTCCACATATCATCCTGCATTATTAATCACATTTTCCAGGCATCAGATGATATAGAGAACGTATGTAAAGGAAGCATCTGTGACCAGAGGATATGTGGTTTGATGATAAGCTTTCTATCTTATGTAGAAAATGTTTAGCCTCATGCAAATGATAAATAAGAAGAAACATACACCTAGAATTAACACTTAAATCAGTTAGATATGTCTTCTTATCAATTGACATATTATAGAAAAACACCTATATTCACCTCTTGTGTCAGTGGCGTTCCAGAAGTGTTGACACTCGCTTTCCCGAGGCTCATGGGAGGTTGTTACATCACTGCCGGCGTCATTGTCCCCACCTTTAGACAAATCGAATGTCAAGAGGAAGTGATAAAGTAGATGCAACCCTGACTTCCTGATGATTACTTATTCTTCTGAAGGCGGGAGAGTGAATGTGGCGCTGATTGGGAGCAGGGCTCATGTGACGTAACAACCTCACTTGAGCACTGGGAAAGCGCGCGCCGACACCTCTGGAACGGCGCCGGTACAGGAGGTGAGTAAAAGTGTTTTTTTTTAATGGGGGATGAACATGAAAATTGTGAAGAGGTCGTCCTAGTAGTGGACAACCTCCTTTGAGGGAACCAACCTTATGCCACAATCTACTGTAGCCTGTGTGAAAGGCGTCTTGTAATTATACCGCAGATAGAAGTCAGAGGGATTTGCTGAAAGTTCTCTGCCATGCTGTGTGCTGCAATTGTTCAGCAAAAGTTATTCTTTTACCATGCAACTGATGAACCAACTCTTCTATGTAAATGTGTAATCTATAAAAAACAAAGAGAGAACATCTTATTGCAATTATATAGTTAGAAGAATCATGCTGCCCGAACCACACGCAGTGCAAAATAGGAAGCAGCCCCTTTGTTAGAACCTGTAAAATATTACTTAAAGACACATAGTTTAAAACCTAGCTGGGACAGATAGAAAATTCATGGGATTAGCTCCGACCGCTTCCCCCTGCCCAACTTGACTTGATCTACACTTGATCTTGACTTGTGGCGGGGAGAAACCATAGGGGACTAATCTGCGATACTCTTCTTGTGCCCTGTTCATTTTCACCTATGTTTTCTTTACAATGCAATGTTTAAGGGGATGTCCACATTTTATAGGTGAAAGCATTGGGGGCTAAAAATAAAAAAATAATAATTGTCCACATAGGTAGACAACTTAACCATGTTTCACGATTAATTCCCTTGGTTTCCTTTAACTATGGCCTGTGTCAAGTCTTGAGTTAGAAGGTTAATTATTTTAACCTAGTGTCCTCCAGGAAACAAGTAAAACCCAACTTTGGGAGGTTGAAGCCGTTTTTTCCTAATGTTACACAGGTGGATAAATCGACAGGTCCATCAATTTCAGCCTTTCTCAATTAATTATACAAACATCAGTAGATTAATTATAATTCTCAATACCATTTGTTATGGAAAACAGTATCCAGCCATTTTTTAAATGCTAATATAATATCTGCTTTTGTCGCAAAGCATTTCAGTCTGACTGCTCTAACTGTAAAGAATCCTTTCCTATTTAAATCTCTAAATCGCCTTTCCTCCGCACATAATGAATGTCTCATGTTCCGCTGAATGTCCTTAGAATTAACAAATCATGTGCCAGTTCTTTATATTGACCACACATGGAAATGGGATGACCTCTCACAATACCAATTTTTTATCCTCTCATTATGAGAGGAGAGTGCACCAATTCTGTTTAATAGTCTAGTCGCTCTCATAACTTTCCAATATCCCATGTTCAATATGTAGCCTTAGAAGGGTTGACAAAAGCTATCAGCTCATAAAGACTATCTCAAACAGACTCACACTAGTCATTTTATCTTGCAGGTCCCGGAGAAACCCAGCATATACCTTTCAAATGGAATCTGTCAGCAGGCTTTTGTCACCTAATCTAAGAGCAGCAGAGACCCTGATTCCAGCGAAGTGTCATTTTTGGGATGTATGCTGTTTGAATAATAACACTGTTTTATTAGCTGGAGTAGCAAAACCCTTGTTACAAATTACCTTTACAAAATATACCGGGATCTCGACTTAGAACAGGGCCCTCTGTGTTGTGTTCACGGAGTAGTTACTGTCTGGATGAACATTCCTGAGGCAAGGATGGTAAAACGAAGTTGTGTCAATATCAGGAGGAACCGACGTCAGAGGATAATAGGAAAGCAAAACTGCAGTCAAAGAAATCGCTGGGAAAAGATTCCCTGTAGGTCAGTCAAGCCGGGGTCAAAATAAAGAGGATTACAGGGACATACTCAAGGTACGAGTCGAGTCAAGATCAGATACAATAGGCAACAATACTAGAGTACAGGGGTAAATCCAAGCAAAAACTGCCATCAATATGCAGAAAATGTAAGAACGGTGTGGCACTGCCCCATCGGCCACAGCAGGGAGTGGATTACTCCTACCACACTGCACTGCAGCACAAACACCACAGGTCCCAGCAACATCTGTCTGTATGAAAAGTCTGAAGCCCGGCAATTTAGGCTTTGACGTGTCTTCCACTACCAGGGCAGTGGCTGGTGACAGAGGCAGATGTTGTTGCAGCAGGTGCAGATCGGGATGTAAGATTTCTCTTCTCCAACAATCTTGTAACCGATAACTTGTTGTTGTGATTTCCAAGAAAATAATTACAGAACGCCTTATAATTATTTCACAGATAAACCCTTTATGGCAGAGCATTCCTAACTATGTAAAGGTTGGACCTTGTGTTCCCACAATTTTTGGTAAAAATTAAGCATGAATCCTCTTTGCAATCCCTTTACTCAAATGGTCGTTCGGGTGCAAACCACAATGTGTCAACACTTCTCGTTATTTTCTAATATTTCCTCTCTTTTTTTACTCTCCTATTGTGTTAATAATATCCTTGCACTCCAATTACTTCATTCTACGCATAAAGCGGCAGCATTTGATATGTGCTTAAACACCCACAGCGAGCGGGTTAAAGTGTTGATTGCCCTTAAGATCAGTTTAAAATATGCAGCGAGTATATATTATAAATTGAATGTTAGGAAATACTGATATCCTAGTCACAACATGTGCTTCAGTAAGATGACTATAGATGTATTGGTTCACTTGTAGTAAAAACACAGTTGAGTAGTGATCGCTAGACATATGATAGACATCTTTGGCAGTCGAGAGATCTTTCGTAGGGATCAAACTCCATATAACGCATACTTTTCCCAAAGATAAAATTGTAAGTGTGTATCTTTAAGAACTATTTATTCCTGTTTTAGTGCTATTATATAGAGATGAGTAGAACCTTAGAAATTAAAATTCACCGAGTTCATAGAATTTTCCCACAAAATTGTGTTTGCTCTGAGTAAATTCACTTGAATCTTAACACAAGAAAGCTTGAGATTCCTCGGAAAATACACACAGGGAAAAGAAGCATGAGAGAGAATTCCTTTGACTATAAGAGCTTGCACTCTAGAGGAAACTGAAGAAATTGCTGACCATAAGAGCTTACACTCTAGAAGAGAACGAAGAATCTGCTGACCATAAGAGCTTACACTCTAGAAGAGAACGAAGAATCTGCTGACCATAAGAGCTTACACTCTAGAAGAGAACGAAGAATCTGCTGACCATAAGAGATTACACTCTAGAAGTGAATGAAGAACCTGCTGACCATAAGAGATTACACTCTAGAAGAGATTGAAGAACCTGCTGACCATAAGAGCATACATTCTAGAGGAAAATGAAGAACCTGTTGACCATAAGAGCTTACATTCTAGAAGAGAATGAAGAATCTGCTGACCATAAGAGAATACACTATAGAAGAGAATGAAGAACCTGCTGACCAAAAAAGCTTACACTCTAGAAGAGAATGAAGAACCTGCTGACCATAAGAGCTTACACTCTAGAAGAGAACGAAGAACCTGTTGACCATAAGAGCTTACACTCTATAGGAAAGTGAAGAACCTGCTGAGCATAAGGCCTTACACTCTAGAGGAAAGCGAAGAACCTGCTGACCATAATAGCTTACACTCTAGAGGAAAGCGAAGAACCTGCTGACCATAAGAGCTTACAATCTAGAGGAAAGCGAAGAACCTGCTGACCATAATAGCTTACACTCTAGAGGAAAACGAAGAACGTGCTGACCATAAGAGCTTACACTCTAGAAGAGAACGAAGAACCTGCTGACCATAAGAGCTTACACTCTAGAGGAAAACGAAGAATCTGCTGACCATAAAAGCTTACACTCTAGAAGAAAATGAAGAATCTGCTGACCATAAGAGCTTACGCTATAGAAGAGAATGAAGAACCTGCTGACCATAAGAGCTTACACTCTATAGGAAAGTGAAGAACCTGCTGAGCATAAGGCCTTACACTCTAGAGGAAAGCGAAGAACCTGCTGACCATAATAGCTTACACTCTAGAGGAAAGCGAAGAACCTGCTGACCATAAGAGCATACAATCTAGAGGAAAGCGAAGAACCTGCTGACCATAATAGCTTACACTCTAGAGGAAAACGAAGAACCTGCTGACCATAAGAGCTTACACTCTAGAAGAGAACGAAGAACCTGCTGACCCTAAGAGCTTACACTCTATAGGAAAGTGAAGAACCTGCTGAGCATAAGAGCTTACACTCTACATAAGAGAGAAAAAGAGAAAGATGACCCCACTGATCATAAGAGCTTACACTTTACAGAAGAGATAGAGAAATTACCCCGCTGACCCTCATGGCTGCCATTGGCTCCCTGCTCCACCATCCAGCCTATGTGTGCCTCGATTGTGCCTGCTTTGCAGAGCCTCAATCTGTATGCTGCACAAACAGAAGCAGTGCATTGAGGGAATGGGATTAATTTAATGGTTTTTATTTTTTTTATCTTATCAGTCAGTATTTTGAGGGGCTGTGGGAGCATCATACTGTGTGGTTGGGAACATGGGGACATCATAATGTGTGTGGGAGGCTGAAGAGACATCATACTGTGTGGATGTAGGTTGTGAGGGCATCACACTTGTGTGGAGAAATGTACTGTGGGAACATCATTCTGTGTGGTGGACTGTAGTGGCTATCATACCATGTGAGGTATTGCCGGGGTCATCATACTGTGTGGGCTGTGTGGGGGTCATCATACTGTGTGGGCTGTGTGGGGGTCATCACACTGTGTGGGGAAGCTCATACTTTGCTGGAGGCAATATGGGGTCATTCTACTGTCCATATGTGGAGAGCTCTGTGGGAATTCACTGTGTGCAGTGTCTGTAGGGGGGCCATTTTGGGAGCATCATATTCTATAGAGGCCATGAAAGAGGTATCATAGTGAGTGAGAAAAATACAATATAATCAATAGGGTCAAAACTACTGTGTAAGTTCTGCAATACTTGTCCCTCTTCCTGTCTTTAAAAGTTGGGAAGTGACTGAATCTATGCACCATGACCTCGTCCACCGCAATTTTTATTTATTTGTTTTAGAGGGAGGAGACCCAATTGGACTTTTTCCATAGGGTCCTGTGATTTCTATATACGCCAGCATGATCCATCGGACTGGTGGTGCTGGAGTGACAGAGTATTTTGTTTTGTTTTTATCACATTACTTGTTAGCATGGCAGTTTGTTTTTTTAAATATGTCAAAACCCTTTTAACAATGACAATATGTATCTAGTGATTCAGAACATTCCCTCTTAAATCCCACAGAACATTTCCTGTAACGTATCAGTAAGCAATTGAAAACTGTTCTCAATTTAAAGGGTTTTTTTTGCATTCCCAGATCAGCAAAAGTGATGTCATTGCTAAAAATAATTTTCAAGAAACCTCACACTGAGAAGTTAATGAATCCAATAAAGATAACACATTCCTCATACATCTACAATGTTTGGCATCTTGTCATATATTCCACTTTAGAGATAATGGACTTGCTTAAATCCCTGTTGTTTTACATATTGGGGACATAGGAATACCATAACAAGAGTTCAGGTTCTCCATAAAAAAACATAATAGACCTATAATACTTATTACACTTACCAAAGTAAATTGTACCTCTTCAAGAGGGTTTTAACATTCCAAAAATATTATCAGATCCATGCAACAAAAACCCTAGTAGGAAATTTTATTTTGCAAAAAATTGCACATCAAAAAACACTATTTACCTGTAGGTATAGTTGTAATGTGCAGGTAAATGGAGTTTAGGATGGTTAACTGGAGCAGCAGCTACAGGGAGAAAATGAAGTTATATCCTCCCTGCAGCTGTTCGCTTCCAGTCATCTGGGAGGTGCAGGGAGATGTTACATTCACCACTTGCTAAACAGTGAGGGTATCACTATCACTCCACCTACACATTGACTGACAGCTTGCCCCGCATCTGGCTTAGTCTTAAAATAAAAAAAAAGTAGCTGCACTCACATTTTTCCTCCTCTGTTACTAGTGGCTGATTTTATTTTATTTATTATACAGTCTATTGCTATTAGCAGTATTCCACTGTGTGTAGCCCTTTGGCTGTCCCAGTCCACTGGCCAAATGTGGCCTTCGGGTTTGCCCAGTTTGCCCAGGTCTGGAATAGACAAGCAAGCAATCGCAGGTTCAAGTCTCCTAAAGGGATTAATTCAAAATGTAAAAAACATTAAAACTATTTGTAAAAATTAGAAAAAAAATAGCCAGAACTAATACAAAATAAAAAAAAATAATATCATAAAGTGAATGCTGAAATGGAAAAATAATCAACATGCCAGAATTGGCAATTTTTTGCTAGGAATTGCCAAAAATGTGCAATAAAAAGGTCATACGTACCCCAAAATAATGTGACTAAAAACTAAAACTCAATGTAAAAAAGCAAGCCCTCACATACATAGGTCCATGAACGGAAAAATATAAAAGTTATAGATATTAGAAAATAGCGACACAAAACAATTTAATTTATTTTTTTTTACAAAGAGAAAAAAAACACAAAGAGAAAGAAATCACTTCAATACAAAAAATGCCTTATAGGTTTGGAATTGCTGTAAGGGTACTAAGAGCTACGATTTCCAAAGTACAACTAATTTTGGAAAAATGGAAAAATGTTATGGGTTTGGAAAAATGGAGAGGAAAAATCGAAAGCACTAAAAAACAAAAAGTCACTTGGACCTTATGGAGTCCATGAATAGGCGGATACAATTTTATTCCAGAGTAAATATTTTCGAAGTCACTGGAATCCTTTATATAGTAGATGACCAGAAGACCCAGCCGTATCCTTCTTGCTTTATTTTGAATCCACAACCCTCAGCTGATAAGTTATTTCCCTACTAACTATATGAGGCACAAACATAAAACTGTCAAGCACTGAAGTCGAAGTCATTATTTTTCTCCTTAAAATTGCAAAGTCAATACCCCATTAACGGTACAATATTGCCAATTTAAATGTTTTATTGCACTATGAAACTAATTATTTTGTTTTACAGTAACAGAACTCATGGAATGAAAATTAATAATACAACATGGGAATCAAAATCTCTTGCGTGACTTGTTGACCTGTAGACACAATTCTGTGAGATATCATTGGTAGATGTTTGCCATTTACATAAACTAGTAGAATACATTTCAGTATTCAACAGTTACCAGCACTTATAAAACCTTGTGATGTAGAGGTAGTTTGGTCACATTGCCTGATAAGTCCCAATCTATTTCGTATAATGTTAGTTAGAAGTATATGTCCATACCAAAACACCATTTTTTACAATTAAATCCCAAATTCTATCCAACAGGAGCGCTCTACAGCTCCACAGTTCTTCATGAACAGAGAGAAGGAGTTGTTGATCCCTCACAACATAGTCAATAACACTTTAGCCTTAAGATTTGGATCTTGGTCCAGTAGGGTATAATAAGTGGTCACTGCCATCAGATATGAGAGAGTGAACCCATAAGTGACCCACATGTCCACCAGAGGTTAGTGTTCCAGAGTTTATACGTAAACCAAAATTCGGGGGTTCTCTACCATCTGAAAGGAAGTTTCTAATTGGTTTTCTTGTAGACATACACAGGCTGTGAAGCTATGCAATTTTTTTTTAGTATCTGGTTTCTAGATGCCGGATCGCTATGTATCATTCCTTCTCCCAGGAGACCAAAAAGGTAGGCTTTGAAAACGTGGAGCCAATTACAAAGTTTTTATATAAATTAGAGATCTTCCTAGACAGAGATGTTCTTGTTACCAGAACTGTATGAATATTCAGGCAGACTTTGAGAACTTTTAGATTTGAAGTGTAGGAAGGTGTAGTTTGGGTTCTTAAGCAATGTTTTGAAGGTTGTGTCATTTTATATCATTTTAGTCCATAAAATGATTTTAAGTGTATTGTCATTGAGAGAGTCCCACAGCATCTCTGTACATTTTCATGATGGTCATCCCATGGGTAAGCATTGGGAGGGGTCCGAAGAATGGGATTCACTTCTCCATTTCTGTCCTATTCTTATGATACAAAACACCATCTAAAAAATCATAAAAAGTCTCAAGATGGATCAATCGGTGTTTGCATTTTCTCCCTCCAAACATTCATGGCACTTCACCTACTATGTACTGTTTTGAGATTCTCCTGCAGTCAGTAATGTTACAGGTGCAGATAATGGAACCACACAGTACTGCAGGAGAGCACTGATATATAAGGTATTTATGTATGATAATGTGATCTAGCACTCTGGAGCGCCTAGCATTATCCCCTCTGGCCAAAGTCACAAGTTGATAAAATGACTCAATCTGTGGGGAGCCTGCAATGTGCTCTCCTTCTCTCCCTGTGCACATCTCCAGTCACTCATAGCCTGCCAAGGATCACAGGCCATGCCCCCCATGACATCACTATTTAATGCACATTGCAGAGCTGCTGGCTGAGTTGGTCAAACTACACACAGGACATTTCTGAGCTCTGTGCTTTGAATGATCTCTATCAGGAAGCAATGACTTGGATGTCACATCACCGCATGTGACAGATCAGGAACAGTGCTGAATTTTTTAACAGCAAGTAAATTATGAAGATTCTTCATGTCTGATACTCTTCACAATTCTTTAATATTATGTGTGTTCGGAAAACCCTTTTAAGCCCAGGAGACCACAATGACACCACTAAATAACAGTATCACACCATGGATTGGTTAGCATTGCTTCATCTTTAGGGTAGAAAGGACAGGCGATACTGTAATATGTCAAAGGCTATTAGTGCTCTGAAGATTGCTGAATTCAGCTTACAGTAGGTCGTAGTATGAAAAGAAAATACAATAATTGAAACATCTCGCATATGGCCACCCAAAATTGCAGTGAAAAATGTTATAATGTGGGGTGGTCCTCTCAAAGATGAGGGTTAATAACTATGATCCACAAATATTCATCTCAGGAAAATATGTCCTAGATCAGGGGTGGTCTTCATAAAGAGGTGGACTTTAGGCTTCATAATATTAAGATTGATAATCATGCTTATCACTTCCAGCAAGTAAAAAAAAACAGACAACAGCGCACTGAAGCATCCGTTGGAGAACTTCCAGTGGAAAATCTCCAACTATTCCCAGCTGGATATGATTTACAACTGTTTGTGATATTTACTAAGAGATCAAAACATGAAGTTTCAATCCCCAGAGGACAGGACAAGTCACTCTAACCCTATTTTATGAATGATGACTGTACTTGGAACCTCATCACTCCAAATATTATGCAGAATTCCTTTCTCTACTACCATAGCCACGCCTGTAACGCTGGTGAAAAATGTTGGCGTGTTATATTTTTAATTGCTTGTGAAAATAGGAGATAATTGTAAATACTTTCCCTTTCTTGGCACTGAGCAAAGTGATTCATCAAATAAAAAAAGATGTTAGACTACAGCATCTAATGATCCCTTTAGCGAAAACCCTTCCCTTGTTTATCTGTTCTGCATACAAATCATGTTTGCCTAGATAAGATGTTCACATATTTATAATTCAGTGCACCCATCCATAAATACATGCTTTCTACTTGCACGACATTGGCAGCATTCGTGTAAGACACTGCATGAGAAGTGAATGCGACAGTGCAATATTCTGCACTACCATTACTAAGCAGATGGTGTGCAAGGAGACAAGATAATACAGGGTGGATCACTTACGACTTTACCCGGAAAAATTGCTGTAACTTCTAAAAGAGACGATCTATCGTACTGAAATTTTGACTGTACATACCATGCTTCATTAGAAACTGATGTTCTTTAGGAATGAAAATGTCCACTGTTCACATTCAAGCATGCCCGCACACGCCATTCCATATTGTTGAATGTATTCCGCAGAAGGTCTGGGGTCATAGCCTGAATTTCTCACTGTATGTTCCCTTGGAGTGCCTGTAATATTCGTGGCTTGTTACTGTACACCAGACCTTTCAAATGGCCCCAAAGAAAAAAATCTTGATCAAGCCCTTTCAATTCCTGAATAACAATGACTCTGTATGGACCATAACTTTTCTTGGCCGCTCGTTGACATGTGGAATATGACATACCTGTCTCCTGGGAAAATCTGTGCAATGATGTACGTTGAGATGTCAGAAGTCGCTGTTTCACACCTTGAATTGTTTCCTTAGACATTTTCGGAAGTTGTCCATCATGCTTATCCAGTAATGTTCCTGTACATTCCAGCTTATCCACCAATCACTGAATACACGGTTTGGACAGCGGATTTCGACCTCCGAACTGCTTTAGAATCTCACTTTGGCACCTCCTTAAGGACTCAGTTTTCCAATAAGTTTTCACAATGAAAACACAATCCCCCAACCTGTATCTGTTCATTGTTAGAAGGAATTCAGCAGGAAATGCAAACACCACACATAAACTACCGATGCACAGAAAGGCGTGCAGCAAGTCTATCTCGTGGTGGAGATGACCAGCGTTGCGACAAGTCAGTGGGTCCACTCGGCGTGAGGATGTTTCTCATCAGGATCATTGCAATCTCACTTCTCAAGAACCAAACTATGTGCAGTCTAAATTTTGGCACGTTCAGCCATCTCTTTTAGAAGTTACAGCATTTTTTTCCTGGTGAGTCAATCACCCTGTATTAGGCACATTAGTAACAGCAGCAGCTTCAACAACTGAACTAGGTAAAATGACCATTTTGAAGCAAAGATATGCAGAAATGATCCAAGAAAGATGGTTGAAAAATGCTAACTGAGGGGGAAGAAGACAGGGGCTAATTACATCAGAGCTGGGCTACAGGGAGAGAGACAGGTCAAACTTCTAAAAGGCAAACTGGCACCATAGCAGTGTAACAGCAACAGTACAATGACAGTACAATGTACTGTGTGATTCTCAAGTTGTGGCACATGACAATTTTAGTTAATTTTAGTCCACTTAATTCATTAGAGGAGCAGTCCCAGTGCCTCCCTTATTCCCTTTTACCAGCGATTAAAAGAACACAAGTATACATTCAGATACATAGTAGCCTAACAATCACTGATGGGTGAGCACTCAATACATTGAACTTGTAAATAACATTTTTATTTTCTATTGTTGGGACTGAGATTGGGCTTCTTTTTTGCAAGGTGAGCTAACATTTTTGTTGATACTTATTTCATGTATATGCTTTACGGCATTTACTGATCAGGTTAATTAACCCCTTCACCACCTTGGGATTTTCCTTTTTTGCTTTTTGCTCCCCTTCTTTTATTTTTCTGTCAATATGGCCATATGAGGGCTTGTTTTTTTTTGTGGGATGAGTTGTACTTTTGAGCGATACCATTGATTTTACCATATAGTGTACTGCAAAACAGGAAAAAAAATTCCAAGTGCTGTGAAATTGTAAAATAAAGTGCAATCCCACAAGTTTTTTTTTTACCATGTTCACTAAATGCTAAAGCTGACTTGGCAATATGATTTTCTAGGTCGTTTCGAGTTCGCAGTTTCCAAACATTTATAAGTTATTTTTTATTTAAGTGGCAAAAAAAAAAAAATCTGAAGATTGTAAAAAAAAAAATAGGGCACCATTTTCCGATACCTGTAACGTCTACATTTTTTGGGGATCTGTAGCCGGGTGAGGGTTTATTTATAGTGAGCCGAGCTGATGTTTTATTGATACCATGTTGAGCTGGATACAATGGTTTGATCGCGCGTTATTGCATTTTAATTGCAATGTTGCGGGGACCAAAAAAACGTAATTCTAGAGTTTTGATTTTGTCCTTGTTACAAGGTTTACTGATTGGATTAATTATTTTTATATTTCAATAGAGCCGGCGTTTCTGAACACGGCAATACCAAATATGTGTATTTTTTATTGTTTTATTTTGAAAGGGGCAAAAGGGCCGTGATTTGAACTTTTATATTTTTTTAATTTTTAATTTTTCTTTAACTTTTTCCTTGCTTCAATAGTCTCCTTAGGAGACTTGAAGCTGCGATTTTCTGATCAATAGTGTTACACATATCAGGACTTCAGCCACTGGGCAACTATGATAACTATGGCAACTATCAGCTGACCACTGGGCAACTATGACAACCACAGGGGTCTCCAGCAGACCACGGGTTGTCATGCCAACACATCGGCGCCCTGTGGTCATGTAACAGAGGCGAAGATAGGTGGAGCTAGTGGCGCGTTTCCAGCACTGGCATGTTCAATACCGCTGT
This sequence comes from Ranitomeya variabilis, assembly GCF_051348905.1. NCBI lineage: Eukaryota > Metazoa > Chordata > Amphibia > Anura > Dendrobatidae > Ranitomeya > Ranitomeya variabilis. Next base: position 60,462,410 of record NC_135238.1, read on the forward strand.
CAGAGATTGACTGCGGCATTTAACATGTTAACAGCCGCGGGTGGATCACGATTCCACCTGTGGCTGTTAGGGGTACGTCAGAAGATTAAATCAGCTCAGTGCCGGAGCCTGCATCAAAGAGGGGGAGGCGACCTATGACGTACCTATATGTCATGGGTCATAAAGGGGATAATTCCATATTTTAATTGACCAGACTTTTACAAACACAGCTGAGGGGTGTGTGGTGAATATATATATGTACTGTATACATATATATATAAATATATATTTTTTTTATATATTTTCTATTATTTGTCAACCTGTGATTGTTTGATCGCTTATACCATAGTTTTGCTGTATATAGTGTAAATCTCAGTCTCCTATGGGTAAGCTTCACAGGAGGCCCAAGATGACAGCAACTGGGGCCTTTGACAGACGCCTAGTTGACAGACCCCTGGGGTTGGGTCGATGGGAGCTAGTGCACAATGGCACCGACCGACGTGTGCTCCATTTAAATACCGCTGTCAGAGATTAGTATGTAAATGGTTAATAGCCACGGACAGAATGCAGCACCAGATGCTGATGTTAGAGACAGATGCCGACTATGTAATATAGCTGGAATCAACTACGTAGGGAGGGAGCTTGGCTCCTGAGTTCCCTTCACACCTGAGGACCCCTTCCCGGTTTATAGTGTTGAGCAATTTACATTTTTCTTGGTTTGATTGTTTTTCTGCAAACAGTGGAAAGTTGGTAGATTTTTCTAACAAACCTAATTTGCGACAGGGCTTAAATAATGTTAATTGAAACTATAACTAAACAGGGTAGGATATTTAGGTGACAGATTTGTCTAAAAGAGGACATTCACCAAGTAGGCCTATGTGGAAAAAAATGTGTTTTTTAAAATAACTATACTGTTTAATAATATATTGAAGGGTTAACTTCATTTTAATTGGAGAACACCACATGAGAAATGCCTATTACTACACGCCAAATAAACGCAGTAGGGCAGTGAGAGTTTGCTTCGTCCCGGTAATGTCATTTTAGACACGCATAATTTAATTAGCGAGTCTGGATGCAGGTTCTTGGCAGAATTACCAAGATCTATTTGAAGTAATTAATTATAAATATAGGTTCAAACAAGAGCAATCGCCAAGTTCTCAGTAACCGAAGAGCAGTCATAATTTTAGCTCTGACCTGACACCCGAAGAGAAACTGAGTAACACCGGAGGGAATGGAGTAAATTAGCTTCTCTGGAAAACATCAATACACATAACAATTAGAAGATAGCTTGATGATGAGATGAAAAGGGAACACCTATTAGATAGCCGCGCTCTTTGATTAATTGTTGGTGTCTCTTGAAAATTACGCACTTGAGCAGTTATTTTTTCTTGCAAAATTAAAAAATCGATTATGTGTTTTTTTGGTTGTTGTTGGGGTGTTTTTTACATTCAGGAATTGTTTTTAATAGATTGACCTGGCGGTGAACAAGGACAGGAGTAATGTGAATGGCAACATCCTTAGACTGTGAACACCCTTAATTACTTGTGACAACTGTCTACATTCAGGCAATTAAATCCTATGACCTGTAGCTACTTAGCCATGAGTGTGGATAGGCAGATTAGCACCTGTCTATCTAAATCTCCAGGCTGAGACACCACTTTCCCATCAATGCAAAACAGGGCGGTAGTAGAGGAAATTTTTGGCACTTCCATCCAATGTATAAAAAATTCCCTTATTCTAAATCCATATAGGAGTTATTTTAAAACTGTCGCGTTTCTGGCGCACGCAGGCTCCCTTAATAATATAGTATGAATAAGACTACGTTCACACGTTGCGTCTTTGCTGCATTTTTTTTTTCCCGCAGGCAAAACCTAATTTTTGGCAGTAAAGAAGCTGCTTACAAAAAGCAGGTTTTGCTGCATTTTTGTTTCTTGTGCACAATGATAAAATTGAGTGCCGCAAAAAAAAGTCATGATGCAACTTCCTTAAGGTTTTTGCACCAAAAACACAGCAAAATTTGATATCTGCATTTTTGCACTTACTCGCTGCTTTTTATGCAATGAAAAAACGCTGTAAAACCACCGAAAGAAGTGACATGTTGCAGTTTTCAAAAACGCAGCAGTCTTCCGATTCAGTCAGAAAAAAAAACAATGTGTGTGCATGAGATTTCTGAAATCTCATAGCTTTTGCTGGTGCTGTAAAACATAGCTTTTAATTTGCATTAAAAAAAACGCAGCAAAAAATGCAACGTGTGAACATAGCCTAAGGGGCCTGTGTGTGCCAGAAATGCATCAGTTTTTAAATCAGACTTAGGCCGGCGTCACACTCAGCGTATGTAAATACGGTCCGTTTTTTACGGCCGTAATATGCAGAAAAGTCCCCAAAATAGTGATCCGTATGTCATCCGTAGGCAGGGTGTGTCAGCGTATTTTGCTCATGGCATCCTCCGTATGTAATCCGTATGGCATCCGTACTGCGATATTTTCTCGCAGGCTTTCAAAACCGACATCTAATGGATTTATGTGCTCAAATGTTCGTTAAAACATATATAAAGTATATATATATATATATATATATATATACAGTGCCTAAAAGTAGTATTCAACCCCCTGCAGATTTAGCAGGTTTAATAAGATGCAAATAAGTTAGAGCCTTCAAACTTCAAACAAGAGCAGGATTTATTAACAGATGCATAAATCTTACAAACCAAAACGTTTTGTTGCTCAGTTAAATTTTTATAAATTTTAAACATAAAAGTGTGGGTCAATTATTATTCAACCCCTAGGTTTAATATTTTGTAGAATAACCTTTGTTTGCAATTACAGCTAATAATCGTCTTTTATAAGACCTGATCAGACCGGCACAGGTCTCTGGAGTTATCTTGGCCCACTCCTCCATGCAGATCTTCTCCAAGTTATCTAGGTTCTTTGGGTGTCTCATGTGGACTTTAATCTTGAGCTCCTTCCACAAGTTTTCAATTGGGTTAAGGTCAGGAGACTGACTAGGCCACTGCAACACCTTGATTTTTTGCCTCTTGAACCAGGCCTTGGTTTTCTTGGCTGTGTGCTTTGGGTCGTTGTCTTGTTGGAAGATGAAATGACGACCCATCTTAAGATCCTTGATGGAGGAGCAGAGGTTCTTGGCCAAAATCTCCAGGTAGGCCGTGCTATCCATCTTCCCATGGATGCGGACCAGATGGCCAGGCCCCTTGGCTAAGAAACAGCCCCACAGCATGATGCTGCCACCACCATGCTTGACTGTAGGGATGGTATTCTTGGGGTCGTATGCAGTGCCATCCAGTCTCCAAACGTCACATGTGTGGTTGGCACCAAAGATCTCGATCTTGGTCTCATCAGACCAGAGAACCTTGAACCAGTCAGTCTCAGAGTCCTCCAAGTGATCATGAGCAAACTGTAGACGAGCCTTGGCATGACGCTTTGAAAGTAAAGGTACCTTACGGGCTCGTCTGGAACGGAGACCATTGCGGTGGAGTACGTTACTTATGGTATTGACTGAAACCAATGTCCCCACTGCCATGAGATCTTCCCGGAGCTCCTTCCTTGTTGTCCTTGGGTTAGCCTTGACTCTTCGGACAAGCTTGGCCTCGGCACGGGAGGAAACTTTCAAAGGCTGTCCAGGCCATGGAAGGCTAACAGTAGTTCCATAAGCCTTCCACTTCCAGATGATGCTCCCAACAGTGGAGACAGGTAGACCCAACTCCTTGGAAAGGGTTTTGTACCCCTTGCCAGCCTTGTGACCCTCCACGATCTTGTCTCTGATGGCCTTGGAATGCTCCTTTGTCTTTCCCATGTTGACCATGTTTGAGTGCTGTTCACAAGTTTGGGGAGGGTCTTAAATAGTCAGAAAAGGCTGGAAAAAGAGATAATTAATCCAAACATGTGAAGCTCATTGTTCTTTGTGCCTGAACTACTTCTTAATACTTTAGGGGAACCAAACAGAATTCTGGTGGGTTGAGGGGTTGAATAATAAATGACCCTCTGAAAAAACTTTTCCCAATTTAAAAAAAAATAAACAAAGAAATAACATTCTTTTTTGCTGCAGTGCATTTCACACTTCCAGGCTGATCTACAGTCCAAATGTCACAATGCCAAGTTAATTCCAAATGTGTAAACCTGCTAAATCTGCAGGGGGTTGAATACTACTTGTAGGCACTGTATATGTAATTGAGACACATATATATATATTCTGTATTTATATTTAATTCAACGCGAGATATGTGAAAAGCCGGTAATTCAATTGCCGGCTTTTTCCTTCTCCTTCACAAACCCGACAGGATATGAGACATGGCTTACATACAGTAAACCATCTCATATCCCTTTTTTTTTTGCGTATTCCACACTACTAATGTTAGTAGTGTGTATGTGCAAAATTTGGGCGCTGTAGCTTGTAAAATAAAGGGTTAAATCGCGAAAAAAATTGGCGTGGGCTCCCGCGCAATTTTCTCCGCCAGAGTGGTAAAGCCAGTGACTGAGGGCAGATATTAATAGCCTAGAGAGGGTCCATGGTTATTGGCCCCCCCTGGCTACAAACATCTGCCCCCAGCCACCCCAGAAAAGGCATATCTGGAAGATGCGCCTATTCTGGCACTTGGCAACTCTCTTCCCACTCCTGTAGCGGTGGGATATGGGGTAATGAAGGGTTAATGTCACCTTGCTACTGTAAGGTGACATTAAGCCAGATTAATAATGGAGAGGTGTCAATTATGACACCTCTCCATTATTAATCCAATAGTACGAAATGGTTAATAAAACACACACACATTATTACAAAGTCCTTTAATGAAATAAAGACACAGGGTGTTGTAATATTTTATTATATTGGTAATCCAGCTGAAGACCCTCGTTCTGTAACAAAAGAAAAATAAAAAAACAACAATATCTCATACCTTCCGACGCTCAGGTCAGTCCCACGAAGTAAATCCATCTGGAGGGGTTAAATCATTTTACAGCCAGGAGCTGTGCTAAAGCAGTGCTCGTGGCTGTAAAACCCCGGGGACTGAATGGAAAGCGGGGTGACCTGGAGTTACCTTGAGTTGCGGTGAGGCGCCCTCTGCTGGATGTCCTCATGAACTGGAGCCTGGTAAAAGTTCCCACGCTTGAGTTCATATGAGGACATCCAGCAGAGGGCGCCTCACCGCAACTCAAGGTAACTCCAGGTCACCCCGCTTTCCATTCAGTCCCCGTGGGTTTTACAGCCACGAGCACTGCTTTAGCACAGCTCCTGGCTGTAAAATGATTTAACCCCTTCAGATGGATTTTCTTCGTGGGACTGACCTGAGCGTCGGAAGGTATGAGATATTGTTGATTTTTTATTTTTGCTTTGTTACAGAACGAGTATCTTCAGCTGGATTACCAGTATAATAAAATATTACAACAACCTGTGTCTTTATTTCATTAAAATACTTTTTTAAAATGTGTGTGTGTTTTATTAACCATTTCGTACTATTGGATTAATACTGGATAGGTGTCATAATTGACGCCTCTCCATTATTAACCTGGCTTAATGTCACCTTACAATAGCAAGGTGACATTAACCCTTCATTACCCCATATCCCACCGCTACACGGGAGTGGCCAAGTGCCAGAATAGGCGCATCTTCCAGATGTGCCTTTTCTGGGGTGGCTGTGGCAGATGTTTGTAGCCAGGGGCGGCCAATAACCATGGACCCTCTCTAGGCTATTAATATCTGCCCTCAGTCACTGGCTTTACCACTCTGGCGGAGAAAATTGCGCGGGAGCCCACGCCAATTTTTTCCGCGATTTAACCCTTTATTTTACAAGCTACAGTGCCCACATTTTGCACACACACACTACTAACATTAGTAGTGTGGAATATGCAAAAAAAAAGGGATATGAGATGGTTTACGGTATGTAAACCATGTCTCATATCCTGTCGGGTTTGTGAAGGAGAAATGAAAAGCCGGCAATTGAATTACCGGCTTTTCTATAGAACACTGTTGCGTATTTATCGCAAGTCACACTGCTGGTCCGTGTGTAATCCGTATTTTTCTCGCCCCCATAGACTTTCATTGGCGATTTTTTTGCGCATTACGATGACAAACGCAGCATGCTGCGATTTTGTACGGCCGTAGAAGACCGTATAATACGGATCAGTAAAATATGGCTGATAGGAGCTGGGACATAGAGAATCATTGGGCCGTGTGTTATGCGTATTTTACGGGTGTATTTTCTGCGCTCATATGTCCGTAAAACTCGCCAGTGTGACGCCGGCCTTATATGGATTTACAAAAAAAGAATTTTTTTTATACATTGAATGGAAGTGCTGAAAATTTCCTATATTACCGTCCTGTTTTGATTTGTTACGCCAGCAGGATCCGGCATCCACCAATGCTGAATCTTCAGTTTAACATGTTATGGACAAGCAAGGTGAGCGCTATAATTCACTTTTTCCATCAACGATTTTGCTTTGTTTTCTAAAGTGTCCTTTTGATTGCATGTGAATTTTTAGAAATTATTTGCTTTTCCTTCCTGCTTGTTTCCCTTACAGTAAATACAGTACAAAATATCTTTTAATGGGGAAAAACTCAGCTGCACAGGAGAGGCTAAACTTCAAGGAACTTAAAACAAGAAATAAAAATACAATACATAATACACACACATTCCATTAGAAAAAAAAAGTAATTATGATATGTACTACTTTTGTTGCAACAATCTCAGAAATAAATACAGATTAGCGAAGTCTGAGATATCGCAATATCAAAAGCTGGGGCTCACCTCATCTAAGCTCTCATCCCCTAAAAACGCCTAGACCTCTGACTAGTTGCCAAGGCCGAAAAAAGAAATTCTGAAGACCTTCTCTTCATTCTACCATAGAGGCTGTAGTTAACTTGCCATGACCCAATCACAATTACAGTAGCTTGTCAAGAGTGTATCGTGTCATGAACCAGTCTTTCACAGCGTTTTAATTAGCACAAGAAAGAAAAATGGTGGATTGGTGTTCTTCACACCCTTTCCCGCAGGACCTCCTCTTTAAAGCCACCCATTATTTGTGCCTTACCACTCTCTTTACAGTAACTTATTCTGCCCCACTAACCCCTATTTTGTTAAATTACTGAAAGCTGTCAAAAATAAATTGATTTCTACATTTCCTTCATAGTCACAAATTATAAAATTGTATCTGTAGCCAAGTGTAGGACGTTTAGGAGATTATTACATATTCTCTTGCTTTTGTGTTGAGTGTGTACATCTACAGGCTTGTAAACTCTTAAATACTCGTTACTGGAGGTTGACCCATCTTTTTATCATTAGCTCTTAAGATTGAAGGAAGACATAAGTTAATCAAGTCCAACCTATAACCCAACATGTTGATCCAGATGAAGACAAAAACTTCTTGAGACTGATACTAATTGCCCAATATTAGGGGGAAAGTCCTTCCCGACTCCACATATGACAATCAGACTAGTTCCCTAGATCAATGTTCCATCATAAAATCTAGTGCCCATAACCTGTAATATTTTTTTAAAAAGCATCCAAGCCCTCTTTGTACTCTTGTCTACACGGGTCAGTTTTTAAACCCTTACAAAGATGTATGAAGAAATTCTTCAGGATAGAATTCTGAATGTAGTTGAATATAGATCTTGTACCACAGTTTTAAGGAAGGGCGCACTGGAGTAAAATGTGACAAATTCACCAAGAGGTGTGTGCCTGGTTAATGGTTTTGGCAAAACTTTCAACTGTAACTGCTGGGTCTAGCCCATATTTTTGTCAAAATTTTTGGAAAGTAAATTATGATCAACTTATATGGAGCGTTGACCACACACCATCCCCACCACACGCTTTTCAAAAAGTTGGCGGAGGTGACTGGGCCTTGTGTAAAAAGTTTGATTGGTACAAAAATGTAGCAACATTTCACATCAGAATGTTTTTCTCACATATCACCCTTTTTCTATCTTACGCCCCTCAGCTGTTAATGCTCATTCTTTCTCGCAAACATTCACTACCGTTGGTATCACTGTAGTCTCCCTCCTACTTTTGGAATGGTTACTTTGATAGTGAATTATTGTAAGCACATGACTCTGGAATTGTATGACTAAATGGCCCAACCTTAAAGATAAAGCTCCACAATTAACCTTTTTCCAACCTCTTACCAAAAATAAAACACTACTGAGTGATGTTCGATGATAGGCCACAGCAACCACATTTATTAAAACAACAACAATAAATAACATAAAAATCCCAATAGTAAATACTATAACCACCTAAAAAGGAGGGCGGTGTGGAATTAAAGTTCCAATTTTCCACACCCCCCTCAGCCGCACCACACATCTCGAGGGCACCCAGCCACATGTTGCTCACTAATGATGAGACCTAAGCGCAGTAGGGACCCACTTATAACTTTAGTAATGACATTGCCCCACTTTGGAGACACCTGTCGCTGTACTGGGATCTCCCTTGTCCTTCTGTCTAATCCACCACCTTCCAAGAGCTCCCTCCTTTTCCGCCTACTGCTGCGATGAAAGGATAATCCCCAAATCCCTTTACTAACTGCCAACCCATAGTAAGACCAACAAAAGAAGGTTAAGATGAAAGTCAGATGTCCAGATGTAGAATGCCTGCCCCTTTCTAACCGTAACCTATATAACCCCCAAGAGTCCCCCCACAAACCAATCTAAAAAGACCCTCATTCCTCATTCCCCTCCACTATGTTTACCCCCACAAATCACTCTAAAAAAATGAACCCCTTATACACCGAACCGGGCCTAGCATACGTCCTGAGTCATGGAGCTCTCCCCTAAGCCCCGTGGGGGAACATGCAGTCCGGGCTATTAAATTAAATTGCCTCCTAAATATTTCATACTGATATGTGAATGAGGCCTTATAATTATATTTCTTACTTAATTTAAACATTAATTTCAAGGTTTAGTGTTACATTAAGTCCTTGTAATACTTATGTAATCCGCATTGTAAATACTGTATATGTCAACTGCAATTCTTTTGTAGGTAGTGAAGAAATTCCGGTAAAGTACATTTGAACTGAAGTTTGAAATCCATTTGTTGCTGACAGTGGTGGATTAAGAGTAGCCAGGGCCCCAGGCAGTTTGGAAGGCGTGGGCCCCCTTCATGTACCTGATGTATCACGTGACATGTCACATTTTTCCCTTATGTACGGCACTATAAATATCATAGCGCTATACAAAATAGAACAGGGGTGGGAGATTAATTTTCCACTATTGTGGAGGCCAACAAATAGGCTGAAATTAATTCTGCTCAATATTAAAATAGTATAAAAATATAATTATGAATAATTTACTTAATATTGAGCAGAATTAAGTATGCTGACATCCTCTATATACAGTATGAGCCCCCACATAGCCCTCTACATACAAGTTGAGTCCCCACACAGCTCCTTTTTTCAGTATGAGCTCTCACATAGTCTCTTGTATACAGTGTGGGCCCCCATATAGCCTCCTGTATGCAGTGAGCCACTATATGCTCTCCTGTATACAGTGAGAGCCAAGGGCGGACACAGACAGCTTGGGGCCCCTGTGCAGGAAATGCATCTGGGCCCCCCTCCTTTTAAGGCGACAAAGCTGTATATATATATATATATATATATATATATATATATATATATATATATATACACACATATATCTATAAATATATATATATATACTGTACATATACATAGCCACACACACACGTCACACACGTACATGTATATATTACATAGTCTCCCTTACATATTGGATTTTATAGAGCCCTGTTTTTTATTACATACCGTCCTGTCTTGTTAGCTGTATACTGTAATGATGGCTGATGGAGCATGGGAAAGCTTCTTTTCTAAAGGAGGAGCTGTTGGACTGGTTGTCTGGTCACCGGCTCCTCCATCAGTAGTCATTTTATATCCAACAAGAGAGGGGACTATGTAATAAATGAGGGTGCTGTGAATAACAAAAATAACAAGAATACACTATGTATGAGACAGCACTGTACATAACAACAGAGGAAGCTATACAATAAGGGAGGGCATCATATATAGCTAGAGAGGATGGTACGTAATAAGGGACGTTTTTATACATAACAACAGAGGAAACTATGTAACTAAGGACGGTGTTATACATAATAAGTGAGTACACTATATACTAAGGGACTGTGCTATACATAAGTGAGTACACTATCTACTAAGGGACTGTGTTAGACATAATGATCGATAATAACGTCTTCCCCCACCTCCCCCTGTTCCTAAATCCATTAGGCTGGAGTCACACTCAGCGTAGGGAAATACGGTCCGTATTTTACATGCGTAATACGCAGAAATTATCCCAAAACAGTGATCCGTATGTCATCCGTAGGCAGGGTGTGGCTGCGTATTTTGCGCATGTAAACCTCCGTATGTAATCCGTATGGCATCCGTACTGCGATATTTTCTCGCAGGCTAGCAAAATGGACATAGAATGGATCCATGGGCTCAAATATTCGTTAAAACATATATACAATATATATATATCAGTGAGACACACACACACACATATATATACACTCACCGGCCACTTTATTAGGTGTCATGAATCCCAATGGCTAGGGATAGCAAGGGACAAGCAAAGTAATACAAAATATCGGACGAGCTCTAGGGTGATGGAACCTGGGCTGACCGCTGCCCTACGCCTGACAAACGCAACTAGAGATAGCCAGGGAGCGTGCCTACGTTGGTTCTAGACGCCACGCACCAGCCTAAGAGCTAACTAGTACTGCAGAGAAAATAAAGACCTTACTTGCCTCCAGAGGAATGAACCCCAAAAGGTATAGTTGCCCCCCACATGTATTGACGGTGAAATGAGAGGAAGGCACACACATAGAGATGATATATATAGGTTCAGCAAATTGAGGCCCGCTGTAAACTAGAAAGCAGAACGATACAAAAGGGGTCTGAGCGGTCAGCAAAAAACCCTAATCAAAAAACCATCCTGAGATTACAAGAACCCATGTGCCAACTCATAGCACATGGGGAGAACCTCAGTCCACTAGAGCTACCAGCTAGCATAGAGACATAATAAGCAAGCTGGACAAAAAAACCAACAACTGAAAATCAGCACTTAGCTTATCCTGAAAGATCTGGGAGCAGGTAGGCAGGAACCAAACAGAGCACATCTGAATACATTGATAGCCGGCAAGGGAATGACAGAAAGGCCAGGTAAAATAGGAAACACCCAGCCTCTGATGGACAGGTGGAAACCAAAGGCCGCAACCCACCAAAGTCACCCAGTACCAGCAGTAACCACCAGAGGGAGCCCACAAACAGAATCCACAACAGTACCCCCCCCTTGAGGAGGGGTCACCGAACCCTCACGAGAACCCCCAGGGCGATCAGGGTGAGCTCTATGGAAGGCGCGGACCAAATCAGTCGCATGAACATCGGAGGCGACCACCCAGGAATTATCCTCCTGACCATAACCCTTCCACTTAACCAAATACTGGAGTTTGCATCTGGAAACACGAGAATCCAAGATCTTCTCAACAACATACTCCAATTCTCCCTCCACCAGCACCGGAGCAGGAGGCTCAACCGAAGGAACAACGGGCACCTCATACCTCCGCAACAACGACCGATGGAACACATTATGAATAGCAAACGATGCTGGGAGATCCAAACGAAAAGATACAGGGTTAAGAATCTCCGAGATCCTATAAGGACCGATGAACCGAGGCTTGAACTTAGGAGAAGAGACCTTCATAGGGACAAAACGAGAAGACAACCACACCAAATCCCCAACAAGAAGTCGGGGACCCACGCGGCGATGGCGATTAGCAAACTGCTGAGTCTTCTCCTGAGATAACTTCAAATTGTCCACCACCTGGTTCCAAATCTGATGCAGCCTGTCCACCACCACGTCCACTCCAGGACAATCCGAAGACTCCACCTGACCAGAGGAAAAACGAGGATGAAACCCCGAATTACAAAAAAAAGGAGAGACCAACGTGGCAGAACTAGCCCGATTATTAAGAGCAAATTCGGCCAGTGGCAAAAAAGCAACCCAGTCATCTTGATCAGCAGAAACAAAACACCTCAAATAAGTTTCCAAGGTCTGATTAGTTCGCTCCGTCTGGCCATTCGTCTGAGGATGGAATGCAGACGAGAAAGACAAATCAATGCCCATCTTGGCACAAAACGTCCGCCAAAATCTAGACACAAACTGGGATCCCCTGTCAGAAACGATATTCTCCGGAATCCCATGCAAACGAACCACGTTCTGAAAAAATAAAGGGACCAACTCAGAGGAGGAAGGCAACTTAGGCAAGGGCACCAAATGAACCATCTTAGAAAAGCGGTCACACACAACCCAGATAACGGACATTTTCTATGAAACCGGGAGATCAGAAATAAAATCCATGGAAATGTGCGTCCAAGGCCTCTTCGGGATGGGCAAGGATAACAACAACCCACTGGCCCGAGAACAGCAAGGCTTAGCTCGAGCACACACTTCACAAGACTGCACAAAGGTACGCACATCCCTAGACAAGGAAGGCCACCAAAAAGACCTGGCCACCAAGTCTCTAGTACCAAATATTCCAGGATGACCAGCCAACACAGAAGAATGGACCTCGGAGATGACTCTACTGGTCCAATCATCCGGAACAAACAGTCTTTCTGGTGGACAACGATCCGGTTTATCCACCTGAAACTCCTGCAATGCACGTCGCAAGTCTGGGGATACGGCGGACAATATTACCCCATCCCTAAGGATACCAGTAGGCCCAGAGTCTCCAGGAGAGTCAGGCACAAAACTCCTGGAAAGAGCATCTGCCTTCACATTCTTTGAACCTGGCAGGTATGAAACCACGAAATTGAAACGAGAAAAAAACAACGACCAACGAGCCTGTCTAGGATTCAAACGCCTGGCAGACTCAAGGTAAATGAGATTCTTGTGATCAGTCAAGACCACCACACGATGTTTAGCACCCTCAAGCCAATGACGCCACTCCTCAAATGCCCACTTCATGGCCAAAAGCTCCCGATTACCCACATCATAATTGCGCTCGGCGGGCGAGAATTTTCTAGAGAAGAATGCACATGGCTTCATCACCGAGCCATTAGAACTTCTCTGTGACAAAACCGCCCCCGCTCCAATCTCGGAAGCATCAACCTCAACCTGAAAAGGAAGTGAAACATCTGGTTGACACAACACAGGAGCAGAAGAAAACCGGCGCTTAAGTTCCTGAGAGGCCTCCACGGCCGCAGGAGACCAATCAGCAACATCAGCACCCTTTTTAGTCAAATCAGTCAAAGGTTTAACAATACTGGAAAAATTAGCAATGAACCGACGATAAAAATTAGCAAACCCCAAGAACTTCTGAAGGCTCTTAACAGATGTAGGTTGTGTCCAGTCACAAATCGCCTGAACCTTGACGGGATCCATCTCAATAGTAGAAGGAGAAAAAATGTACCCCAAAAAAGAAATCTTCTGGACTCCGAAGAGACACTTTGAGCCCTTCACAAACAGAGAATTGGCCCGCAGAACCTGAAACACCTTCCTGACCTGTAGAACATGAGACTCCCAGTCATCAGAAAACACCAAAATATCATCCAAATACACAATCATAAACTTATCCAGATATTCACGGAAAATATTGTGCATAAAGGACTGAAAGACTGACGGAGCATTGGAGAGTCCAAAAGGCATTACCAAATACTGAAAATGGCCCTCAGGCGTATTAAATGCGGTTTTCCACTCATCACCCTGTTTTATCCGCACCAGATTATACGCACCGCGAAGATCTATCTTAGTGAACCACCTAGCCCCCTTAATGCGAGCAAACAAATCAGTCAATAATGGCAATGGATACTATTACTGATACTTGACTGTAATCTTATTCAGAAGGCGATAATCTATACAAGGCCTCAGGGAACCATCTTTTTTTGCCACGAAAAAAAAACCTGCTCCCAGAGGGGACGAAGATGGACGAATATGTCCCTTTTCCAAGGACTCCTTAATATAATTCCGCATAGCAGTATGCTCTGGCAGTGACAGATTAAATAAACGACCCTTAGGGAACTTACTGCCAGGAATCAATTCTATAGCACAGTCACAATCTCTATGCGGAGGGAGCGAATTGAGCTTAGGCTCCTCAAAAACATCCCTATAGTCAGACAAAAACGCAGGGATCTCAGAAGGAGTAGATGAAGCGATTGAAATCGGAGGTGCATAATCATGAACCCCCTGACATCCCCAGCTTAACACAGACATTGTTTTCCAGTCCAGGACAGGATTATGAGTTTGTAACCATGGCAGACCAAGCACTAGTACATCATGTAAATTATACAGTACAAGGAAGCGAATCACCTCCTGATGAACGGGAGTCATGCGCATGGTCACTTGTGTCCAATACTGCGGTTTATTCATAGCCAATGGTGTAGAGTCAATTCCCTTCAGAGGAATAGGAACTTTCAGAGGTTCCAGACTAAAACCGCAGCGTTTAGCAAATGACCAATCCATAAGACTCAGGGCAGCGCCCGAATCCACATAGGCATCGACGGAAATGGAAGACAGTGAAAAAATCAGAGTCACAGACAAAATGAACTTAGGCTGCAGAGTACCAATGGCAAAAGATTTATCAACCCTTTTAGTGCGTTTAGAGCATGCTGATATAACATGAGCTGAATCACCACAATAAAAACACAATCCATTTTTCCGCCTATAATTTTGCCGTTCACTTCTGGACTGAATTCTATCACATTGCATAGTCTCAGGTGCCTGTTCAAAAGACACCGCCAACTGGTGCACGGGTTTGCGCTCCCGTAAACGCCGATCAATCTGAATGGCCATAGCCATCGACTCATTCAGACCTGTAGGCGTAGGGAACCCCATCATAATATCCTTAATGGCCTCGGAAAGACCATCTCTGAAGTTTGCAGCCAGGGCGCACTCATTCCACTGAGTAAGCACCGACCATTTCCGAAATTTTTGACAATATATTTCCGCTTCATCATACCCCTGAGAGAGGGCTAATAAAGCCTTTTCAGCCTGAATCTCCAGGTTGGGTTCCTCATAGAGCAATCCCAATGCCAGAAAAAACGCATCCACATTGAGCAATGCAGGATCCCCTGGTGCCAATGCAAATGCCCAATTCTGAGGGTCGCCTCGCAGGAAAGATATCACAATCCTGACCTGTTGAGCAGGGTCTCCAGAGGAGCGAGATTTTAAAGAAAGAAACAATTTACAATTGTTCCTGAAATTCAGGAAGGTAGATCTATCTCCAGAAAAGAACTCTGGAATAGGAATTCTAGGTTCAGACATGGGAGTGTGAACAACAAAATCCTGTATGTTTTGAACTTTTGCCGCGAGATTACTCAGGCTGGAAGCCAAACTCTGGACATCCATGTTAAACAGCTAATATCAGAGCCATTCAAGGGTTAAGAGGAGGTAAGAAGCAGCTAGACAGCAATTAAGGGCTAGGCAGCAAAACTCTGAAGGAAAAAAAAAAAAAAAAAAAATTTCCCTTAAACACTTCTTTTTCTCCTGCTTCAGCCCAAACAATTAACACTTTGTGGGCCGGCTATACTGTCATGAATCCCAATGGCTAGGGATAGCAAGGGACAAGCAAAGTAATACAAAATATCGGACGAGCTCTAGGGTGATGGAACCTGGGCTGACCGCTGCCCTACGCCTGACAAACGCAACTAGAGATAGCCAGGGAGCGTGCCTACGTTGGTTCTAGACGCCACGCACCAGCCTAAGAGCTAACTAGTACTGCAGAGAAAATAAAGACCTTACTTGCCTCCAGAGGAATGAACCCCAAAAGGTATAGTTGCCCCCCACATGTATTGACGGTGAAATGAGAGGAAGGCACACACATAGAGATGATATATATAGGTTCAGCAAATTGAGGCCCGCTGTAAACTAGAAAGCAGAACGATACAAAAGGGGTCTGAGCGGTCAGCAAAAAACCCTAATCAAAAAACCATCCTGAGATTACAAGAACCCATGTGCCAACTCATAGCACATGGGGAGAACCTCAGTCCACTAGAGCTACCAGCTAGCATAGAGACATAATAAGCAAGCTGGACAAAAAAACCAACAACTGAAAATCAGCACTTAGCTTATCCTGAAAGATCTGGGAGCAGGTAGGCAGGAACCAAACAGAGCACATCTGAATACATTGATAGCCGGCAAGGGAATGACAGAAAGGCCAGGTTAAATAGGAAACACCCAGCCTCTGATGGACAGGTGGAAACCAAAGGCCGCAACCCACCAAAGTCACCCAGTACCAGCAGTAACCACCAGAGGGAGCCCACAAACAGAATCCACAACAATTAGGTACACCATGCTAGTAACGGGTTAGACCCCCTTTTGCCTTCAGAACTGCCTCAATTCTTCGTGGCATAGATTCAACAAGGTGCTGGAAGCATTCCTCAGAGATTTTGGTCCATATTGACATGATGGCATCACACAGTTGCCGCAGATTTGTCGGCTGCACATCCCAAAGATGCTCCATACAAGGCAGGATGGATCCATGCTTTCATGTTGTTTACGCCAAATTCTGACCCTACCATCCGAATGTCGCAGCAGAAATCGAGACTCATCAGACCAAGCAACGTTTTTCCAATCTTCTACTGTCCAATTTCGATGAGCTTGTACAAATTGTAGCCTCAGTTTCCTGTTCTTAGCTGAAAGGAGTGGTACCCGGTGTGGTCTTCTGCTGCTGTAGCCCATCTGCCTCAAAGTTCGACGCACTGTGCGTTCAGAGATGCTCTTAGGCCTACCTTGGTTGTAACGGGTGGCGATTTGAGTCACTGTTGCCTTTCTATCAGCTCGAACCAGTCTGCCCATTCTCCTCTGACCTCTGGCATCAACAAGGCATTTCCGCCCACAGAACTGCCGCTCACTGGATTTTTTTTCTTTTTCGGACCATTCTCTGTAAACCCTAGAGATGGTTGTGCGTGAAAATCCCAGTAGATCAGCAGTTTCTGAAATACTCAGACCAGCCCTTCTGGCACCAACAACCATGCCACGTTCAAAGGCACTCAAATCACCTTTCTTCCCCATACTGATGCTCGGTTTGAACTGCAGGAGATTGTCTTGACCATGTCTACATGCCTAAATGCACTGAGTTGCCGCCATGTGATTGGCTGATTAGAAATTAAGTGTTAACAAGAAGTTGGACAGGTGTACCTAATAAAGTGGCCGGTGAGTGTATATTATATATATATATATATATATATATATATATATATATATATATTTATATTTATATTTCATAGAGCGCAAGATAGCACAAAAGCCGGTAATTCAATTACCGGCTTTTGCTATCTCCTTCCCCAACCCGACAGGATATGAGACATGGTTTACATACAGCAAGGAGATAGCAATTGAATTACCGGCTTTTCTGCTGTGTAGCGCTGTATGAAATATACATACATATATATATATATATATATATATATATATATATATATATATATATATTTATGCAAAAAGGAACAGCAAAAGTCCTCTACTTATCTCTGGGTGCAAAGCCTCCAGGCAACCTGTCCACTGGTTATCCCAAATCCATAGAATTCAAAAGAGAAGGCAGCACTCCATTTTTTTAGTAAATGTGCAGGATTTATTCAGACCCACTTGTCTGGGCAATGTTCCGGCTCCAAATGGGCCTTTCTCAAGGCTTGAGAAAGGCTAATTTGGAGCTGAAACGTTGCCCAGACAAGTGGATCTGAATAAATCCTGCACATTTACTAAGAAAATGGAGTGCTGCCTTCTCTTTTGAATTATATATATATACTAGCTGTACTACCCGGCTTCGCCCGGGTTAATGACTGCTGTTAGCAAAATAGAATGTGTTAACAAAAATTTATTCTGCACACAAAAACCACAAAACAAATAGATAGAAATGTAATTATTAAAAGGCAAAAACTAAGCAAATAGAAGCATTTCACAACATATATTAGCTTTGTTATACTGAGAATGTCTTTGTTGCCTATATTAACCAATCAGAGCTCAGGTTAATTAACTGTAGCAAAATAGAAGCTGAGCTGTGATTGGTTGCTATTGGCAGCCTGATAAATCCCCAGCCAACAGGAAGCCCTCCCCCCTGGCAGTATATATTAGCTCACACATACACATAATAGACAGGTCATGTGACTGACAGCTGCCGTATTTCCTATATGGTACATTTGTTGCTCTTGTAGTTTGCTTATTAATCAGATTTTTATTTTTGAAGGACAATACCAGACTTGTGTGTGTTTTAGGGCGAGTTTTATGTGTCAAGTTGTGTGTGTTGAGTTGCGTGTGGCGACATGCATGTAGCGACTTTTGTGAGATGAGTTTTGTGTGGCGACATGCGTGTAGCAACATTTTGTGTGTTGAGTTGCATGTGACAGGTTAGTGTAGCAAGTTGTGTGCAGCAAGATTTGTGCATGGCGAGTTTTGCGCGTGGCGAGTTTTATGTGTGGTGCATTTTGAGTATGTGCAAGTTTTGTGTGAGGCAACTTTTGCATGTGGTGCAACTTTTGTACATGTGGCAATTTTTCTGTGTGTGCAAGTTTTGCATGAGGTGAGTTTTCCATGAGGTGAGTTTTGCACGTGTGGCGAGTTTTGCGTGAGCCTAGTTTTGCATATGGCGAGTTTTGCATGTAGCGAGTTTTGAGTGGTGACTTTTGTGTTTCGACTTTTATGTGGCGAGGTTGGTGTGTGTGTGTGGTGAAATGTGTGCTGAGGGTGGTATATGTGTTCAAGCACGTGGTAGTGTGTGGCGCATTTTGTGTTTGTGTTCATATCCCCGTGTGTGGTGAGTATCCCATGTCGGGGCCCCACCTTAGCAACTGTACGGTATATACTCTTTGTCGCCATCGCTCTCATTCTTTAAGTCCTCATTGTTCACATCTGGCAGCTGTCAATTTTCCTCCAACACTTTTCCCTTCACTTTTTCCCCATTATGTAGATAGGAGCAAAATTGTTTGGTGAATTGGAACGCGCGGGGTTAAAATTTCACCTCACAACATAGCCTATGACGCTCTCGGGGTCCAGACGTGTGACTGTGCAAAATTTTGTGGCTGTAGCTGCGACGGTACAGATGCCAATCCCGGACATACACACATACATACATACACACATTCAGCTTTATATATTAGATATACCTGTATGTAATCTCCTGTATATAGTATATACCTGTGTGTCATCTCACCTATATATAGTATATATCTGTGTGTCATCTCCTGTATATAGTATATACCTGTATGTCATCTCCTCCTATACATAGCATATACCTGTGTCATCTCCTCCTGTATATACTATATACCTGTAGGTAATCTGCTCCTGTATATAGTATATACCTGTGTGTCATCTCCTCCTGTATATAGTATATACCTGTATGTCATCTCCTCCTGTATGTAGTATGTACCTGTATGTCATCTCCTCCTCTATATAGTATATACCTGTGTGTCATCTCTCCTGTATATAGTATATATCTGTGTGTCATCTCCTCCTGTATATAGTATATACCTGTGTGTCATCTCCCCTGTAAATAGTATATACCTGTGTGTCATCTCCTGTATATAGTATATAGCTGTATGCCATCTCCTCCTGTATTAGCCCTCGTTCACACGTTATTTGGTCAGTATTTTTACCTCAGTATTTGTAAGCTAAAATGGCAGCCTGATAAATCCCCAGCCAACAGTAAGCCCACCCCCTGGCAGTATATATTAGCTCACACATACACATAATAGACTGGTCATGTGACTGACAGCTGCCGGATTCCTATATGGTACATTTGTTGCTCTTGTAGTTTGTCTGCTTATTAATCAGATTTTTATTTTTGAAGGATACCAGACTTGTGTGTGTTTTAGGGCGAGTTTCGTGTGTCAAGTTGTGTGTGTTGAGTTGCGTGTGGCGACATGCATGTAGGGACTTTTGTGAGATGAGTTTTGTGTGGCGACATGCGTGTAGCAACTTTTTGTGTGTCGAGTTGCATGTGACAGGTTAGTGTAGCAAGTTGTGTGCAGCAAGTTTTGCGCATGGCGAGTTTTGCGCGTGGCGAGTTTTATGTGTGGTGCCTTTTGAGTATGTGCAAGTTTTGTGTGAGGCAACTTTTGCATGTGTTGCAACTTTTGTGCATGTGGCAATTTTTCTGCGTGTGGCAATTTTTCTGCGTGTGCAAGTTTTGCGTGTGGCGAGTTTTGCACGTGTGGCGAGTTTTGCATGTGGAGAGTTTTGCGCGTGGCGAGTTTTGAGCGGCGACTTTTGTGTTTCTACTTTTATGTGGCGAGGTTGGTGTATGTGTGGTGAAATGTGCACTGAGGGTGGTATATGTGTTCGAGCACGTGGTAGTGTGTGGCGCATTTTGTGTGTGTGTTCATATCCCCGTGGTGGTGTGATTATCCCATGTTGGGGCCCCACCTTAGCAACTGTACAGTATATACTCTTTGGTGCCATCGCTGTCATTCTTTAAGTCCCCCTTGTTCACATCTGGCAGCTGTTAATTTGCCTCCAACACTTTTCCTTTCATTTTTTCCCCATTATGTAGATAGGGGCAAAATTGTTTGGTGACTTGGAAAGCGCGGGGTTAAAATTTCACCTCACAATATAGCTTTGACGCTCTCAGGGTCCAGACGTGTGACTGTGCAAAATTTTGTGCCTGTAGCTGCGACGCCTCCAACACTTTTCCTTTCACTTTTTCCCCATTATGTAGATAGGGGCAAAATTGTTTGGTGAATTGGAAAGCGCGGGGTTAAAATTTCACCTCACAACATAGCCTATGACGCTCTCGGGGTCCAGACGTGTGACTGTGCAAAATTTTGTGGCTGTAGCTGCTACGGTTCAGATGCCAATCCCGGACATACATACATACATACATACACACACACACACATTCAGCTTTATATATTAGATATATATATATATATATATATATATATATATATACAGTGGGGCAAAAAAGTATTTAGTCAGTCAGCAATAGTGCAAGTTCCACCACTTAAAAAGATGAGAGGCGTCTGTAATTTACATCATAGTTAGACCTCAACTATGGGAGACAAACTGAGAAAAAAAAATCCAGAAAATCACATTGTCTGTTTTTTTATCATTTTATTTGCATATTATGGTGGAAAATAAGTATTTGGTCAGAAACAAAATTTCATCTCAATACTTTGTAATCTATCCTTTGTTGGCAATGACAGAGGTCAAATGTTTTCTGTAAGTCTTCACAAGGTTGCCACACACTGTTGTTGGTATGTTGGCCCATTCCTCCATGCAGATCTCCTCTAGAGCAGTGATGTTTTTGGCTTTTCGCTTGGCAACACGGACTTTCAACTCCCTCCAAAGGTTTTCTATAGGGATGAGATCTGGAGACTGGCTAGGCCACTCCAGGACCTTGAAATGCTTCTTACGAAGCCACTCCTTCGTTGCCCTGGCGGTGTGCTTTGGATCATTGTCATGTTGAAAGACCCAGCCACGTTTCATCTTCAATGCCCTTGCTGATGGAAGGAGGTTTGCACTCAAAATCTCACGATACATGGCCCCATTCATTCTTTCATGTACCCGGATCAGTCGTCCTGGCCCCTTTGCAGAGAAACAGCCCCAAAGCATGATGTTTCCACCACCATGCTTTACAGTAGGTATGGTGTTTGATGGATGCAACTCAGTATTCTTTTTCCTCCAAACACGACAAGTTGTGTTTCTACCAAACAGTTCCAGTTTGGTTTCATCAGACCATAGGACATTCTCCCAAAACTCCTCTGGATCATCCAAATGCTCTCTAGCAAACTTCAGACGGGCCCGGACATGTACTGGCTTAAGCAGTGGGACACGTCTGGCACTGCAGGATCTGAGTCCATGGTGACGTAGTGTGTTACTTATGGTAGGCCTTGTTACATTGGTCCCAGCTCTCTGCAGTTCATTCACTAGGTCCCCCCGCGTGGTTCTGGGATTTTTGCTCACCGTTCTTGTGATCATTCTGACCCCACGGGGTGGGATTTTGCGTGGAGCCCCAGATCGAGGGAGATTATCAGTGGTCTTGAATGTCTTCCATTTTCTAATTATTGCTCCCACTGTTGATTTCTTCACTCCAAGCTGGTTGGCTATTGCAGATTCAGTCTTCCCAGCCTGGTGCAGGGCTACAATTTTGTTTCTGGTGTCCTTTGACAGCTCTTTGGTCTTCACCATAGTGGAGTTTGGAGTCAGACTGTTTGAGGGTGTGCACAGGTGTCTTTTTATACTGATAACAAGTTTAAACAGGTGCCATTACTACAGGTAATGAGTGGAGGAAAGAGGAGACTCTTAAAGAAGAAGTTACAGGTCTGTGAGAGCCAGAAATCTTGATTGTTTGTTTCTGACCAAATACTTATTTTCCACCATAATATGCAAATAAAATGATAAAAAAACAGACAATGTGATTTTCTGGATTTTTTTTTCTCAGTTTGTCTCCCATAGTTGAGGTCTACCTATGATGTAAATTACAGACGCCTCTCATCTTTTTAAGTGGTGGAACTTGCACTATTGCTGACTGACTAAATACTTTTTTGCCCCACTGTATATATATATATATATATATATATATATATATGTGTCTCACTGACAAATATATATATATCTCCCTATACTATGTGTAGACATTAATTTTATCTATTCTATTCTAACCTGTCAGTGTGATTTTACTGTACACCTCGCTGAATTGCCGGCTTTTCTCTAGAACACCAGTGCGTATTTCTCGCAAGTCACACTGATGGTTCGTGTGTAATCTGTATTTTTCTCGCCCCCATAGACTTTCATTGGTGGATTTTTTGCGCAATACGCTGACAAACGCAGCATGCTGCGATTTTCTACAGCCGTAAAATACAGCTGAGAAATATACGGCAGATAGGAGCTGCCCCATAGAAAATCATTGGTCCGTGTGCAATGCGTAGTTTTTGCGCCTCTCATCCCAATCCCCCACACCCCTCATTATCTTCCTCCCCCCGCATCCCATTATTGCCCTCTTCCCACCACCCCATTATTGCTCATTCTACCACCCCCATCATTGCCGCCTCCCACACCACCCCCATTATTGCCCTTTCCACCACCCCTATCATTGACCTCTCCGTCAATCCAATCATTGCATTCTGCC
This sequence comes from Ranitomeya variabilis, assembly GCF_051348905.1. Taxonomy (NCBI): domain Eukaryota; kingdom Metazoa; phylum Chordata; class Amphibia; order Anura; family Dendrobatidae; genus Ranitomeya; species Ranitomeya variabilis. The sequence continues at coordinate 60,485,463 of NC_135238.1, forward strand.
CCATCATTGCCTTCTCCGTTAATCCAATCATTGCCTTCTGCCCCATCACCCCCATCATTGCCCTCTCCGTCAATCCAATCATTGCCTTCTGCCCCATCACCCCCATCTTTGCCCTCTCCTCCACCTACACACAGACACACACAGCACCATTCACCTCTCTGCATACACATACACACACCACCTCTGCGCAAGGTATCCTGAAGCCCCACCATCGCCGGCAGCTTCTTGTGTCGCACAGCCGCGGCGCTGAATGATGATGTAATTCAGCCGCTGCTGTGTGAGACAGGAAGTGCGGGCAGGAAGCAGGATGGATCCCTGCAGCTCCGCTCCACTGCCATTTTCACTTGCAGGCCGCAGAGCTGCAGGGATTGCTCCCTGCCCGCCGCACATGAGGGCAACCTGGCCAGGGGCCCCCCAGAGCCTCTGGGCCAGATAAACTGGCCAGATTTCCCTCATTATTATCCACCCTGCAAGGGCCCCTAAAGCCTCCGGGCCCCGGTGCAGCCACACCGGTTGAACAGGTGGTATGTCCGCCCATGGTGAGAGCCTCCTATATAGCCTCCTGTATATAGTGTGAGCCCAAAAATAGCCTCCTGCATTCAGTGTGAGCCCCTATATAGCCCCTTGTATACAGTGTGAGCCTATATAGCCTACTGTATAGTGTGTACCCTCATATATTCTTCTTTATACAGTGTGAACCCCCATATATCCTTCTGTATACAGTGTGAGCCCTTGTATAGCCTCCTATATACAGTGTGAGCCTGCACATCCCATACACATTAATTTAAAAAAAAGACATACAGACATACTCACCTCGGTCCCGTTCTGCTGACGCTCTACTGCGGTCCCAAAGGCTGCACTTCTGGTCTGGCTAGCACGTACATGTTGGTGTGATTACATCATCGCGCTGGCACCAGCTAATGATGTCATCGCGCTGACACATCGGAGGAGACGGGAGCTTCCCTGGAGCTGATCTGTCATTCTGCATAGTCAGCTGCGCCAGGAAAGCACCCTGCCGGGATATGTCGGAGCATCGGTGGCGCACAAAACATTATAATGAGGGCAATCTGGCGATAGGCCCCCAGAGCCTCTGGCCCAGAAGATTACCCTCATTATAATCCACCTATGGTTGCTGATAATAGTCTTGAATAATAGTATCTGAAATGGCCACACGTACCACTCAAATCAGTTGTCATTGGATAGTTTTTCCTTATTCAATAAAAACAAGTTACTAAGGCGTCTCATATTTTTCAGTCCACCTTTTGCAAAATTCTATTTGAAGTTGATAAGTTTTTGTTTTCCCATCATAAAAAGGAAAAAAAGTCACACACACAAATACAAAAAAATTGCAACGCGTTTCGGATCAATTATGGTCCCTCTTCATAATTGACCCGAAACGCGTTGCATTTTTTTTGCACTTGTGTGTTGTTCTTATCTATGTGGAATATTCAATAAAGCCATTTCATATAGCTTTTTTTTTTTTGCTTTTTCACCTTTGTCTTTGTGCATACTGGAAATGCCTGCACATAGAAACATATGGTATCGCAAACCAAAGTAATAATTCTTGTATCACACAATGGCAAAATAGGATCACACCTGATCACACAATATTTACCATAAATTTCAGCCAGGGAAGCCCAAAGATAAAATGCTTCTTTGCAGGAGCAGATATTAATTTTTAGCTGTATAAACATGGGTTAGTCCTGGGTGTGTTACTTTCAATAATTTTACCAGATGTCAGTTTTCACTCCTGGGAAAGCTTTTGACGTGAAATGGTAGAAGTTAAAAGATGCAAAACGCTGCCAAGCTATTTTTCACAGACAAAGCATGTAGAGTAAATGATAGCTTGGATCATGCAGTAACTTGTATTTCTTGTGCTTTTACCAATTAGAATGAGTAATCGTATGGAGGCAGGGATTGGCTCACATTGTTCTCAGGGCCTCTAGGAAATTGGGCTTCTAAGCGGTTTGATCGTGGTGTTGGAATCATTATTTTATGACTATTAAGGTAATTTACTGTCTGCCAGCCATTTATGCTATGTAACGTACGGCTGCTGCTTACACCAGCACTTGCTATAGTCACGTATCAGTATTTATTTATGACGTCTCCTGCTGAGTCAGGATACTTTTTTTTGTCTTAATTCATGGTAGAACAATGTTTGATGTATCTCGAGACTCTTCAATTTTTTCAGACAGCTTTTAAAGGCTGACAACAATACTGTTTGTCTCATAAAATCTCTTGAACCTATTCTAGTTAAAATTCTATCGTTTATTTGAAAGGAGAAGAAAAATTAATAATGGGCAATTAACTTTTATAAAGAATTTACATTGTAAGTAAAAAAATATATATAAAAGGGTTTTTTTTCCAGCTGTTTATGACATGTTTTAAAGGAGAACTTCAGTTTAGGCAATACCTACTTGTTAGGCTTAGCATAAAGTGTCCTCCCTGCTGAAACCCAGAGTGAGGAGCTGATATCCGGGAGAAAACCTGGCAGTAAATGTTCAAATTCACTGCAGCGCCACCACAGATAGAATTAAGCATTACACAGTGCACATTTACGTTAAAAAAGACCCCATTCTTGTCGGTATAATGCAGGACCGGACAGGTCCGAGAGGGAAAACTGCAAAGGACATGAAACATAAACCAGAAAAAGGCATCCATAGGGTTAGTAACATCAGGGTAGTGAGAAATATAGAGCGGGCAAAAGGCTCACCTTGAAGAGCTGTACTGCATTTGGTGCAGATCAAAGGCTGTGAAGGTAATCGCTGCCAATGTCCAAAGTGTGCCAGACCGCGCCAGGAGTCCAATAAAGCATCAAAGGATTATCCAACACATGTGGGACACCAATGTAGGCACAGAAAAAAAAAACAGCAGCCATTGTGGAAGATACAGTAAGTTTAAAATCTTTGCTGACAAGGCCTATGGAGATACAACGCGTTTCGAGCCTAACAGTCCTCTTTATGAACTAACAGACATGTATACATGTCCCCATGTGTGGTAAATGGGCATATCCTCAAATTTCTCGAGTTTCAAAAGACATTTTTTGGATCCACGCTTCACAAAAAGTATTTTTGCCCTTCTTTTTATAGAACTTGAATATACCATTGCTTTGTTTTGGAATGTAACTCGCTATGGGAATAGAAATTAAATGCCAATTCAAGTGCCATTAATTGTCTTCCACCATGTATCGATCTGTCACATGTAAAGCAAGATAGTGAAAAAATTGCTTAAAGAGGTTGTCCTGTATTTTTTTTACTAATGTGCCTAAAAACTAACAGGCAGGTAGTTGTTAAATACTTCCGCAGACTCAAACAATGTAGAAGATGGAGAAATTAAGTTCTCCGTCTTCTCCACACCTGTTCTCCAATTCTCACATGCGAGAGAATCGAAACACACTAAGATGACATTTGGCTCAAACTCTGAAAGTGTCATTAGCAATGCATAATAGATCCGATTGTCTCGCATCAGAAAATCATCGCTCGTATGACCCTGGCCTAAGGCATCATTAAGACGTCTGTTTTTATCATAAGTCCATGTTTCTCTTGTATAGAACACTCTTATATTCTGTGAGTTTGTTCACATGTCTATGTTTTCTTGCGAGCCTTGTGTGGACCTGTGTATAGTCATGTAGACTATAATAGGTACGAGTTCTATCAGTGAAAAACGCTGAATTTGTTCGTGAAAAACTGACGTCTGAATGAGGCCTTGCATTTTGGGGCTACACACATGGGTAATTTGAGTCCTATCATCTCACCATAAGGAAATTGATGCACATTATTTTGGACCAGTTGGTTGATATACCAAAAAATATATTAGGATTTTCTCGATATACAGTACCTTTCCTCCATCCAGATTTTCTGGGAACCTACAAATGTCATTTTGTCGTGAACTGCCTCACATCTATTGATATTCCTAAATCAGTCAAACTTTGACAATCTTTAATCCCTAAAATGAAAAAGAATTATACCTTTGAAGACTACGCATACTGCTTGACTCCTTCTGACTTCTGCCTGCTAGTTCGTTTTATGTCTTGTACAGTAATAATTTTTCTTATGTCTGGCAGAGAATAGTTAATAAGCTCACCAGAGAAAAAAAAAGATGTTATATGAAATTCTAGTGGTTAGAGAGAATGTCTTCGCAATGTGAATCATCGTTCATAAATAAGCTTCTCCACAGTCGTCTCCTTTTCCCATACAGATAATGATCAGAACCGTCTTTATTAGAAATGTCCCAATATTATCCATGGCATTACCAGGAGGAGAATGTTCATGCCTAGTCAAGTTTGATGTGTGGTTACTTATAGAAAATACTTTTATTCTGTGCTATTTCAGAGTCACTGTTATATCAGGTGCCGCTTTTATGTACGGCGAGAAGACCATTCAGAATAATACAATTTTTGCCTCCCATCAGCCGTTCAGCACACTGAAATGTTATCATCTTAATAATATACCAATCTGTTGCCTTTAACATGGGCTTTAAAGTAGTTTCCTAGTTTACTTTGTGATTTCAATTTCACACCATTTTCAAAGTCTCTGTATGCTGCTAGTGAATAAAAACATTCTTACTTATAATTAGATTTATCAAAAACAAAATTCACAATGCAAAAATAGTCAGAAAGCACTATATTACACAAGCACGAGTGCTAGTCATCAGGTATAACGAAATATGTATTTCGCATTGCAAGACAGTACATGCATGCAAACAATGACTGGACATCTAAGAATAATTAGAAATGTAATTCTATTCATTACAAGACACCACAGAAACATTTTGGAATAAGCAATCATGTGTGTGTAAATGAGGAATAAAACAATTTCTGGCTATTAATTAAAGGGTTATTCTCAAATTTTCAAATTGCTTTAATTAGTTAGACAACATGATAATAAGCAAGTTTGCAATTGACTTGCTTTTTCTGTCTCCTGTCATTCTCATACCATAAGAGCTTTTATCCTTTATAGTGTACAGCTCTTTCCATAGAGCTCGTCCTCCAGACCCTGGCCAAGAGTGCGCAGAACTTACGTTCCAGGAGAGGGATTAACTCCCAATGTCCCAGTGAGCTCTCTCCAGCCTAGTGATTTCTATACAGCAGTTATCTACTCATCTCCTTCCTATCTACTGAAGAGATGCATTTATAAATCACGGCTTTCAGCATTACCTGTCTGGAACTGTGTGCTTGTTCAAATTTGCCCTATTATCTCTGTGTGTAAATGCAGTGATAACAGTGTAGACTCCAGAACAAATACGGTAACTAATAGCTGAATATTATACAGCAGAACATATGAAACTGAGCTTTAGAGTTCTACTAATACTGTAGCTCTCATGCTCACCAGAACTGTCACTCAAGGAGAAGTGCCAGTCATGCCAAAAATCAGGAAATGTCTAAACTAAAGACCCTGAAAAGATGTTAGCTTCTCCACAGACAACTTGAGAATACACCTTTAATAATAATAGTAATAATAATAATAATAATAATAAAAAATTTATTTCTATAGCGCCAGCATATTCCACAGCACTTTACATTTTAGAGGGGACTTGTACAGACAATAATAGACGAGTGAGGGCTCTGCTTGCAAGCTTACAATCTATGAGGAAATAGGGGAGACATGAAAGGTGGATGGTAACAATTGTTTTCATTGTACGGTCTGGCCATCAATGTAATAAATTGGGTGTTCACATAATGCTGCATGAACCGATAATCGACCAGTCTGTGTAAAAGTACAGACACAGAGAGCTATTAAATGCATGCAGGATCCTGGTTTTGAAGAAAATTTTCTATGAGCAAAACAGGGATAGTTAGATAAGTATGTTGAGGCGATAGCCCAGTCTGAAGAAATGTGTTTTTAGGGCACGCTTGATACTGTGGGTATTGGGGATTTGTCCTGGGTAATGCATTCCAAAGAATTGGCGCAACACCCAAGAAGTCTTGAAGACGAGAGTGGGAGGTTCGGATTATTTGAGGATGTTAATCTTAGGTCATTAGCAGAACTGAGGGCATGGGTAAGGTGGTAAACTGAGACTAGAGCTGAGATGTAGGGTGGTACTGAAGTGTGGAGTGCTTTGTGGGTGAGAGTGATGAGTTTATATTGAACTCTGTAGCATATGGGCAACCAGTGCAATGACTGGCACAGGGTAGAGGCATCAGTGTAATGGTTGGTGAGGAATATCATCCTGGCTGCTGCATTCAGGATGGATTAGAGAGGGGAAAGTTTAGTAAGACCGAAACCAATTAATAGAGTCCAGACGAGAATGAATAGAAGCAACAGTAAGAGTTTTTTTAGTTTCAAAAGTAAGACAAGGTCGGACTCTAAAGATGTTTTTGAGGTGTAAATGACATGAGTGGACGAGTGATTGGATGTGGTGAGTGAAAAAATGATCTGAATCAAGTATGACCCCAAGACAGTGGGCATGTTGCTTGGGGAGTGATGATAGAACCGCATGCAGAAATGACAATATCAGGCATAAGTAGGTTAGTGGAGGGAGGAAACACAAGGCGTTTAGTTTTTGAAAGGTTCAGTTTCCGAGAGAGTGATGCTATGATGTTAGAGACAGCGGTAAGACAATCACTGGTGCTTTGTAATAATCCAGGCATGATGTCAAGAGTAGAAGTGTATAATTGAGTGTCATCAGCATAGAGATGGTACTAAAAACCAAATCTACTGATTCTTTGTCCAATAGGGGTAGTGTACAAGGAGAAGAGGATGGGATCTTGGACTGATCCTTGCCGAACCCTGACTGTAAGGGGTAAAGGAGAGGAAGAGGAGCCAGCAATGATGAAGTAAAGGAACAGTCATCAGAGAGGTAGGGGGAGAACCAGAAGACAGCGGTGTCCTTGAGACCGATAGAGCAGAGAATAGTGAGGAGGAGCTGGTGATCCACAATGTCGAATGCTACAGAGAGATCCAGGAGAATCAGTATGGAGTAGTGACCATTAGATTTAGCTGTTAGTAGAGACTTTATTGAGGGCAATTTCAGTAGAGTGTAAAGAACAGAAACCAGACAGCAGAGGGAAGAAAGTAATCTGAGAGATAGCGGATAAGATGGGTGTGGACCAAGCATTCCAGGAGTTTAGAGATGAAGGGATGATTAGAGACAGATCTATAGTTGGCAGCACCGTTTTGGTCGAGGGATGATTTTATAAGTAGCAGATGTATGCTGGCATGTTTAAATGAGGAGGGAAAGATACCGGATGAGAGAGGTTGAATATTTTTGTTAGGTAAGTGGTGACAGCTGGGGAAAGGGACTGGTGGAGATGTGAGGGAATAGGGTCACTGGTGCATGTAGTAGGGCAAGAAGATGCAAGGAACCTGATCACTTTGTCTTCCAGCTAGTTGCAGTGGAACACACTACATACGTAGTATGTCGTATATGGTCAATTTTTTCTTTGAAATAATTGGCCAGATCTTCAGCGCTGAGGTTGGTGGCTGGAGCCTGTACTCTTGGATTGAGGAGGGAATGAAAAGTGTCAAAGAGTCGTTAAGGATTATTGGATAGTGAGGTGATGAGGGTGTTGAAGTATGTTTGTTTGGAGAGTTGAAGGGCAAAGTTGTATGTTTTAACATATAAACTTACAATGGATGAAATCTTCAGCCAGATTAGATTTTCTCCACAGACGTTCGGCGCACCTGAAGCACCGCTGAAGGAAGCGTATTTGCAGCATGTGACAGGGTTATCGCCATCTCTGTCTAGTTGTTCTATGTGTAGGGCGTGCAGCTTCATCCAGGGCACTTTGCAGTGTTTAGTTAAGGTTTCAGTGCAGAGTCAGGACATGAGAGGGAGGAGATTAAGGCCAATGATAACTGCAAATTCTTCATAAGTTTCGGGGTGTTAATGACACGTATACTTCTGTAAGGGTGGAAAATGGGGGTGTCCTGAGTGGGGTGACAGTTCTTGACAGAGAATGAAAAAAGTTTTCGGTCAGAGAGAGGGAGAGAGGAGTTGGTAAAATCATGCACTGAGCAGAGTCGGGAGAAGATCAGTTCCAGCATATTTCCGTCTTCATGTGTGGGAGAGTTAGTAAGTTGTGAAAGGTCAAAGGAGGAGGTTACAGATAAAAGATAAGTAAAATAAAACACGGATGGCAAATTTAAGTAGCTATCCACTACTCACTAACCACTTACCAATGGACCCAGAGTGCTGAAATCAATCTATACCTAACTCCCAGAAAGATGCCACCATTCTGAGCCATGTTCCCCACCAGTCTCCTGACACAAACAATGTCATGTGACCACTGCACCCAATGAGCGGCCGCTCATTGACTGCAGCCTTCTCAATTATGTCCTGGCCAAAGAACAGTATTTATTCTACAGAGATGTAGATCCGGCAGCCTTGGAATAAAGATGTGGCTGTTAAGTTAGGATCCTGTGAATTTATTTGTTCATCTTTATCCAAGAGTTGAAAACCCCTTTAAAGGGGTTGTCCACTACTTGTCCACTGCTTATACTCACCTCCCAGGCTGGTGCTGTTCCAGCGGTGTCAGCACTTGTGTTACCGGTGCTCATGTGAGGTTGATATGTAACACAAGACCTGCGCCCAAACATTACTGGTGTCACTGTCCCATCTTTTGATGTACTGAACACCAATGGGAAGCCTGTGCTATGGCTGCTCTCTGACTTCCTCTTAATGTTTGATTTGCCCAAAGGCGGGGACAGTGATGCCAGCACTGATTGGATGCAGGGCTCACGTGATCTAACAACCTCCCAAGTGCCGCTGGAACAGCGCCAGCACAGGAGATGAGTATGTGTTTTATTTTAATGAGACCAAACATGAAGAATAAGAAGGGGTTATCGAAGCAGTGAAAGCCACACATCACTTTAAGCATAAGAGGGCACAGAGACAACATACAGTTCGACTTTAACTCGGCATCATCATTTTTATTTAGAAACATGCGTTTTGTTGTAATGAATCCGTGTGCAAACTTTTCCCATAGTGCATGTATGAATGTGATTGAATAAATATAACTATGGTTACAAAGAAATAATAACAGAATAACAGAACCTAATGTCTTACCAGTACAAGGCAGTGGGGCCAAGTCTGGACCATTGTGCTATTTCACATTGTCCTCTGTGAGAGCAGGATTTACTCTTGTTTGTTTGATTCCAGCATTAGATGCTTATGTAACTAAAATCATGCCAACGGGTAAAAACAAATCATGAAACACTAGATGCTACATGATGCCAAGTGGCAGTCAACCAGACATCACTGCATTGCTGTATTGATTTTGCTCACTTTTACAAGCTCAGGTCTCCAATATATCAGATAAGATTAAAAAAATGTGTTGTTCATTTCAAACAGCTTTTCATAAGTTGTTTTTGATGTGGTACCAGACTGATCATGGACTCCATAAACACAGAGCATTTTCACAGTCATTACAGAGCAAATTTACCTTGACGTGGCTGCATTATTTTTTTTCATTTGTAGATGCATTTTTTAGTATACTTTTGGGTCTACAAGATGCACGTAATATTACAGCATCATAAAAGCTTCTCAGTGAATACATTTGCAATTTCACCCCCGAAAAATATAGTGCAAGGTTTGTCCTCCTACTCTCCGCCATTGCTCTAGGCTCTGTGTTTTGGCTGCATCATGACTTCATCACACATCACCACTGCAGTCAGTCACTAAGCTCAGCGGGCTTGACTCATTGAAGCGGCAATGTGTTCTTTAGTCTTTACATCACCACTCCAGCCAAAACACAGACAGTGAAGCATCGTCGGAAAACCAGCGCTGGATCCCGGGAGGGTGAGCACCATCAGATGTTGTTATATTGAAATGGCATTGGTTTAGGAGGGAGAATATGTATGTGGATAATCATTTTTGTTTGATTATTAGGGATTGCCTCATAAAGAGAAGCCCTGGCCTAACCATCTTTGCTCGCATGGAGGCAATGAGCTTGGTGGTTGCAGAGTCTGTCTCGCAAGTTGACACTGGTTGACTTGAGCAGAAGTTAATAATTACAACAATGAGTTGACACTTGCTCCCTACTATTTAACTTGCAAGATACATTATTCCGGACACCCATCGCCCCACCTGTGATGTGATTATAAGGTGCCATTGGCATGCCATGGTAACCAGGACATGTTGAAGGCCCCCAAGGCTACCATATTGGTACTCCACTGAAGCCCAGATGCAGACTAGGTTTCATATGAGACTTTCATCTTAGCTATATGCTGCAATACTATGTCACTGCACTAAATAAAACATGCAATCAGATGATTGTACGTTCAAGTTCCTTAAAGTCAGTAAAAATGTAAAAAGAAAGAAACTAAAATTATGGATTTTATGACATTTTGATGTCCCAAATGAAAAGAATTGTATACGACTTCTTTCCTGGATTTCCTTTTGAACCATTGAGATCTATTTTACTAGCTGGATCCCAAGATCTTTAGTCATGACCACAGCCATGCCAATGTACTAGACACCGCGCCCCCCCCCCCCCCCTAGATTTCCTAACCAAACATGACTCAAGTATTTTCTGAGCTTCAAATTCCAAAATTCCTCTGATCATTACTAAAGGAAGTGGAACATCGGCTGGGTGAAAAGAAGACATTTTTTATCAGGGATTTATGAAACACATATGGAACCCTACAAGTGGTAGGAAGCTGTAAATTGAAAGTTGTGAAAGCTTCAGTGATTTTAAAGGGATTAATATAGTTGGGTCGTAACATAGTTGATGATAATTTTAGTTTGACTTGTTGACAAGTCCACTTTGCCATTAGGTTGGAAAAAAGGCTCTAAAGGGCATTTCTCATCTGCATAGGTCCTTTGTCTACCCTTAGCATATCTTAGATTCTCCTGTATCCTGGACCAGATCATTTTCAAAAGTCAACAGTTTTTCTAGCATGATTAGTGTCAGTTTCCGTTACAGAAAAAGAATTAAAATAGTGGTGGAAATTATAATTACAGAAAGATGAAGATGCTTTAATGGACTCCATAATTACCGTAATAGCAAGTTCCGCAAGAAGATACGGTATGTCAGATTAGGTTCAAGGTCTGAAAATTAGATAGTGTGGACAATGATATGTGATGATGGTGTTTGCTGAAGTGATCAGCTACGACCCAGATTGCACAAGATCAGTCCATATTGAGGTGTATACAAGGATTTTTTATGAATTGATAAGAACATAAGATGATCAGCAGGATAGATAAGGGGCATTGGGAAATCAGCCTACTAGTTCGATAAACTACTAAATGCTTTGCAAGTACAAAGACAGGAATTTTATGGAGGACTAAACTGTAGAGGTACAAATAGGTTTCCCTGGAAATGTGGAGATGGATTTCCACTGGGCATCTGCTCTTTTTAATTCATGCCAGTCAACTTAACAGTAGCAATTAACCCAGAAAACATTGTAAAAATGAAGCCTAATAGCAAAAATAATGTTTAGCCAAAAATAGAAGTATTTAAGTAAAAAAAAAATATCCTCATAGAATCTAATTCCCAACACTTGACTTTTGTGATGACAGGACTCAATCACCATAGTTTGCATTGGTTTCTCAGATGCGGAAGAGAAGCACTTACATATAACAGATCTTCACTGTGTTCTTGCAGAGGTGGCCCCAGACAAATAGCCAAAGTTAAAGGTGAATAGAAATTAAAAATAATATCTTTAAAGTGAATTTGTCACCAGATTTCCCAAAACAAACTGCATACACCATTTCATAGATTTCTTATACCTGATAAGGCTGGTCTAAATACTTTCAAAATCCACATCAGAATCCTTAAAAGGTTTTCCTTGTGTTATTAAAATTAGCACATTATGAGTCCTGCTAGAGATTAACTTATAAAATGTTAATTTAAAAACTAACTAAATTATCTTTTCATTTTAATGCTGGATAAGGAATTTGCAACAAGATTGTAATAAGAATAATTTCTTTATTTTGTTGGCATCCAGGAGAAAAACGCTGGCGCAAAGGAGTGCCGGTCACTCCATATTCTTGAAATATCACGGGAGGAGGTGACCCAGCTTTGTCCGAAGATGTCGGAAGGGTGAGTACTTTCTTATCACTCCTCATCATGGACCAATCCCCCCTCTCATCCACTCATGCTGTGTCCCCCCTGAGAGCTTTATAAGGGTTCTTTTGGGGCAATTATCTCAACTCTTAATTTTCCTAGGGCTCTCTCCCCCATTGGGCACTGTATTTTATGACCTTCTTGCATCAGTGATCTCCTTAGGGTGCCTTTTGAGCCATGTTTGGAGGGTTTTCCCGCTATTTGGGGACCCTCCAAGTCCCCCCCTGGCACCTTTTGTCAGTCCCCGGACCTAGTTTCCTTCCAGGCATTCCACACCAACATTCCTACTGTGCTTGCGGGAGGTCCAACAAATCTAGTCCGTGGCTTCACTCATGGTTAGACCCACAACCTGGCTGGCCTCGTTCTTCTCATTCCATGGGCTTTCAACTTCTGAACTTTCCTGGGTATTGTTAGGCACCATTCTGGGCCCAGGCAGCCTCCATTGGTTACCTACTTCATTTCTTCTCAGAGGTGTGCTCTGTATTCTTTTTAGCAGTCACAGTGAGAGTGCTGTGCAGACATCACTCCTGCACTTTTCTAACTGGGCTGCTAGGAGGCAGTTCTCACACTTTGCTCCCCTATACTCAAAGTTGGTGGATCTGTACTCCAGTTATAGTGTACGGATGGATCTAATCAAATTCCAAAATTCCTCTGATCATTACTAAAGGAAGTGGAACATCGGCAGGGTGAAAAGAATACATTTATAGCAGGGAATTATGAAACACATATGGAACCCTACAAGTGGTAGGAAGCTGTAAATTGAAAGTTGTGAAAGCTTCAGTGATTTTAAAGGGACTAATATAGTTGGGTCGTAACATAGTTGATGATAATTTTAGTTTGACTTGTTAACAAGTCCACTTTGCCATCAGGTTGGAAAAAAGGCTCTAAAGGGTATTTATCATCTGCATACGTCCTTTGTCTACTCTTAACATATCTTAGATTCTCCTGTAACAGTCAACAGTTTTTCCACCATGATTAGTGTCAGTTTCCGTTACAGAAAAAGAATTAAAATAGTGATGGAAATTATAATTACAGAAAGATGAAGATGCTTTAATAGACTCCATAATTAATAGAAAGTTCCGCAAGATACGGTATGTCAGATTAGGTTCAAGGTCTTAAAATTAGATAGTGTGGACAATGATATGTGATGATGGTGTTTGCTGAAGCGGTCAGCTAGGACCCAGATTGCACAAGATCAGTCCATATTGAGGTGTGTACAAGGATTTTTTAAGAATCAAAAGCGAAATCAACATGTGCCCCATGTGCTTTTTGGTGTTAATTTTGTAGAAGATTTTGCAGTTGATTTCACTCTTTGCAATCCATAATGGCTATTGTAATTGGCATGTAAAACTCTCATTGCAATCTGTAGGAAAGAGTTAAATTTCATCTTCTTAACTACTACTGTATTACATCATGAATTTTCCACATACTAATTTGCAGTGAAAATCCTCAACAAATATTTTTCCCCTCCAAATTTGGGGTGCGTCTTATAATCTGGTGCGTCTTATAATCCGCAAATTACAGTAATTATATTTTTTACTGAAATGGAGATACCATGTATATATTATGACTGGTGAGACCCAAAAAACCCTATTTATCCCAAGGTGTCCCACATAATTAAGACAAGACACCATTTAAACCAAAACTATTCTTCTTTAATGGGTGAAGGTTGGTCACAGTCAAGGGGGCATGCTCAGCACATGGGTATAATAAAATCACAAGTAAGGCATGATTGGCCAGCTGAACAAGTACGAATTGTTATGCCCTGCAGGACTACTGGCTCAAGTCCGACTTCATACAGCAAAACCACTCTTGTAGTATTGCAATTGACCGCAGCTGTGACTTGAATGCAAAAACACAATACAAACCAAAACACACCGAACAGAAGATAAGAAAAGGAGGGAGCATGGGACAAGGCGGCCTCCGGGTCCCACTGCTGTGAGGAGAGAGACAGGAAGAGGCAAGGGCTGCATTTATAGGATGTAACACAAAAGGAGGAGAAAAGGGGGCCAATGGATGACAAATCAAGAAGGGAGGGGAGAAGAAACATGGGACACTCAAGCTTAACCCTTTCAACAGGGCACACCAGTCAGGGAGCATCCAATAAAAGAATGAAGTGCCCCTCAATTAAATTACATGTCTGGTATCTGATTAAGGATTATTCCCCAAATAAAACAAGTTATCCACAATCCAGATGATAAGGGATAACTTACTGACTTTTGGGGGACTGACACTGGGACCCTCAGTAATCCTGAGAACAGGACTCTGCAGCTCTGCCATGAATGGATTGGAGGTGCGCATGCTTGACTTCTGCTCTACTCATTGTCTATGGAACTGATGGAAATAGCCAAGCAAAGCGCTCTGCAGCTCTATAGATAATGAAGAGAGCAGAGGTCGAGCATTCACAACTCTGCTTCATTCAGGATGAGATTGCAGACCCCTGTTCTTAGAATCTCTGGGGGGCCAAGTGGTAGAATCCCCAGTGATCAGCAAGTTATCCGCTATCCTATAGATTGGAGATAACTTGATTATTTAGTGAATTACCCTTTAAAAGAGGCAGGTTGATTTTCCTATTCTTTACTATTACAGTATCATACATGAAGCAATAACAAATATGCTCACATATATGTGTGAAGGAGAAAATGGCTAATGAAATCAAATATTAAACCTTATACAGGTCCTTCTCAAAAAATTAGCATATAGTGTTAAATTTCATTATTTACCATAATGTAATGATTACAATTAAACTTTCATATATTACACTGGTCAACAGCATTTTTGGTGCCAAAGATATTTCATCGAATTTAGGGTATTTTTGGGGTGCTGATTCTGAATATGTCATCAGTTTTGCCAGATTGGCTCAAGTTTTTGAGATTTTTGGTATCTTATTTATAGCACTTGTTGGTAAATGCGACGCATCATCTCATTAATTTCTTTGGATTAGTACTTGAACTGAGCAGTTCTCAATATAGTTTTGTGTTAATTAGTGTTCTAAAAGTTTGTTCATAGCTTGATTTTTGCACTAACTTTATGTTGTTGTCTGTTTTCCAGTGAAAAGCATGAACTCATCAAGAAGAAGTTGTCTTAACGATCCAGACTCATTCTGTTACATTTGTGGTGAATACACACTGCCAAAACATAGAAGAAACATAACAGACTTCGTAAAAAAAAGTGTATTTTGCCTATTTTGGGGTTATGCTTGGGGACCAAGACAAGTTTTGGGCACCACACATAGTGTGCAAAGCATGTATGGAATTATTACGAAAATGGAGCAAAGGACAAAGAAAAAGCTTCAAATTTGGTGTTCCAATGGTGTGGAGAGAGCCAAAAAATCATCATGATGACTGTTATTTATGGTAAACACAGGTACAGGCACATCTTCACAATGAGGGACAGGCCTTCTTGCAGATTCCATGTTACTCCCATTTTCGTTTCTTATGCTTATTGAATCCTTGCACTTGCACTGCACAGAAATAACAGTCTTCATGATGATTTTTTGGCTCTCTCCACACCATTGGAACACCAAATTTGAAGCTTTTTCTTTGTCCTTTGCTCCATTTTCGTAATAATTCCATACATGCTTTGCACACTATGTGTGGTGCCCAAAACTTGTCTTGGTCCCCAAGCATAACCCCAAAATAGGCAAAATACACTTTTTTTACGAAGTCTGTTATGTTTCTTCTATGTTTTGGCAGTGTGTATTCACCACAAATGTAACAGAATGAGTCTGGATCGTTAAGACAACTTCTTCTTGATGAGTTCATGCTTTTCACTGGAAAACAGACAACAACATAAAGTTAGTGCAAACATCAAGCTATGAACAAACTTTTAGAACACTAATTAACACAAAACTATATTGAGAACTGCTCAGTTCAAGTACTAATCCAAAGAAATTAATGAGATGATGCGTCGCATTTACCAACAAGTGCTATAAATAAGATACCAAAAATCTCAAAAACTTGAGCCAATCTGGCAAAACTGATAGCATATTCAGAATCAGCACCCCAAAAATACCCCAAATTCATTAAAATATTTTGGACACCAGAAAAAAAAATTTTTTTTGTTGACCTGTGTTATAGATTCATTATCCACCAACTGAAATTTGTCAGGTCTTTTATTGTTTTAATACTGATGATTTTGGCCTACAACTCCTGATAACCCAAAAAACCTGTCTCAATAAATTAGCATATTTCAACCGTCCAATCAAATAAAAGTGTTTTTTAATAACAAACAAAAAAACCATCAAATAATAATGTTCAGTTATGCACTCAATACTTGGTCGGGAATCCTTTGGCAGAAATGACTGCTTCAATGCGGCGTGGCATGGAGGCAATCAGCCTGTGACACTGCTGAGATGTTATGGAGGCCCAGGATGCTTCAATAGCGGCCTTAAGCTCATCCAGAGTGTTGGGTCTTGCGTCTCTCAACTTTCTCTTCACAATATCCCACAGATTCTCTATGGGGTTCAGGTCAGGAGAGTTGGCAGGCCAATTGAGCACAGTAATACCATGGTCAGTAAACCATTTACCAGTGGTTTTGGCACTGTGAGCAGGTGCCAGGAAGCATGAAGTGCTCCAAAATCTCCTGATAGCTAGCTGCATTGACCCTGCCCTTGATGAAACACAGTGGACCAACACCAGCAGCTGACATGGCACCCCACACCATCACTGACTGGGTACTTGACACTGGACTTCAGGCATTTTGGCATTTCCTTCTCCCCAGTCTTCCTCCAGACTCTGGCACCTTGATTTTCGAATGACATGCAAAATTTGCTTTCATCAGAAAAAAGTACTTGGGACCACTTAGCAACAGTCCAGTGCTGCTTCTCTGTAGCCCAGGTCAGGCGCTTCTGCCGCTGTTTATGGTTCAAAAGTGGCTTTACCTGGGGAATGCGGCACCTGTAGCCCATTTCCTGCACACGCCTGTGCACGGTGGCTCTGGATGTTTCCACACCAGACTCAGTCCACTGCTTCCTCAGGTTCCCCAAGGTCTGGAATCGGTCCTTCTCCACAATCTTCCTCAGGGTCCGGTCACCTCTTCTCGTTGTACAGCGTTTTCTGCCACATTGTTTCCTTCCAACAGACTTACCATTGAGGTGCCTTGATACAGCACTCTGGGAACAGCCTATTTGTTGAGAAATTTCTTTCTGGGTCTTACCCTCTTGCTTGAGGGTGTCAATGATGGCCTTCTTGACATCTGTCAGGTCGCTAGTCTTACCCATGATGGGGGTTTTGAGTAATGAACCAGGCAGGGAGTTTTTAAAAGCCTCAGGTATCTTTTGCATGAGTTTAGAGTTAATTAGTTGATTCAGAAGATTAGGGTAATAGGTCATTTAGAGAACCTTTTCTTGATATGCTAATTTATTGAGACAGGTTTTTTGGGTTATCAGGAGTTGTAGGCCAAAATCATCAGTATTAAAACAATAAAAGACCTGACAAATTTCAGTTGGTGGATAATGAATCTATAATATATGAAAGTTTAATTGTAATCATTACATTATGGTAAATAATGAAATTTAACACTATATGCTAATTTTTTGAGAAGGACCTGTATAAGTCAGTTCAGATATGGTGCAGCAAAATGGAGTCTATTTCCTGACCAGCAGCACACTGGAAGGAATTTTTGGAAAGTGAAGAAGTCACTGGACATTGGACTGAATACCATATATGGAAATGAAGTTGGAATGAACCAATCAGAGTGACACTAACTGCTCAGAGGTTGTGCGACCCCATTTCCTGTTTCTAGTATCTTCCTTTGTTCAGAGAATAAAGCACGGGGGGAGCGCTGCCGGGTGTCAGCTGACTATCGCAGCTGACATCCGGCACTATGTGCCAGGAGCGATCACGGACCTGGCACATTAACCCCCGGCACACTGTGATCAAACATGATCTATGATAACTATGCTACAGGTTTCAGTTCTTTTAGTGTGCAGCCTTTATACCGCATGCAGAGGACTTTGGTCTGCTATGCTACAACACTATTGTTAGATCTCTGACACAGGTTCCTCTATAGTACCTCCTGTCAGTACATTTGCACTCTATTACAGGGAGCCTTTATACCGCATGCAGAGGACTTTGGTCTGCTAAGCTACAATACTATTGCTAGATCTCTGACACAGGTTCCTCTATAGTACCTCCTGTCAGCACATTTGCACTTTATTACAGGGAGGCTGAGCAGATCAGTCCAATAAGTTTGATATCGGTATTTGACTTTGGAGTATCTGAGGCATATCAGTGGCTAATTGTATGTATGGGTACACCATAGATTTTTTTCTAATCATGTGTGGTATCGTTATAAAATAAAATAAAAAATAAAAAATAAGCCACGGTTATATATATATAAAAACATGGGCACCATGCACTTTAACCTGTCTGTATAGCTGCCGTTATCATATTGATGCATATATATTAACAGCCACTAGGTAGCATATCGAATGATATGTTTATACTGTATGAGATTTAGATACTGTGGATTTTTTTCACCAGGACCTATGTTAGATTGGAGGCACCATTAACATTACATTCATGTGTTTATATTTATAATTGAGATACTTTTTTCTTTTGTTTGAAATAATGTTTGTATATTTTAACTATACATTCTTGTGGACTATCTATATGAGTTTCTTAGAGAGGTCTTGTGTTACTTAAACATGATCGCAGTGTTCCGGCGGCATAGAGAAGCATCGCGCAGGGAGGGGGCTCCCTGCATGTACCCTGAGACCCTCGAAGCAAAGCGATGTGATCGTGTTGCTCCGAGGGTCTCCTACCTTCTTCTCCCTGCAGGCCCCGGATCCAAAATGGCTGCGGGGCTGCATCCGGGTCCTGCAGGGAGGTGGCTTACCAGGGCCTGCTCAGAGCAGGCGCTGGTAAGCCTGCAGCCCTGCATGTCAGATCGCTGATCTGACACACTGCTGTGCAAAGTGTCAGATCAGCGATCTGACCCTATAACATGATGCCCCCCCTGGGGCAATGTTGTAAAGTAAAAAAAAAAATATTCACATGTGTAAAAAAAAAAAATCCTAAATAAAAAAATTAAAAAAAAATTATATATATATATATATATATATATATATATATATATATATATATATATATTGTTCCCATAAATACATTTCTTTATCTAAATAATTTAAAAAAACAATAAAAGTACACATATTTAGTATTGCTGCGTCCGTAACGACCCCATCTATAAAACTTCCCGCTAGTTAACTCCCTTCAGTGAACGCGGTAAAAAAAAAAAAAAAAAAAAGAGGCAAAAAACAACGCTTTATTATCATACTGCCAAACAAAAAGTGGAATAACACGCGATTAAAAAGACGGATATAAATAACCATGGTACCGCTGAAAACGACATCTTCTCCCGCAAAAAACGAGCTGCCATACAGCATCATCAGCGAAAAAATAAAAAAGTTATACTCCTCAGAATAAAGCGATGCAAAAATAATTATTTTTTCTATAAAATAGTTTTTAACGTATAAAAGCGTCAAAACATAAAAAAAATGATATAAATGAGGTATCGCTGTAATCGTACTGACCCAAACAATAAAACTGCTTTATCAATTTTACCAAACGTGGAATGGTATAAACGCCCCCCAAAAAGAAATTCATGAATAGCTGGTTTTTGGTCATTCTGCCTCACAAAAATCGGAATAAAAAGCGATCAAAAAATGTCACGTGCCGAAAATGTTACCAATAAAAACGCCAACTCATACCGCAAAAAAAAAAACTCACATGACTCAGTGGACCAAAATATGGAAAAATTATAGCTCTCAAAATGTGGAGACGCAAAAACTATTTTTTGCAATAAAAAGCGTCTTTTAGTCTGTGATGGCTGTCAATCATAAAAATCAGCTAAAAAACCCACTATAGAAGTAAATCAAACCCCCTTCATCACCCACTTAGCTAAGGAAAAATAATAAAATAAATTAAAAAAAATGTATTTCCATTTTCCCATTAGGGTTAGGGCTAGGGTTAGGGTTAGGATTAGGGCTAAGGTTAGGATTAGGGCTAGGGTTAGGACTAGGATTAGGGCTAGGGTTAGGATTAGGGCTAGGGTTAGAGCTTGGGGTAGGGTTAAGGCTAGGGTTAGGGCTAGCGATGGGGTTAGGGTTGGGGCTAGGGGTAGGGTTTCAGTTATAATTGGGGAGTTTCCACTGTTTAGGCACATCAGGGGCTCTCCAAATGCAACATGGCGTCCGATCTCAATTCCAGCCAATTCAGCGTTGAAAAAGTAAAACAGTGCTCCTTCCCTTCTGAGCTCTCCCGTGCGCCCAAACAGGGGTTTATCCCAACATATGGGGTATCAGCGTACTCAGGACAAATTGGACAACAACTTTTGGCGTCCAATTTCTCTTGTTACCCTTGGGAAAATAAAAATTTGGGGGGCTAAAAAAATATTTTGGTAGGAAAAAAATGATTTCTTATTTTCACGGCTCTGCGTTATAAACTGTAGTGAAACACTTTGGGGTTCAAAATTCTCACAACACATCTAGATAAGTTCCTTGGGGGGGTCTAGTTTCTAATATGGAGTCACTTGAGGGGGGTTTCTACTGTTTAGGTACATTAGGGGCTCTGCAAACGCAATGTGATGCCTGCAGACCAATCCATCTAAGTCTGCATTCCAAATGGCGCTCCTTCCCTTCAGAGCTCTGCCATGCACCCAAACGGTGGTTTCCCCCACATATGTGGTATCAGTGTACTCAGGACAAATTGGACAACAACTTTTGGGGTCCAATTTCTCCTGTTACCCTTGGGAAAATACAAAACTGGGGGCTAAAAAATAATTTTTGTGGGAAAAAAATAATTTTATTTTCACGACTCTGCGTTATAAACTGTAGTGAAACACTTGGGGGTTCAAAGCTCTCAAAACACATCTAGATAAGTTCTTTAGGGGGTCTACTTTCCAAAATGGTGTCACTTTTGGGGGGTTTCAATGTTTAGGCACATCATTGGCTCTCCAAACGCAACATGGCATCCCATCTCAATTCCAGTCAATTTTGCATTGAAAAGTCAAACGGTGCTCCTTCCCTTCCGAGCTCTGCGATGCACCCAAACAGTGATTTACCCCCACATATGGGGTATCAGCGTACTCAGGACAAATTGTACAATGACTTTTGGGGTCCAATTTCTTCTCTTACCCTTGGGAAAATACAAAATTGGGGGCGAAAAATATGATTTTTTATTTTTACGGCTCTGCATAATAAACTTCTGTGAAGCACTTGGTGGGTCAAAGTGCTCACCACACATCTAGATAAGTTCCTTAGGGGGTCTACATTCCAAAATGGTGTCACTTGTGGGGGGTTTCAATGTTTAGGCACATCAGGGGCTCTCCAAACGCAACATGGCGTCCCATCTCAACTCCAGTCAATTTTGCATTGAAAAGTCAAATAGCGCTCCTTCCCTTCCGAGCTCTGCCATGCGCCCAAACAGTGGTTTACCCCCACATATGGGGAATCGGCATCAGGACAAATTGTACAACAACTTTTGGGGTCCATTTTCTCCTGGGTAAAAAAAATCAAATTGGAGCTGAAGTAAATTTTGTGTGAAAAAAAGTTATATGTTCATTTTTATTTAAACATTCCAAAAATTCCTGTGAAACACCTGAAGGGTTAATAAACTTCTTGAATGTGGTTTTGAGCACCTTGAGGGGTGCAGTTTTTAGAACGATGTCACACTTGGTTATTTTCTATCATATAGACCCCTCAAAAGGACTTCAAATGAGATGTGGTCCCTAAAAAAAATGGTGTTGTAAAAATGAGAAATTGCTGATCAACTTTTAACCCTTATAACTCCATAACAAAAAAAAATTTTGGTTCCAAAATTGTGCTGATGTAAAGTAGACATGTTGGAAATGTTACTTATTAAGTATTTTGTGTGACATATCTCTGTGATTTAAGGGCATAAAAATTCAATCTGGAAAATTGTGAAATATTCAAAAATTTCGCCAAATTTCCATTTTTTTCACAAATAAACGCAGGTAATATCAAAGAAATTTTACCACTATTATGAAGTACAATATGTCATGAGAAAACAGTGTCAGAATCATCAGGATCCGTTGAAGCGTTCCAGAGTTATAACCTCATAAAGGGACAGTGGTCAGAATTGTAAAAATTGGCCCGGTCATTAACGTGCAAACCACTCTTGGAGCTTAACGGATCACCCTCACATACATACATACACAAATGCATATGTAAGGAGGTTGACTGGACTGCGGGTCCCTGCATGCCGGGTCCGGAACTAAAAAGGCTGCATCCTCTGTTTCCGGGGGGAAGCCTGATAGAGGACTTCCCCTGCCTCAGGAGGGAAGGAGGAGAGAGACCGAGCTTCCAGCTGACAGGAGGGGGCGGGGAGAGTCTAGAAACAGCACACAGCCACAGGAGTATAAGAAGGAAAAGCGCGCACTGCAGGGGAAGTTGGCGCCAAGAAAGTGCAGCACGCAGAGCAGAGAAGAGTGCGCTACGCTTCCCCCACCTGAGAGTGCTGGGCCTGTGACAGACCGCGCTGCTGCTGTCCAGGATAGGAGCTGTAGTGCTGGGGGGATTAGCCGAGCCAGCAGAGCGGAGCCATGGGGAGCTAAGCCAGATGCCGTACACTATGAGACAGTGAGTACCGCACAAGTGCTGCACAAGAGTGACAGCATACTTGACAGACCTCTTACATATAGGTTCACTGGAGGTGGACAACAGACTGACAGCGTTCCGCCACTCGTCATGCCAGGAGGTGACTCAGCTTAGAAGAGACTGTAACGCGCAGCGAGGAGTAGGTGGCTAGGCCAAAGCCTCGTAGCCGAGGACTTGTGTACATCCTGTTCCGTTGGTTCCTCACACTGGACTCAGTACCATGCTAGACATGTTTAAGCACGGGAAATCTTTGTGCCTCTCAGACCCGTGCCGCTGTTGTTGGTGCCACCGTGGAACCTCGAGGAGCTGCACCCAAGAAGACTACAGACTGATAAGTTTCATCTCTTTATTACTGAACTTTCGTTCATCCTTGACCTACCCTGCCACACTCCCAGTTTTACCCCGTCCAAACTCCCTTTCCCGTCCGTTGTCCTATTACTACCCCTCCATTACCTCACAATCCCTCACTCAATGCGTGGAGAATATTCTCTGTTTAATAAATACTTTAACTCTTGATCTGTCTCCTGTCCGTGGTGACATCCCGCGTTCCTGCGAATTCTACACACCCACACAAACACATATACAGTACATACACTCATATATCCACCATTCCGAAAGAAAAAAGCAGACAGCACCGCTTGATCTGTGTATCACAGGTGTAGTATACAATTGCAAGCTATACCTGAGGTTTCCGGGTACTCCCCCAGAAAAGACATGGTGATGAACTTCATAGTAGAGAAAAAGATGGATAGCACTCACCGATCGTTAAAATCAATAACGATTAAAATGTCATGGCCGGGAGAGTGAGGACAGAAGTGTGCAGTAGCATGCATAAACACACATGCATACATACACACAGACACACACATAGATACACACATGCATAACACATACATACACATACATACATACATACACATGTATAAACACACGCACACATGAATAGACAGGCACACAGGGCCGAATCAAAGTTTTCGTGGGCCCCAGGCGAAAGAGTCCTAGTGGGCCTCTTTAACACATACCACAATTCATGAGAACCATGGACCACTCGGTCCAAGGAAAAAAATCATACATGTGCACGACCCCATAAATAACATCGGTATGAGTGCCATCCATCAAAACGACTAATCACACTCACCCAATTCTTTCGGTCATGTGCTTGAGCCCTAAAAATGGCCAAATTACTGATGTGGTCAGAAGAAAAACTCATTTTTTACCGATTGCATGTTCGGGAAGCAATGGCAACCTTGGTCAAGAGTCTTCAACCTTTGCCCTAATCAATTGTTAAATGCAATAACTGTAAAAAGAATTCAAGAAATTCTAAGAGTATGAGTTTGTCAGAAGACAAAGCTTCTGAACAATGGGAATGGGTTAATAAGTTGTAAAAAGTTTGCATTTCTCCAGTAAACGTTTAGCATTTACTATAGAATTCTGCAGCTAAATATGACATCTGTTTTTAAAATACATGTCAGGTAATGAGTTTACTTTGATTGCTGACCAGGAAATAAAAATACTTAAAATGCAATTAAATCTGAATGATTTGGGGTCAACTAGAATGATGCTTATTGTGCATTGCTTAAAGTTTGTATCGTAATTATCTGGACAGACAATAGATATGGCAAAACCTGATTCTGACTCATTCATGAATCATATTTACGTGTATCCTTCCCGGAGAGGTCTGGTTACTGAACCATAATGTCTATACCTCAAAGTCATTTCTTCCCAAGGTAGAATTGTCTGATAACATCAAAAATTTGTGTCTAGTGCACTGCAAACAAGCGTATATCCCCTGCCTTACAAATTACATTGCATTTTTACAAATGTAGAATAATATCTAATGCAAAATGAGAAACTGCAGAAAACTAGTCTAATAAAAACTATCCGCTGTTGTTTTCGAGATCCCAATAATAACCATATAACCATATGCCAGGAAACTAATATTGTGGAAGAGAATACCTCATACAACGATCTCACAAAGCAGGTACACACACATTATATATATATATGTCCTCCTCACCCCCAATGGAGGTGGTCTTTGTTGTCCTATCTCATTCCCTTCAGTAGGACCTGAGCAGTATCTAGGAATGGCCACTACACAGAGAATGGAGCTGTGCTGCTCTGCTACGTACACTGTTCACATCCGACTGCCGCTGGAACTGATTGCAGTAGATTGGTGGAAGTGCTGGGTGTCGGACGTCCTCCAATCTCATACTGATAAGCTATCCTAAGGATCTATAGGTCAAGCCTGGAAAGCCCCTTTACGTGAAGTCACCTATAAATGGCACTGGAGAGACAAAGAGACTTCTTACAGCATTGTCAGTAAGACCTTTACATCCCGTTATATATTGATTTCAGCCGAGAGAAGTAGTGATGAGGTCTCTTTAAATTAAAATATCAGTCTGTCACCGATTACGTGCAACAAACAAGACAGCCAATGATGGCTAAAGACATGTTGCAAATCTTCCATAATAGTTAGAATCAATATGTGGCATCAGATCCCAAGAAATAAGCGTCATGGGCCCCTTTCCATGAACCCCAGTAAAATTACACTAAGGCCAATGTAAAACATTGAGTTTTCGCCTTTTTTTATGAGGTTTTTTTTTCTTGGAAATAGCTGGAATGGATCCCAGAGAGGGGAGAAATATAAAGCTTCCCAGAGGAAAACAATCCTTCTTCCCTGTCTTGGATCTGTTTCAGCTATTTCTTAAAAAAAATGCATTGCTAAAGTGTCATGTGTGAACCTATACGCCTATACTCAATTTTTGCTAACTGCATGTGTACAATGAAAAATCCTTACCATCACCATGCACATGAGCATTCTCCACTCAATGGAGGGGAAACTTGATGTGCTTAAAGACAGGTAGTTGCTCACTACCTCTACATTGTTGACATATCCTTAGAATAGGTCATCAATATCCAATCGGTTGGGGTCCTACAACCGGCACCCCTAACTATCAGTTGTTAATGGTGTAGGCGGCCGCTGGCAGGAAGCATTCACCTAAGGCTACTTTCACACTAGCGTCGTGCAGACGCAACGAAGCTAGCGTTGTTTGCGCCGCACAACGGGGGCAGCGGATGCTGTTTTTCCACGCATCTGCTGCCCCATTGTGAGGTGAGGGGAGGAGGAGGCGGAGTTCCGGCCGCACATGCGCGGTTGGAAAAGACGTTCTCAATGCACCAAAAAACGTTGCAAGCAACGTTTTTTGGTGGCGACGGACCGACGCAACACAACGCAACCGTCGCACGACGGTTGTGACGTGTGGCAAAGCGTCGCAATGCGTCGCTAATGCTAGTCTATGGAGAAAAAACGCATCCTGCAAGCACTTTTGCAGGATGCGTTTTTTCTGCAAAACGACGCTAGTGTGAAAGTAGCCTAATTGTAGTGGCCACCGCAGGGTACTTCACATCCACCTTCCATTGATTTGAATAGGAGGCAGATGTGCAGTACCAAATCCTGGCCGCTACACGTAGATGGTGCAGTTCGGCAAGTGAGTACTTCTTGCTAGTGGCCACAACCGATAACAGCTGATAGGTGGGGGTGCCAGGTGTCAGAGCCCGGTTGATCAGACATTGATAACCTATCCAAAAGATAGGTCATCAATGTAAAAGTAATGGACAACCTCTTTAAGGCAGTAGGGCTATAAGAAAGCAGGGTACCTGGTGTATAGTGGGTAGTAGGGAGTAGAGATGAGCGAATATTTCAATGTTCGGTTTGGCTCACGATTGCCGAATTTACAATATTCGCCAATTTAATTGTTGATTTAATCGCTGAATATAGCCGAACATACTCAGCACAAAAGCTGGTGTTTCCCACAGCGTGGGAGACACTGGCGTAGGGCTTCTGATCAGCGGTGAAATCATTCCTGCTGGTCAGAGAGCTGTGGTTCCCACGCTGTCAGAAGACCGCATGAGTGCTCAGCTGTGATTGGAGGTATAAAGTTTACCTCCGGTAACTTTTGTCAGCTGATGGGACTACAGCTCCCATCAGCTGACACCAGCTGCGCTAATAACAGTGAGTGCAAGAGAGGCAGATGTGTTGTGAATTCTGCTCTTGGGCTCCCTCCGGTGGTTGTTGGTGATAGTGCAGTTGTAATCCAGGGCAGGTGTTTCTGCTGATTGCAGCTCTATTAGGTATTTAGGTGTGCTGGATTCATTAGTCAGTGCCAGTTGTCCATTGTTCTTGGAGGGTTTACATCCCTGTCTGGTCCCTTCTACTCTGCTGCCAATTCAGCCAAGATAAGTGTCTGGTTTATTTTCCTGCAGCACACATACAGTGTGCTTTTCAGTTCAGAACAATTCATTGTTTTGTCTTGTCCAGCTTAGATTTGTTTGGATTTTTTCAGTCATGCTGGATTCTCTGGAGATGCAGATATACATTCTATGTCTTTAGTTAGATGTGGAATTTTTGTATTTTCTGCTGTGGATATTTTCAGAGTTTTAATACTGACCGCTTAGTACTCTGTCCTATCCTTTACTATTTAGCTAGAAGTGCCTCTTTTGCTAAATCCTGTTTTCAGCCTGTGTGTGTCTTTACTCTTATATTCACCGTCAATATTTGTGGGGGGCTGCCTATCCTTTGGGGTTTCTGCTCTGAGGCAAGATAGAATTCCCATTTCCATCTATAGGGTTATTTAGTCCTCCGGCTGTGTCGAGGTGTCTAGGATGTGTTAGGTACACCCCACGGCTACTTCTAGTTGCGGTGTCAGTTTAGGGTTGCGGTCTGTACAGGTACCACCTTCTCCAGAGAAGGTCTCATGTGGCTCCAAGGCCACCGGATCATAACAGTACAACTGGCCAACAATGAGTTAAATGCATCTCAGAAGAAGGGAAGAAGGGTGTTGAGCCATTTTTTTTCTGTAGTCTGCTTTGTCTCTCCTTCCCTCTTTTCCTCTGGGTGGCTGTGGAGTCTTGTGCTAGTATGGATGTTCAGGGATTAGCTTCTCACGTAGACCAGCTTGCTGCTAGAATACAGGGTATTGCAGATTATATTGTTCAGACTCCGGTTTTAGAGCCTAGGATTCCTACTCCTGATTTGTTTTTTGGGGACAGGTCCAAATTTTTGAGTTTTAAAAACAACTGTAAACTATTTTTTGCTCTGAAACCTCGTTCCTCTGGTGATCCCATTCAGCAGGTTAAAATTGTCACCTCCCTGCTGCGTGGCGATCCTCAGGATTGGGCATTTTCCCTGGAATCTGGGAATCCGGCCTTGGTTAATGTAGACGCCTTTTTCAAGCTCTAGGATTATTATATGATGAACCAAATTCTGTGGATCAAGCGGAGAAGACCTTGTTGGCCCTGTCTCAGGGTCAAGAGGCGGCAGAATTGTATTGTCAGAAATTTAGAAAATGGTCTGTGCTGACTAAATGGAATGATGATGCTTTGGCGGCAATTTTCAGAAAGGGTCTTTCTGAATCCATTAAAGATGTTATGGTGGGGTTTCCCACGCCTGTCGGTCTAAGTGATTCTATGTATCTGGCCATTCAGATTGATCGGCGCTTGCGTGAGCGCAGAGCTGTGCGCGCTGTGGCGTTGTCCTCAGAGCAGATGCCTGAGCCTATGCAGTGTGATAGGATTCTGTCTAGAACAGAAAAACAAGGATTCAGACGTCAGAATAGGTTGTGTTTTTATTGTGGCGATGCTTCTTATGTTATTTCAGTCTGCCCTAAGCGTACTAAGAGGATCGCTAGTTCAGTTATCATCAGTACTGTACAACCTAAATTTCTGCTATCTGTGACCTTGATCTGCTCATTGTCATCATTTTCTGTCATGGCGTTTGTGGATTCAGGCGCCGCTTTAAACTTAATGGACTTTGAATTTGCCAGGCGTTGTGGTTTCCCCTTGCAGTCTTTGCAGAACCCTAATCCTTTAAGGGGCATTGATGCTACACCTTTGACTAAAAATAAACCCCAGTTTTGGACACAGGTGACCATGTGTATGGCGCCAGCTGTTGTGAATTTACCTTTTGGCTCCCTCTAGTGGCTACTAGTGTTTTTACTCTGGGTATGTCTATCATCCCTTGTATGCTCACCTGGGTCGTTAGGTCAGGGGTGTTGCTATATTAGCTCCCTGGACCTTCAGTTCAATGCCTGGCAACGTTGATATCAGAGCTAATCTGTAGTGCTCTTGTCTACTGATCCTGGTTCCTGCTTGATTAAGCTAAGTCTGCTTTCTTGCTTTTTGCTATTGTTTTTGTTTTGCATTTTTGTCCAGCTTGTACATAATCTGTATCCTATCCTTGCTGGAAGCTCTAGGGAGGCTGGAGTTCTCCCCCCGGGCCGTTAGACGGTTCGGGGGTTCTTGAATCTCCAGTGTGGATTTTTGTTAGGGTTTTTGTTGACCATATAAGTTATCTTCCTACATTCTGCTATTAGTGAGTGGGCCTCTCTTTGCTAAACCTAGTTCATCTCTGTGTTTGTCATTTCCTCTTACCTCACCGTTATTATTTGTGGGGGGCTTGTATCCAACTTTTGGGGTCTATTCTCTGGAGGCAAGAGAGGTCTTTGTTTTCCTCTTCTAGGGGTAGTTAGTCCTCCGGCTGGCGCGAGACATCTAGCGACCAACGTAGGCATGTTCCCCGGCTACTTCTAGTGTTGGCGTTAGGAGTAGATATATGGTCAACCCAGTTACCACTGCCCTATGAGCTGGATTTTTGTACTTTGCAGACTTGCTGATATCTCTGAGACCCTCGCCATTGGGGTCATAACAGCCAGCCCATCAGGAAGATTGTCATTTTCTGGTGTTGCATAATTTGCATGATGCTATTGTGCTGAGTTTTCCATGGTTGCAGGTACATAATCCTGCGTTGGATTGGAAGTCTATGTCTGTGACTAGTTGGGGTTGTCAGGGGGTTCATAATGACGTTCCTTTGATGTCAATCTCCTCTTCCTCCTCTTCTGAAATTCCTGAGTTTTTGTCTGATTTTCAGGATGTATTCGATGAGCCCAAGTCCAGTTCCCTTCCACCGCATAGGGACTGTGATTGTGCTATTGACTTGATTCCAGGCTGTAAGTTTCCTAAGGGCCGACTTTTCAACCTGTCTGTGCCTGAACATACCGCCATGCGGAGTTATGTTAAGGAGTCTTTGGAGAAAGGGCATATTCGGCCATCTTCTTCACCGTTGGGAGCGGGATTCTTTTTTGTTGCTAAGAAGGATGGTTCCTTAAGACCCTGTATTGATTATCGCCTCTTGAATAAGATCACGGTCAAGTTTCAATACCCTTTACCTTTGCTTTCTGATTTGTTTGCTAGGATTAAGGGGGCTAGTTGGTTTACTAAGATTGACCTTCGGGGGGCATATAATCTTGTTCGTATTAAGCAGGGGGATGAATGGAAAACTGCGTTTAATACGCCCGAAGGCCATTTTGAATATCTTGTGATGCCATTCGGGCTCTCTAATGCTCCATCTGTTTTTCAGGCCTTCATGCACGACATCTTCCGGACTTATCTTGATAAATTCACGATTGTATATTTGGATGACATTTTGATTTTTTCCGATGATTGGGAGTCTCATGTGGAGCAGGTCAGGATGGTATTTCAGATCCTTCGTGATAATGCTTTGTTCGTGAAGGGGTCTAAGTGTCTCTTTGGAGTGCAGAAGGTTTCTTTTTTGGGCTTCATTTTTTCTCCCTCATCTATTGAGATGGATCCGGTTAAGGTTCAGGCCATTCATGATTGGATTCAGACCACATCTGTGAAGAGCCTTCAGAAATTTTTGGGCTTTGCTAATTTTTATCGCCGTTTCATTGCTAACTTCTCCAGTGTGGTTAAACCCTTGACCGATTTGACGAAGAAGGGCGCTGATGTGACGAATTGGTCCTCTGCGGCTGTCTCTGCCTTTCAGGAGCTTAAACGCCGATTTACTTCTGCCCCGGTGTTGCGTCAACCGGATATTTCTCTTCCGTTTCAGGTTGAGGTTGACGATTCTGAGATTGGGGCAGGGGCCGTTTTGTCTCAGAGGAATTCTGATGGTTCCTTGATGAAACTGTGTGCCTTCTTTTCCCGTAAGTTTTCGCCTGCTGAACACAATTATGATGTCGGCAATCGGGAGTTGTTGGCTATGAAGTGGGCGTTTGAGGAGTGGCGACATTGGCTTGAGGGAGCTAAGCACCGTATTGTGGTCTTGACCGATCATAAAAATCTGATTTACCTCGAGTCTGCCAAGCGGCTGAATCCTAGACAGGCTCGATGGTCCCTTTTCTTTTCCCGTTTTGATTTCGTGGTCTCGTATCTTCCGGGTTCTAAGAATATTAAGGCTGATGCCCTCTCTAGGAGTTTTTTGCCTGATTCTCCTGAGGTCCTTGAACCAGTCGGCATTCTGAAAGAAGGGGTGGTCCTTTCTGCCATTTCCCCTGATTTACGACGAGTTCTTCAGGAATTTCAGGCTGACAAACCTGACCGCTGTCCAGTGGGGAAACTGTTTGTTCCTGATAGATGGACTAGTAGAGTGATTTCTGAGGTTCATTGTTCTGTGTTGGCTGGCCATCCTGGTATTTTTGGTACCAGAGATTTGGTGGGTAGGTCCCTTTGGTGGCCTTCTTTGTCGCGGGATGTGCGTTCTTTTGTGCAGTCCTGTGGGACTTGTGCGCGGGCTAAGCCTTGTTGTTCCCGTGCTAGTGGGTTGCTTTTGCCTTTGCCAGTCCCTGAGAGGCCCTGGACGCATATTTCTATGGATTTTATTTCAGATCTTCCGGTTTCCCAGAGGATGTCGGTTATCTGGGTGGTTTGTGACCGGTTCTCTAAGATGGTCCATTTGGTGCCTTTGCCTAAATTGCCTTCCTCTTCTGATTTGGTTCCATTGTTTTTTCAGCATGTGGTTCGTTTGCATGGTATTCCGGAGAATATTGTGTCCGACAGAGGCTCACAGTTTGTTTCTAGATTTTGGCGAGCCTTTTGTGCTAGGCTGGGCATTGATTTGTCTTTTTCCTCCGCATTTCATCCTCAGACAAATGGCCAGACCGAGCGAACTAATCAGACTTTGGAAACTTATTTGAGATGCTTTGTGTCTGCTGATCAGGATGATTGGGTGGCTTTCTTGCCATTGGCCGAGTTTGCCCTTAATAATCGGGCTAGTTCGGCTACCTTGGTTTCGCCCTTCTTTTGTAATTTTGGTTTTCATCCTCGTTTTTCTTCAGGGCAGGTTGAGCCTTCTGATTGTCCTGGTGTGGATTCGGTGGTTGACAGGTTGCAGCAGATATGGGCTCATGTGGTGGACAATTTGGTGTTGTCTCAGGAGGAGGCTCAGCGTTTTGCTAACCGTCGTCGGCGTGTTGGTTCCCGGCTTCGGGTTGGGGACTTGGTCTGGTTGTCTTCCCTTCATGTTCCTATGAAGGTTTCTTCCCCTAAGTTTAAGCCTGGGTTTATTGGTCCTTATAGGATTTCTGAGATTATCAATCCGGTGTCTTTTCGTTTGGCCCTTCCGGCCTCTTTTGCCATCCATAATGTTTTCCATAGATCTTTATTGTGGAAATATGTGGTGCCCGTTGTTCCCTCTGTTGATCCTCCTGCCCCTATGTTGGTTGATGGGGAGTTGGAGTATGTGGTTGAGAAGATTTTGGATTCTCGTTTTTCGAGGCGGAAGCTTCAGTATCTTGTCAAATGGAAGGGTTATGGCCAGGAGGATAATTCTTGGGTTTTTGCCTCTGATGTCCATGCTGCTGATTTGGTCCGTGCCTTTCATTTGGCTCGTCCTGATCGGCCTGGGGGCTCTGGTGAGGGTTCGGTGACCCCTCTTCATGGGGGGGGGTACTGTTGTGAATTCTGCTCTTGGGCTCCCTCCAGTGGTTGTTGGTGATAGTGCAGTTGTAATCCAGGGCTGGTGTTTATGCTGATTGCAGCTCTATTAGATATTTAGGTGTGCTGGATTCATTAGTCAGTGCCAGTTGTCCATTGTTCTTGGAGGGTTTACATCCCTGTCTGGTCCCTTCTGCTCTGCTGCCAATTCAGCCAAGATAAGTGTCTGGTTTATTTTCCTGCAGCACACATACAGTGTGCTTTTCAGTTCAGAACAATTCATTGTTTTGTGTTGTCCAGCTTAGACTTGTTTGGATTTTTTCAGTCATGCTGGATTCTCTGGAGATGCAGATATACATTCTGTCTTTAGTTAGATGTGGAATTTTTGTATTTTCTGCTGTGGATATTTTCAGAGTTTTAATACTGACCGCTTAGTACTCTGTGCTATCCTTTACTATTTAGCTAGAAGTGCCTCTTTTGCTAAATCCTGTTTTCAGCCTGTGTGTGTCTTTACTCTTATATTCACCGTCAATATTTGTGGGGGGCTGCCTATCCTTTGGGGTTTCTGCTCTGAGGCAAGATAGAATTCCCATTTCCATCTATAGGGTTATTTAGTCCTCCGGCTGTGTCGAGGTGTCTAGGATGTGTTAGGTACACCCCACGGCTACTTCTAGTTGCGGTGTCAGTTTAGGGTTGCGGTCTGTACAGGTACCACCTTCTCCAGAGAAGGTCTCATGCGGCTCCAAGGCCATCGGATCATAACACAGATGTGAATATTCATCAGCAGCTCCTGCGCTGTAAACAAATAATTAAAAAAAAAACCTGCATGGGTTTCCCTGAATTTTTGATAACCAGCCAGGCAAAACTCACAGCTGGAGGCTTCAACCCTCAGCTGTCAGCTTCAGCAAGGTTGGTTATCAAGAATAGAGGGATCCCCACGCCGTATTTTTAATTATTTAAATAATTTAAAAAAAATGGCATGGGGTCCCCCTATTTTTGACAACCAGCCTTGCTAAAGCAGACAGCTGGGGACTGGTATTCTCAGGCTGGTAAGGGGCCATGTATATTGCCCCACCCAGCCTAAAAATAGCAGCCCGCAGCTGCCCAGAAAAGGCACATCTATTAGATGCGCCAATTCTGGCGCTTTGCCCGGCTCTTCCCACTTGCCCTGTAGCTGTGGCAAGTGGGGTTCATATTGGTGGGGTTGATGTCACCTTTGTATTGTCCAGTGACATCAAGCCCAAGGATTACTAATGGAGAGGCGTCTATAAGACACCTATCCATTACTAATCCTATAGTTATATGGTAAATAAAGACAGCCAGAATAAAGTCATTTATTAGAAATAAGACTAAACACAGTTTTCTATTGTATAAAAAACCCCAAAAACAGTTATACTCACTAAATGCCTAATTTCACCGAAGCCCTCTTTCTTCTGTAATAAAACTAGAATAAAAAAAACCAACAACAATATTCCTCACCTCTCCATCGTTCTGTCCCATGCCGTAAGCCATGTCTGGGAGTTTAATAGTTTTCAACCAGGATGGTGCCAAGATACGACCATCCAGGGTGAGAACCACTGGTGACTGAGCTGCTGCGAGCGCAGCATCAGTGACCGGTGGTGATGTCATCGAGGTTACGTCCGGTCACTGAGGCTGCGTTCACAGCCTCAGTGCTGCTGTCAGTCTCTGACAGCAGCATTTAACATGCGAGTGCCGGTAGCAGATCACAAACCCAACCCATCGGCACCGCTGTAACATGATCACAAAGCGCCGATAGGTTGGCATAAAAATCGGGACTGTCCGGAAGACCCCAGTGCTTGTCACTGAAGATCTGATATGAGCGCCACCATGTGGCTGGCATTTACGGCAGATGATCATTTCTGCTATACATAGCAGGGATGAAGCTCTGCTATGTGTAGCACAAGCGATCTGAAGGTCGCAGCAATAAGTCTCCTAAGGACACTATTGAAGCAAGTAAAAAAATGTTTTAAACAATATTTAATTTTTTTAAGTTAAAATCTCCCTCCTTTTGCCCCATTCAAAATAAAACAATAATACAAAATAAATAAATAACATATTTGGTATAGCTGAATTCAGAAACGCCTAATCTATCAAAATATAAAATAATCTGATTGGCAAACGGCGTAATGAGAAAAAAAATAAAAAAGCAAGAATTACGTGTTTTTGATTGCTGCAACATT
Organism: Ranitomeya variabilis; assembly: GCF_051348905.1. Lineage (NCBI taxonomy): Eukaryota > Metazoa > Chordata > Amphibia > Anura > Dendrobatidae > Ranitomeya > Ranitomeya variabilis. The sequence goes on from NC_135238.1 coordinate 60,520,018, forward strand.
GCAATAAAATGCAATAACAGGGTATCAAAACATCATATCTAGCTCAAAATGGTATTAATGAAAACTTCAGCTCAATGCAAAAAATAAACTCTCATCCAGCACCAGATCCCGAAAAACGGAGCCACTACAGGTCTTGGAAAATGGCGTAATTTTTTTTTTTTGCAAACTTTTTTTTCACCACTTAAATAAAAATGAACCTATAAATGTTTGGTACCCGCAAACTCATAATGACCTGCAGAATCATATTACTAGCTCAGTTTAGCATTTAGTGAACATGGTGAAAAAAAATTATAGAATTTCACTTTTTTTTGTCATTTCACTGCACTTCGATATTATTTCCCCATTTTCCGGTACACTATATGGTAAAATCAATGATATCTTTCAAAAGTACAAGTCATCCCGCAAAAAACAAACCCTCACACGGCCATACTGATGGAAAAATAAAGAAGTTAAAAAAACCCCGCAAAAACAGAAAAATAAGGTTAAAAATCCTCTGTTCTCAAAATGGAGGGATTTTAAATTTTATAGTTTTTTAGTTTATTGCTCAATTCCTATGTTGACGTTCACCTTTTCACTTTATCAACAGTACTAAAAAAGCAAGTCCCCACTCAGGTCCATTATCTGTTAACAGAAATATAGGGGCTTCTACGTTCTGGTAACACAAAGGCTCTGAAAAAGTGCTATAGCTCCTCGCCCCTTAAAATAAATTCAGCTAATACTATCCTCCCAAATCTAACTGCTCCCTCTGTTCTGCACCCCAGTGGGCCTAAACGACTATTAGCTTCCACATGGTTGGCATTACTGTAGCGATGAGAGCCTGCATAATTTACGGGTGCATGTCTCCAGAAGCATGAGCTGTGCCTAATGTACTGGGTACTACAATGTACTGGTCACTACAACATACTGGGGACTATAACGGCAGTTTGTAATTTTCACTAAGCAACATCTACTGCTCCGTCCCTCCCGAGTCTCTCCATATGGCTAAGCAGTACTGCACAGCCACATGCGGCGTATTTCCGAGTTCAACAGATACTGTGGGACAAATTTTGATGCCATTTTTACCCATTTCCCTGTGTGACAATGTAAAATCTGTAATTTTGTAAAACAAAATATTTGTGGCAAAATTGTAATTATTTTTTCTTCACTGCCCAATGGTATAAAATTCTGTGACCCACCTGGGGTGTCAATATGATCACTGCACCCCTAGATTAATTCATTAAGAGGTGTAGTCCGTAAAATGGGGTCACTTATGGGGGGTTGCAGTTCTGACACCTTGGGGGCTCTTCCAGTAAATCATGGCACCCACAAAACATAACCATAAAATCTGTACTATAATATGGCACTCCTTCCCTTCTGAGCTTTGCTTTGTACTGTGCCTGAAAGGTATTTCCTGATTCTATGTAGGGAATTGGTGCACTCAGAAGAAATTGCACAACAAACGGTGAGATCCATGTTTTTCTATTAGCCCTTATAACATTAGCCCTAAAACCACATTATTTGTGGTAAAATTGTAATTATTCTTTCTTCATTGCCCAATAGTATAAAATTCTGTGACGCACATATCGTGCCAACATGCTTACTGCACTCCTAAATTAATTCACTGAGGGGTGTAGTTTGTAAAATGGGGTGACTTATGTAGAGTTCTGCTGTTCTCTCACTTTAGGGACTTTGCCAATGTGACATGGCACCCTTAAACCATTCCAACAAAATCTGAACTCCAATATGGTGCTTCTTCCCTTCTGAGCTTTACACCGTGCCTCAAAAGTTGTTTTTGACCATTATATGGGGTTTTGGCGCATTCAGGAGAAATTGCATAACAAACTGTACCATTCACTTTGTCCAATTATACCTTTTGAAAATTAAAAACTAGGGGCCAAAACAACATCTTAGTGAAAAAAATGTAATTTTCCATTCTTATACAGTTCTGTGAATCGCCTGAGGTTTATAAATACTCATGACACCCTTAGCTAAATTCCCCAAGAGATGTAGTTTCCAACAAGGGGGTACATGTGGGGGTTGCTGATGTTTTAGCATATTATGGGCTCTTCAAATGTGACGTGGCATTTGCAGTTTATTGCAGCCAAAATTGCACTCCAGAATTCAATTGGTGCTTCTTCCCTTCCGATCCCTGCCGTGCGCCCAAACAGTAGTTTTCCACCACATATGGGGTATCGGCGTACTCAGTAGAAATTGCACAATGAACTGCATGGTCCAGTTTCTCCTGTTACCCCTTTGAAGATGCTAAATTTGGGGCTAAATCAACATTTGTGTGGGAAAAAATAAAATTTGTTTTTTCTTCCACATTGGTTTAATTCCTGTGAAGCACCTGAAGGGTTAATAAACTTCTGGAGTGTGGTTTTGAGCACCTTGAGGGGTGTAGTTTTAAACACGGTGTCACTTTTGGGTATTTCCTGTCATATAGGCCCCTCAAAGTCACTTCAAATATGATGTGGTTCCCACAAAAAATTGGTTTTGTAAATTTTGTTGGAAAACGAGAAATAGCCGGTCAACTTTTAACCCTTATAACTTCCTAACAAAAAAAACTATGGATGCTGATGTAAAGTGCACGTGGTAAATGTTATTGATTAAATCTCTTCTGTAATATAAGAATCTGGCTTACGGGCATAAAAATTAAAAGTTTGAAAATTGCAAAATTTTCAACATTTTCACGAAAATTTTGATATTTTCAAAAGTAAAAGCAAAAAAAATCTACCTAAATTTACCATTACAAGATTCTAGAATAATGCACTTACACATATAAGTACATGTTCTGTAATTAAGCGTTCATATTTTCAGAATTGCAGAGTAAATATAAGGGCATGTATTACAGCTCAGGTCTGTTGCCCTGCTACACAGGCATTAGGGGAATGTAGCACAGTCATGTGTCTGTTTTTCACACATTCACTTATTTTGTTTATCCACATGTACAGAGACTTTCCTTCAGGAGAACATTCATGAAGTGCTTGGAAAATACATTAGTTCTGTGATTTCTAAATTGCCTTGTTGACATTATAGACCTTCTGGGTGTGTAATATGAGAGATAGCTGGAGAAAGGCAGAGTGAAAGGGAACCTGAACACAGCAGTGACTATACCGGCATGTCAACAAGGGATTAAACACTGATCCAGCACTTTCAGCATTTTCAATTAAGTTCAAAGATAACAACGGAGAGACGACACATAGTATAATAACCGGAACAACTTGTACTTAACAACACCCCAGATATTGAAACAAAGAAAATATTTAATTTCTAATTTATTATTGAACCCCTTAATGACATACAGTTAAATCCAGAAATATTTGAACAAAGACAAAAGTTTTGGTATTTTAGGGGTTTACCGAAATATATTCAAGCCACAGTAATATAATCAATAAGGGCTGATAGTGAAGACTCTCCGCTTTAATTTGCAGGTATTCACATCCTAATTGGAGTAAGAGTTTAGGAATTGGAGCTCTTTAATATGTAGCTGCTTCTTTTTGAAACGACCAAAAGTAATTCGACAATTATCTCAAAAGATCTTTGATGGGCTGTATTGGCATTTATCTTGTTAATCTATCATCAATTGAGCAGGAAAAAGGTCTGGTGCTGATTCCAGGTGTGGCATTTGCATTTGGAATCTGCTGCTGTGAACCCACAACATGTGGTTAAAGGCGCTCTCAATGGAAGAGAAACAGACCATCATTAGGTTAAAAAAAAAAGAAATCCATAAGAAAGATAGCAGAAATGGTAGGAGTGGCCAAATCAACAGTTTGGTACATTCTGCACACAAAAAAGAATGCACTGGTGAGCTTGGGAACTCAAAATAAACTTGGATGTTAATGAAAGACAACAGTGGTGGATGATTGCAGAATCCTTTCCATGGTGAAGAAAAAACCCTGCACAACATCTACCCAAGTGAAAAACACTCTCCAAGAAGTAGGTGTTTAAGTATCTAAGTCTACCATAAAGAGAAGACTTCATGAGACCAAATACAAAAGATTCACCATAAGGCTCAAACCATTAATCAGCTTTAAAAATAGAAAGGCCAGATTAGACTTTGCCAAGAACATCTAAAAAAGCCAGCCCAGTTCTGGAAAAGTATTTTTTGGACAAATGAAACTAAGATCAACCAGTACCAGAATGATGGAAAGGAGAAAGTATGGAAAAGCCTTGGAACAGCTCACGATCCAAAGCATACCACATCCTCAGTAAGACATAGTGGAAGGAGTGGGATGGCATTGGCGTGCATGGCTTCCAATAGCGCTGGGTCACTACTGTTTAATGATGATGTGACTGAAGACAGAAGCAACAGGATGAATTCTGAAGTGTTCAGGGCTATAATTTCTGCTCAGATTCAACCAGATGTAGCTAGGTTGTTTGGACGGCACTTCACAGTACAGATGGACAATGAGCCAAAATATACTGCAAAAGCAACACAGGAGTTTTTTAAGGCAAAGAAGTGGAATATTTTGCAATGGCCAAGTCAATCACTAGATCTCGACCTCATCGAGCAGCATTTCACATGCTTCAGACAAAACTTAAGGAAAAAAGACTCCAAAAGACCCACAAACAAGCAATAATTGAAGTGACCTGCAGTAAAGGCCTGGCGAATCATCAGAAAGGAGGAAACCCAGCGTTTGGTGACATCCATGGCTTTGAGACTTCAGGCAGTCATTGCCTGCAAAAGATTCTCTACAAAGTGTTAAAAACTAACATTCTGTTTATGGTAAAATTAATTTGTCCAGTTACTTCTGAGCCCCTGAAATGAGGCTTTGTAGAAAAATGGTTGCAATTTCTAAACATTTCACAGGATATTTTTGTTCGGCCACTATAAAGGTATATCTGGGACTTTACAAAAAACAAAAAAATGTACCTAATCACTAACAGGCAGTAATTGCAACTTACCTGCCTGTTGCGCACAGCGCCGTTTTTCCCTGGCACAGACCGCACCTGCCGTGGATTCAGAGCCTCTGCTTCTTAAAGCACCACTCCAGCATTTTTTTTTCCCGCTGGAGTGGTGTCGCTAATGTAAGTTCCATGCCATTAGTATATTCACTAGCCGCCATCTTCATCTGCCTTCAGTTGGTCTTCTGCTCATTGTGACCTGCTAGATCACTTCAGTGTATGCTGGGCAAGTCAGAAGTCACTACTGAAGGCTCTCATAGACTCGCATTGAGTGCTTGTGATGGTTACCTCTGACTTCCGGGCAGTCAGAAGTTGTGGTCACAAGATGGCAGTGTGGGACCATAGCGACGCCATGAAGAGTAGAAGACCACAGTTGGTGAATATAAACTAAGGTCAGGGAACTTAGTTTAGTGGCACCATTCCAGAGTTTACATAAAGAAATGCTGGAGTGGTGCTTTAAAGTGAACCTAACACCTGATATATGCTGCCCAATCCACTGGCAGCATGTATCAGACAGTGGCTGTATGATCTGATAGGCATGTTTGGCTCTGAAACGCTGCAGCCTTTCAGATAATAACATGCTTTAAAAGCTGCACTGGACAAGGCAGTGCCGGAGACAAGTCAGACAGGCAATCCCTGGATTGATAGGTGTCTGCCTACGTGCATGTAAAGTATGTTTTTCTCCAAAACGCCTTTATCAGCTGTCAGGTTCACATTAAGGACCAGGTTTATTTTTATTGTTGGGCTTTTGTTTTTTTCCTCCCCATCTTCCACGAGTCATGACATTTTTATTTTTGCACCAACATAGTCATATGAAGCCTTGTTTCTTCGTGGTCCAAGTTGTACTTTTGAATTACATGATTCATTTTACCATGAATTGTGCTGGAAAATGGGAGAAAAATGTCAAGTGCAGTGAAACTGCAAAAAAACAAATAGCAATTCTGCAGTTTTTTTCAGTGTTTTTTTATTGCTTTCATTTTACAATAAAAATGGCCTGGCAATATGATTCTCCAAGTTTTTATTACATAAAAAAAAAATATTGGAAATTTGTAAAAGAACAAACAAAAAAACTGGTAACTAGTTTTCATTTTTCCATCGACTGAGCAGTGTGAGGACTTTTTTTTTTTTTTAGCAATGTCAGGAATGCTGACGTTTTTACTGATGCTATAGTGGGAAAGATCTGTGGTTTAGACAGCTTTTTGTTGCATTTTCTTGCATAGCTGAGGTGACCAAAAAAATGCAATTCCAGGCTGTCGATTTCTTTATCTCCAAATTTTCGGCAAACCACAATCGTGTCACAGTTGGGCTGATGGGCATGTGGAATGGCGCATCCCTGAGTTGTACGCTGTAAATGAAGCTGTCAGAGATTGACAAAGTTTTTTAACAGGTTAACAGCAGCTGACGGTGCTCAGATCCTCCTGCTGCTGTTAATTACAGCCATCAACTGCCGGGAATCATGCAGGCTCATCTCTTGAGCCTGCTCCATACATCTGATCCTGACAAGTGTGGTACATGTACAGTGTTTGTTGTTAAGGGGTTAAAATTCTGACTAAGGCTACTTTCTCATTAGCATTTTGACATTTAATTTGTCTATTTCATTTTTACAAACCAATAAACAGAATTAATGTAAAAACAGATCTGTTAAATAACTGATGTAAATGGAAGCAGAGGGATCCCACTGATTATTATGGGGTCTGCCTAGATTCCGTTATGTGTCAGTCTTTAGAAGGGAAGAAAAAGTTCTGCACACTGCGCTTTTTCTTCCATTTAAACAACGATCATACAACTGAATAAAAGCAGAACCCTTAATGATCAATGGGGCCCCTCTTCCGCTTGTATTTGTTATGAAATAGATCAGGTTTTGACAAGCTAGGGTAACAGCACTGTATTTTCTCTCATCCGGGAGAATCAGGCTGGTTATGTTAATCAGAGACTGATCATAGTGTGATCCGACTTACCCACTAAGCAGCAAATCCTAGAAATATAAAGAGCTCCTGTGCATAATGGCACGGGTCATCCCTGTATTATGTGTACACTGACACTATACACTGTATACTATGTATAGAGCTCCTGTGTATAATGGCACTTATGGTAATATTAATATTTAGTTTTGTTTTTTTTTTTAATTAATGATCAGTATTGTAGTATTCAGTCACTATGTGGTGGTAATATGCGGTCTGGTCATGGTGTGACAGTATTTGTTCCTTGCATGTGGTATTATTCGGTCACTATGTAGTGGTAATATGTGATCTGGTCATGGTGTGGCAATATTTGTTGCTTGTATGTGGTAGTATTCGGTCACTACGTGCTATGTAGTGGTACTATGTGGTCCGACCTGAGTGTGATGGTATTTGCCCCTTGTATGTGGCATTATTCGGTCACTATGTGGTGGTAATATGTGGTCCGGTCATGGTGTGGCAGCATTTGTCCTTTGTATGTGGCATTATTCGGTCACTATGTGGTGGTAAAATGTGGTCTGGTCATGGTATTTTGCTACTGCTAGAAGGAAGAATGAGTGAAAGAGACCATATATTGGTATTGTTTCTATTTCTATGCATTCTTCCCCTTACCATTACCATATATGCAAATAAATTCCAATTTGGGTTGCCCCAAAATAAACCCTCACTAAGAAACCCTAAAACTTAACCTTTATTATGAATTAAAATAGTGGTGTAATGACATTATCCATAAAACATACTGTCCCTATACTGCTTGAATGATTACATTATAGTATACGGCAATTGCCTAAATATCATTTAGTGGCAGTCCGGGGTGTCAACATTGTTCTGCAGATAGAACAGTATTAATGAAGCACACGTGTTTCACCGCAAAAGTGGCATCATCAGGGGATGGGACTATAGCTGGGATTTACATAGCATGTAAATATTGAAAGAATATATGAGCAAAAATTATAGCGAAAAAAAGATTTACAGTTCTGCTTTATGATCACACATGGAATTAACGTCCTGGCCGGTTGCACATTGATTTAGGTCTACAGCTTAAGACTTATTCCCAGGATGCAGAACATGTGATTTGTCACATAACATATTGCTCTTAATATATCAAATAAAACGGTGTTAGCACCAATGAAACCTTTGAAGATGTGAATTCACCGATGCCCCTACTGGGGACTTAGAGGTTTGAAAATTAAGGAATTAAAAGGGTTGCTGAAATTCTACACACATTAAAGAAGAAAAATGTTCTTACGGCAGTTCTGCTCCTGGATTTTGCATTACTAAAACACACTTCTCTCCCAGGACATTATCAAATACAATTTCCCTGCAAAAAAAAAATGAAATAACTGGCTGAAACATGGGAAAAAGCTGAAAAATGTTTTAAGAAATCAGAATGAATTACTGAGAATTTGGATGCAGAACACAGCGCGCTAACACAACAAATAGTATGTAGACGTCTTTTCCAAATGTAAGGTCAACCTATTGTGCTCAACTCAACTGTACATATGTACCCAATAAATAGACCAAGCCCAGGTGCATTAATCACTTCATTCTTTAGGGAGGACTCAACTTGGAAAGTCATAAGAGGATTAGTTAATGCACATAGTGGTGCCAATGATCAATAAAGGAAAAATCTACATTATTAGAGCAGGGCTCAGCTCTTTGAGGACAAAGGGATTATATGCACTGACAGAGATGCAATGTCTACGAGGAAGCAAACTGCTCTGACTGCCGGGGTGAAGAATACGAGTAAATATGACATATGTCCTCACTCACTTCTGCTTTTCCTGTGATGATTTCTAATGGGATTGGCACAAGAAGAGGAAATATTTTTCAGATGGCCATTTCACAACTAAAGGTACCGTCACACTAAACGAAATCGCTAGCGATCCGTGACGTTGCAGCGTCCTGGCTAGCGATATCGTTTAGTTTGACACGCAGCAGCGATCAGGATCCTGCTGTGATGTCGCTGGTCGCTGAATAAAGTTCAGAACTTTATTTGGTCGTCCGATCGCCGTGTATCGTTGTGTTTGACAGCAAAAGCAACGATACCAGCGATGTTTTACACTGGTAACCAGGGTAAATATCGGGTTACTAAGCGCAGGGCCGCGCTTAGTAACCCGATGTTTACCCTGGTTACCAGCGTAAAATGTAAAAAAAACAAACAGTACATACTCACATGCGTCCCCCGGCGTCCGCTTCCCACACTGACTGAGCGCCGCAAAGTGAAAGTGAAACCACAGCACAGCGGTGACGTCACCACTGTGCCCTGCTACTGCCGGCGCTCAGTCATTGCAGGAAGCGGACGCCGGGGGACGCATGTAAGTATGTACTGTTTGTTTTTTTTACATTTTACTCTGGTAACCAGGGTAAACATCGGGTTACTAAGCGCGGCCCTGGGTTCTATGGGCCTAAGAACTTACTGGCAGGTAGTTGCTAACTGCCTTCTTGTTGTGCATGGTGACAATCTCTTCCGGCTCAGAGCAGTTATAGGCCACTCCTGATGGCGATTCAGCAGCTTACGCCACATCGGCAGAGCAGAAGCTTCTCTTTCCCTTTGCTCTGTTAGGGCTGTCCCACACGTCCAGATAATTCCGGTACCGGAAACAATCGGTACCGGAATTATCCGTGTCCCCCTGCGTTTCTGGTGAACATCAGTGTGGCACACGGGCGGCACACTTGTGCCGCCCGTGTGCCCACTGGGTACCACACGCACAGTGCTGAGGGAGAGGGGGAGTATTTTCAGAACAGCGGGGGGCGCACAGGGGGTGGGAGGGCGGGGGACAGATAGATCTTTATTTTAAACACTATTATTCATATTTTCTCTGCAGCAAACGCTGCTGCAGGGAACATATGAATCGTGGATTCAGCACCAGTGGGGGGGACAGCGCTTACTGTAGCGCTGTCCCCTGCATGGCACATGGACTGCAAACGGAGACCGTCCGTGTGTGGTCCGTGTTTTACATGGACCCATTGACTTTAATGGGTCCGTGTAATACGTGCGCTCCCACGAACACTGACATGTCTCCGTGTTTGGCACACGGAGACACGGTCCGCAAAAAATCAATGACATCTGCACAGATGCATTGATTTTTATGGGTCTACGTGTGTCAGTGTCTCCGGTACGTGAGGAAACTGTCACCTCACGTACCGGAGCCACTGACGTGTGAAACCGGCCTTAACAAGATTTACTGCCGACGTCATGCTGATTGACAGGTGGCTCCCTGCTGCCTAGCTGCAGGGAGCTGACTGTCAATCACCATGACATCATCAGTTACGCCTCATTGACAGGGGAGCCGAGAAAGAGGAAGAGCTACTATGTTAAAGGGTATATCCGGGACTTTACAAAAAATGTAGCTAAGCACTAACAGGCAGGTCATTGCAGCTTACCTGCCTGTTGTGCATGGTGCCATTCTTCCCCAACACATAACAGACACAACTATGTTAGCACTGGAAGATTAAATATGTTATCCTTGACTATTTTATTTTATCTTTTAGAATGGGGCTAAAAACTAACAGGCTGATAGTTGCTAACTACCTGCGTGTTGTACCAGGCGCTAGCTCAGAGGGTCACCGACCACTCCTGCCTGTGATTCAACTGATCCACATTAAAGGGGGTATCTGGGACTTTACAAACAACAAAAATATATAATATATTATACAAAATATAATATTTAAGAACTAACAGGCAGGTAATTGCAGCTTACCTGTCTGTTGTGCATAGCACTATTCTTCCCCAGCACATAACAGTCACAGACCGCTCCTGCCAGAGCTTCAGCTCACTCTGCTGATGTGACAGGGCGGGACTTCTGAGGTCATCATGATTGACAGCCGGCTCCCCCAGTTAGGCAGCAGGAATAAGGCAGTCAATCAGAATGACCTCGGAAGACTGCTCCTGCTGGGAAATCAGAAGCTTCTGCTGACATCATGTCTACAGAGCAGAGGCTTATTTTCTGCTCCACTCTGTCGACAAGGCAGGACTTCCAAGGTCCTTCTGATTGACAGCCGTATTCCCACTGCCTAAATGGGGCAGCTGGCTGTCAATCAGAATGACCTCAGAAGTCCCACCTCGTCGCATCAGCAGAGGGAGCTGAAACTCTGGCAAGAGCAGTCTGTGACTGCTATGTGCTGGGGAAGAACGGCGACATGCACAAAAGGCAGGTAAGCTGCAGTTACCTGCTTGTTAGTGCGTAGATACACTTTTTTTGTTTTTTGTAAAGTCCCTTTTAATGTGGATCAGCTGAATCGCAGGTAGGATCGGTCAATGACTCCTCTGAGCTCATGCCAGATACAACAGGCCGGTAGTTAGCAACTATCAGCCTGTTAAGGTTTTAGCCCCATACTAAAAAAAAAAAATAAAATAGTTATGGATAACATATTTAATCTGCCAGTGCTAAAATAGTATTGTCTTTCTATCCCCAGAAGGTGTAAGTGGGAAATTGAAGAGTGAAAATTACCTCTAAACAACTTGTGAAGGCACATTGTCACCACCACATGTACTTGGACTACCTTACCTTTAAGTTGACTATGGGAAGTTCCATTTCCACATGACTTCTTTTGAACAGTGACCAAATGCATAGCGATTATATATGCTTATGGTACAATTACCAAGTTACTTTGCATTTGAAGGGATATTCTCAAATTTCAAAATTATCCCGTATTTTTTGGATAGGGGATAACTTTCCAATTGTTGATGGGATTCAACCACTGGGACCACCACCGATCCCTAAAATTGTGACTATGAAGATTCCTGTCTAAATTGAGTGATGGTCGATCATGTTCACTAGTGCTCATACAGTGTCCAAACGCAGATTTGAAGTTGGTCGGACCTCTGGATCTGTCCAGCTTAATGGCCTTGCGGTGAGTGTTGTGAATTCCGTTCTTGAACTCCCTCCTGTGGTCATGAATGATACTTCGGCGAGTTCTGTCCGTGGACTCCCTCTGGTGGCTGAGTGGAACTGCTGGTTCTGAGGTTGCTTCCTCAGCTGCCCTTGTTTGCGGCTGGGTTGGCTTCTCTATTTAACTCCACTCAGATCGTTACTCCATGCCAGCTGTCAATGTATTAGCACTGGTTCAGATCTCTCTCGGATCTTTCTGATGACCTGTCTACTCCAGCAGAAGCTAAGTCCCTGCTAGTTCATTTGTTGCTCATTGTGTACTGAATATATTTCTTAGTACTTGCTAAGTTCTAGTCCAGCTTGCTAGCATGATATTGCCTTGCTAGCTGGAGGCTCTGGGTTGCAGAGTGGCACCTCCGCACCGTGAGTCGGTGCGGGGGTCTTTTTGCACACTCTGCGTGGCTTTTTGTAGTTTTTTGTGCTGGCCACATAGATCTCTTTCCTATCCTCAGTCTATCTAGTAAGTCTGGCCTCCTTTGCTGAAACCTGTTTCATCCCTGTGTTTGTGACTTTCCTCTTAACTCACAGTTAATATATGTGGGGGGGGCTGCCTTTTTTCCTTTGGGGAATTTTCTCTGAGGCAAGGTAAGGCTTATTTTTCTATCTTTAGGGGTAGTTAGCTCTTAGGCTGTGAAGAGGCGCCTAGGGAGAGTTAGGTACGCTCCACAGCTATTTCTAGTGTGTGTGTTATAGGATTAGTATTTGCGGTCAGCAGAGTTCCCACTTCCCAGAGCTCGTCCTCTCTTCTAGTTTAACCATCAGGTCATTCCAGGTGCACCTAACCACCAGGTCCATAACAGGTGAGCCAATGTTGCAGAGACAAAGTTGCCACTACATGCTAACAGTTCAGCGTAGCAGGACATCCATGTCCTGGTTATGAACTGTCTATGTTCAGAAGTACACCGCCCAATGGCAAGCAGAAAGCTGGAAGGCAAAGGAGCGGCGTGCCCCTGAAGAAAGATTAGACAACCCCATCAAATTCCGTGAGATAGATACAAAATATATATATATATATATATATATATATATATATATATATATATATATATATTTTTATTAAAAAAAAAAAGAGCAGCACAAAGGAAATGAAAAAAAGTGGACTTTAATGCCTGAACGGCGTGGCAACGTTTCAGATGTGTTATCCTTTCTCAGGCTTGAGAAAGGATAACACATCCGAAACGTTGCCACGCCGTTCAGGCATTAAAGTCCACTTTTTTTCATTTCTTTTGTGCTGCTCTTTTTTTTAAAATTTATTATTGGTGATCATTGGATTGCTGGTCAGAAGAGCTCTGCATGTTTTGTAAGGTAGTACTTGATGCTGTTCCATTTTTTATATATATATGTATATATATTGTAAGATACAATACATTGGCCTGTGTTATTAAAAACTAAAGAAAAATGGCAATATATATATATATATATATATATATATATAAAAAATGTAAGAAAAATACATTAGTATGTGTTGTTAAAATTAAAGAACACATGGCAAAATTGACCATTGGGCTTAATAATTAAAAAAAATATATATTCACTATGGAGCTAAACATTTTCAGGTAGTTTCATGAATCAAATTGAATTATTCTTTACTCAACCAAATGTAATGTTAAGTGTAACATTCATGTATACATGCAGTACACTGCTTGGACAGATCCAACATACTGCAAGGCAGTATACTCTTTTTTGGTTTAATATTTCCCAAAAAATGGATATTGAAAAAGGAATGAATGACGCCCAACATGGTCGTAATGCTTAGTATTACTGCCACTAACTACAATGACACTTTGTATGTGGCTGTATTGCCTGATCACTCGAAAAGCAGTTTTATCTGTAATAACCAGTGAAAATGATATGATCATACAAAATAAGCCTAGAATCAGTACATAAAGGGATAGGAGCAGTTTTCCCACCGCATGCGAGATACACTACCATACATTGCATATACTGCTCCATTTTGGCCGGAGTAATAGACATATATTAATGTAGTGGTCGTGTATAAATATTGCATAATATATTTGGTGATCTTCCAAGTATACTCTTTTGCCAGAAGGGATTTGATATAGATTGAGTCACAAAGTGAAAGGTCTGCATGAACAATGTTCAGATATTTCTCATGTACGTCAGACAAGCATGTTTTAACTCAAACCCTGTCATTTGCTTCAGGAACATGGTGGAAGTTCCTAAAATGGAAGAAAGTGGATAAAACAATTTTTTTACAGTATATTTTGCTAAGTACAGTACACACCTGAAATGCAGAAAGTGCAGATTCACATTTTTCCAGCAATCAAATGAGCTCTTCTCTTTTCCAGAGAGCAATACCTGTAGGGGTATGTGCCTTTGGAGTCTTTTTGCTGAGATTTTGGAGAAGAAACTGAGCAGAAACGTAAAAGTTTTTGAAGAGTTTTGAGATTTGGAAGATGATTTAAAGAGTTTCTGGTAAGCTTCTTTAAAAAAAAAACGCCTTGAAAAACTCTGCATAGGGCAAACCAGAGAACATCAGGAAAGAATAGGTAGGCCTGAAAAATTCATTTCAGAGATATCCAGAGACCTGTGTACATGATCCCTTCTTCCCCTAGACATCAATGTAATGTCTTACATAGAGATCTTGTCTAGTGATCCAGTTAATGTGATTATATATTGTACATTTTCTAGTAATATCATTAAGTTAGCTTTTCCTTGAGGACTAGAAAAGATGACATATGGCAAGTTAACTTTTTAATGGGTACCAACAAGCATAGATACCATAGAGAGAGCCCGGAGGATGTTATGGGACCCTTGGAGAAGGTGACCCACTTTAGATTGTCTGTTTCCTCATTTTAAATTTGCAGTTGCAATTATTGATATCATTGCTTGAAACCTTATTTTTTTAATTAAAAAAATAACCCTTTAATATAACTTTCCCTATTTTAGAGAATTGCATATACAAGACCTGCGTTCTGACCATACAAGAGGACAAGGTGCCACAGCTACAAAATAGTATGAAGGTTTCCCTTCATAGAATGGAGGTGCTATATACAGTGCCTTTATTCCAAAAGTTATGCCATTTCCTAAAGCATTGGCAAAATCAGAAGAGCACACAAGTTTACAAAATTAGCTACTCCCTTAGAGACTCTGGATTACCTATATTCAGCAAAAGAACCCAGCAACAAATGATTCAATTCTCTGCAGCACCCCTACAGGAAACAGTGTGCATTACATAATCCAGATATGTCGGGTCCTCCAACACTTTGGCCAGCAGCTACTCAGTATGGTTGGTTTATAGCTGTCCTAAGTGAATGATGTGGAATTTCAAAATTAGTTTAGTACTAGTAATACTCAGTACTGTTTCAATGTAAAGTAGTTTTAATTTCTGAACTCCAAATAACATAAACCGAAAAATAAAAATTTGCTCGGCACTACCATCAATTTTATTTGGATATTGTGGATCCACTGACGGACAAAGACAGAAAAGGGCCAATGTGCAAGAACATTATATGGGCCCTTTACAGCCCCAGAGCTCCTAAAAATGCAAAATTGCACCTGCTTTGGAGGTTGAAATGGCCCCGTTACCTCTTGGGCCCCTGGGCAGCAGCACAGGTTGCACCGATATGTCCGTTCCTGTGTGGATCATCTCTTGCATGTTACTTATAGAGGTAGCAGCTATCGATATCGGCAGATATTTAAAGTATTCAACAAGAAGAAAAGGTCGGCACTCACCATGAGTGATAATACTTTCTTCTATATTTCTATAAATCCATAAAAGCAGTAAAATGAGACAAGGAGAACCACGTTGCAAGAAACTGTCATTTTGTGTCACTTCATGCTTCTACAGACCTAAATGCATCATGGCACCATCGCGCTCCTTATAAGTGTTAGATACAGTTTGCCCCTTTATGTAACAGTAGTCTATGGCCACAATTCATTAGTACATTGTTTCGCAAACTAATAAGATGAGCCGTGCATTAAGCTGTACATAGCACTTAATCAGTGGAGTGTGGCTCACGAGAAATGTTACTTCAATCAGAGACTGGAATAACATTTCTGAGGTAATGTACACAGCTACATTTTATAAATTTGCCAGGCGGCCGTTGGTACACCCTGTCCCAGCTCTACCCATTTTGGAGGAGCTGGCCAAAAGTGGTGTGAAAACACCAACAGTCTCTTTTTTTTTGCCCAGCTTCCCATTTCAAAGAGTTCTGGAGCAAACACTTGGCTGAATCAAGGTCTATGTCTGTCCCCTCTATTTATTGGAATGGGTACATATTCTAAACCTGCAAACTCCATGACGATGGAATCACTTTTTTGGACAGCTCATATCTGGTTAATTAAGGCTACATGCACATGTATTTGGAAGCCTAAATCAGGAATGGGTGGGAAAAAAAACAAAACAGAAGTGGTGACTAGAGATGAGTGAATATTCGGTTCGGATTACGATTGCCATATTTGCATTATTCACATAATGCCACTGGAGACAATGGGAGCACAGATGAGCGAATATGTTCAGAAACGATCGTCAAGCATAAGTTCGACACTAATATGGTAAATTTGGATTCAGCAATCGTTTTCCAAACATATTGGCTCAACTCTAGTGGTGTTGTGTTTCAATTATTCTTTTCCTCTGATTGTTCCACTCCTGATTTTGACTTACAAATACCGAGCTAAAAACCTCACCACATATTGAAGGGGTGAACATGGCTTTAGAGTGTTGTTCCAATACCTGTTTGTATTGGATTAACCGGCAATGCTCCCTAAACCTCTCATCGGTGTTACCTATATAAGCCATGGATACTCCAGTGTTCTAGGAGATGAAGAGTTCATATGGTAGCTGCCATTTTTGGACCATGGCTATATGAAAAGAAAATTTGTAACTTTGAAAATGGTGAAACTTTAATGGCACAAGCCATAAAAAAAAGTTAATGACAGACTGGCATATCCATAATTATTTCCTAATTTATCAGGGCAGCCGTCGGAGGGCATGTACATGTCTAATTCTAACATAAAAGCCGATTCATCCTGTGCACTCTGTCTCAATTACGCATTTTTGTTGGTGGGTCTTGCTTTGAATTCAAGTGTGGTAATTGAAGCAAACCACATGAAAACTAATGTATACCAGCATGAAATAGCATATTCAGTCAGTAAGCCAAGAATTAATGACTTCAGTCAAGATGACTAAGGAAAATGAAGAACCGTCTGACAGGCCTTCATGCTGATAAAAAAGGTTCCTTTATGATGTCATCGGAGCAGATACCACAAAGTTGCATTGCAGTAGAGTTGATAAGGTCAGCACTTCCTGCCTCTTTCATGATGTCATTGACTATAATTAATCACCCCAATCTGAAATTAAAAAAAAACCAAAACCCACGCACGTCTCGGGTTTTCTATATGCTTTAAAAATACATTGCTCTTTTGGGAATTAGACAATAAGAGCTTTCTTTAAAAATGATGTGTTCATATATTCATAGCCGGTTGATGTAGACAATATTGTTCGGTGGAGCAATATACTCAACGCAATGTCCTAGTTAGCAGTACTGGTTTGAATTATAGATCACCACTAGTGTTGAGCGAACGTGCTGGGATAAGGTGTTATAGATGTCTTCGGCACGCTCGAATAATATGTTCAAGTCCCCGCGCATGCATGTCTCACGGCTGTTCGACAGCCGCAACACATTGGGTTTGCCTGTTTGTTAGGGGATCCCTGCATGTGTTGCAGCTGTCAAACAGCCATGGGACTTGAACATATCATTGGAGCACGCCAAAGACACTGTCAGCACACGAGCACGTTCGCTCGTCACTAATTATAACCAGATCTTTGGACACCGGTCAAAGAGAAACATTAAGATGAGAAGTCTGTTTTTTTTCCCCACCAAATGATGCCTACTTCTTTTTGCTAGAATGGTATGGTCCAGAAGTTGATCAGCTAAACAGTTGACTTTCCAGACTAACCCTTCCTCTCATCACGTAAGCATGTCCCTGGGGCAAATGACATGATTTGTAATAGCGTCGTCACAGCCAACTATTCGCTAATCTCATGCATGTGCGCGACTCGCATTCTGCCTTCCTGGGCATGTGCAAAGAAGTCAGGTGGACCTTCCTTGGCTTCAGCAGCACACTGCGCATGCTAGGGAGGCAGCAATGCAGATTTCATCCATTAGTCGCTCTTACAAATCATTTCACGGGGGAACCAACATGATGAAGGGGAGGATTAGTCTGGAGAAATCAATGTCCTAGCATGACTACAGGGTTCAAAGTTAATTTTTCAGCAGGAAAGGGGCTTGTTAGAAAGCAGGAAGACTGCAATATAGACATGGTGGCAGCGTAGAGGGAGACTAGGACCACTGACAGATTCTCTTCAAAATTTTATTTAGAAAAGATTTTTGCACAGAATCAACAAGACACTTTAAGCTAGTTTCACACACCAGTTTTTTGTTTTCAGGCTAAATCCGGCCAATGTATAAAAAAACGGATCGGCGCAAATTGTGAAAAACTGATGCGCCGGATCCGTTATTTAGCTGGATCCGTCTTTCTTTAATGCGCATGGATTAATTTTTACTGAGAGAAACAGAAAGTCGCCAGAACGGAAAACTCCGTGATTTGTATGGGAAATGCTTTGAAAACCAGATCCGGGCGCCGGATTCATTGTTTCACACCTCCTTTTCATGTGTTTTTGGCCGATTCCGTCACTGTGCGTTTTTTTTCCGCCGAACAAAAAAAGTTGCAGTGGACGTTTTCTCCGTCTGCCGGAAACGACTACTTGGACGGATCCAAAAAAAACCGGATGAAACGTCTGGCCATCAGGCACAATCTGGCGCTAATACAACTCTATGAGGGAAAAAAACGGATCCGGCGTAAAAAAAACAGATCAGTTTTTTCCAAAAATTGCCGGATTGTGCCTGAAACAAAAAACCTTATGTGTGAAAGTAGCCTTTACTGCAATATGGGGGCTCAGTCATCAAGTGCTTAAGTATCGACTTATAGAAACCACTCAAAAGAAAAGGGTTAATTGTGAGCCACCCTATGTATAATCGTTTGGTGAAAAGATTTAAATACAAACACAAAAGTCATGCTTGTATATAATTTTCTCATTTAGCCATTAGCAATTGATTAGAAACTTTTTACTTTACAATAGTAGTTGTACTAGGATTGTTCTTTTTGCACATCCATTAAAAGAAACTAGAAAACCAACTCATTTCAATGGTCATCTTAAATGGCGGAAAAGGAGTTAAAAAAATCCTAGTGAATCACTGTTTATCTGGTTCATAATTCACACATTAGCTTGAAAAGCAGCCAACCCCTCCACAACTAATCCTGCATCCAGGAAGGATGATTGTTGCCTTAATAACTGATAGCCTTTTCCGAGTGGTCAAGGGGAATGTACATGTGGCACCCTAAACCTCAGACTCGTTTCATGTGAGTCAATCAATAATGTCAATGAGTCAAGACAACTAGACATCACGCAATGCAGTCTGGTGGCTTTTTACCGAAAGCACTAAAAAAAAAAAAAAAATTTGCATGGATATGCCATGCTATGAAATACAATAAACCTAAAACTAAATTGGCAGGTTTCATGTTTGTTTAAACAGATGTGTTTTCACGGAGCATTTGTAGGCTACTTGATTCCAGGATATAAAGAAAATGTGAATGAAGTCTGGTGGACAACAGTGTGCATGCAGATACATTGGTTGGTGCAGTACCAGCTTTTGGCTAGAGCATGGTGGGTCACCATTTCATCAATGCTAACAAAAAATTAAGTTTGTTTTTTATTATTGTCAAATAGACAAACTATCCATACCCAAGTCAGCTTCTGCTGCTTACATATCCAGGGGTACATACAAGCTTCATTTTATGCTAGATGGAGGCGGTGACATCCCGATGGGGGCAGGCTTTGCAGCACTGAGATTCTCGTGTCCCCAAGCCCCATATAATACTGCATAAAGGTTGAATATGGCCCCATGTAATGCTGCATAAAGGTTGATTATGGCCCCATAAGATGCTGCATAGAAAATGTGCCCCATATAATGCTGCATAATGGTTGATTATGGCCCCATAAGATGCTACATAGAAACATGTGACCCATATGCTGCTGCTGCGATAAAAAAAAAAAAAAAAAATGACATACTCACCTCTTGTCCTGAGCAGGCCCCCCCGTTCCACGGCCGGGTGCCGCACCGTCTTCCACATCCTCTGCAGTGACTGTTCAGGCAGAGGGTGGCGCGCACACTAAACACGTCATCGCACCCTCTGACCTAAATGTCACAGCCAGAGGACACGGAAGACAGAGCGGCGCACTGCGGTGGAACCGGGGACAGGTGAATATTGGAATGCTCACCCTCCCCCATTATACTCACCTGCTCCCGGCGCGGTCCCTGGCAGCTGCTCACTGACAGATGGTCTCCGGGAGCCAGCAGCTTCTTCCTATGTTCAGCAGTCACATCGTACCGCTGAACACAGGAAGAAGCTGCCCGCACCGGAGAAGCAGGGACATGCAGAGATGCGCCCGGGAGCAGGTGAGTATGATGGACAGCTGCCGCTCCCCCTACCGACCCGGAAGGTCCGGCGATGACCCCTTGGTGGTACTGCGCAAGGGCCTGGTACCACCAGCGGGTGCCATATTGGAGTACCCATCACTTGGGTATTCCATATGGCAGTCGGCGTACTTCCGGTGCGGCGCGGTGGATTGTGGGATTCGAGGATGTCCAGACGGAAGTGGATGACAGACAATTTAAGGCAATTATATAAATAGATATGCTGTATGTATGTGCAGGCACATTTTCTGGTCCACCTTTCCACCATTTGTCTCAATAAAAGGTGTTTTATTGAATTTATCTTGGCACTTCTTAATCCTAACCATTATTCGGATTTTCCTTCCCTGGTTCTACTGCAGTAACCCGAATACTCTGCCATTATTTTCCATGCACATGTGTCACCACCACCATTGTCATCTCATGTAATAGGATTAGATAATATACATGTATTGCTTTTGTCCAGTGTGTTTTGAGTTGTTTTGGAACAAGACAGGTCACTTGAAAAATTGACCATCAAGCTACGACTTGTCTACATTGGATACATCGTATGAAGAGAGCAATCACTGAAGGACATCATGGTCAGAAGAATAGAAGGAACAAGGTGAAGAGGAAGACCAGTAACCCGATGGAATGATACCATCAAGACAACGGCAAAGAAGAACCTGGTGGACCTTATTTAGACAAGATCGATCTTCCTAGAGAGTTCGTCCATCAGGCCGCATTGGCTTGAGAATGAGCTGAAGACATAATGATATTAATGTAGTCCCCTGCCAAAAAGCTTCATCATTTCCTACAATATACAAAAGTGTAGGACAATCCAAAAAGTTGGGTATTCACAAGAAGCTAAACTTCCCCTCCTGCTATAGAGTATTTCCTTGAGAGGCTATGTGCTCACATAGCGCGTTGTGTTGAGTTTTCGTAGGAGAAAGTCCGTTTTTTTAAAAAAGGAATTTGGAGATCTGGAACAAGATTTAGAAAGTTATGGCTCAATTTCTAGTCCAAAAACTATGTGTGCACACACAAGATAAAAGCCACAACAATACTTAATAAGGTTTTAAAATATAACTACACCAAGCAGTGATAAATATTCATCTTAAAATCAAATTAAATAAATCGAGGAGATGCCAAAATAGTTTCTACAAAGGAAGTTTTTAATTTGACATTACGGAAATAAAACTAGGCATTTTTATTTCCAGGATACAAAAATTTAAATAGTTCTGAAATAAATAGACTATTGCAGATCTATACAGCTGGTTCCATTTGCATGTTTTTACTATATTTTTTTCCCCAAAATGTTTTTTTTTTTTACTTTATTTTCATATATATTTTTTTTTTTTTACAAAAATTATACAAAGCAAATACTAGGGTGAATTGAATTACCACACACACATTTTTCCTCAACAGTTTTGTACCTCACATGTTCTCTTAAACAAATTAAGTGTAAACTAAATATATAATATTAAAACACAGAATACGAAAAAGAAAAGTCACATTCTGTCCAGGAAGGTTTTTTTTCCCCCAAAATGTAGAGAAAACGGTAAGAAAAAAAAAAAACATGTGCAGAGGTCATAAAATACACCTACATTAATTCCTACAAAAAAAAAATCTGATTATTCTTGTAAAAATGTCAATTTGTCCTTTAGATGTAATTTTTCACTTTGTGACAAACTGGTTGCTGTGACCCTCTGCACAATATGCTTACAGTAAAAATTAGAAAATATGTTAAGAACAGATGTCCAGTTTTTATAATCAGATTTTTTTTCTTAAAGTATATTTAAAAAAAACAAAAACAAAAAACTAACCGTGAGGATTATCACATGGCATAAGTTATGTGTTGTACATATACAATACTTAGGTGATTTTAATAAATACACATTAAAAAGATGGAAAATACAGTCCATGTGCACAACCCTTGTGATATTTGGTGACAAAAACGCTCACTTAAAGAGTACAGGTACTATAGGAAAAAAACATACATTCACATCACACAAACACATCACAATAAAAACATGTATGAGGAGAATAATAATGTATAATAGACAGTGATGAGCGAATGTGCCGGGATAAGGTGTTATCGGAGCATGCTACGGTGATAATCGAGTGACTTCGGCATGCTCGAAAAATATGTTTGAGTCCCTGCGGCTGCAGTCTCGCGGAGGCGCAGCACATGCAGGGATTGCCTAATAGGCACTCCCTCTATGTGTTGCGGCTATAGAACATCCGCAAGACATGCAGCCGCGGGGACTCGAATGTACTTTTTGAGCACGCCAAAGACACTATTAGAACACGAGAATGGTCTGATAACACCTTATCCCAGCACATTCGCTTATCACTAATAATAAATATTATGCAATAGAATATCTAAAGTACTTGCTATAAAACTTCAGATGAAAGGTCCCTTTGGAGATTGCATAGCAAAGGCCACAGTATACATTACTATTACAAAGTTCCATCAATGAAGAATTAAATCTTGCAAATTTACTTTCAGTTATAAAACTGCCAGCGGAGCTTTTTTCCTTATGAAGAGGTTTGATGAAAAGTGTGTGCATGACATGGGCAAATAGTAATTTTATGGTCACAATTCATTTTTAGGCCAACATAGTTGTGCTTTGCAGTTGTACAAAAAAAACAAAAAACAAAGGGGGGAGTAAGGGCTGTGGTCACTGGATGGTAATTCAGTATGACCTGCATACGCATCCAAATCATGTCCAAACCAGAAGTAAAATATATGGCTTTCAAAGCTTGTGTCACAGAAGAGTGGCCATTGCGTCTACCAAGCGTGCACCAGCTCAAATTCTTCACAGGAGACGCGGTTACTGCATTCTAGCAAATTGAGAGAGAGAAAAAAGTGGAATTGAATCTGTTAATTAGGTGCAATATACATTATTCAAAAGCAGAAAAAAGGAAAATAAAGAAAAAACAAAAAAACAGCCCCAGTCTACAGGTAGGAAAAATCAGCTTAAAATATATTCAACTACAATTTTTTCCATTCTACCTATTCTTTAATTCTACAGAACTGTTGTAGTAGTAGGAGCGAGCGCCTCCTTTCAAAGACCGTAACGGTGGATGATCTGTAGTCCCCACTGTCGTCAACCGGGAGCTACAAAGTGACGCCCTATAGTGAAATATTTTGGCCAATGACACACAAAACTCACAGAAGACTACATAACTCCATCACCCCTGGACGATTTTCAGGTTTTTTCTTCTCCTTTTTCCAAAAGCCATCATTTTTAATTTTTTTTCCCCCTCAATATGGCCGTATGAGTGCTAGTTTTTTTTTGCGGGACGATTATACTTTTGATTGACACCATTTGTTCTACCAAAATGTACTGGAAAGGAAATTTGTACAATTTTTTTTTTTTTGCTTTTGTTGACATTTTCTGAAGCATTCTAATTTTTCAGGATGTGGGCATGTACAAAGGGCTTTTGTTTTTTGCACCCTGAGCATTTTTATTGATACCAATTTGGGGTACAGATAATGTTGTCATCATCTATTATGGCATTTTATTGCAATGATGCGGAGACCAAAAAAAAGAATAATTCTGTTTTGAATTTTATTTTCGTTAACGCCGTTTACCAATCAGATTAATTTATCTTAGATTTTGATAGATGGGACATTTCTAAAGGCAGCAATACCAAAAGTATTGTTTTATTTTTAATTTTCAATGGTGCAAGAGGGTTGATTTAAACTTTTTTTTTTTTTTTTACTTTTCACTGTAATTAATAGTTCCCTTAGGGGACTTGAAGCTGCGGATCCGCTCCCTTGTGCTATACATGGTAGAAATCATGATCTATGAACGCCAGCTATGGGCCGGCATTCACAGAAGGATCGTAATGACAGTCAGAGATTGACAGTGGAATCAAAAAGGTTAACAGCCGCAGGCGGAGCATCGCTCCACCCACGCCTGTTAAATGCACATGACAGCTGATTTAAATCAGTCATTATGTGCCAGGAAAAATGCAAGAACAGGGTGCGAGCCTGCCATCAATGGCAGGGACAGGACATTTGACATCATTCTACGTCATGTCATGAAGAGGTTAAACACACTCCTGATAGAGTAAAAAAAAGTAAACAACATTTATGATGCAGGGAAATTTCTATGAAAACTTTTTATAGGAACAGTATCTTACCTGCTTGGTCGGTGTCAGTGTTCTGCTTGCTACTATTTGCAGGCTCTGAAGATGCAGGGCTGGCAGCATCTTCTAATCCCTGGCATTCTGAATCTTCCATATTGAGAGAGGCAGGTTCTTCCACGATGGAATTGATCAATCTATTCAATTAAAACGTTTACTCAAGACTGGGAAAGGGCAGAGATAAAAACTGAAAAGTGGAGACAGAGGGAAAGAGTGGAGCCGGGCCAGGAGGAGCGTATCAGATGTTTTCTCTCCTGACCTGCCTCAGCCCACTGTCCAGTAGTGGACAACCATTTTAAGAATGATCAGATTAATTCTTCTAGTTCTATTATATAACAGATATTTCACACTAAAGACAAGTTTCTTAAAGAGGTTGTTCCAACATGAATGTTTATAATACAGTTGATTTAAGAGAGGAAAACAAAACAACATTTTTCTCATCTAGAAACTTCTTTGAGTCAATGTCTCCACATATGGTTCTGACAAGTATGAGCAGGCTCGGACACATTATAACTAGTGATGAGTGAAAGTGCTCGGATCAGGTGTTATCTGAGCATGCTTGGGTGCTAACTGAGTGTCTTCGGCGTGCGCCAATAATGTGTTTGAGTCCCCGCGGCTGCAGGTCTCGTGGCTGTTCGACAGCTGCAACACTGCCTGTTTGTTAGATAGTGCCTACATGTGTTGAAGCTGTCAAACAGCCATGAGACATGCATCCCCGGGAACTCAAACACATTTTTCGAGAACACCGAAGACACTTGGTTGGCACCAGTTTTCTCAAAAAAAAAAAAAAATGGAAAAAAAAATAAAAAAATAAAAAAAATTGTTGCATCTGTTTTTTTTTTTTAAAGCTGGAGAAACTCATACACATTATTATGAGTGTAATTATTCTTTTACAGTTCACTGTGAACACAGAGAACATCGTCACATCAGATATGCTCTGTATGCATGTATGACTTAGGATTCCATTGGTTTATTATGGTTTGAGTCTGTAAAGAAAAGTTGGTAGTCCATGATTTTTTTGAAAAGCTGTCCTGATAAAATAAAAAAATTAAAAAAAAAGTCAGCAACCCTGTGCCGGACATCATAAAAAAAAAAACTGGCCAGACTCTTCAGGACTCATCTCTAAACTATACTGGGGGGAATGTAGAGAGGAAGGAGAATTTTAGAGGTCTCCATAATACACATGCATGACATGAAACACGATATGACAGGAATTAAAATTATCAAGGGATATATGGGAACATTCCAAAAAAGAAAAACTGTTACAGCATCTCTCAGCTCTGGTTTATAAAGGGGGGTACTAATAGTGGATATAAAAGAAGAGAAAGTCTGCTGGTGAATTGTAACATTTTTCTTTTTTGAGATCTACCAACAGACAAGATGTATTCTAAATGCATGTCTGTTAGAGAAACCACAACACTGGCATGGTGCCGCTTTTCATCAACCCCATACTGTAGACAAAGCTACAAACTGCAGTAATCTTGAGGAATCAATTAGGAAGGGAATTGCTCCAAAGCTCCATCTCAGGAAAAACGGAGCGCAACACAGATCACATTTTAGTTCATGGACAACTCGGGTAATGCACAGACCACAGACGAGCCGGGTTTTTGAAGGAGAGACCCATTTTTTATTTTTTTTTCTACAAACTTAAGATGCGCTAGCCTTAAATGCGTATTTCGAAAACTAACCAATCCCTTTAACCAAACTAAACTTTCAGCTATTGTGCAAGTGCAGCATTGATCAGAACAGTATGGAGTCAGATTTAGGACTCAATATTCTCTTTTCCCTTAGTTATCCACTTAATGCAAATTTATCTTTACTGCTGTACATCTGCCCGCCAGATGTTTTATTTAAAGATATAATGTTCTGTTACATAGGATGAATGTTATTCCCAGTATGGCCTGTAAGTACTTCGAGGGATAGATTAAGAAGGGAGAGCAAAATGATTAATGGTTTCTCTAAACGTCCAAAACACTTGGCTTGTCCTGCTGTATTAATTTTTACCTTTTATCGGCTTAATCTGAGCTCTATCTTACCGAAAGTTTTGGGAGGTATTTAAAGACATGTTGCAAAAAAAAAAAAAAAAAAAAGTCCAAATTTGTTGGCAATTACATGCACGTATGGTAGCCGTATGTACAAGTTAAAGAGAACCTCCTTTAGGAACAGCAAGCTAGTTAACTTGGCGGGTGGGGTAGTAAAAGAAAAATCCTACCTTTTTGGTCACAAATGGGTATTTCATCATTAAACTTCACATCCTTGTAAATGAGGATGCAAGTGAACATGGAACGATTCCTGGCTAGTTAATTGACCCTCTGTATTATTTAGCATTACCATAAGTGTTAATTGATGTACCTTCTGCAGATGTAGTGACACGGAAGACATGTCAAAGTATTTCTGTAAAATTGTGAGGCTAAAACCCCTCAAATTTGGGGTAGAACCCTCTTCAGTATTTCACTGCATGGTGAAAGACATCATGTATAGTCTCGCACCCCAACATCTGGTGGGGGAGTGTTTGCCGTAACACGTTTGTATGGTTATGTTCTTCAGCTTTTTCTTTTCTTTGTTGAGTGCTCATACTAAAAAATGTGCTTAAACCAAGAACTAGAAAGTTCACCTGCATGAATAATGATATCTTGAGTTCTGGGGAACATACGTGAATTGCGTTTTTTGCCTTTTCCTCTCAAAATCCATCCATCCATCTTCTGTTCGTTTCCTTTTTGTTAGGCCTTGTCTATCTTTTTTTGCAACATACTCGGCATAGGTTTGGACACAATAGCTTTCTGCAAATCTGCTGATGTTCACTGCTGCAAATCAAAAGAAAGGGTCATGTGAAAAATTACACGAAAAAAAAATTCTTAAAAATTAAAATGCTTCGGTCACATAAAACATACACTTTTACACTCTGGCATATAAACACGCCAGACAAGAAGAAGTAGAAGCAACTAGATACAAAGCTTCAAGGCAATTTTCAATGGAGAATGCAAATGAATATTCAAGGTATAAACAGCCTAAAAAAAAAAGATGATCAATGAAAGATGTATTACTGCAATAAACATCATACATTTACATCAAGGTGTCGTCCATGCTTGCGGTAAAGGTCAACAGTCACTATGACTGCACACTGCAAAATCGTAATACCATGCGGGGCTCACACCGTCACAATTACCCTGGTGCGCTTGGCCGGTTGTGTGACAAGCTGACTAGTCTCATCTAGCTTCTCTCAATTCACTTCTATTGAGACAAGCCAAATAAGTCTAGTTGGCAAGTGACCGAGCGTAAGCAAATTGCCTACACGTGGTCAGGTGAACGCCAACTCACACTCGGAAATCGCAACACCCGCTGTTACAAGTTGGCAGCCTACAACCACAAAATGACTGAAGACTTTTGTTCAAGGCTTTGAAAATCCCTTTACAGATTTAACCTCAGGTAGATCTAGAGATTATTTATTAGGCTAAAATATCTTTGTCGGTCCATATTACTGATTTACAGAGAAGGAACAGTTACAAATATGAAATAGAGGACAATAGAGAAAATGTCACCCTGGCCATGAGCAGTGCATACTATATAAAGCCAAAATCAATTGTATTTTAAGTCATTATACAGAATGCAACAGTATATGAAGAGGAACAAATCTTGATAACGTATAAATGGCTTTAGGCTACTTTCACACATCAGTTTTTTGGTTGCAGGCTAAATCCGGCAAATTTGTAAAAAAAACGGATATGGCGTAAATTGTGAAAAAGTGATGAGGGAGAGAGAGAGAGAAAGTTTTTTTAACCAATAAGGTTGAGAAGGAAGTACCTCCGAGATGACAATATTAGAATGTCCCCAATATTACCATTTAATTGCCGTCGTTGCATTGGATGATGGATGCACACAACTTCATGAGAACATGCTCTACTTTGCCTTAGGCCGGGGTCACAGTAGCGTAGAATATGGAAGAGTGCTATGCGAGAAGACATCACATAGCACTCGGACCACTGTTAAGATCGATATCCGCAAACTATTAATTTGTACTGCATTAAATCAACAGTGTTTTGCTGCTGTGGATTTGCTGTGACTTTTCCCCTTTTTCAAATTCTACAGAAGATAATAAAACCACAATCAATACAGTGTGGGTATCCTGGATCTTATTACCACCTAAAACAGAGTGGAAAATCCACAAATTTCTCCTGTGTCCGTTATACATTAGATTGTCGTCCGATTCCACGAACTTTAGTCTAATGTGCATGGGGAAAAAAAAAAAAAAGGTATGTCCAAACTTTGCTACTTTATCCAATAATAAAGCCAGTAAAGGAGTGGACTATTGCCGATTTATCCATGGGAAAGGTCATCAATGAGGTCAGTGGTGGAGGGTTGGGTTTTACATGGGCCACCCCCAAGATTAGTTGACATCAGCTCCAGTGATTGCCTGAACCACCCTGACACACTGTCCCTCAGAACCAGCTCCACACATTAGATATACAGGTGGTTAGACTACCGGATAATAATGCCACAGCATCAAGAGTGGACAAAACGTCTTTTATGATCTTCATTTAGTTATTGACAGATCAAAAAGTAATGCATATTTGCCAAAACGGTCTTTCTTTTGATCTATTTATCCAAACCACACCAAAAAGGGTTTAAACATCATCTAATTTCTGGCTGAAATATTGGCCAGCGTGCAAATTGTGAGACAGGACTTTAAACATTTCGGCATCGACTGAAAAGCAATTTAGCCAGAATTCTGATGTCAAGTTGCTTTGAAAAGTTACAAACTTTTACAGTTTTCACAAAAACTTTGTCGTGAAAATACCAAAAGTTGCAGTTTTGCTTTGAAAATGGGATCGGAACAGACATGAAACACGTAAATAAAAACTACTAAAAGCGCAACTCCCAGCGTGGAACTACTTTGCCTATATAGAAGTGCGGTCAGCTAAATGTCTACCTCTTAACCACTCTCCAATCCGCAAGCATGACTGCTGCAAATTACCAGGCTACAGGCACTCAACCCAATTAAATGAGCACCCCCCCCTTGTCTTCTCCCTAATTTACTTGCATCCTTTGATACTACTGGAGCGCCCCCACACCGCCGCAGGGCCGAGGGGTACCCGGAGCCGGGCCTCTGAGTCTCAGTTCTGGGGTTGTCACGGTGGCTAGACCCGGTCCGTGGCCCTGTCTGTCAGTGGGGGATGTCCGGTGCAATAAGTGGTGTTGTAACGGTGCAGTTGTGGGGTGCAGGTCGCGGTAAATAACGAGGACACCAGGTTGCAGTCTCTTTACCTCTTTACTGGAGATCTCTGAGTCCTCAGTCCAGAGTACGGCTCACCAGGCTGCGCAAGTCCGGCCGGTCCAATGACACCTCCAGAGTTCACTTCACAGGTGGAAATCGGTACCTTCCTTCTTAGCGCTATGTGTTGTAGTCCTCCCCTGCTGTGCTTACGGAAAGTACCCCACAACTGTTGTGTCTGTTTCTTAAGTTCCCTCACAACTCGATTAAATGATGTTCTTCTAATCGTCCGTCCCTCCCTGATGTTACGGTTAGAACGGCACCCGTTTGTCGGGTAGGCCTGGAGTTCTTCCGGGACCCTAGAGACGCCCCTCTCCCGCAATTGCCTCCCAAGACTTCATAGGTGATATGTGTTAGACAGCCCGCCTTAAACTGACTGTCCTGCCGCTGTTTAGAGTATTGCTTGAAGCTGAATGTTATAATACTCCCTCGGCGTTCCGGCCACCGGTAGTGCGCCTCAGTAGGGTGTTGCTTCGGTCTTACAGCACGACCCCTGCTGGAATTCTCCTATCGCTTGATCTCGTTTCTCACTCAGCATAATCTATCTCGCTTCTAGTCCTTTCTTGAATCCCGCCGCTTCCCGGAGCTGGCGCGGACCCGTTACGTTCTTTTTAATGCCAAGCCTCTGTCAGGATCCCACCCCTGACAGAGACCCTACTGTCTCTTCCTCCACAACACCCTCTGCCACTGAGTGTTGCTTCGTCCAATCCAGTCAGCTTTCTGATCTAACTTCCTGCCTGACCCCCAGTTTACCCACTATGGTGGGGAGTGGCCTAATAAATAGAACCCTTAGCTCCCCCCGGAGGCCCGGCTGTGAAATGTATTGGTGTCTGTGATACCTGATCAGATGAACTCCTTCAGTGCCATCGGACGCACCATGGCCCCCCATAGTGGCGGAGCCACAGTACTGCAACGACCAGGACTCTGGGGCGCTGCACTCCCCCCTGGTTAAACACAGTACTCCGGGACTGGGAAGAAAACAACAATACAAGTTAGCAAAAAGACATACAATTTTTGTTGAGTGTAATAACAATAAGCATATTTGAACAGGCTTCCCTTTATGGGAGGTAAGGACACTTGAACGTTACAAACATGGTAAAATATCATAGCAACATGCTACAATTAACTTTTCTTACCCAACCGGGTATTCTACTAAGTGCAAACATTATTGAACAATAATTTAACTTTTGCCTTTAAGGATATACACTCTTAGTCCATTAAAGACCTTCCTATAATCACATTATAAGGTATTTCAACTTTTTCATTCTCCTTCTTTAAATCTGCAGGACCGCCTGTCCTATCGGCACCAGACCTACTGCCTCTCCTTTCAGTTACAGGACCGCCCCGTTCAGCCAGGGCCTACTGCCTTTTCAACTACTATACACAGTATAGAACATAACTTTTCTTTCAGTTCGAGAACACTGAGCCGGCTCTACTTGGCTCCTATAAGGACTCACCCACTAACCCTTACAGGTTCACTTTCTGTCCTTAGTAACACATTACTAACTTTCGATGGGGAACGCAGGGTTTACCTTCTATCCCCCCCCCCTTTTCTTATCAACATTATCAACTATCTTCTTTTCACAACATTAACCTTTCTCATTTCTTCCTTCTACTTTTTTCTTTCAGAGAACATTATCAATATTTCTTCACATTTAACCAGTTAAACACATATAACTTTTCTCAGGTAAACATTATCATCGTTTTCTTCCATTGACATTATTGCTACCGATCTTAAAGCAATATCACCATTTACGTGCATCAAATGAACATCCCCTTTAAGAGAGGACCAAGTCTCTGTAAGGTAGCACATCTTCTCAAGCTACCAGTCCTTACTCAGCAAAGGTTCCAGTGCGGTATCTTCGCAAAGAGTCTTTGTTTAAGTAAAACCAGTAGGGAGCGCCTTTAATAAGGTGCAAACTATGTACAACGAAGTTCCGATTATGCACTGTTCATGATTTCAGCAGTTTTTGAATAACATAGAAAAAATAGAAAAATAACCAAAAACAATAGGGATCCCGGGTAAACAAAGGGATCCCTTTAAGAGTTAGCCCTTTACGGGTATAGCAACAAAGTAGTGGAACAGTAACTATTTACAAATTCAGGGTATCGAGGTTTATTCTTCCAAGTCTGGGGGCGGTCTCCGTGAGTACTGCACTCCTCCCGCCACCACATAAAGGGCATCTGCACCCTGGATAGGGGTCTGGGTACTCACGGTTCTCCTCGGAGTGATGGTCCGCAGGCACTTGGCACACAGGGCGATCGGGGGAATGGCCGCAGGTCTCGGGGAATCATCAGGGGGTGGTAGTGTCACTTCCGGCTTGTATTTACGTACATGCAAGGCATACCATCCTTTATCCCCCCAGTGGCGGGTATACTTCACTCGGTCTCCTGGATAGAGGTCCCGGCCTGGGTGTCCTTCAATAAGATGCGCCTCTACATCCCGCCGGTTTACAAACACTTCCAAGGCGAGACCGGGCTCCTTAATGAAGCCCCAGCCTCCCTGCATCCGGAAGGTGTTGACCACGCCATATCGCTGCGGACCCCAATTCTCCTCAGTAGCCTGCCTGACTTGGGCTTTCTTCTGCAGGTCTTTCTCCCGCTCAGCCTGACGTCGGAGCTCCTTCTTGCGGGCCCACTCCTCTTCTTGCTGCCGCAGCCGTTGGCGGTATTCCCTCTGGCGGATGACCTCGACACTCTCCCCCTCCTCCTGGGCATCCCCTGGGAACCCCATCAGGTTGGTAGTGGCCGCGCGGGTCCATTTGAAGGTCACCCATTCTCCTTGGAGCTGCGTGGGTTGTTTAATGGGCTGTAGGGGGCGATCGGCCATCTGCAGAGTTTCCCAGGGCCTCTCGCATTCAATGCGGCTACACACCCGTCCGGGTGGTCGTGGTGGGGGCGAGTCTATATCCACCAATAGGGGTTCCTCATTCGCCGCGTTCGGGTCGGCGCCGCTACCTTCTCCCGCCGCATCTCCGGTGTCGGTCCCCTCTGTAGTCGATAGTGAGAGCGTTGCCGGGTGCGGCTCCCCGCCAGGGATGGTTGCTCGCTGGCACAGACTCCGGAACTGCCGGCACAGCTCCTCCACTTCCGCCCCGAGGATTTCCTGATTGGTGATGCAGCCTGGTAAGGACTCCGCCGGCTCCCATTGGTAGAACCTGGCACAGGCCTCTTCTCCCTCTCCGGGGTGGCTTCCGCGCTCCATGCTGCCAATCGGATTCCTCCTCGTGGTCTCCAGCAGTTCTTGCCCCTCCCCATCCGGAGGGCGGCCCTTCTCTCCTCCACCATCCCACACTAGGAGGCGGGCCCTTCTCCTTGATGGGCATATTCTCTGGACATAGTAATAACGGTGAGGGGCGGGTTCCATTTTTGCGCCACTCTTCCAAGCTACGCCCACGAGGACACGCCCCACGCTCCCTGCGCGCCACATAGTGTTATAATGGCGGCGATTTCGGCGGGGAATGTCGGGACACAGTCTTTGTAACATAATGCAGTCCAAGCACAGTAAATCACAGTTCCTAGGCACACATGACCTGATTCTTCAGGCTTAAGTAGATCCTGTTCGTGACGCCAAGTTGGAGCGCCCCCACACCGCCGCAGGGCCGAGGGGTACCCGGAGCCGGGCCTCTGAGTCTCAGTTCTGGGGTTGTCACGGTGGCTAGACCCGGTCCGTGGCCCTGTCTGTCAGTGGGGGACGTCCGGTGCAATAAGTGGTGTTGTAACGGTGCAGTTGTGGGGTGCAGGTCGCGGTAAATAACGAGGACACCAGGTTGCAGTCTCTTTACCTCTTTACTGGAGATCTCTGAGTCCTCAGTCCAGAGTACGGCTCACCAGGCTGCGCAAGTCCGGCCGGTCCAATGACACCTCCAGAGTTCACTTCACAGGTGGAAATCGGTGCCTTCCTTCTTAGCGCTATGTGTTGTAGTCCTCCCCTGCTGTGCTTACGGAAAGTACCCCACAACTGTTGTGTCTGTTTCTTAAGTTCCCTCACAACTCGATTAAATGATGTTCTTCTAATCGTCCGTCCCTCCCTGATGTTACGGTTAGAACGGCACCCGTTTGTCGGGTAGGCCTGGAGTTCTTCCGGGACCCTAGAGACGCCCCTCTCCCGCAATTGCCTCCCAAGACTTCATAGGTGATATGTGTTAGACAGCCCGCCTTAAACTGACTGTCCTGCCGCTGTTTAGAGTATTGCTTGAAGCTGAATGTTATAATACTCCCTCGGCGTTCCGGCCACCGGTAGTGCGCCTCAGTAGGGTGTTGCTTCGGTCTTACAGCACGACCCCTGCTGGAATTCTCCTATCGCTTGATCTCGTTTCTCACTCAGCATAATCTATCTCGCTTCTAGTCCTTTCTTGAATCCCACCGCTTCCCGGAGCAGGCGCGGACCCGTTACGTTCTTTTTAATGCCAAGTCTCTGTCAGGATCCCACCCCTGACAGAGACCCTACTGTCTCTTCCTCCACAACACCCTCTGCCACTGAGTGTTGCTTCGTCCAATCCAGTCAGCTTTCTGATCTAACTTCCTGCCTGACCCCCAGTTTACCCACTATGGTGGGGAGTGGCCTAATGAATAGAACCCTTAGCTCCCCCCGGAGGCCCGGCTGTGAAATGTATTGGTGTCTGTGATACCTGATCAGATGAACTCCTTCAGTGCCATCGGACGCACCATGGCCCCCCATAGTGGCGGAGCCACAGTACTGCAACGACCAGGACTCTGGGGCGCTGCACTACCCTATGTGCACTTGTCTCCCTCTTTTTGCAGGTTTGAAAAGCTCTGCCAAACTGGGTGGAGCTGGGGCAGGGTGCCATAACTTGTCTAATTTATGATGAGCTGTGCCACTACTTAAGCCAAAAATGTTACTGCAGTCAGGGACAAGATCCTCAATGAATCCGAAGCGTCCTACAAGACCCCATACGAAGACCAGCTACAAAATTGCCAGTTCTGGTGAATCAGGGCTTTAATTCCTTTAGCAAGTCAATTGTAGAGGTACAAACCAAGTCATGAACCAACTAACCTATACTCACCACAAAACGAAGATTTAGTGACAAGCTTTTACAGAACTCACCATATTGGTGGTCATCCAGATTTCCTCAAAGATGGCATAACCATGAAACAACTTGCCACTAGAGTTTAAAGATCAAAATTGTCTTTATTTTATAGGGGCAAAGACGCTTTAAAAATATATTCATATAGGTAGATATACACAAAAGGTAGAACTAGTTCTAAAATTCTGTTAAAATGATCCTCTTCTAGGATTTCTATAGAAACGGCATGGACTTGCACACCAGTAAGAAAGTTAATCAAAGCACAAGGCAAAATGCCTGGATTTCAAGCGTATGCCTTATATCTAACTTATTGCAAGACAAAAGAGATCAATGTTATGTGAGAAAGTAGGTGGCTTTCATGCCTTAACCAACACAGAATAATACTTAGATGAAAAAGGTTCTTTTTATTGCCTGCCTTCATACAGCAACAATTTACCAACATTCCTTCAAGTCCCAGCAGCTTTGCAGCTTTCAGACTTTAATCTGCAAGCCAAGCTCTGGCTTTAAGCCATCTGGAGAACGGATGAATCAGCAAAATGAATTGGCTGTCAACTAGTGTCCTCTGCAGTTTCCAACTAACAGTCTGGAATAAAAAAAAACACTCACAGAAAGAAAAAGGGTATTGTCCCTAGACTTTAACATGTCCGCGAACAGAGTATCATCAGCAAAAGGGTCTGAAAAAGAGCTACAAAGCACAAGAGGCCCAAACAGTGAACGCTAAATCTATTGTATAGCTTGGCTGGCTACTGAAAATGAAGTAAAGGCTGGGGGAGACACTGACGAGCTAAATGTGCAGGTATTAAAACACAAAAACCTATGTGCAAAACTTGCATCAAAGCATGCAACATTTGCGGTCATGTCTCTGGAAGTTAGCGGTAGATGCCACTTTGCAGGACTTCAGAGGAAAGCGAGCTTGGATATCCAAAAGTATCTGAGATTGAAGTGAGGAACTGGTACAAACGTTAAGTCCATTAATCCACTCTTGACCATTTTTTAAGGCTTTTTTAAAATTTATATCCCTGCCTTTAGAACAAGATGTGGTGACATTAGTATTGCAACATTTAGAGACCCATTTAATAATGTATACCGTTTGTATTGTGAAATCTTGTGTCAAATTCACTTTAAAAAGGTGTTGGCCACTCCTCGGACAACCCCTTCTCAATTATTATGTTTCTCTCACCCCCAAGTAAAATAATAGATATACTTGGCCTTTGGTGCCGGCGCCGTTCCAGCTCTGGCTCTCACATGACGGATTAGCTGCAGGGATTGCATGACATTCACCCAATACCTGCAGCCAATCAGTGACCTCTTCACGCTCCCGTCCTCCAGACGTAACGGACATCCGGAGGAAGGCAGAGCTGCAGCTGCTCGCTCATTTCCTTTAGATGTCTGGTTTGTCCAAAGTAGGAGAGTAAAACCTGACACTGAATAACCACAGGGATCACATGACATAATAATGTCAGGCAAGTTCCGGAAGAGCCAATGCCGACACTGCTGGAATAAGGCGAGTATAGCTGTTATTTTATTTGGGGGGAAACAGTAATTAAGAATAAGTTGTCCAGGTAGTAAAAAAAAACCTCTCTAAAGTGGACATCTAGGTATGGAAAAAATTATGTATCTCTAACTTTTTTCTTTTTAAAGTTTGTGATGTGCCATGTTAACCATCCCGTTACGGTGTTCACCTTTTCCCCCTTCATAGGGGTTGTATGACTTTGATATCAGTATCTACTGTAGCTTTGCATAATGCAGCAGAGAAAGGAAATTGAAAGTTAAAGGGGTTGTTCGGTCACAGCATATTGATGATAACCAAAGGATAGGTCATATATGAGTTGTGGAGGACAACACCCAACACTCAATCCGATCAGATGTTATTTACTATGGCGGCTGCAAGCATTAGATCCCTTCAATGGGTAGCAGTCAGTGCCAGGTAATGCAGAACACATCTTATTCTTTCAACAGCTAAATCGGTGGGGGTGCAGCAGGTCAGACCCCCACCGATCTCAATATGCTGTAACTGGACAAATGCTTTTAATATTGTGCTATTGCAATAGATTATCATATTTGATACACCTGTCTGACCCCTGAAAAACACAGAATTTCTAAATATCCCAGAAATTTTTAGGTATCAATAATGTCACCAATCTTTACATTTTCGCAAATCTATAAAACCTAGCTGGAGGTGCGCAAGTGGCACGAGAAAAGTCAGAAATATCAAAGCTACTGCAGGCGTAAGTTTATGTGAGCGTTTATTAGAACACTAAACATTCATTACAAAATTTAAATGAGAGGATAAAATCTTTATTGGAGCATTTTCTCTATGTATAAAATTATAACATGACTAGACAAACTGCAAATTGCGGAGGAACTGGTTTTTACATTGTCATGGAGTCGGCAGTTTTATAGACGGCAGCTACTTTGGAACACAAGGACCCCCCCAAAAAAAGAAGGCTGTAGGCGTTAATTATCATGACGCTACATAGAAATACAACTATTTAATTGAGGAACTCCCGTTGCCGATTTTGTTAAAAGTAAGAATCCACCTTAGGCCGATTGTGGCTGTTTGGTCCATGGCCAAGAGAAGGCTGGAGGGAGAAGGGAAGAGAGCCAAATTCTTGTCACTCAACCATATTAGTGCTGTATTATCACACCTGTGCTCCCTAGGTGACTCATCTGTTCCCATGGGCCGAGGAGTGGCAGCTCCGCTCCCTCCCAGTCTCCCCTTATTAACTCATTAGCAAGGAAATGCTATCCCGCAGACGAGGCTGCACATAGATGTGCATTAGGAAGAACTATTAACAATGAAGCTTCACATCATAACTTTAGCTGATGTGCAATAGTGACAAGAACTGAAAAAGGAGTCTACAGTTACAGAGACTTTACCTAAAGCTCCATTTAGTAAATCTAAACTGCAATGTCGGCCTTGTGCACCCAGTCATATTATAGCTCCGCTATTCCATCGTATTGGGCCTCTATAGGCCTCCGCTCGGAGACATTCAAAGGTTTTCTTTTTCAATCTAATTCTGTAATTCATGGAATACGCCATTAGATCCCAGATGTATCAAGCTTTTCTCCTCTTGAAGCATATTTAACTACAACGCCTGTCCTGCCCATGTGCATTACGCCGTGTCGTGTACATTGATAGGATTTACATGGTATAGACACTCAGGTCATAGTAAAAAAAAAAAAAAAAAAAAAAAAAAAAAATGGGGCATGAAATCAAATCAACCCCAAGTTGTGGGACCATGCTCGTAGATGAGCTCAGGGTAGCTCATATATTTCCCCAAAAAATGTTGGAGTCGACTTTCAGGCAACACTATAGAGCAGTTTTTAAACATTCACTTTTTGCCCAATTAAATCGGCTCTTTGGTAGTGTAGTGGGTGGGCCTACTCCATTTTTAGAATATATAAAACTTTGTTCTGCCAAGGAAAATGACCAAATGATAAAGTGAGACACTCCAGCACTCCGGGCAGAACAACTGCTTAAGATCTATAGCACACCGGGACAGTGGTTTGCCAACAGTGTGCAAGAGAGTCACATCACATCAAATATAACCGGACAACAAAAGAGAAGGCATGATTTAAAGGGGTATTTCCATCTCCAAGATCCTATCCCAATATGTAGTAGGTGAAATACGTTATATACTAGTGTATAAGCCGAGTTTTTCAGCACATTTTTTGTGCAGAAGACGCGCGCTCCCCCAACCCTCCTCGGCTTATACACAAGTCATTGCCCCAGAAAGACTGCGGGGGAGGGGGGAGTGGCGGTTGCGGCTGTAACTGTGCCCGCTGCTAAAGAGAAATGAATATTCACTGCGCTGACACATTTACAGCCGCCGGTTTCCAGCACACATCCTACTTACCTTCCCTGCACGCCCTTGCTGCGTCTCATTCCAGCAGCTCTTCCGGCTGAGCAATCACGAGTCCCCCCGCTTATTAAGGTAATGAATATTCACCCCTCTACACTCCCATA
Source organism: Ranitomeya variabilis (assembly GCF_051348905.1). NCBI lineage: Eukaryota > Metazoa > Chordata > Amphibia > Anura > Dendrobatidae > Ranitomeya > Ranitomeya variabilis. Next base: position 60,558,677 of record NC_135238.1, read on the forward strand.
GGCATGGAGTAAATATTCATTGCTTTAATGAGTGGGGACACGTGATCGCTTGGCCAGAAGAGCTGCTGGCGTGGGAACGAGATACAGCGAGGGCAAGCAGGGAAGGTAAGTAGGATGTGTTTTGTTTTATTTTTTTTATAGGAACCATGCATACAAGGATATGGGATAAAGAGCCATGCATTCAAGGACGGGGAGCCATGCATACAGGAATGGGGAGCCAAGCATACAAGGATAGGGATGAGGGGACAATGCATACCCGGCTTAAACTCAAGTCAATAAGTTTTCCCAGTTTTTTGAGGCAAAATTAAGTGCCTCGGCTTGTACTCGGACCAACTTGTAATCGAGGATATATGGTAATAATAATAGCAAATGCCTCCAATTAGAAATGTAGTACAGTTCTTCTGATTCGCTATGTCTTTCCTCTTGGGCAGGCAATGCAGGACCTTAGGTATCCATGGTTATGGCCACTAGCAACTAGCTAACTGTCACTATGTCAGTGGTCATAACCATGGATACCAATGCCTGCACATGTGGAAAGACAAAGCGAATCAGAAAAACTATATGTTTATAATTAGAGGCATTCGCCAATATTATTACTACTACACTTACTACATATTGGGATAGGATCTAGGAGATGGGAATACCCCTTTAAGCTTGACTTTTTAAAAAAGTTCTATATTCTTTAATTCAATTTTTTTTTTTTTTGTAAAGTCGCTGAAGGATATTTATATTTAACATCCCCCCCAATTCCATTTTCACCTTTATGCCCAGGCCAAATTTTACAATTCTGACCAGTGCCACTTTATGTGGTAATAGCTCTGGAATGCTTAAACAGATCCCACTGATTCTGAAAAAGTTTTTTCATGTCCGTACTTCATTAAATGGAATCTTCTGCTGAGAATCCGTCTGAATCACGTATTTCAGAGACTTACATGGGATCCCTGGGGTAGGTGCTCAGCGTAAAGCACAGGATAAATGTGAGCAGGGCCTTACTGCGACTTTTGTGAGGCAGAATAAACAAATCAACAGCAGGTGATTAATTGGTTATATTCATTTTTTACGCCGTCCCTGGTGCGAAATAAGTGATTAGATGACTTTAATCTTTGGGTCGGTGCGATTACAGTGATACCAGATTTATATCGGGTTTTTATGGTTGGCTGCTGTCACACACTGAAACACTTTTTTTTCAAAAATTTGTTTTTTGCATTGTCTAATTTAGATAGCTATAATTTTTCCATATTTCGGTTAACAGTCATGTGAGGGCTTGTTTTTTGCGGGACAAATTGACATTAATATTGGTACCATTTTCCGGCATGTAACATTTTTGATTGTTTTCTGATTTTTGGGAGGCAGTATGAACAAAAAAACAGCAATTGAGGATTTTTTTTATGCCATTCTACGTGTGGCAACATTAATAAAGCAGCATTATTCTTCAAATCAGTATTACTGCAGCGATACCACATTTATATTTTTTTATGTTTTGGCGCTTTTACACAAACTATCGCTTTATTCTAAAAGCTAGACCTTATTTTTCCACTGATGGAACTGAATGCCAGCTAGTTTTTTGGGGGACAAGATTACGTTTTCAGCTATATAATTTTTATTTACAATATATACGGTATTTTTTTTTATTGTTTTGTAATTTAAAAAAAAAAAAAAAATTAACTTTTTTTTTTTAATTATTTCTTTTTCACCTAGTCCCACCATGGGACTTTGACTTTCAACTTTTGCAGTTATAAAGCACAGCAATGCAGGAGCTTTGCTATGCTTTCTGTGAAATCAGCTGATCACCCGGCAGCAATCATGCATGCACAGCTTCTGTGAGAGCAAAACCGTCATGATTTTGCCATATGTCCAAGGTCGGTAAGTACTTACCGACCTCAACGTATGGATATGTCAAAGGTGGTGAAGGAGTTAAAATTCACCAACTAGCATTGAAGAGTTATTAGCCACTGAAATATACTTTGAAGGGAATCAGTCACCAGGTTTTTGCTACCCCGTCTGACAGCAGCATAATATAGGGCAGGGACACCGATTCCAACGATGTGTCACTTACTGGAATGCTTGCAGCAGTTTTGTTAAAAATCACTGTTTTCTCTGCTGCAAATATACTAGTTCTCGGAAAGTATAAGTATAACCCCACCCACACCACTGTCTGGCATCTTCCTGCCTATGCAGTGTACACAGAAAGCTGCCAATCAGTGGTAGAGGCGGAGTTAAACAAAGATCATACATAATACTGGTTTACTACTCCTCTAGTGATAAAATCACTTTTATCAGCAGGAGATTATCAAAACTTCAACAAGCAGCCCAGTATGTGAGACATTGCTGGAACCCATCTCTACATTATGCTGTGCTCAGATGCGGTAGCAGATTTTTCGTTTTACTAAAAGTGTCAGGTTTCAGTGTTCGTACTGATGCAATACAAAACAAGCAAGCCCAACACATCAATTTAACCAAGAAGGTTATCGGAGCCCTAAACAAATACATTTGTATTCTATCTAGGTACAATGAATGAAACATTTAATTTATCAAGCAAAGTGATTAATCACTAATCTGCTCATCTGCTCACAGCTACTCAGTCAGGTTTCCTAAACTATTTCTAAGAAATATTCTAGACAGAATTCCCATTGCAGCCATTACAGGGTATTCTGTGAAAGGAACCAAGGGCTCTTTCACGGAGTACATTGAGATCAAATATTAGATCTGTACTTTAGAGCCAAAATCAAAAGGGCACCAGAAAATGTATGCTTAATAATCGGCTATTAGTTTATAATACGCCATCTGGTTTCTGAACCTGGTTTTGGCCAAAAAGGAAACCATCAAGTCCCCATAAGTCACCAAAGTTCCACCAGTATCTGTTATGGTTCTATTCAAGCAAGGTGTTTCAAAACTCACATGAGTGTCAAAAAATGGTTTTAACTTCTCATATTGGAGAGCAGAGTTTTTACATATCTGACCTATACACGGAGAACCCTACTTGCGCACCCATGAACCATGAGTGTTGTGTAGCCAACAGAACCAACCATCCCGCCCGTACGTGCATGGTAATCCAGCCTCAGGTGCTGGGAATCGCTCCCTTTTGGCATGATTAATGACTCCTTGACTATCCCCTGCATTAGCTTCAGTGCAGGAGGATCTTATGCATGTGCTCAATGCAGCTATGATGGGGAACAGTGAATTGTTGTCTGAAGGATTGACTATTCTTGTAGGACGAATATTTACCTCTAATATCTCCTATAGTTTATTTTTGGTTATCTTTACAAAACAGTAATGCACGGCCCCTGAACAATGATGTTTGCTGATATGTTGATTACATACATTGTCCATGCTAGACAGTTTGTTGGCATTCCTAAACATAGGAGGAAAAACTATGCAAATGGATTATATCAAACAATGCAGGTTGGCCTCATTCACATCTCTCTCTGACCTCTGGATGCTGGTTGAAGGCCAGTTGTGAACTATATAAAGAGACTTTTTCTTCTGGTTTATGTGACTTGACAGGATGTCAGCTTAGGGGACTATGGCCCCGGATGGAAGAACACAAGCCTGCTTCACTGAACATAACTAAAACCCCAGAGAGGTCTTACAGGATCCAGGTTGGGACAATCGGGTCACCTGGCCACATACCTCACTGCTCTTGGTTAGCTTCCTAAACTTGCCATTACCTCCTCACTGTGGAGGCCCCCCAGAAGTGGGGAGCCACTGGTGGGGGCATTAGGCACTGGAAGCTCTAATCCCGGAGGGTCAGCGGAAGGGTGAGACTCTAATTTGCATCATCTTGGGTATTTGCTGGTACTGTTCTGTACGCTATTGTGTGTTGGTGGTTCAATAAATTATTGCCACACTGTTTTACAATCACCTTGTGTTATCCGAGTAGTGTTCTGCCCACAGGGAGAGAGCGGGTGTTCAGTGGTCTAAAAGACAGTCAGGCCAGCAGACTAGAGCACTCACTGACCCCCGTGTCTCCACACCCACTATGTGGGACTATAGACTGGTGATCAAATCAGGCACTACTTGTCACTTTTGTTCCCTCCCATTCGCTTCAACAACATGTAAAAGGCTATTTTTCATGAGATCTCGTATAGAAATCATATGAGGACATACCCTCAGAGTCTTGCAGCACACAAGCATACTTTTTAACAATCGTTTGCTCCCACACCGCTTTTCGAAGCATGTATAATCCCATGCTGGGTGATGAGCAAAACGCATTTTAACCATTCATTTCACCATGTATTGCCTTTACCATGACTCCCATGGCAGAAGCAAGGAAATCTGGTTATGACAATAGCTAGTTATACCCTCGCTGATATAACCTTTACAATAACAGCAATTTCCAATGAGTAATTAAAAAAAACAAAAACACAAACTCACAGCAGCATGACATCGGAGCCCACATATGCATTCCTTTAACTCCCATATACACATTTTTACCCATACATTAAAAACGAACATTTTACAGTTCACGATTAAACAGAACTTTAACAAGAAAAAAAAAAGCAAAGCTTTGAATTAACAGTTAAAACTGCTGCAACAAAGGCGTCTCTGGCATGTAAAGAACTGGCTGCACCCTCCAGAAATGGTAATTTACCGACACTGCATTGTTTAATGTCAGACACAAGCTTTTTAGTTTTTAGAAGTGTCTTTGGTGCGTCTAAGACAACAGGCATGCATAATCTTACTCTTATGCCTCCTTGTGAACTAAAGCTTATGTTAAAAAAAAAAAGAAGAAGAAAACCAGACATTAAACACCATCTAATAAAAAGGATTTTTTTTTTTACGGGACCGTGAATATAAACAGTAATTTGTAATGCAGTTTTTTCTTTTTTGCTTTACCTGTTTTTGTTTTTTTTCATTTATTTTACCCACTGTGCCTCCCAAAAGGTTTTAAAGAGACCCTTTGGGATCATTTGCAAAAAAAAAAAAAAGAAAAAGAAAATAATAATGTATTAATATGTTCAGATTTCCCCTATAACTTACGTGAGTTACAGAGGAAATTCAGCCACCTGACTGTATGGTACAGCAGACTGGGTCTCCCAGGACCCAGAAGTTCCTGCTCTCTATCTATACCCAGTGATGGCATTACTGGGTCCAGAGGAGGAAGCACTGTCAGTGATTCCTAGTCTGTAAGCACAACACTTGTCTAGTGCTGTGTACACAGTGATCAGAAAGGCAAACGTGATCAACCATATCCGCCTTCTCTGTCAGGAGTTGACTGTGTCCCACAGCCGGATACCCTGACCCCACAGCTGCATATTCTCCTACGTTCTAATCTACGTTGATGTTTTAGGACATCATTTCAGAGTCAAGAGTGGACCTAATGGACATTAAAAGTACGCTCACATTAGCATATATTCTCTCATACGAGAGAATCGGGGCCGATTATACGAATCACACTTGGCTCAAACTGTCAGTTTGAGCCGAGTGTCATTTTTGTGTGATCAGATTTTATTGCATTCTTGCATGAGAGAATCACAGTACAGGTGCTGAGAAGATGGAGAAGCTAATGTCTCCATCTTCTCCTTTGTCTTTGTGCGCATACATCAGACTGCACTTGGGTGATATCGGAGTGCAGTTTAGAAGTTTATGGGTGCATGTAAAACATCATAGGTGCATGTGGTCCAATTTGCGGAGCTTATCTGCATGGCCCCATTTTGTAACATTGGGTCGAGTGCTATGCAATGAAGCATGGCAAAGAACACATTCAATTCATACGCTAGTGTGAGTGAATCCTTAAATGGGCATTCTAGAAGTACTTACACAGCAAAAATGCCGACAAAAAAAAAAAAAGTGTACATCAAAACAAAATACATAAATCCTTTTGAACGGAAGATGTTCTAAGATTACGTAAGGCCTCCTACTTGAGAATGGTGGCCTAAATTAATCAGCTGAAGAAAAACATAGCTGACAGACTTCTTTACAGGATATCACTGAAGCTGCATGGCTGACACATTGCTAGCATGGGGAAGAATTAGTTCTAGGGTAGAGGTGTCAAACTCCTTTTCACCAAGGGTCACATGAGCATTATGGTTGCCTTCAAAGGGACGCTTATAATTGTAAGGGCTCATACAGACGACCGTGCAACCCAGTACGAGCACAGACTGCAATGCATGGACTAGCCATGGTCTATACGACAGTGGTTCCTACACAGTAGAGCTATAAGACGGCTGTCCCAGCGAAGGAGGGCTGAAACAGGTGTGTCAAACTCATTTTCTCAGAAAGCCACAAAAGCATTATGGTTGCCTTCATTTGAAATTGCAAGGGTTCATGCAGATGTCCATGCAACATGGTACGAGCACAGACAGCAATACATGGACAGGTAATTTGGGGGTCCCAAGTGCAGAGTTTCCCAGAGCAATGGGGGGAGGCCCCAAGAGCGTAGACCCCAGGGGCAAAGGGGGGGCCAAGAGGCGGCCCAAGAGCATAGACCCACAGAGCAATGAAGGGGCCAAGAGCGCAGTCCCCCGGGGCAATGGATGCGGCCCAAGAGCGCAGTCCCCAAGTCAATGGAGGCAGCCCAAGAGGACAGTCCCCGGGGCAATGGGGGTGCCAAAAGCACAGTCCCCCGTTCCAATGGGGAGGCCGAGAGAACAGTCCACCGGTCTAATGGGGGGGGCCAAGAGGACAGTCCCCTGGTCTAATGGGGGGGGGGGGGCAAGAGCACAGTACCCCGGTAATAAGGCTGCATTCTCGGCCATCACTGTTTGTGCAGGCTGACTGTGTTCACTGTGTGCACTTCAAATCACAAATGGCACTTGCTCGCTGTGCTGGTGCTGTGCCCTCTACTAAGTGCTGACTGCATCTGCTAAAATTCCAAGATGGCACCTGCCCCCGAGCCAGCTCTGCCTCCTCTGCGAAGTACTGGCTGCATTCATGAAGAAAGCAGCCAGTACTTAATAGAGGTGGCGGCACCAGCACAGAGGGCAGGTGCCATCTTAGATTTCGAGTTCAGGCGCATACTTCTACATTGCTCTGACCAGCTCTCTGCTTTCTCTGTACGGAAGACCGGTCGGAGCAGTGTTGAAGTGTGTCCTGACCTTGCGAGCCACACACAATGGCATGGCAAGCCGAATTCGGCCCGCAGGCGTTGAGCTTAACATCTCTATGTCTGCTGGAGAAGTGAGAGGTCAGCCTGTGAGCAAGACAAGGAAGGTAGGGTTGAGGTAGGGAGACAGTTTGTGGGACAATCAGTCAAGGAGGGACTGGGGGACACTGAGTAATGGAGTGTTGGCTATTCCAGATCTATAACATGTCCTGATCGTCCCAAGCCTGTGGAGGAGCATACACAAAAAGGAACATTGTAAGACCGGTCAGCTGAGGAAGCGCTTTTAAGAATAGATGTGACCAGGGCTGGCTATATAAGCCAGAGTCAAGCATATGCATCCTTGCAGATGTTGTCCTTGGTGGGATTTGAACCTATGACCCCAGAGCTGCAAAGTTACAGTGCTATTCACTGATCCACCATGCTGACCACTTTAGCTATAGTGAGAAATGACTGAAAACAGGTAGTCCCATCCCCAAGATCTTATCCCAATATGTAGTAGGTCTAATAAATATCAGCAAATACCTCGAATTAGAAATGTAGCACAGTTCTGATTCATTGGTGGTCGTAACAATGGACATCTAGGCTACTTCAATGCCCTGCACATGGTGTAAGTGACAGCGAATCAGAAGAACTTTACTACATTTCTAATGGAGGTATTTACTAATATTATTACATCTACTACATATTGTGGTAGGATCTTGGAGATCCAGTCATTGGGGCGGTGCAGGGAGCTGTAATTCACTGTGTAGGGATTGGTGACTAACAGTTATCACTTCCCCTGCACTTTGACTCACTGCCTACTTTGCATTAAGTGTGCAAAGCAGGCTATCAATCAATGTACAGGGGGAATGATCACCGTGTGCGCACGGTATAGTGAGCGGTGACAGACACCTCCCAACACCGCCATGAATATTGGAAGCTAGCAGCTGCAGAGAGAATAGAACTTCACTTTCTCTCTGCAGCCACGCATCCATTAAACCAGCTTTAAAATGCCATTACCACTCCATCTGCCGGTAGATATTGCTTTTTTTTCCGTTGGTGGCAGGTTCCTTTACACATGAACAGAAATGACTCCAAAATATACACTTCCAACCTAAAGTGCTGGATCATGCATATCTGTAATGCTCGCATACAATTAAACATTAAAACCACTCAGACGCGCCAACGTAATCTCTTTTTGAGCTCGGCAGGGATCTCGTTTGGCCAATCGTTATTAGCAATACAAAATACAAACAGGTTAACAAGCCTTAATATTACAGCAAGCGACATAAACCCTCCGAGAAGCATTTGCCAAGAAAGGATGGAACATATTTCTTTCATAGGCATCAAACTTCGCTCTGAAACAAAAGGTCAACGAGCTTAAGTTGCACTTAATGAATTCGCTGCATTCTCGGTGGGAGTCTGCCGTTGCCACAAGCACATTTATTATTTGATTATTGAACCAAAAAGACAAACTTTGCTATGGGAATAAAGATGTGTTTAGAGGCCTGCCTTCACAAAAGCAGAATATGAATCATGAAGCCATTTTCTACAAATGCCTTCTAAAGAAAGTCTAGCTAGTATTTGATGAACAGCAGGAGCCATTTGACATATTAAGTAGTCCTGGAATATGTTCCCATCTAAGGCATGTTAATAACAGCATGCACACCACCTTATATTGTGCACTTACCATTAAAAAAAAATCATTTAAACCCCCTCTGGGCCAATTAGGGTTTTTATCTAAAAATAGTCATGTCTGGTATAATAGCGCTAGTAATGTGACCTTGTGAAAAGGTGAATGAATCTGTGGCCAAATAGCGTTGTATAGCCATCTCGATAATATATTAGAACTATGCACTGATCACAATACAAAGCAATATTACCAGCCGCTCTCTAGGGAAAAAACACAGATTGAGTTATCCCCATCACTGCTTCACTCTCTGTACTGTGAGTGTTCTAAATGGACCCAAATAAAATACAATCACATGACTTGTAGGACCTGTGTTATAAAGATCATTATTATATTTAAATTATTTTTTTTTATTTGTTAACGCGTTTCGAAGTTTTCAAAATTTTTCCTCAGGACACAAGCTGTTATGTCCAGGTTATGACCTGAGGAAGAAGTTTGAAAACTTTTAAGCAAAATTATCCCTGTGTATCAGAGATCTTCAATCTGCCCATTTGCAGTGGAGAATATCCACGTTTATTCCCTTATACACATTTTGACCGGTCAGATGATCTGTGGAGTCGGTATAAAATGGACCGACTAAAATATATAATATGTTGGGTATAAATGTCTGTTCTGTTCCTGATCTAAGGATCTCACCTTTTAGCTGAGATTAATCTGTGCTGCACTTTATGTACATGCTCAGCAGTGACCAGTGCTGTGTAGTCGGAGTCATGGAGATGAATCTGTGCTGCACTTTATGTACATGCTCAGGAGTGACCAGTGCTGTGTAGTCCAGGGGTGTCAAACTGCATTCCTCGAGGGCTGCAACCAGGTCATGTTTTCAGGATTTCCTTGTATTGCACAGGTGATAATTTAACCACCTGCACAGATAATGATTCCTGCACCTTGTGCAATGCTAAGGAAATCTTGAAAACACGCATGGCTTGAGGCCCTCGAGGAATGCAGTTTGAGACCCCTGGTGTAGTCGGAGTCATGGAGATGAATCTGTGCTGCACTTTATGCACATGCTCAGAAGTGACCAGTGCTGTAGAGTCGGGGCGGAGGTCAGGGAAATTGATGAGTCGCTTACTGACTCCACAGCCCTGAAGTGGACCTGCAGCAGCTGTAATTCAATGCCCTGACATTGTGGTGTGAACACAACCTTATAAGGTTAGCATAACCTTTATTAACTGCTTACTTTTAAACCATATAAGACCCTATTTGTGCTTTTTTTTTTTTTGCTTTAATTGGGACCTAGTAAATTGAGCCACTCCACGCTTAGTCTCCTAATTCTGACCTGAAGAGACACTGTAAAAGGTAACCCGACAGGTCCCTCAGGCCTCCCAACTGCCCCACAATGATTTAGAGCCACAATTAAGCAATACACTCTTGTCCTTCATGCACCATCTAGCTATTCCATCTCCGCATTATTAGGTTTTTGCCTTCAACCGTCCAGCTTCAGTTGTTAATCGTGACCCCATAAGCATGACTGACTCTCTACCCCCTACAACAGGTCTTCAGCGATTGCAATCATGTGCATTCACGTGACTTTGGTCCCTCCCTGAACAGGGGCAGTGAAGTTGGGTGAACTCTCTGGCTTCATTGTCTCCACTGCTCCTGTCCAGGGAGGAAAGAAGTCACGTGAGCGCACATAACTGCAAACGGCAGGGTGGATAGCATCAATCATAGCGACTGTGAAGCTAGACAAAGATAATTATATATATATATATATATATATAATTGTCTAAGGGTTTTTCCGTCTGTCTGTCTGTCCTGGAAATCCCGCGTCTCTGATTGGTCGAGGCCGCGACCAATCAGCGACGGGCACAGCATGGCGACGATGATGTCATAATGGAAATCCCGTGTCGCTGATTGGTCAGCGACGGGCACAGTATCGACGTAGATGTCATAATGGTTGCCATGGCGACGATGATGTCATAAAGGTTGCCTCGACCAATCAGCGACGGGCACAGTCTGCCGCGAATTCTGGAATCATCATTGTCCATATACTACGGGGACATGCATATTCTAGAATACCCGATGCGTTAGAATCGGGCCACAGTCTAGTATATATATACACTCACCGGCCACTTTATTAGGTACACCATGCTAGTAACGGGTTGGACCCCCTTTTGCCTTCAGAACTGCCTCAATTCTTCGTGGCATAGATTCAACAAGGTGCTGGAAGCATTCCTCAGAGATTTTGGTCCATATTGACATGATGGCATCACACAGTTGCCGCAGATTTGTCGGCTGCACATCCCAAAGATGCTCCATACAAGGCAGGATGGATCCATGCTTTCATGTTGTTTACGCCAAATTCTGACCCTACCATCCGAATGTCGCAGCAGAAATCGAGACTCATCAGACCAAGCAACGTTTTTCCAATCTTCTACTGTCCAATTTCGATGAGCTTGTACAAATTGTAGCCTCAGTTTCCTGTTCTTAGCTGAAAGGAGTGGTACCCGGTGTGGTCTTCTGCTGCTGTAGCCCATCTGCCTCAAAGTTCGACGCACTGTGCGTTCAGAGATGCTCTTAGGCCTACCTTGGTTGTAACGGGTGGCGATTTGAATCACTGTTGCCTTTCTATCAGCTCGAACCAGTCTGCCCATTCTCCTCTGACCTCTGGCATCAACAAGGCATTTCCGCCCACAGAACTGCCGCTCACTGGATTTTTTTTCTTTTTCGGACCATTCTCTGTAAACCCTAGAGATGGTTGTGCGTGAAAATCCCAGTAGATCAGCAGTTTCTGAAATACTCAGACCAGCCCTTCTGGCACCAACAACCATGCCACGTTCAAAGGCACTCAAATCACCTTTCTTCCCCATACATGCTCGGTTTGAACTGCAGGAGATTGTCTTGACCATGTCTACATGCCTAAATGCACTGAGTTGCCGCCATGTGATTGGCTGATTAGAAATTAAGTGTTAACAAGAAGTTGGACAGGTGTACCTAATAAAGTGGCCGGTGAGTGTGAGTGTATATGTATATGTATGTATATATATATATATATATATATATATATATATATATATATATATATATATATATATATATATATATATATATATATATATATATATATATATATAGTATGTGAGTGAGGGCAATAAAAGTTATTTTGAAGGGATATGAAAAACAAGATGGTAAATCAAGGGCTTGATTGTATTTTGAATTATGGCTATTAATCATTATGAGTCACCCTAGTGGTTCCACTTTATTTATTGCCCGTGGACAGAATCGGCGATAAATGTACAGCTGGTACCCCCAAAATTGTGAGAATGGGGATCCCAAGATCCCCTATGTGCCCACAGCTCCTTTACTTTAACAGGTTGTTCAGCCAGCCCCATAGACTGGGATGGAGAGGGGGTCATGCATGTGAACTACTGCTCAATTTAGGAGACTTTGGGACTCCATTTCTCTGGATCTATGTGGGTCCCAGCAGTCAGACCCAGCAGGATCTTATGATGAGGTGATAAATGTATTAAATTGGAAAACCCCTTTAAGTTTAAACATTCTATAGAAATCCAGAGCTCCTGCAGCTGCTGTAAAGTTAACTCTTCTGACAATTTAAGAGTAAGTGTACCGGGCCGCTCAGGTTCCTGTAGAAAGCATCAGATGTGCAGTAAAGTCTCTCCAGTTTTATATATCCGGGTGCTGACACATGGAACAGTTCAACAATATTCGCTGCCAATAAAAAGGAGGACAGTTGCTGTCCATCTGGTGTCTCTAAATCAGACACATAGCCGGAAGTCAAGTGGCAGAAAACTCAGCTTTCTGTCCAAGATAAATATGACGGAACGGACTGCTTGACACACTTGTGAAAAGATATCAGAGGAAGTGACTGGAAGCATACTGAACATCAGCCCTGCAGCATGTGTCGTAGAGGTACTGGAGTCAATATCTCGACCAACTGCCATTTTTGGTTGACCTGCAATTCAATCTTAGGGTGGTGCATGGCATATGGACTCACAGTAAAGCACACAGATTCTCGGAGTCATGTGTCAACCAGATTGGCCCTACACAATACAAAAAGGTTTGCATCGGCACAGCTCAGTTTTGCTTTGGCGCCGCTCCTTTTCGCATTGGGACGTGAGCACAGATGATCAAGGCCTGTCAATGTGATCTCACTAGGACACGTGCCTGCATAACACCTGCAGGCCACAGATGCGTCCTGTCAGGCACCGGTCAACAGGACGCTCACATCTGAATGTGGAAGTGTGCAATAGTATCAGTGAACGTGCTCAGATAACGGGTTATCTGAGTGTCATCAGTGTGCTTGAATAATGCACGTCTCCCGGCTGTTCGACAGCAGGAATTTCTTGCTTGTTAAGCAATCCCTGCACGTGTCGCGGCTGTGGAAAAGCCGAGAGGACCCGAAACTATTGCTCAAGGATGCTGAACACACTCGTGCCCTCACCCCGACGCACGTTTCGCCTCCAGCTTCTTCCAGTGGCATTTTTCGCATACAAGCATGCTTGGAGAATGCCTTATCCAAGTATGTTCACTCATCACTAGTGTGCAATCCTTTAACAGTTTTGCCTTTTAAAAAGAGGCCTTTCAGACCAAAAGAGCCCTTTATTCTGTAACAATTTATTAAAATTAATGTAAGTCTAAATCCAAGTCCATGCTGACAGTTATAATCCTGTACTTGTATTCTTTACCATTAAGAACTTTTTAAACATTTTGCAAAGACAATTTAAGCTCTTCATGTCTAGCTATTCGCTTCTAAGTATGAGGTACTCGAGTCCTTTCCGATGTATTTAGGAGGAATAAAGCAGGGAAGTCAGCAGAACACCGGAGTGATTTATATGAAATTCAGGACACGCCGAGAATGATTTTTTTTTTTTTTCTTCAGGCCAGCTAAAAAATTATTTCACCTGACGAGTGTTTTCTTCGCTGATTGGGTGATTGTCAGCTGTTTATATCGGCCACCATAAATGCATGCTTTGGCCATGTTCACACGTAGATAAAAATCTGCGTTATTTCAGCTATGCGTTTGTGTGGAGTAAAGCTACTGCATTTAACAGTTTAAGCAAAGGGGATGGGATTTAATGGAAACTCATGCTCAGTACGTGTTTAAAGACTATGCTGAACCCCCCCCCCCCCTTTTTTTTTTTTTTTTTTTAACTTAGGCCATGTTCACACTTTGCATTTTTGCTGCTTTTTTTATACAAATTTTAAGCTGTGTTTTACAGCACCAGAAAAATCTGAGATTTTAGAAATCTTATGCACTCACATTGATTTTTTTTTCCCTGACAACTGGAAAACTGCTATGTTTATGAGAACTGCAGCATGTCACTTTCAGCGTTTTTTTAGCCCACAGAAAGTAATGAGTAAAAGCAAAAAAGCAGCAAGAAACATAGCAAAACTCACAAGTATCAGTTTTTGCTCCAGAAAACTTTTCTGTGTGTGTGTGTGTGTGTGTGTGTGTGTGGGGGGGGATTGGGGGGCATTAAACTTTACTAGCATGCACTAGAGACAAATGTACTAGATAAAAAAAAAAAGAAAAAAGAAAAACCTGCTTTTTGTAAGCATTTTCTTTACTGCACAAACAGCTGGTTTTACCTGCAGGACAAAAAAAGAGCAAAAAAGCAACACGTGAATACAGCCTTAAAGCTTTCTATGGAGAACCAGCAGAGATGAATGTAAAAGAAAAAATGCAGTTGCGTTTTAAAATGCAGAATCCTAAAGTTTTTGCACCAATACATTACGTGACCACTTAAACAACCACAAAGTGTTGTCCCCTTTCATAAGATAACGATCCTTGGGAGCAGTATGCAATTGGAGGGGGAAGAAAAAAAAAAAAGAATAAAAAACAAACAAACCAAAAAAAAAAAAACCACCATCAAGCCAGCATCAAAAGAAGCATAGCAAAAATAGGTTGGGTGGAAAAGCATGAAAAAAAAAAAAACGTATAAGGGTATGTGTCCACGTTCAGGATTGCATCAGGATTTGGTCAGGATTTTACATCAGTATTTGTAAGCCAAAACCAGGAGTGGGTGATAGATGCAGAAGTGGTGCGTATGTTTCTATTAGGGTATGTTTCCACGTTCAGGAAACGCTGCGTTTTTCCGCAGCGTCAAAAACGCAGCGTCCAGATGTTACAGCATAGTGGAGGGGATTTCATGAAATCCAGACTCCACTATGCGTTAAAAAACGCATGCGTTGTGCGTTTTTCCTAAACGCAGCATGTTGCTACTATGAGCAAAACACGCAGGTACACCGCAGGTGACCTGCCAGTGACCTCAGGTGCAGTTTTGGTCAGGATTTTACCTGCATAAAATCCTGACCAAAGCCTGAAGCAAAACTGAACGTGGAAACATACCCTTATACTTTTCCTCTAATTGTTCCACTCCTGGTTTTGGCTTACAAATACTGATGAAAAATCTTGACCAAATCCTGAACGTGGACACTCAGGGTATGTTTCCACGGTAAGGAAACGCTGCTTGTTTGACGCTGCGCAGAGCTGCAGCGTCAAACAAGCAGCGTCCAGATGTTCCAGCATAGTGGAGGGGATTTGATGAAATCCCGTCTCCACTATGCGTGGAAACCCGCACGCGGCGGCCCTGCGACTACGGACATGCTGCGCGTCTTTTCAGATCGCAGCATGTCCGTACACCTTGAAGGGGACGCAGCGTCCCCGCAAGGCATATCACAGGGCCCTATGGGAGAGCACGATCATCCCGGATGTGAAGAGTTAACACATCCAACATGATCGCGTCCCATTAAGGGGGCGGGGCTTAGCGCCGAGCGGCTTCGCCGCTGCGGTGATACCGCCGCCCATCTGTAACGTGGAGACCTACCCATACCCTAAAAGGGAAAAGTAAAAAAAAAGGACGGACAACGCATTAAAAAAAAAATTAGCAAAAATGCAATAATCAGGGCAGCTTGCTGCAGTATATTTAGCTGCAGACAGCTTTAGTATATGTTGCAGCAGACAGCTTTAGTATATTTTGCAGCACACAGCTTTAGAATACTTTGCCACAAATTGCGGTAGCATATTTTGCCACAGATTGCAGTAGCATATTTTGCCGCAGACAGCTGTAGCATATTTTGCCGCAGACAGCGGTAGCATATTTTGCCGCAGATTGCAGTAGCATATTTTGCCGCAGACCACTTCAGGAAAAGCACGATTTCACGTATGGGACCCATGAAACATTTCCTTGATAAAAATTTACCAGTTTTATATTGTGCTAAATTTTGGCTACTACTTTGCACCTCTGCAGTTTCCCAATCAGCAAGTTTAGATTTTCATCTTGTCAATTGTGGACCTTGCTTTAAGGATAAAGTTATTACATTCAGCCAGAGATCCTTCTTTGTATTCACCCTTAAAGAAGTGCTTGAAGAATTATTTTTCCCACCCCCCTTTCAGAAGAAAAATGTGTGCGCACTGCTGACTAAAGAACTCTTTTCATAACCTCTCCTAGAGGCACCTGCGGGGAGGTTTCACTTCAGCCCTGTCACATTCCTTTACGGACAGCCCCGGCATTTTACTTACAGCATTGCCTAATACATCGCATGGATTCAATGCTAAACTATATAAAAAGCGCATTAGATTACATTCCACAGCCAGATTGCACATTTAAAATATTTCTCTGGCACACAAAAAAATAAGGGTAAAAAAAGTAAAAAATAATAATTCCACTCCAGTTACCCTCTTGTCAAGTACTTTAAAAATTGGAAAAATGTTCTAGCCACGAATGTTGTTTTTGCTGGGATTTTTTCTGCAGCAAAACCATAGTGCTTGGCAGGAAAGAAGCAGCAGCAAAAACATAAGTTTTGGTGCATTTTTTTCATGCTTTTTTCCCCATTTAATTCAATGGGTGAAAAAAGCTGAAAGAAGTGACATGCTCTATGTCCAAAAAACGCTGCAAAGCACAAAATACACGTGACAAAAAAACAAAAAAAAAACCACACAAGCTGTGGGCATGAGATTTCTGAAATCTCAGACATAGCTGGTACTGTCAAATGCAGCTGAAAATTAGCATAAAAAAAAGCTGCAAAAAAAAAAATTAAAATTAAAAAAACGCCTAGTGTGAACATTACCTTACTCATGGCAGCATTGTTTCCCACCCAGGCAGAGATAATAGAAGTGTATAAATCAATTAGAAAAAAAAACATGATCAAGAATTTTAGAGGAGATCTATAAATTTTATAGGGTGTCAAAAGAAGAGTGAACGTGCTGGGATAAGGTGTTATCTGAGCATGCTCGACTGCTAACAAAATATGTTCGAGTCCCCCGGGGAGCATGTCTTACGTCTGTTCGAAAGTTGCATCACATGGAGGGATCACCTCTTTGTTAGGCAATCCCTGCATGTGTTGCAGTTGCCTAATAGCCATGAGACATGCAGCCATGGGGCCTCGAACATATTTTTCGAGCTCACCTAAGTCACTCGGTTAGCACCCGAGCATGCTTAGATAACACCTTATCCCAGCACATTCGCTCATCACTAAGCACAATTCTGAATACGGTGCCCATGAAATTTTAATGCAATTTTTCTTCCTTACATAACCGCATTGGCGGTAAAAATGCAAATGAAACATTTGAACAGAAAAGGGAATATAAAACAAAAAAAACCTAAATCTTAAAAATGTAAAAAGTTCAAGAAAATACAACTATGCGGTATATCCATTTATATACATTTTTTGCATAAAACAAGTTATTCCACTGGCAGTCCAAGGTTACAGATACGTGACAATGGTGTGAAGGCAGGCCAGCTCCGGGCAGCTTTCCCGGTATAGACACAATAGCTACAGGTTTCCTGTAAGATCATTCCTATAGATAAGCAGAGGCTAATAAATTAGGTTGTGGGTTCACTGCATTAAGATCTAAACAGGATCAGCCGCGTTGCGGATTACTGGAAACACCGGCCCGTTACCATCATGGGAGTTGTGGGGTACTAGGAAGGGGGAAAATAAAAAAAATAAAAAACCTTTCAGCGTTTAGTACAGATTGCTGCAGGGCTTCACACCAGTCCTTGAGCTTGCAAGCACTTTAGCACTGAAAGAAAAATCTGTTTCTCCTGCGTGGCTTGTACAGAGCCGAGGCTTGTGTTCTTTGGCAAACTGACAAAATTTAGATTTCTAAAGCATGATGCTTCTAATTCATCGAGCCACCCCTTAGAAAAAAAAAAGTAGCAGACAGTATTGGCACAGCATTTTCTCACACTTGATACAGGAGAATACCTTTGAATTTACATTAAAAAAAACACAGGGAATTCAACATGTCCAATGTATTCCTCTAACCAAAGCACACCGCTGCTGCAAGTCTAAAGGGTCACAATGTGAGAATCTTATATCATGCTAAAGAACAAGTGCGATACCAAGATTTACAGGAAATCACACTGGTGGTTACTGAGTCATGCAGATGTGATCGCATATACCGAGAATTAACAGAGGCAGGGATGAGAAAGGACCAAAAGGGTTCGGATATATACACACACACATATACATACATACACATATATTGGATTAAGAAAGGCAGAGAAATCTGGTGAAACGTTGCTGCTAATCGATCAGTAAAGTTCTTCACTTAGATTTTTGGAGTGCTGCCTGTTTTTTTCTGAATTTTTATTTTGGAGGTTTGGACATCACCTCCATTGTACCAGTTTTTTTTGGTAGTACTTCCAAATTTTCTTTAATATATATACTACGTGGCTCTGTTATATACTACGTCGGTTGTGTTATATACTACGTGACTGTGCAATATAGTACCTACATATTCTAGAATACCCGATACGTTAGAATCGGGCCATTATGTATGTATGTATGTATCTATATATAGATAGAGCGAAAGAGAAAAAAAAAAAAACATACTATATATATATATATATATATATATATATATATATATATATATATATATATATATATATATATATATATATATATATATATATATATATATATATATATATATATATATATATATACACACACTACAGACCAAAAGTTTGGACACACCTTCTCATTTAAAGATTTTTCTGTATTTTCACGACTATGAAAATTGTACATTCACACTGAAGGCATCAAAACTATGAATTAACACATGTGGAATTATATACTTAACAAAAAGTGTGAAACAACTGAAATTATGTCTTATATTCTAGGTTCTTCAAAGTAGCCACCTTTTGCTTTGATGACTGCTTTGCACACTCTTGGCATTCTCTTGATGAGCTTCGAGAGGTAGTCACCGGGAATGGTCTTCCAACAATCTTCCCAGAGATGCTTAGCACTTGTTGGCCCTTTTGCCTTCACTCTGTGGTCCAGCTCACCCCAAACCATCTCGATTGGGTTCAGGTCTGGTGACTGTGGAAGCCAGGTCATCTGGCGTAGCACCCCATCACTCTCCTTGGTCAAATAGCCCTTACACAGCCTGGAGGTGTGTTTGGAGTCATTGTCCTGTTGAAAAATAAAGGATGGTCCAACTAAACGCAAACCGGATGGAATAGCATGCCGCTGCAAGATGCTGTGGTAGCCATGCTGGTTCAGTATGCCTTCAATTTTGAATAAATCCCCAACAGTGTCACCAGCAAAGCACCCCCACACCATCACACCTCTTCCTCCATGCTTCACGGTGGGAACCAGGCATGTAGAGTCCATCCGTTCACCTTTTCTGCGTCGCACAAAAGACACGGTGGTTGGTCTCCTCTTAACAGTTGTTGTAGAGATGTGTCTGCTGCCAGAACTCTGTGTGGCATTGACCTGGTCTCTAATCTGAGCTGCTGTTAACCTGCGATTTCTGAGGCTGGTGACTCGGATAAACTTATCCTCAGAAGCAGAGGTGACTCTTGGTCTTCCTTTCCTGGGGCGGTCCTCATGTGAGCCAGTTTCTTTGTAGCGCTTGATGGTTTTTGCCACTGCACTTGTGGACACTTTCAAAGTTTTCCCAATTTTTCGGACTGACTGACCGTCATTTCTTAAAGTAATGATGGCCACTCGTTTTTCTTTACTTAGCTGCTTTTTTCTTGCCATAATACAAATTCTATTCTATTCAGTAGGACTATCAGCTGTGTATCCACCAGTTTTCTGCTCAATACAAGTGATGGTCCCAACCCCATTTATAAGGCAAGAAATCCCACTTATTAAACCGGACAGGTCACACCTGTGAAGTGAAAACCATTCCCGGTGACTACCTCTTGAAGCTCATCAAGAGAATGCCAAGAGTGTGCAAAACAGTCCTCAAAGCAAAAGGTGGCTACTTTGAAGAATCTGGAATATAAGACATATTTTCAGTTGTTTCACACTTTTTTTGTTAAGTATATAATTCCACATGTAATTCATAGTTTGATGCCTTCAGTGTGAATGTACAATTTTCATAGTCATGAAAATACAGAAAAATCTTTAACCCCTGAAGCCCCGAGGGTGGTTTGCACGTTAATGACCGGGAGGGACAATTTTTACAATTCTGACCACTGTCCCTTTATGAAGTTATAACTCTGGAACGCTTCAACGGATCCCGGTGATTCTGACAATGTTTTCTTGTAACATTGTACTTCATGATAGTAGTAACATTTCTTCGATATTATCTGCGTTTATTTGTGAAATAAACAGATATTTGGCGAAAATTTTAAAAATTTTCACAAATTTTCCAACTTTGAATTTTTATGCCATTCAATCACAGAGATATGTGACACAAAATACTTAAGTAACATTTCCCACATGTCTACTTTACATCAGCCCAATTTTGGAAACAACGTTTTTTTTTGTTAGGGAGTTATAAGGGTTAAAAGTTGACCAGCAATTTCTCATTTTTACAACACCATTTTTTTTAGGGACCACATCACATTTGAAGTCATTTTGAGGGGTCTATATCAGAGGTGTCAAACTGCATTCCTCGAGGGCCGCCAACAGGTCATGTTTTCAGGATTTCCTTAGCATTCCACAAGGTGCTGGAATCATTCTGTGCAGGTGATTAAATTATCACCTGTGCAATACAAGGAAATCCTGAAAACATGACCTGTTGGCGGCCCTCGAGGAATGCAGGTCTATATGATAGAAAATAACCAAGTGTAACACCATTCTAAAAACGGCATCCCTCAAGGTGCTCAAAACCACATTCAAGAAGTTTATTAACACTTCAGGTGTTTCACAGGAATTTTTGGAATGTTTTAAAAAAAAAAAAAAAACTAACATTTAATTTTTTTATTTTTTTTTCACAAAAAATTTACTTCAGCTCCAATTTGCTTTATTTTACCAAGGGTAACAGGAGAAAATGGACCCCAAAAGTTGTACAATTTGTCCTGAGCACCCAGACACCCCATATGTGGGGGTAAACCACTGTTTGGGTGCATGGCAGAGCTCGGAAGGGAAGAAGCGCCATTTGACTTTCCAATGCAAAATTGGCTGGATTTGAGATGGGACGCCATGTTGCGTTTGGAGAGCCACTAATGTGCCTAAACATTGAAACCCCCCACAAGTGACACCATTTTGGAAAGTATACCCCCTAAGGAACTTATCTAGATGTGTGGTGAGCACTTTGACCCAACAAGTGCTTCACAGAAGTTTATAATGCAGAGCCGTAAAAATAAAAAATCATATTTTTTCACAAAAATGAACTTTTCAGCCCCAATTTTTTTATTTTCCCAAGGGTACCAGAAGAAATTGTACCACAAATGTTGTTGTGCAATTTGTCCTGAGTACGCTGATACCCCATATTGTGGGGGTAAACCATTGTTTGGGTGCATGGCAGAGCTCGGAAGAGAAGGAGCGTAGTTTGACTTTTCAATGCAAAATTGGCTGGAATTGAAATGGGATGCCATGTTGCCTTTGGAGAGCCCCTGATATGCCTAAACATTGAAACCCCCGACAAGTGACATCATTTTGGAAAGTAGACCCCCTAAGGATCTTCTCTAGATGTGTTGTGAGAGCTTTCAACCCCCAAGTGTTTCACTACAGTTTATAACGCAGAGCAGTGAAAATAATTAAAAAAAAATTTCCACAAAAATTATTTTTTAGCCCCCAGTTTTGCATTTTCCCAAGGGTAACAGGAGACATTGGACCCCAAATGTTGTTGTGCAATTTGTCCTGAGTACGCTGATACCCCATATGTGGGGGGGAACCACCGTTTGGGTGCATGGCAGAGCTCGGAAGGGAAGGAGCGCCATTTGGAATGCAGACTTAGATGGATTGGTCTGCAGGAGTCACGTTGCATTTGCAGAGCCCCTGATGTACCTAACCAGTAGAAGCCCCCCATAAGTGACCGCATATTAGAAACTAGACCCCCCAAGGAACTTATCTAGCTGTGTTGTGAGAACTTTGAACCCCAAAGTATTTCACTACAGTTTATAATGCAGAGCCGAGAAAATAAAAAATCATTTTCCCACAAAAATGGTTTTCTAGCCCCCCAAATTTTTATTTTACCAAGGGTAACAAGAAAAATTCGACCCCAGAAGTTGTTGTCCCTTCTGTCCCGAATACGCTGATACCCCATATGTTGGGGTAAACACCTGTTTGGGCGAACGAGAGAGCTCGGAAGGGAAGGAGAACCGTTTTACTTTTTCAACGCAGAATTGGCTGGAATTGAGATCGGACGCCATGTCGTGTTTGGAGAGCCCTGATGTGCCTAAACAGTGGAAACCCCCAATCCCAACCTTACCCCTAACCACACCCCTAACCCTAATCCCAACCGTAAATGTAATCCAAACCCTAACCCCAACACTAGCCCTAACCCTAATGGGAAAATAGAAATAAACACTTTTTTAAATTTTTTTTATTTTTCCCTAATTAAGGGGGTGATGAAGGGGGGTTTGATTTACTTTTATAGCGGGTTTTTTAGCGGATTTTTATGATTGGCAGCTGTCACACACTAAAAGACGCTTTTAATTGCAAAAAAATATTTTTTGGCGTTACCACATTTTGAGAGCTATAATTTTTCCATACTTTGGTCCACAGAGTCATGTGAGATCTTGTTTTTTGCGGGACGAGTTGACGTTTTTATTGGTAACATTTTCGGGCACGTGACATTTTTTGATCGCTTTTTATTCCGATTTTTGTGAGGCAGTATGACCAAAAACCAGCTATTCATGAATTTCTTTTCTGGGGGCGTTTATACCGTTCCGCGTTTGGTAAAATGGATAAAGCAGTTTTATTCTTCGGGTCAGTACGATTACAGCGATACCTCATTTATATAATTTTTTTATGTTTTGGCGATTTTATTCGATAAAAACTATTTTATAGAAAAAAATTATTTTTGCATCGCTTTATTCTGAGGACTATAACTTATTTTTTCGCTGATGATGCTGTATGGCGGCTCGTTTTTTGCGGGACAAGATGACGTTTTCAGCGGTACCATGGTTATTTATATCTGTGTTTTTGATCGCGTGCTATTCCACTTTTTGTTCGGCAGTATGATAATAAAGCGTTGTTTTTTTGCGGTGTTCACTGAAGGGGTTAACTAGTGGGACAGTTTTATAGGTCGGGTTGTTACGGACACGGCGATACTAAATATGTGTACTTTTATTTTTTTTTATTTAGATAAAGGAATGTATTTATGGGAACAAGATCTATTTTTTTTCTTTATTTAGGAATTTTTTATTTATTTATTTTTTTTTACACATGTAAATATTTTTATTTTTTTAACTTTATAACATGATGCTCCCCCCGGGGCAATGTTATAAAGGTCAGATCGCTGATCTGACGTGCACTGCTCCTGGCTTACCAGCGCCTGCTCTGAGCAGGCGCTTGGTAAGCCACCTCCCTGCAGGACCCGGATGCAGCCCCGTGGCCATTTTGGATCCGGGGCCTGCAGGGAGGAGACGCTCGGTACAAGGTGAGCACAAAGCCTTGTACCGAGGGTCACAGGGAAGCACGCAGGGAGCCCCCTCCCTGCGCGATGCTTCCCTATGCCCCCGGAACGCTGCGATCATGTTTGATCGCAGTGTGCCAGTGGTTAATGTGCCGGGGGCGGTCCGTGACCGCTCCTGGCGCATAGTGCGGGATGTCAGCTGCGATAGTCAGCTGACAACCGGCCGCGCTCCCCCCGTGAGCGCAGCCGATCGCTATGTCGTACTATCCGTTCCTGGGAATTAAGTCCCAGGTCATCTTGATGGGATAGTACATCATATGGGATTAAGGGGTTAAATGAGAAGGTGTGCCCAAACTTTTGGTCTGTACTGTATATATGTCTATATATAAATAATATATCTATCTATCTATCTATACATACACACACAGCAATGGAGCAGTATTTGGTGTATAATGTAATGGTTTGGGACTTGTGCAAAATCCTGCACTAACAGTAGAAATGAGCTTGTAATTCAGTTCTCGATTTAATCAAACGGAGAATGCAAAAAAGGGTTAAACAATTTTTTTGAAAAGCTGCATAAGTCACGTGGAGGAGAACACAAAATATAATTCCCATACATTTTTCCTGCAGCACACCTTGCCAATGAGGCCTCAGACTGATTAATAATAATCAAACACATACATATACTGTATATATATATATATATATATATATATATATATATATATATATATATATATATATATACATACATACACACACATATATATACATATACACATATATATATACACACACACATCTATATACATATAAACACACACATCTATATACATATATACACACATATACATATATATATATATATATATATATATATATATATATATACACACACACACAAACGTATATATACACACACACATATTTATATATATTATACACAAACACTAATTTGAGAAGAGCAAAAAAGCAAAAAATAGAGTGCAGTAGGAAATAACTTGATTTAAATTAATTTAGCATAACAAAAAACAAGGTAAATTGTACAATAATATTAAACACCTACATACACACACACACACGCATACATATTATATGCACTTACATACCCATCTATGCACACACATATACACAATAAATATTTGCATATATATTTATATACGGTATATATTACTATATAGTACTTTGTGTTTGCTAACTGTGTAAGAAGGCTAATGGATGGTTAGAATACCCTTGAAAACCCTTGTGCAAGTATGTTAGCACAGCTGAAAACAGTTTGGCTGATTAGA
Source organism: Ranitomeya variabilis (assembly GCF_051348905.1). Lineage (NCBI taxonomy): Eukaryota > Metazoa > Chordata > Amphibia > Anura > Dendrobatidae > Ranitomeya > Ranitomeya variabilis. Next base: position 60,583,408 of record NC_135238.1, read on the forward strand.
GAACCTATAAACCTGACCTTCCTTTGAGCTAGTTGAGAATCTGGAGCATTACATCTGTTGGTTCCTTTTAACTCTCAAAATGGCCAGAAAAAAAGATCTTTCATGTGAAACTCGACAGTCTATTCTTGTTCTTAGAAATGAAGGCTATTCCATGCGAGAAATTGCCAAGAAACTGAAGATTTACTGCAACGGTGTGTACTACTCCCTTCAGAGGAGAGCACAAACAGGCTCTAACCAGAGTAAAAAGAAGTGGGAGGCCCCGCTGCACAACTGAGCAACAAGACAAGTACATTAGAGTCTGTAGTTTGAGAAATCGACACCTCACAGGTCCTCAACTGGCAGCTTCATTAAATAGTACAAGCAAAACACCAGTGTCAACGTCTACAGTGAAGAGGTGACCCCGGGATGCTGGCCTTCAGGGCAGAGTGGCAAAGAAAAAGCCATATCTGAGACTGGCTAATAAAAGGAAAAGATTAATACGGGCAAAAGAACAGAGACATTGGACAGAGGAAGTTGGAAAAAAGTGTTATGGACAGACGAATCCAAGTTGGAGGTGTTTGGATCACACAGAGGAACATTTGTGAGACTTATAACTGAAAAGATGCTGCAAGAGTGCGTGATGCCATCTGTCAAGCATGGTGGAGGTAATGTGATGGTCTGGGGTTGCTTTGGTGCTGGTAAAGTGGGAGATTTGTGCAAGGTAAAAGGGATTTTGATTAAGGAAGGCTATCACTCCATTTTGCAGCGCAATGCCATACCTTGTGGACAGCGCTTGATTGGAGCCAATTTCATCCTACAACAGGACAATGACCCAAAGCACATTTAGGGAAGACCAGGCAGCTGGTATTCTATCTGTAATGGAGTGGCCAGCGCAGTCACCAGATCTCAACCCCATTTAGCTGTTGTGGGAGCAGCTTGACCGTATGGTACGAAAAAAGTGTCCATCGAGCCAAACCAACTTGTGGGAGGGGCTTCTGGAAGCATGGGGAGAAATTTCTCCAGATTACCTGAGCAAACTAACTGCTAGAATGCCAAAGGTCTGCAATGCTGGAATTGATGCAAAGGGAGCATTCTTTGACGAAAGCAAAGTTTGAAGGAGAAATTATTTCAAATAAAAAAAATATATATATTTTTTTCCAACCTTGTCAATGTCTGGACTAGATTTTCAATTCACTTGGCAACTCATTTGATTAATAAAAGTATGAGTTTTCATGGAAAACACAACTGTCTGGGTGACACAACTTTGGAAGTGTGTGTGTGTGTGTGTGTGTGTGTGTGTGTGTGTGTGTGTGTGTGTGTGTGTGTGTGTATGTGTATGTGTATATATATATATATATATATATATATATATATATATATATATATATATATATATATATATATATATATATATATATATATATATAACCAAACACATAAGTTTGGACACACCTTCTCATTTAAAGATTTTTCTGTATGACTATGAAAATTGTACATTCACGCTGAAGGCATCAAAACTATGAATTAACACATGTGGAATTATATACCATATATACTCGAGTATAAGCCGAGATTTTCAGCCCCAAAAAATGGGCTGAAAGTGCCCCTCTCGGCTTATACTCGTCATGGAAGGCGGGAGGGGAGGGGGGGGTGTCGGCGGGTGAGGGGGAGCAACGCCTGTCAAATACTCACCTGCTCCCGGCGCTCCTGACGCTGTCCCCGTATGTCCCACGGTGTTCGGGCACTGCAGCTTCTTCCCCTGTTCAGCGGTCACTGGTACCGCTCATTAAAGTTATAAATATGGACTCCACTCCCATAGGGGTGGAGCCGCATATTCATTACTGTAATGAGCGGTGCCACGTGACCGCTCACTACAGGAAGAAGCTGCCGCTCCCGGAGACGTGGGACATGGGACATGCAGGGACCGCGTCAGGAGCAGGGGAGTATTTCATATTCACCTTTCTGCGTTCCACCGCCGCCTCAACTTCCGTGTCCTCTGCAGTGACTGTTCAGGTCAGAGGGCGCGATGACGTACTAGTGTGCGCGCCGCCCTCTGCCTGAACAGTAACTGCGGACAGACGGGACGCTGAGGAGCAGCGACTAGAGGTGAGTATGTAATTTTTTTTTTTTTTAGTGCAGCAGCATTACATGTGGCACAATGCTATATGGAGCATCTATGGGGCCATAATGAACTGTATGGAGCATCTATGGGGCCATAACTGCATGGAGCATTATATGGGTCATCTATGGGGCCATAATGAACTGCATGGAGCATTATATGGAGCATCTATGGGGCCATAAAGAACTGCATGAGCATTATATGGGGCATCTATTGGGCCATAACTGCATGGAGCATTATATGGGGCATCTATGGGGCCATAACTGCATGGAGCATTATATGGGGCATCTATGGGGCCATAAAGAACTGCATGGATCATTATATGGAGCGTCTATGGGGACATAACTGCATGGAGCATTATATGGGGCCATAAAGAACTGCATGGAGCATTATATGGGGCCATAAAGAACTGCATGGAGCATTATATGGAGCATTACTTGGAGCCATAAGGAACTGCATGGAGCATTATATGGGGCCATAAAGAACTAAATGGAGCATTATATGGGGCATCTTATGGGGCCATAAAGAACTGCATGGAGCATTATATGGGGCATATTTGTATATGGAGCATCTTATGGGGCCATAATGAACTGTATGGAGCATTATATAGGTCCTAGTTTGTATGGAGCATCATATGGGGCCATAATGAACTGTATGGAGCATTATATAGGGCTCCTGATTCAATATGGATATTCAAAAACACAACCTACTGATGTATCAATTAATTTTACTTTTATTGGTATCTATTTTTATTTTTGACATTTACCGGTAGCTGCTGCATTTTCCACCCTAGACTTATACTCGAGTCAATAATGTCTTATATTCTAGGTTCTTCAAAGTAGCCACCTTTTGCTTTGATGACTGCTTTGCACACTCTTGGCATTCTCTTGATGAGCTTCAAGAGGTAGTTACCGGAAATAGTTTTCACTTCACAGGTGTGCCCTGTCAGGTTTAATAAGTGGGATTTCTTGCCTTATAAATGGGTTTGGGACCATCAGTTGTGTTGTGCAGAAGTCTGGTGGATACACAGCTGATAGTCCTACTGAATAGACTTAGAATTTGTACTATGGCAAGAAAAAAGCAGCTAAGTAAAGAAAAATGAGTGGCCATCATTACTTTAAGGAATGACGGTCAGTCAGTCCGAAAAATTGGGAAAACTTTGAAAGTGTCCACAAGTGCAGTGGCAAAAACCATCAAGCGCTACAAAGAAACTGGCTCACATGAGGACCTCCCCAGGAAAGGAAGACCAAGAGTCACCTCTGCTTCTGAAGATAAGTTTATCCGAGTCACCAGCCTCAGAAATCGCAGGTTAACAGCAGCTCAGAATAGAGACCAGGTCAATGCCACACAGAGTTCTAGCAGCAGACACATCTCTACAACAACTGTTAAGAGGAGACTTTGTGCAGCAGGCCTTCATGGTAAAATAGCTGCTAGGAAACCACTGCTAAGGACAGGCAACAAGCAGAAGAGACTTGTTTGGGCTAAAGAACACAAGGAATGGACATTAGACCAGTGGAAATCTGTGCTTTGGTCTGATGAGTCCAAATTTGAGATCTTTGGTACCAACCACCGGGTCTTTATGTGAGACAGAAAAGGTGAACGGATGGACTCTACATGCCTGGTTCCCACCGTGAAGCATGGAGGAGGTGTGATGGTGTGGGGGTGCTTTACTGGTGACACTGTTGGGGATTTATTCAAAATTAAAGGCATACTGAACCAGCATGGCTACCACAGCATCTTGCAGCGGCATGCTATTCCGTCCGGTTTGCATTTAGTTGGACCATCATTTATTTTTTAACAGGACAATGACCCCAAACACACCTCCAGGCTGTGTAAGGTCTATTTGACCAAGAAGGAGAGTGATGGGGTGCTACGCCAGATGACCTGGCCTCCACAGTCACCAGACCTGAACCCAATCGAGATGGCTTGTGGGAGCTGGACCGCAGAGTGAAGGCAAAAGGGCCAACAAGTGCTAAGTATCTCTGGGAACTCCTTCAAGATTGTTGGAAGACCATTTCCGGTGACAACCTCTAGAAGCTCATCAAGAGAATGCCAAGAGTGTGCAAAGCAGTCATCAAAGCAAAAGGTGGCTACTTTGAAGAACCTAGAATATAAGACATATTTTCAGTTGTTTCACACTTTTTTGTTAAGTATATAATTCCACATGTGGTAATTCATAGTTTTGATGCCTTCAGTGTGATTGTACAATTTTCAGAGTCATGAAAATACAGAAAAATCTTTAAATGAGAAGGTGTGTCCAAACTTTTGGTCTGTACTGTGTGTATATTTAAAGAAAGAAAAACACAAGACACGCACATGCACCTTGCTATTATGAAGGGCTGCTTGAGAAACACTTCTATACCCAGAAGTCAAAGCATGAAGAGAAAAACTTCACTGAAGAAAAAAAAAAAAGAAAAAAAGTAATTTGACAGCACAATGCTCATGAATAGTAACACAGGGAGGTTCATTTTACCTGTGGAAACACTTAAGTATGTTTATTATTTCTAGTCTAAATGGGAATAAACTTGAGCTAAATATCGGAGCATGCTCAAAGCGTACAGTGATTAATTGCTCTGCCAAAAATGGCGAGGAGATAATATTAGACCCGGCCTCCCCACTGAGATGTTCACCAGAAGGCCAAGCAACAAGGTCCAGCACGTTCCTGGATCTATACCGCCCCCATGTGGTGGACATGCATACTCACAAGCTCACTGCTAACTAGATCATGGCTCATCTTAGAAACTCTTGGGATTAGACCTGTGGTCCCCAACATGCGGCTCATCAGCTGTACTGACCCTACAACTCCCACCATACCTCCTAGCAGTTCGGAGAAAACCGCTTCAATACTATGGAAAGAAAAAAAAAAGTAGTGGCATTGCAAGGGCTTCAAGAAGTTGCATTTAATTATTAAACTTAAAAAAAAAAAATCCTAAAGAAATGTTGGAAGCCAGGCATGTTATGGGGATTAAAAAAAAAGTTTGGTGAAGGTGGGTTAAAGAGGGTCTTTTGCTAACTCCATGCAGAAGGGGAGATGTCCGCACATGGCGACTCTTCATGGCTGGTGTGTATCCCGGGTTTCTGATAACTGGATGGCAATCACAAGAGCTGCAGGCTTATGAGAGCGCTGTGACCATCACATGCTGCAGCCATCAGAGCAATCACATGGGGAGCGGCGTAAATCATTGGACACTGCAGGAGAAACTATACTATGGGGTTTTCAATACGGACCCCGGGAAATTAAAAACAAAGTCCAGCTTCATGGTCAAAGTATTCAAAATAGTCCGTGTGACCATTAATCAGCCATGAAGAGACATGCTAGCTGCCTAAACAAGTTTAATGCAAATCAAAGGATATACACTTTAAAAAAAATAGCCAAATATAATTTATTCTACGTTTTTATTGTATTTTTAAGCAGTAACTATTTTTTTTTATATTCTCCAAAGATAATTTTTTAACATACCACAACTTATTTGTGTCCTTCTCTCCAAACACTAGGCTGCAAAGCTGTTTCAATGTCCAATTTCCGCACCTCTTTACAAGCTGCTTTCAAGTGCTGCCAAAAAAGATCCATGAACTATAGTGAAACAGTCTGTATATAAGACTTTCCCTCTGAAAACGCAGTTGTGAAGCAAACGGGCTAATACAGGGAAAGTCCTGCATACAGACTGCTTGAATATGGTGTAGGGCTCTTGCTGAGCAGCAGTTAAAAGGACAATCAAAGGCCTCATCCAGACATCCATTTATTCACGTTCGTGTTTAAACACTGTATGTGCATCATCAGCATTTTCGATCAATGTGTCAGTGTTAAATTCGTGTGTCCATTCCAAGTGCGGCGAAATTGAAAAAAAGTGCAATTCCACAATTTTTTTTTTTTTTTTAATTACCATGTTCACTAAATGCTAAAACTGACCTGCCATTATGATTCTCCAGGTCATTACAAGAACGTAGATACCTAACATGTACAGGTTCTTTTTTATTTAAGTGGTGAAAAAGAAAATGTAAAGTTTGCGTGGCGTCTCCATTTTTCGGGCTGAGTGAGGGCTTATTTTTGCGCACAGTGATGAGGATTTAATGGTTAATTATTTGAGATAGATATGAGGTTTTGATCACCTGTAATTATTGCATTTTATTGCAATGTTGCAGTGACCAAAGAAAAAACGTAATTATGGTGTTTTTATCTTTTTTCTTATTACGTTGTTTACTGATCAGATTCATTCTTTTATATTTTGATAGATCGGGTGTCCTTAACACAGCAATACCAAATTTGTGTATTTTTATTTTTTTATTTTGAATAGTGCAAAAGGGAGGATTAAAACCTTTATATTTTTTTATTTAAATTGTATTTTTTATTTTTTTTTACTTGCTTGAATAGTCTCCTTAGGAGACGTGAAGCTGCGATACTCCGATTGCTTCAACTATGCTATGTGTAGCAGAATTGCTCATAGCAGATCAGAAATGACAACCACTGGGTTCTCCTGCAGAGCCTCAGTTGTCCTGCCAACCCCATTGACGCTCCGCGATCATGTGACAGGGGCGCCGATGGAGTTAGTGATGTGTTTCCGATGTGATCGGGTCACATGCCGCTGTCAGATTGATAGCGGCATTTAACAGCCGCGGGTGGATCAAGATTCCACCTGCGGCTGTTAAAGACACATGACAGCTGATCAGGCCAGCTGTCATGTGCCTGAAAAGATGCAGGCTTCACGTCATATGTCGTGAAGGGGTTAATTAAAGTTGTATTTTAGGAGCGACCGACCCCTTTTAAACCCAAGTGTCAACAATCACACGGTCCCAAATAGGTCTATGTAGCCATGACTAACAATAACACCACATAACCGCTGCAGTCAATCATTGCCCACAGCACCAATGTCTGTATTTAGTGCACTAACCTCTGCACAATTACTGAATGATTGGCAGCTGATCATTTTTTTTTTTGTTACCTAGTTCTCTGAGTGTAGTAGGAAGTAATTTATACACAGCAGTGAATGGTTGATATAGGAAGACACTGACAAATTACTACGTGTTATGACACGGACGAGAACGTCAGCGTTAGCAATTTATGGGCGCTGAAGTAGAACCCAGGAAGGCCCCAATGCCAACCGGTTGTGGGTGGAAGCTGTGTAAACCTGGCACAGTTTCATTCCATGACATTGCAAATGTACCGGGACTGTTCCCGAAAAGTCTTGACCATCCCAGAAAATTCGGTATAGTTCACATTTATGCAAGAAGAAACATTATTCCTTACCTATCTGAACCTGATCGGTCTGAGTCAGTGTCACGAATGCTGATGTGTCATCAATCCAAGATACTTGAATTTTACCTAGAAGATCAACGGGAAGAATTAGAATCAATGCAAAAAAACTGACCTGTTGAACGTCAGATAGGCAACGAAACCCATCGTAGATTGCAACCAAATTCCTGATTCCGTGTATCGGAGGCCCTATTGGAAATGAAAGAAATAATCTCATTGTTTGCCATCACTAAGTGCTCCAATTGTCTTTGTACCCGAGCAGGTATACAGCGAGACTATCGTGATACACAGGTCCTGATGTGGCACCCCTAGTGGCAGGGTGTGTACAGCACACACTATACTGCCATACATTGCATATAAATCTACGACAATAGTATTCACTATAAAACGGAAGCGACCAGACAAACCAGAAGAGCCAATGACGAAAAGACCAGCTTCATGAGGAGCTGCAGAAGAGATCCATAGCAAAATTTAGGAAACAAGGAAAAATCCAAATCCTGCAGATCATATCAGGAGACTCCATCTTGTTTAGGGATAGTATTAAAGCAATTCAGGCCGATAACGTTAAAGTCGCAGGCAGAACACTCCACTGGGCAGGGCATTACCAAGCGCGAAAGCATTGCTTGCCAGAAGTAAATTGGGCAACTGTAGTCTCAGCTGTTGCATACTTGGAAGTCACACGAGAAAGCAGAAAATCGAGCAATTATAGTCTGCAATACTTTTTTGTTTTATTATGGAAAGTACAAGGAGACTATAGCATTACATAAGAACCTGCTCGGATTGTCTGGCCTTTCATCAGAGTCTTTGGGTGAACCAGACTAAGTCCTTTTATCCCCTACAGCGGTCTCCCTCGGTACGGGTGGAAGGAGATGGATTTCAGATCTGTCTACTCCAGCCCAGGTGGCGAAGTCATAATAACTGACCCAATGATTAGCTCATCGGTGATTATATGAAGCCACAAAGTCCATTCACATGTTGCAATTGGTCACAGTAAGTAAAAAAAAAACCCAAGACAAATCACAGTGTGCAGGTCTATGCTGTACGCCATGCAACAAAATGAAGAAATCAGCAGGTATCGGTGCAAAGCCCCCAAGTAACTACAGCAAGTCGGAGAAAGGCTCCACTGAGCAAACCCCAGATGTTGACAGGTGAAAAAACGAACCTTTTTTCTCCTGCATGCTACGAATCCCACAACCTGGAAGTTCTAACCCAACTTATCCTAGAAAGTCGGGACTTACAGGGGAGCATTAGGTGCTTTTGTGACCACTTTTTGCTAGTTGATTACTTTTCTATTTGTCACAAGTCTGAGGAGGTCCAATCTTTTCTGCAATAAGAGGGGTAGCCGCAGACCGGTGACAGGTACACTTTAAAGGGAACCTATCACCAGGTTTGGCCGATGAGCGTTACGGCCACCCCCTTTCAGGGATGATATACAGCATTCTATAATGCTGTATATTTGCCCCTGATCCGACCTGTAAGAGAAGAAAAAGAACTTTTATTATACTCAACTTCGGGGCAGTCCGGTCCGATGGGTGTCGCTCTTCTTCGTCCGGCGCCTCCCATCTTCTTGTGATGCCGCCCTCCTGTTTGCCTCAAGTGGATGACGCGTCCCTGCCTCATCGACACGCTCCCCGGAATCGCTCTCCTGCACAGGCGCACTTATCTGCCATGTTGAGGGCAGAGTAAAGTACTGCAGTGCGCAGGCACCGGGAAAGGTCAGAGAGGCCCAGCGCCTGCGCACCGCAGGAATTTCCTCTGCCCTCAACATGGCAGATAAGTACGCCTGTGCAGGAGCGCGATGCCAAGGAGCCCGAGTGGATGATGCAGGGACGTCATCCACTTGAAGCAAACAGGAGAGCGGCATCACAAGAAGATGGGAGACGCCGGACCAAGACCAGCGACGCCCATTGGACTGGACCGCATCCAGGCAAGTTATTTTTCTTCTCTTACAGGTCGGATCGGGGGCAGATATACAGCATTATAGAATGCTGTACATCAGCCCTGAAAGGGGGTGGCCATTGGCCAAACCTGGTGACAGGTTCACATTAACAGCCAGCCCCCTTCGCCCAACATTGCATCTCATTCAGCCAGGGGCAATTCCCCTAAAACAATCTTATGTTGGATCATAGCTCTTAGGCTTCAGATGTCTGTGAATCACTGTAGCTTTCACAGATACAACATGTACCCATTATAGTCTATGGTGATGTTCACGTTTTTATTTTGTTTTGCAGATCCCAGTCATGGATCAAAATTATCCATGATCAAAGTCTATGGGTCCATCTAAATCACAGACAGCACGCGGGTGGCTTTAGTGTACAATCCATGTGCTGCCCGCGATCGAGGTAGGGTTCACGCAGTTTCCTCTTAATGTGGCTTCATAGGGGGGTTATGTCTAAACCCCAGCAAAGCGTGATTTGAGCATATGTGCCAACAGGGCCATTAACTATACTGAAGCATAACAGAGCACACTTACTCCATCTGCATCTTTACCCATATACATCTACTTAAGGAGGGCAGAAAGTGTGATCTGGATGCCAGCCTCCAATAGGCATATAAACCCGAAAATGATAGACAGAGGCCTGTGCTTTTACATGTAAGAAAAATCACGGATGTCTGAATAAGGCCTAATAGTGTTGCAAAGTTCGTTGAAGCTTTAGGCTTGTAGGGCAGCGGCATGCAATAGGTGGCACTGGCGGGACTAGTGCAGACTGTCTTTCTGGGGGGAGATCCAATTTGCATATTGATTGGCAAAACTTGAAATCCCCATCAGAAGACTGGGATGCAGACACACTCGCCTCATGCGATGTGTCAGTGACTGGTGAGCTGCGCACTGCTAGATCATTAGTATTGCACGCATTCTTACTGTGTTTGAACGCGCTCCAGGAGGTCATTATCCCAAAACTCATCAATATAAAATTTCAAAATGTCGAGCCTAAGCCTATTTCAATAAAACTGTACTTATGCAGACCTCTCGCAGTACAGGCCCCCTAAACTTTCCTTTACATTGCTGTGGAATACAACAGTAAATTGAGAATGTCAGACCGCTAATGTAATCAGAACAAAATATGTCTAAGACGTAAAAGATTAGGTTGCACAGGCTCAGGCGTGAGCCAACTTTCGTAAAGAAATCCTATATTCCAGATGAGGAGATGAAATATTCAGTGCAACAGCAAAGTGGAATATGGCCTCCAGCTGGGGTATGCCTAATATTTTTTTAATTGCACATTTATATTGCTTTGATTCCTAAAATTTCCAGAAGAAAGGCGCTGAATATACGCAGACACACTGACCTAAGATGTTCCCATAAGATATGACACTCACTTGGTTCAAGTACCAATATTTCTTTACAAATACATAATTGGAGCTCCATTTGTTACGCCTGTTCTCCGCTTACAATCTGTAAATGGGCTCCAGATTATTCACCGCTGTAACATTGTGTAGCCTATAGCCAGAGGAGTAGGCATACGGAACACAAGAATAATTAAAGGGGTACATTTATGGCATAACCACAGGGTAATACATGTGCCACCTCCGTGACTCTCACTTACGGCAAGGAAGGAGATACATGCTGGCTGTTTCTATAGGTTACATGCACAGCGCCTTCTTATTGCCCACCTCTTTGTGACAGCCTCCTTACCAGGGGATGACCACTCGACAATGGTGCCGATCCAGTAACGGAAGTTTTGTTACCCTTAAGACACACATGAAACTAAGCACACGGTCATAAAGGATACTTAGCCCCTATAAGAAGCAAGCCGTTAGTGAGAATCCGTCAGTAGGATCAACCCTCCTAAGCCGTCTATACGGGAGTATAGGTTATGGGAAGCTGAATACAATGAAACCTTCATATCTGTGATCCGATGTCTCACTTCAGAGAAATCTTTGTTTTTTACATGTAAATGAGCTGTTATGATCTATGGGCCGAACATGGATCTCCCTGAGAATCTGCCTCCAGAGATTATTTTAAAATTAAAGGGGACGTTACCAGTGTGAGACACGTAGATGCGGAGAGCAGACTGTCAGTTATTACATGTCTCACGCTGGTAACACCCCCTCTTATTTAAAATAATCTTTGGAGGCAGATTCTCAGGGAGATCTATGTCCGACCCATAGATCTTAACAGCTCATTTACTTATTCCAGGGAAATCCACGGTTTTCTTTTAAGTTATTGGATTGTAGATATAAAAGGCATCAGTTTATTCAACTTTCTATGACCATACAGACGGTTTAGGAGGGTTGATCCCACTGACAGATTCCCATTAATGTAGCAATTGTTGCTTTTACTAGCCAGAAAAAGCATTTTATGCAATATACAAATTAGGGTGCTCAATGCACACTTGTCGTGCCCAAAAGCTCAGGGCGCCCCGAAACCCCTTGAATTGTCATACCTCACCGTCTCCCTATATGTTGAGTGCCAAAACAGAAACATTGGTGCCGCACACGGACAGGCAAGGCGTCCCAAATTATGTTCCCTGTGTTTGAAGGGCTGATCTTCAGTGGGGTGATATGGATGAGTATACAACAGTACTGGCACACAGGCGAGATGACAAGGGAAGGTAAGAAACACCCCCACTGGAGATTTACAAACAGGTCTTACCAAAGGCATTGAACAGCTGGTAAAGGTCACTGGATTTCCATTCTTTTGGAAATGTCACGTGGAGGACGTTATCTCGTTTAGGAAGCACTGAAATACAGAATAACACATTTTACACTCAGCTTTACATTTTTTTTTAATTGTTAAAACATATCCAACAAACATGCAGTTAATGCATACCTATCACCCCAAAACCCAGAGTGAAAGCAATATTTTACTGCCCATATCCCCAACTACCCCTTCTTAAAAGCTCCATTGAGTGAGTAATTTGAATCCACAGGTGTGTCACGGAAAATTTTTATCATGTGGGAAAAATACAACATATTTACCACTAAAATGGTAAGTTACCAGCAATTTTTTTGTATACAAGGGGTATTGGGTGAACCTAAACATTAGGTCACACAAATTTTCCCACGTGTGGAACTATCCCCCCTCACATATTGTCAAAAACTACTGTGGCAAAGCTTAGGAGGAAGAAGCACTGTTTGACTTTGGTAGCGCAGATTTTGAGGGCACTATCTGCAGATTCCTTAAGTTACTAAAACAGAAGAAAAAAAAAGCAAAAGCGAAGTCAGACTGTTTGGGACATTGGAAGAATGACTGTCCGGACAAGAAAAAGGTGAGTGTTAGCCAGAGTCCTGTGCCTGCAAACTGTAAAGCATCCGGAGACCATTCATGTGTGGAGGGGCTTTCCATCCATGGAGGGGACTCACTCACTATTTTGCCTAAGAATGGTGCCATGACTAAAGAATGGGATCTAATCATCCAAGATCAACTTCTCCCAAACATCCAGGAGCAATTTTATCATGAACACTCATTTTTTCCAGCTTGATAGAGACCATGTTACAAAGCAACAGTGGTAACTCTGATAAATGGCTCAGTGAACAAAACATTTACATGTCAGTACTGTGGATGTGATGTGGAGACATGTGAAGCCCTGTCACCACTGTGGATGTGATGTGGAGACATGTGAAGTCCTGCCACCACTGTGGATGTGATGTGGAGACATGTGGAGCCCTGTCACCACTGTGGATGTGATGTGGAGACATGTGAAGCCCTGTCACCACTGTGGATGTGATGTGGAGACATGTGAAGTCCTGCCACCACTGTGGATGTGATGTGGGGACATGTGGAGCCCTGCCACCACTGTGGATGTGATGTGGAGACATGTGGAGCCCTGTCAGTAATGTGGATGTGATGTGGAGACACGTGGAGCCCTGTCACCACTGTGGATGTGATGTGGAGACATGTGAAGCCCTGTCACCACTGTGGATGTGATGTGGAGACATGTGAAGTCCTGCCACCACTGTGGATGTGATGTGGGGACATGTGGAGCCCTGCCACCACCAGGGTGGATTGATTTAAATCACGCCGATTTAAATCATGATTTAAATCACGATTTAAATCAAAAGACTTTTTTCTATTTAAATCGGATCGATTTAAATCATGATTTTAATCATGATTTAAATCACTGATTTAAATCAAAAGGTTTTTTTTAATATAAATCACGATTAAAATGAGAAGTGAGAGCAGTGCGCATGTGCGCCCATAGTTACACGGACGAAACTAGGGGCAACGATCTAACGCCAGGGTGAGGGGGGGACCCCAAAGTAAGTAAAAATCTTTTTTGTTTTACTATATGGCAATAGGTAGGTGTTTAAAAGCAGCATGTCTTAATTGTATAAACTATTAATAGCCTCCACATTTTGTTCATACTGCCCCTTTAATTCCACACTTCTAGCTTGGTTTCACTTTTGGTTTAGTTTCTTTTTCCATTCAGTTGACATGCCCAAACTTGTTGGATAGTCAGCAGTACTTGGCTGTAGTAACAATCAAACTTCATAAGTGATCTGTGTGAGCCATGGCAGGTCGTAAGAGAGACCCTATTTGGGTTCATTTTGTTGAGATGCCAGCAGCAGATCTTGGAAAGAAAGGTGCAAGAGCAAAGTGCAAATACTGTCAAAAGGATATCCAAGGACTTGTTTGCCGTTTGAAATCACATTATGAAAACTGCAACCAGAAGGGAAATGAAGATGTTGATAGTGAAGTGTTTCTTTGGTCATCTTCATCACCGCACTTCTCATGATGTTGCCTCATTCACACCACCAGGCCTTGCATCTCTTTGTTGCATCGTTTGCATTTTGCACGCATGCCTGCCTTACCGATAGGCGAAGGAGCTTCATTAAAATATTCCCAAACTGGGTCTCTTTTACGGCCTGCTGCCATTATAAGGAAAGAATGTAATAAACCTCAGATCGTACACACAAACAGATCCAGACTTGTCTGTCTGTGGCTATGCTGCAGTATTGTGCTCAAAGCTTCACTTTCATTTTTTTGTCTGCTTGCCCTTCCTCCTCAAAACACTTAGATTCACATTCTTCTTGTGTTGTGCAGATCTATTCCACTCCAAACAATCAGAAACATATTGTCTAACTTCTTGGACTTGGCACTGAAGGGGTTGATTCTGTATTCATAGGTTTGTAGAACAATAGGATTAAGGTCTTTTTCTCAACTCTGTTCATGTTGTAACATTTTTGCCATGAAGAAGAGGCTGGGACCTCTGCGGAGTCAAATTCAGTTTTGAGAACTGCGTAAGTAAAGCGAGCGTCTGTGATAATATAGGAGAGAAACTGCCCACTAATCCTACAGAAACCTCTGGAAGAGCATGGCATTGTGAATGTTACACATATACAGCCTTTATTCTACTGAGTTAAACAACTCAGCTTTATCTCATGATGGAAGAACCTTTGGATGGTAAAATATTTTCCTCAAAAAGCAGTTTATTGAAAAAAATCCGATTTAAATCAAAAAAATCCGATTTAAATCAAAAAAATCCGATTTTTTTGATTTTTTTTAAAAAACATTGATTTTTATCCACCCTGGCCACCACTGTGGATGTGATGTGGAGACATGTGGAGCCCTGTCAGTAATGTGGATGTGATGTGGAGACACGTGGAGCCCTGTCACCACTGTGGATGTGATGTGGAGACATGTGAAGTCCTGCCACCACTGTGGATGTGATGTGGAGACATGTGAAGCCCTGTCACCACTGTGGATGTGATGTGGAGACATGTGAAGCCCTGTCAGTAATGTGGATGTGATGTGGAGACACGTGGAGCCCTGTCACCATTGTGGATGTGATGTGGAGACATGTGAAGCCCTGTCAGTAATGTGGATGTGATGTGGAGACATGTGAAGCCCTGCCACCACTGTGGATGTGATGTGGAGACATGTGAAGCCCTGTCACCACTGTGGATGTGCTGTGGAGACATGTGGAGCCCTGTCACCACTGTGGATGTGCTGTGGAGACATGTGAAGTCCTGCCACCACTGTGGATGTGATGTGGAGACATGTGAAGCCCTGTCACCACTGTGGATGTGCTGTGGAGACATGTGGAGCCCTGTCACCACTGTGGATGTGCTGTGGAGACATGTGAAGTCCTGCCACCACTGTGGATGTGATGTGGAGACACGTGAAGTCCTGTCACCACTGTGGATGTGATGTGGAGACACGTGAAGTCCTGTCACCACTGTGGATGTGATGTGGAGACATGTGAAGCCCTGTCCGTAATGTGGATGTGATGTGGAGACATGTGAAGTCCTGCCACCACTGTGGATGTGATGTGGAGACATGTGAAGTCCTGCCACCACTGTTTATGTGATGTGGAGACATGTGAAGCCCTGTCACCACTGTGGATGTGATGTGGAGACATGTGAAGTCCTGCCACCACTGTGGATGTGATCTGGGGACACGTGAAGCCCTGTCAGTAATGTGGATGTGATGTGGAGACATGTGAAGACCTGCCACCACTGTGGATGTGATGTGGAGACATGTGAAGTCCTGCCACCACTGTTTATGTGATGTGGAGACATGTGAAGCCCTGTCAGTAATGTGGATGTGATGTGGAGACATGTGAAGACCTGCCACCACTGTGGATGTGATGTGGAGACATGTGAAGTCCTGCCACCACTGTTTATGTGATGTGGAGACATGTGAAGCCCTGTCAGTAATGTGGATGTGATGTGGAGACATGTGAAGACCTGCCACCACTGTGGATGTGATGTGGAGACATGTGAAGTCCTGCCACCACTGTTTATGTGATGTGGAGACACGTGAAGTCCTGTCACCACTGTGGATGTGATGAGGAGACATGTGAAGCCCTGTCACCACTGTGGATGTGATCTGGGGACACGTGAAGCTCTATCACCACTGTGCATGTGATGTGGAGAGGTGCGACGCTCTGGCAAAATAAATTAATAGCGGTGTTGTATATCACAATACAGCACAGATTAGCTTAACACAGTGGATTTTGGGTTCAGACAAGTTCTATAATCTCTGCTCACCTACCTATCCTGACAGCTCCTCCTTGTCCCCTTCCCTGCTGCTGAAATCACACACTGCCTAGTACAAGCTGCAGCTGTCAATCAGGCTGTTTGGGAAGAGACTGAACACAATGGACTAAAATTTCTCATTTTAATTATCTGGATTAAACTAAACTGCCATTCTGACATGATGTTTTTTAAATGCAGGTCACCAATCTCATCAGGTCCAAGATCCATGAATTAATTTATGAGGTTTCTGCTGCAAAAGCTGGAAACAGATCTGCTTGAAAGTGGATGTCCAGTCAAAGATATTGAATATCCATCTTGTGTATAGCTAATCAATAACCGTTCAGTCTCTGCACCCGCAATGAGCCACACTCATTGCCAGGTTCAGAACCTATCGATTGGAAATTTGCAGTACAGGGTACATCCGGCCACATCAGGAGCGTACAATAGCTGATTGCTTGGGCTAGTGAGTAGGCATCTTCACCTACCAAGCAGATATTGACGACCCATCTATCAGAGATACCTTCTGACTGGACAACCCCCTTACGAACATGGAACCCAAGATCACTTCCAACAAATCCCATTTACCCCAGTGTCACAACCTTGATTCAAACCTGGTTTTCCGTTAGTAAAAGTTTAAAATAAGACATTGTATTTCTGGCTCCAGTTGTTACATTTATGTTGGAGGAATTACACAAACTTCTAAAATTATAGCCATGATGATTGTGCGTAATGAAGGATGAAGACATGGAATGCATGATGTAATTCCTGGGCCGTAACCAATGCCAAAAAAGAACTTCATGGAAAGTAGTAAGGGTCCGACAAGGAATTGAGGAACTTTTGACCTTCTAGAAGAGCAATTTATTAGAAATGAAGAAATTATTAAACTGATTAAGAACAGAATTACCAAAAAAATCAAGGGGATAGTACCATTACATACAGTTACTTTAGACTTCTAAAGTCCATCATTAAAGAAACCGTCCCATGAATGTTTTTTTCCCTAAATTCATCAGACTCCCCAGATCATTCTCTGTTCTGTGTGTGACCTGGATGTCCACTTTCGGCCCACCCAGTGCACAGCGTGGCCGGAGAGCCCGAAGAGCGGTGATGTCAGTGAGAAGAGAAGTGGCGCTGGATCCTGGAGAAGGCGACTGACACCACTAAGATGTATACGCAGGTTTAGGGAGGGGGGAGTGTTTTTTTAAGAATATTAAAAGGGGTATTATTATTTTATACACATTTATGCTTGATACCCTATTGAATTACTGTAATGTTAATTCAAAGCCGTTGCTTTTTTCCTGAAATCAGTGAAGAGTTGGCCATAAAACTAAGATCTATAGAGGAGGCCTTCGTTCTCCCAACTGGTGAAGAACTAAAGCTGGCCAGACACATGAGATGGCCATTGGCCAAACGATGCTTGAGCATCTCTGCTGCTCTCCCAAACACAGGAGCACTTGTTGAGCTGCACTAACCTGTGTTCCCTATGAGTAAACATCGGCCGGCGGCTTATCTCCAGGAGAACAGTGCGACATGACATTCTGCAATCAGACAAGTCTGTTCGACATCATTCCCAACCATCAGTTGGTCTAGCGCCCCCCAAAAAAGTAGGCAGTTGGCTGAATCGGTCAATATCGGCGTGCTAAACTAACAGTCTAATGTGTATAGGGCCTTAACTTTATGTTCACAAGTACAAATTTTCTGTGTATTTGCAGGAACATTTGCATGCGTCAGCTGTGGATTTGTCACAGTCTTGCTAAAGGACCTCACCCCATTAATAGCCAAGTGTGAAACTGGGTGTGAAACTATGCCACATAAATGGGCTCACTGCAGATTTAACACTTTCACTGCCAGGGGGTTCTCCACATTTTGACATTCTGATAGCCAGGACAATTATTGCACTTTTGATTTGTACAAATAAAACCTAACGTTCCAAATAATAAACTGATATTCGCTGACAATATCTATATATTTTCTTAAAGCATACATTCTGCTCATTGTCAAAATGCCAACCCAAACTTTATACATGCAGGCACTTTCAAGAAATTTTGCATTCAAATGTATTTATTTTTTTAATACATACAACTTGATATCAGTGGCTAAAAGTGTGGCCCAAACAGAAGACAGATAAACTTTTATTTTAGGGAGGCGTGCTGTAACATGTGCAGAGTCCATGCATTCTATCTAGGCCTACATTTTATATATCTTAAAATCATCAAAACTGGAAAGACAAAAAAAAAAAAAAAATGGTTTTACGCTGACAAATTAAAATTTTGCATGTGTCACTTTACAGACCAACAACTTAGGAATTCCTTTGCTTGCCCTTGGTTTGGAGATGGGTTTTTCATGTTCCATAGTGCTTAAAGTTATGGAAGCCCTCCCACAAAGATTTTTTTTTTAAATAAATCTGTGCAGATATGTATGTGTTAATAAACTCGCCCATCGCCGCCTTCTCCGTGATTCAGCGCAGATCTGCTCTTCTCAGTGACGTCCGCAACACATGCAGGGATTTCCTAGCATTCAATCCCTGCATACGCTGCGGCTGTCGACTGCCGCGAGACATGCAGCCGCGAGGACTTGAACATATTTTTTGAGCACGCTGAAGACATTCTTAGCACTCAAGCATACTCAGATAACACTTTATCTGAGCACGTTCACTCATCACTTTTTACCATAAATTTTCAAAAGGACTAATGGAAGAAACTGAGTAAAAATTTGATGGGTGGTTTTCCTTTTAAAGGATTTAAATACACTGTCATCTTATACTAATATTTCGGCCCACGGCCGGGCTCAGAAGGGAGGGAGCACCATTTGGAACTCAAAGTTTGCTGGAATTGGTTCCTGTTACAGTATATTGCATTTGTAGAGGCCTGGAGGTATTAGTACAGAGAAAAAACCCCAGATGTCAACCCACTTTGGAAACATTTATCAAGTGATGTAGTGACCATTTTGACCGTAAAAGTGACTTTAAGAAATTAATGTGGGGTAGAATTAAAAAAAGTGAAAGTTGCTATTTTTTTCCAATCAGGATTTTTTTTTATTTATGCTGACTATGTGATATAGGAAACATACTAAAAAGGGATGTCCGGCCTTAGGCTACAAGTCACTGACTGCAGATTTGTAAACCCTCACAACGCATTAATTGTGCCCACTGTTTCCGGAGCCGGAGAATCCTCACAGCGCACGAGATGTGAGGATTCACAAGTCTGCAGTCACAGAATCAATGCAGACTAGTAGTTTTAGACCAAACAACTTCTTTAACGTTATTCCGTGGGTCAGAACGATTAATGAGACACAAAATTTATATGATTTTATTTTATGTTGGGATAAACACCCATTTTTTACTTTGGGTTATTGGTAGTGATGAGTGAATGTGCAGGGATAAGGTGTTATCTAAGCATGCTTGGGTGCTAACTGAGGGTCTTTGGCGTGCTCAAGAAATAGTTTTGAGTCCCTGCGGCTGCATGTCTCACAGCTGTTCGACAGCCGCAACACATGCAGAGATTCCCTAACAGAGAGGTAATGCCTGCATGTATTGTGGCTGTTGAACACCCCCTAGACATACAGCTGTGGAGACTCGAATATATTTTTTGAGCACGCCAAAGACACTCAATTAGCGCCCGAGCATGATCACTCATCACTAGTCATATTAGACATTAAGTATATTGCATTACTTTATTTTTTTCTTTAACAATAAAATCCAACACTCCCTCGAAAAATTTGTGGTTTTTTTTTGTGTCTCCATAATGTTAGAGCCATGAATTTATTGCTGTTGACAGAGCTGTGCAAGGGCTCATTTTGTGCATGTAATATTTATTGGTTCCAATTTGGGCTTTATAAGACTTGATCATTTTATTATTCAATGTTTTTAAGCAAAATTATCATAGAACTGCAATACAGTTTACTTCCAGTGTTTGTTAAGATTCTACTTATGGTATACAACATGCTCATTTCTCATTTTACAGTTTGGGTCATTATAGACATGGATACCAAAAGTATCACTGACAGTGCTTCCTCCTCTGGACCCAGTGATGCGATCATCAAAAAAGAAGCAATTTTGATCTTTATTTCAAATATAGGGAATAAGAAACATTTATAGTTCAATTTATTACAGATGCAGAGATACCAAATGTGTAGGTATTTATCCCCAATAACAAAAGACTGGGGGAGGGGAAAAAAAGGGGGGTAGGGGGAAGAGCTCCTTTACATTTTTTACTTTTCTGCTGTGATAAACACATTCTTATAGAGGGCCAGGAAGAGATCACTCGCATCTTCTCTCCAATCCTGCTGCAGCCTGTCCACTATCCTGCAGCCCTCCTTTCCTTCACACTGGGTGAAGTCAGGAAGTGCTGGTATTTTAATAAGCTTTATCTCCACCTGGATTGCAGCTTCAGCTCATTCTCAGTCTCAAAAGGAGTATTCGAGACCCAGCCTGCGACATCCCGGGTTTTAATGTGAGTCGGGAATGACAGCTGTAGACACCTGCAGCTCTCGCTTTAACCCAGTGCTTCCCAAACTCCAGTCCTCACGGACCCCAACAGGTCATGATTTCAGGATTTCCTTAGTATTGCACAGAAGTTCTCTCACTTGTGCAGCACTATAGAAATCCTGAAAACATGACCTGTTGGGGTCCGTGAGGACTGGAGTTTGGGAAACACTGCTTTAACCCATTATATCTTGGGCTGGGTCACCGTGACAGCAGCAGTTTTGGAATTTTAGAATCCCAGCTTCAAAATCTCCACAAAACGGGTCTAGATCACTGCTACAGGACACATGACCATTAGTAGCCAGGATGTAAGTCACCCTGCAAGGACATATGATGCATGTCTTTAGCAGGGAAAGGGTTAAAACACACAGCACAGGTCACTACCTGCTGTGGATTCTTCCCCCCCCCCACAGTGTGTGGATTAGATTTGGTTAAATCTCACCCACTTAGTTGCTTCTGTAATACACTGCTTAAATGGGTGCTGCAATCTTGTACATTTTCCATAATTTGCAGATGGGAAATCTCCAAACTTTTTTTTTTTTTTTTTTTTTTAAGCCTGACAAACAAACCTGCAGTCTCCAACTTGTGGCACTCCAGATTCTCGAGGTCTTGCCATGCTGGGAGTTGTAGTCCAAAACAGCTGGAGAGTCACATGTTGGAGATTGCAGATACAATTACGCTAATTATAAGTCTTTTGCCATCAGAATTCTAGATCATCTGCAAAAAGTAGAAAGCAGTTGTCACTTAGAGGAAGAGCAACCGAGTGATCATCAGTCAAGTGCTGGATACAGAGTCAGCCCGGAGGTCTTATACTGCATTGATGTTCAGATACCATCTTTTCTCGGCTTGTTGTCTCCTGCAGACTTTTTTTTATGAAGAACGCTGAGGTGTGGTCCCTCACTAGCTGCTACTTGTCATCACTTGACATTTTACAGTTCATTGACTTACTAAGTTCATATTGCGTTTGCACCTAGTGTCATGGAGTTATACATGTCCCACAGCGGCAACAGTCTGGATGGATCCCCCCTGTGGGGGGTCTTCATGTGGTGCTCTGATTAGGTATTCATCAGTATGGCTTCGGACAGTTCACTGATCCCTGCCCTCTAATTTACATAATGAATACTATTTATATACACACACATCATTTAACAAAAAATCCCCTTCTGAAGGGAGGCGCATTATCGTGTATATAATGTGTGTGTAACCAGGAGACGTGGAGGAGGCCGTAGGAGGGCAACAACCCAGCAGCACGACCGCTACCTCAGCCTTTGTGCAAGGAGGAACAGGAGGAGCACTGACAGAGCCCTGCAAAATGACCTCCATCAGGCCACAAAATTGCATGTGTCTGCACAAACGGTTAGAAACCGACTCCATGAGGATGTCTGAGTGCCCGACGTCCACAGATGGGAGTTGTGCTCACAGCCCAACACCGTGCAGGACGCTTGGCATTTGTCACAGAACACCAGGATTGGCAAATTTGTCACTGGCGCCCTGTGCTCTTCACAGATGAAAGCAGGTTCACACTGAGCACATGTGACAGACGTGACAGTCTGGAGATGCCATGGAGAGCGATCTGCTGCCAGCATGACCCGTTTGGCAGTGGGTCAGTAATGGAGTGGGGTGGCATTTCTTTGGAGGGCCGCACAGCCCTCCATGTGCTCGCCAGAGGTAGCCTGACTGCCATTAGGTACCGAGATGAGATCCTCAGACCCCTTGTGAGACCATATGTTGGTGCGGTTGGCCCTGGGTTCCTCCTAATGCAGGACAATGCCAGACCTCATGTGGCTGGAGTGTGTCAGCAGTTCCTGCAAGATGAAGGCATTGAAGCAATGGACTGGCCCGCCGGTTCCCCAGACCGGAATCCGATTGAACACATCTGGGACATCATGTCTCACACCATCCACCAATGTCACGTTGTACCACAGACTGTACAGGAGTTGGCGGATGCTTTAGTACAGGTTTGGGAGGAGATCCCTCAGGAGCACATCCGCCGCCTCATCAGGAGCATGCCCAGGCGTTGTAGGGAGGTCATATACAGGCACATGGAGGCCACACACACTACTGAGCATCATTTCCTTGTCTTGAGGCATTTCCACTGAAGTTGGATCAGCCTGCAACTTCATTTTCCATTTTGATTTTGAGCATGATTCCAACTCCAGACCTCCGTGGGATATTAGTTGTGATTTACGGCGATCATTTTTTAGGTTTTACTCAACACATTCCACTATGTAATGAATAAACATTTACATTTGGAATATTTAATTCAATGATATCTAGGATGTGGGATTTTAGTGTTCACTTTATTTCTTTGAGCAGTGCGTGCGATTATGTAAATTAGGGGGCAGAAGAGTGAGGGATCAATGACCTGTCAGCAGTCTTCATTATGAATACCTAATCAGAGCACCACATGAAGACCCCCCACAGGCCGCCCCGGAGCATGAGCATATCGTTAACTCAACACTTAAAATAAAAATTACACAATAACCACAAGACAGATTTCATAAACACATGTATCATTGTAATCAGTATAACGGCGCCAACCTGACACTGTCTGTAGGTTACTGTGCACAGTCCTGCTGACAGGTTCCCTTTAAGAGGATGTGCGGAAATAATTTAAGATTAAAAACTGCTAATTTCCACTAACTTCCACCCCCAGTCTCCCATACACATGTTCTGCAGTAAAGCACACTTCAGTAGGAATGGGGTCCTGCATAAAGTGCCTGAATGTAGTGCTCAGGTCACTCACCCCTGCAGCAAATAGTGAGGGTGGAAATGTGTACCTGAAGGGGTAGTGACATTTCCCTGGTGTTGTACTAGGGAGACACCATATCAACTACACTGCAGTGCCACAGTCATATTGAGATTCATTAAAGGAGTTGTCCGGTTTAAAATGACAAGTCAGCACTCACTGCATGTGACTGCAGACTTGTGAATCCTCCCAGCGCACACTGCTCGCTGTAAGGATTCTCCGCTGTTAGCGTTGGCAACAGCGGTCACGTGACTGCAATTATGCGATATGCAAATGCCTGGCCGAACCTGTCTAGATGGTTTCGGTCCTCATGCAAGATACTAATAGGGAGCATGCCAAAAACAGTCTAGTTAGGTTCTGGCCAGGAGTTTGCATAATACATGCATGCTGACACCGGAGAATCATCACAGAGCTATGTGCATGAATTGGGAAAATCAACAAGTCTGCAGCCACACAGAGTGGCTGCAGATTTGTTCTTTTAGACCAGATAACACCTTTAACCCCTTCAGAACATATGACGTACTTATATTTGTTTATAAGGAAAAACTTCCTCTATTGTAGACATTGTTTCATTAAATATCAAGGTTGGCCCGTGACTTTGTCCAAGTTTTTAATTTTGGCCCTCTGTGTATTTGAGTTTGACATTCCTGCACCATGGCGTATTTTTTATTTCAACACCAAATAGGTATCAGTAATGTATGCTCCCAGTGTGTAGGAAAATACTTATCGGCTGCAGTCTTCTGCTGTTCCCAGTGCCTCTCTGGTCTTCTTTTGCACTTTGTGAGCAGCTGTGTGACTAGCTGGATCACTGCAGTGTTTGCTGCGTGGAGAGGAAGTCACTTCTCAATGTAAGTCTATGGCACTCAGAACGAGGATCTTAGACGTATTGAGAGTGATAGTGTCTGTCATCTCTGACGTCCAACCAGTTACAGCCTCAGCCACAAGATGGACAAATAGCCGGATTACTTACGGTAATGCTCTTTTAATGAGTCCATGACAGCACCCACTGGAGAGATAGGGATCCGCCCCAAGGAACAGGAAACCTACAGAGACATAAAAGGGGGCGGTCCCCCTCTCCTCCTCAGTTTAATTTCAGAGTACCCGGAGGACCGCCAGTGTTAGTCAATCATCACAATGTATCATCAGAATATAAACTTCATAGAAGTAATTACATTGGCTTTTATTAGGGAGGGATGTGACTGGGTGCTGTCATGGACTCATTAAAAGAGCATTACCGTAAGTAATCCGGCTATTTACCCTTCGCCATGACAGCACCCACTGGAGAGATTTCCAGAGACCAACACCTAGGGGGGGACCACCGTGCTGAGGATAGTCCTGCCAAAGTGTAGGTCAGAGTCAGAAGACAGGTCGAGCCTGTAGTGATTATAGAAAGTGGAAGGAGCCAACCAAGTTGCAGCCTTACATATATCTTCGATTGGCACGTTCCCTTTTTCGGCCCAGGAAGAAGCCATGGCTCTGGTGGAATGTGCTTTGATGCCCTCCGGAGGTTCTTCGTTTTTCATGGAATAGGCCAACCGGATAGCGTCTCTTATCCACCTGGATAATGTTGCTCTTGTGACTCCATATCCTTTCTTTTTGCCCTGGAAGGATATGAACAGAGCCCTACTCTGCCTCCAACTACTAGTTTTCTCAATATATTGCAAAACTACTCTCCTGACGTCTAGAGTATGGAATTTTTGTTCTTCAGGAGTAGAGGGATCTTTAAAGAAAGTAGGAAGATGTATCTCCTGTGACCTGTGGAACTTCCCTGCTACCTTAGGAAGGTATAGGGGGTCCGGTTTTAAGATTAGTCTGTCATGAAATGTGAGAAGGTAAGGTTGATCTATCGACAAGGCCTGAATGTCGCTGACTCTTCTAGCCGATGTTAAGGCTACTAAGAAGGCTGTTTTTAACGACAAGTGTTTTAAAGATGCTGTGTCTATAGGCTCAAATGGGGATTCTGTTAGAGAGTCTAAGACTAGATTTAGATCCCACGGAGCTACTCTAGGTATGTGGACAGGAGTAACTCGTTCACAGGCCGTGATGAAGCGGGATACCCATTTATTACCAGCAATATTATGGCCATAGAGGGCACCCAGAGCGGACACCTGGACCTTTAGTGTGTTAACTGACAGACCTAACTCTTTCCCTTTCTGTAGAAATTCTAGTATAGATTTTATTGGGACTTCAGAGGGGTTTGAACTAGTATGGAACTGAAGAAACTTCTTCCATACTTTGGTGTAAATTTTTGTTGTAGATGGTTTCCTGCTAAGCAGGAGTGTATCAATTAGGCCTTTTGAAAACCCCCTGGAATTTAATATCTGCCTTTCAAATTCCAGGCCGTCAGGTGGAGGCTGTCCACCTGAGGGTGGAAGAAAGGTCCCTGGGAGAGAAGGTTTGGGATTGAGGGAAGGACCCAAGGATCCGTCACCGACATCGACCGCAGGCACGAGAACCATGGTCTCTTGGGCCAGAATGGCGCTATTAGTATTATCCTGGCCTGCTCTTCCCTGATTTTCCGTATTACTTGTGGAAGCAGAATTATCGGAGGGAAAGCATACGCCAGCTTGAATTGCCAGGGTGTTTGAAGAGCATCTAGAATGTCCGGGTGATCTGCACGGGACCGAGATGCGAATTTCTGGACTTGTTTGTTTTGTTTTGTAGCGAACAGGTCTATTTGGGGTTTGCCCCATAACAATGTTATCTTGTGGAAAATGTGAGGATTGAGACACCATTCTCCTTGATGAAGAGTGTGTCGACTTAGGAAGTCCGCTTGTTGATTGTCCTCTCCTTTGATGTGGACTGCCGAGAGGGACAACAGATGCTTTTCGGCCAGGATTAAGGTACTGTTTGCGGAAGACATTAGAGCGTCTGATCTTGTGCCGCCTTGTTTGTTTAAATACGCCACTGTCGTAGTGTTGTCTGAACAGATTCGGACGTGGCTTCCTCGTAGCTGTGGGAGAAATTGACGCAGTGCATAGTTTACCGCATTCAATTCTTTTAGGTTTGATGAATATAAATCCTCATTCTTATCCCAGGTTCCCTGGCAGAATCTATCTCCCATGTGTGCGCCCCACCCGTGGGGACTAGCGTCCGTAGTTATCGTGTGGGATGGTGATATTACCCAAGGGACACCCCCCGCTAGGTTGTCTTTATTTAGCCACCATTCTAAGGAGGATAAGACTTTCTCGGATAAAGTTATTTTCGATTCAAGGTGCCCCAGAAATTTTCTCTGTTCCCGAAGTATCTGATGTTGTAATGTTCGGGTATGAAGTTGTGCCCACTGAACGGCTGGAGTACAGGAGGAGAGGGATCCTAGCAAGGACATTCCTGCTCTCAGGGACATTTGAGGTTTGTGAATGGCCGCCACAACTTTACCCTCTATAAGAGATATTTTTTCTTGGGGAAGTAGACATTTTTGCTTTATGGAATCTAGACTAAATCCCAAAAATGTCTGAAGAGAAAGTGGGGTGAGTCTGGATTTTTTATAGTTGACGATCCAGCCCAGGCTTTCTAAGGACGAGACAGTGTCAGCTAATCGTTCCGCACACTGAAGGGATGAGTTTCCTACAACTAAAAAATCATCTAAGTAGGGAATGATTAATGTGTCTCTCTGGCGAAGGTAGGCCATTACTTCTAACATTACCTTCGTGAAGATCCTGGGTGCCGTGGAGAGACCGAAGGGCATGGCTGTATACTGGAAATGATAAATCTCCCCCTCAAGAGTTACTGCCACTCTTAAGTATTTTTGATACCTACTATGGATAGGGAGATGGTAGTAGGCATCTTTTAAATCAATGCCGCCCATTCTACAATTTGGAAAAAGGAGTTTAATGGCCGATCTAATAGACTCCATTTTAAACGTATAATTTTTAATAAACGTATTGAGTTTTTTAAGATTTATAATTGTTCGAAATGAACCATCGGGTTTAGGGATTAAAAATAACGGAGAGTAGAACCCTTTACCCTCTTGTCCCTTTGGCACCCTAACTAAAACATTTTTAACTATAAGACTTCTAATTTCCAGTTCAAGGGCCTTCTGTTGCACTGGTGAGGAAAGGGCTGTTAAAATAAAGGAATCATGGGGAATTTGGAGGAATTCTATTTTCATTCCTTCCTTAATAATATTTAGCACCCAGGAACTTGACGTGATTTTTCGCCATTGGGGAAAGAAAAATTTTAACCTGCCCCCTACTGGGGTGTCTGGTGTTTCAAAATTTGTTGTCTCTACGGAAGGGGGGCCTTTGAACATAGTGCCACCCTGTTTTCCCTCTCTTGTGGCCCATCGTGACGATCTTTCATTTTGTGTTCTTTTCCCGAACGGCCTCTTCCTAAAGGTCTTCCTATAGAAAGGAATTGAGGGGTCAGGGAAGGCTTTTTTCCTCTCTTTTGTGGTATCGCATCCCGCAATTTTTGTCTGGAGACCCCCTGTTCGATTTGTTGATCCAGCTGATCAATCCACACAAGCATGGATCTAGCTGTGCACGTGCTGGCAATTGATGGCTTAAATATGCCCGTGGAAGCCTCCCATGATCGTTTCAGTGACGATTCTGCCTTCCGATCTAAAGGATCAGAAAGTAGGCCCGCATCCTCGACTGGTAGGGCTGACTGTTTTGAGGTGGAGGCGACTGCAGCGTCCACCTTAGGGATTTTAGTCCATGAAATTAACTCCTCATCATTAAAGGGGTACTTCCTTTTGGAGGCTGACGGGAGGAAACCTCTCTGGTCCTGTTTCTCCCACTCCCTCTTTATCAGAGCCTTAACCGCAGGAATTACTGGGAATGCTCTTCTCTTCCTCTCCGCCAACCCTGCAAACATGATGTCTTGTGCAGTTTGGTCGTCTTTTGTATCCTCACAACCTATAGTATTCCT
Source organism: Ranitomeya variabilis (assembly GCF_051348905.1). NCBI lineage: Eukaryota > Metazoa > Chordata > Amphibia > Anura > Dendrobatidae > Ranitomeya > Ranitomeya variabilis. Next base: position 60,611,783 of record NC_135238.1, read on the forward strand.
GATGGACTTTACTAGGTTGTCCACCCCATCAAGAGGAAAACAAGCTCGACCCTCAATGTCGGAATGTGTTGAGGAAGAGGATGACGCCTGCGAGGAGTCTGAGTGGATAACGCCTTCCTCCTCGGACTCAGAGCTGGATATAGCCTTTTCTTTCCCGGATTTTTTAGGGGGGGTACTGGCTTGTGAGATGGCCTGTAATTCCTCTCTAATTATGGCCCGTATATCTGTGACCGACATAGATGGACTCTGCATTGTTTCCGCCATACACTGATTGCAGAGTTTTTTGGGGTGGGAATCTGGGAGAGGCTCGTCACATAACGCACATTGCTTGTGCTTAGATTTCTGTCTCTTTTTGGCCTGGGAGAAGAAGACATTTGTGGAAAAGGGTGTCAGCTTTATAGGCAGAGGGGAAATCACACTCACCCAGTGAAGCTGTACAGTACCGAAATAGGAGGCTGCGACTTTCTGGATCTTGAATCCTTGGTCTCACTCCTGTGGCTGGCATCTGAGGACCTTCTGCTGGCTGGCTCACCTGCTGGGTCCACAGTCTTGCCTGGGGACGACATGTTGCATCGCCTGTGCGTTTGCAACTTCCCCCTTTTTATAGGCCAGGATCCGGTCAGTAAACTTTTTTTTTTTTTTTTTTTTTCTCTGCAGCGGTGCACTGCGCATGCGCGAAACCGCGCTTTTCCCTCCACCGCTGTGTGAGTGACCCGGAAGTGCTCCTCTACTTCCGGGTCATTCTGGGGATTCTTACACCGCTCCACGCATGTGCGGCCGCCATTATCCCGGCCTGCGCTATGGAGCGGTGTACCGGCTGCCGCTGCAGCTGTGCCGCAGATCCCGGACCCTTTTACCTGGTGGTCCGCGTCTGGAGCCTGTTTCAAGCCGCACCTCTGCAGCGCTGCTCCTGTGGAATCGGCGTCATCTCTCCCGGACTCAGCCATCCCACATGCCGGCCAGACGAGGGGGGAGCCGTCTAACGGAATCTCCCCCGACGCTGCATCTGGACTGCATCCCCTGCCGTTCGCGCAGAAACCGCACAGGCGGATGCTCCTAGCCCAGGTATGATTTCTGTAGTCTTCAGAGATCCTGTCCCCTGGGAACAGGAAACCTAAACTGAGGAGGAGAGGGGGACCGCCCCCTTTTATGTCTCTGTAGGTTTCCTGTTCCTTGGGGCGGATCCCTATCTCTCCAGTGGGTGCTGTCATGGCGAAGGGTAAAAGAGTGGTTTTGCAGTGGCACCAATAGACGGCAGCCACCAGTAAGTATTTTGCTACACAGGAACATACAACACAATCACCTACACGGTGTGAAAATAAAGCTAAAAATACACCAGAATGGTACTTTAGAGTGAGCGTGTGGATGTCAAAACCTGAAAAATATGTTTAGATTTTTCAGTTAATCACCATTACATCATCTGATCAGTAAAATGTCACTATACACAGACTGCTCTAATATTTAGTAATGCAGCAGTTACTGATCTTCCCCATCTGTTTATGCAAGTTTAGATGACAATTGCCAAATATATTACAACTGGCAGCTGTTCCTGCACTGTACATCTGATAAATAATGCATCGCTAATAATTCTTGTGTACATAGAACACAAGAGGCCGAAGATGTCCTCATCAAATTACTTACAGTCTGGACCGTCCAGATTGAGGTATGGAATGTCAGTAATTCTCATCAAAAACAGCCTGGAAGAGTGACATCAGAAAAGAAACAAATTAAAAAGGTTTCCAAAAGTCAGTACGTCGACTATCAGTGGTATAAATGACTACTGTTAGAAACGCAATCAGAGGAGAAAATTTACAACTGTAAAAATAAAAAAAAAGTTAAAATTGTAAAATGACTCCCGAGACTGCCAATACCCAAATAGACCCATGACGTGAGTTCCTAAAGGGACGTGCATCTACTCACAAGAGCAGTGCTACTGTCCCTCTTGATTGATAAATAACCAATATGACATGCTTAGATGGCGAGCAAAAAAAAAAAACCCCCACAAAGTCATGAACGTGTCTCAAAGGTGAAAAGCGCAATCACTTGCCGTCCCCTAATCTATACTTTGCACTGCAGCTCTGCTTTTCGGATCACCTACTGTGTATAAGCAAAACCAATGGGTCCCACGAGCTTAACATTAAATCAGAGCATGGAAAGTTGATTTATATTTCAGCAATGACACATTGGCAAATCCGATAAATCATAATCTGAAGTTGGGTCATTCCCACTCATAAATTTATAGATGACAAAATGAATGGTGTTAGAAAAAAAAAATACAAAACAATACAAAAAGTCAGACATAAAAAAAAAAAAAAAAAAAAAAGAGAAAAAAATTACTATATGACCTGAATTTTCAAGTAGATTCCAGAATGTGTGCTATTCTGCCTCAAAGTCCACACAAATCCATAATATCTACATAGAATACTGGCAGTGACGACCGCTCCAACTGCCATTGAAGGAGAATCCTGACAATGTGCATATTGCACAATATCAGGATTCAGCAGTGTGCAGTCAAAAAAGGTGACTGCAAAAACAGAAGTTCAATGCAGAAAATTCCTTTAAACAGCTAACAATCCCAAGCACAAGGCCACTGTGTATAAACATATACTGTGGAGTACGCCACTATCATGGAAGGATGCTAAGGTAGCCACCCAGGTGGTGCCCACTTTCAGGTGTATACCTTATGAATATCTATGCTGAACAGTTTCCAAGAAGGCAATGTGAACATAGCCCAACTTCACACGGAGAAAACGGATGTGATTGGAAAAAACAAAAACGTACATGTGACGGGGGATTTGGAGAACCATAAGGGAAAGGTATAGGGTCACTTGAACCGTAGCGAACGCTGTAATCCTTAAGAACATTTACACTGTGGTTTTTGAAAGAAAAATAAAAACGTCTTTTCAGAACAACATTTGCACAGTTTCCTACTCAAAATAAATCAATACTTTGGTATTTAACCAAAAATTTGTTACAAATGTGCAGGTTTGTTATCTCTTCCTGGCCAGTGTTATTTCAAGTCTACAGAATCAAAGTCACGCTGTCTTTATGGGCCGGCCATCTATCTAATAAACACAGACGGGGTCCAAAAGCAACACGTCGCACACTAACCCTTTGTATGGCGCTTGTGTGGATCTCCTATACGGACTCCACACTAATTTACGAGGAAGCAGTTAAACCAACCTCTCTGGGGCCAAAGACTTGCTATGAACGCGAAAACATTTATTTCACGCATAACTCAAATTGTGGCCTCCATAATCATTTCAGCACTCAGTGACCCAGTGGGAGGGAAAATTTATCACCATACAAATGCATCCCTCAGCTTCTGCGAGCTTCCCTCCGCCTCGCCAACAGCTAAGAAACGGGCAGCTAAGGGGCTTCCGACAGCTGAAAATCATACACCCGAGGCACCTCCTGGTCAGATCAGCCTCTAAATCTGCGCACAGCTCTGCAGGAACCAAGGGCTATGCATTCAGGGCTTTTACATTCTTTTTAAATGACTGTGATAAATTAACCCCTGCAAGAGTAGACATCACCTAAAGTGACCTGTACTAAAATTAAAAAAATATTTTTTTTTCGCTAATGGAAAGACAACTGCAGCTCAGGGAATATGAAGCTCCCTATATTCTACTGATAATAGTCTTTAAAACTTTTTTTTTTATGGAGTATTGTCCTCAAATCAAAAAGCCATTACAGAAATAGCAGCATAGGTGTTTGGAAAGGCAAACATTGTCACCATTACAGGTTCCAGTTGGGTCCATCACTTAAAGGGAGGTTCCAATAGACAAACGTTACCACCAAACCACAAGGCAGGTGATGACGTCTCGATCGGTGGTATCTAACTGCTTTTATCTTGTAGAATGAAGCAGCAGTGCACACACGCGAACATCTCTCCGTTCATTCCTGTTGGGAGTGCCATAGAAGGAGCACAGCACTCCGGTAGTCCCATAGAGAATGAAAGGAGTGGCCCTCAAACACTCCATTCGAGCAGGGATAAAAGTGTCCTGCTGTGGTGATCGGTAGAGGCTCCAGAAAGACTGGAATGCTCCCTAAAGATTCCAAAACATCGTCAACAGCGATGTGTCCGAACTACCCCACTACATTCATGTGCATTCTAGTAGCTGCTTCTTTACTGCAGAAATAAAAGGATTGTGTAGAACTGTTAGGGAAGAGTCGGCAGACCCCCATACTCATTAGATAGGCGGCTGAGTCCATCAATACCGGCAGATTTGCACAAATTAACCCTAATGTGTATAGAAAGATGAAGTTCCAATTCTGCTCATTTGTGATCTTCAATGTGGTGATTTTCCCTGCTCCAGATAATGAAGAAATGCCAATAACTAGTCATAAGAGGACAAATCAAGCAGTGGTAGATGCACAAGTAAAATAAGGTTCTACCATGTTAATACTTTGACCCATTAACTTGGAGGGTATTTGAACATATTACAGATTTCCCCTGTAACTTGGGCTGGTACATTAGCTCCAGTTACAGGGAAATTCAGCCTCCAGGATACAAAGCAGAACAGACAATCTCCGAGGACCATGCAGCTGCCGCTCCCACCCTACGCTTAAGACATAACAGGGTCCGCGGTAAATGACTTACTTGTTAAAGAATGGGCTGATCACATCGGACTGAACTGTGACATGAGTTTGTGGTGGATTCAAAAATGAACCTAAAGGCAGAATAAAAAAATAAATAAAACACCCACAGGTTAAAGATCTAGTCTAACAACAAGGGCAAGCACAGCATCTGGGGAAAAAACATTTCAGCAAAAATTACCTAGATAGTCTGCCATGGAAATGAAGCACAGTCCTGTGATATAGGCGTCATATCCAGCTTCATGAAGTTGTCTGACGTTGGTATCGTAACTTGGAAAATCTTCAGCACTCTCTGCCGGAAGGAGAACAACATTATTAAATGTGGAAGATTAGAATTAGTCAGTGAAATCAGTGTTCTTTAGTTTTTGGAGTGTACTGTACATAAATCTCATAAAATTACAGTATAAATATGTTTATTAAATGCTATGAAACCCTGTGAAATTTTTATAATTTCATTCTAAAGGATAATTTTTTTCCCTTAAAATTGCCACCAATTTACTGCTGTTGAGCATGTGCTATTCCTTCACCTAGCTAGTTGTCCAGCTGCTTGTGACAGATTTGACTACACACTGCTCCTGGCTTGCTCTACTTTTCCCTCCCTTTGCTCAGCGTTAGAGATGCCAGAAGGCAGTGAAGGAGGTTAGAAGAGTATGGAGAGAGGCAAGAATTCAGGAAAAAGCAGATTACACATGCTATAGGACGAGAGAGGACACACAACGATCTGCAGGGTGTGGGTACACAAAGGAGAAAACAAGTCAGATTCTGTGGGAGGAAAGAGGAGGAAATCACACTCCTCAGCATGTTAACAAAAGGGAGAGAAGATAAGCTGTAGAAGGATAAATCACTCCATAAATAAATTTGCACTAAAGAGGACAGCTAGTAAAATCATCAGCACTTTGGATGCACACAGACCTTACATCCAGCCTGTATTACCGGTAGCGACACTCTCGCAAGAGAAAAATGTGAAATTTGGACCCTGCTGCAAAATAGGGATTTTTGTGTACTCATCGTAAAATCCTTTTCTCCGAGCCAATCATTGGGGGGGGGGGACAGGACCATGGGTGTTATGCTGCTGCCACTAGGAGGGCACCAAGTAAACACATAAGAATAGCTCCTCCCCTACAGTATACACCCTCCTGCTGGCTCTAAGTGAACCAGTTCGGTAACAAAGCAGTAGGAGCTTAACAATTAACAAGAATGACTATGTCAAAACCAAGTCAACACAGAAAAAACCAAAGCCAATAGGCTAACAGGGTGGGTGCTGTGTACCCCAATGCTTGGCTCGGAGAAAAGGATTTTACGGTGAGTACACAAAAATCCCTATTTCTCCTACGCCTCATTGGGGGACACAGGACCATGGGATGTCCTAAAGCAGTCCCTGGGTGGGAAACAATCCACTGCAATTGCTCCTCGTACCCACAAGTCACAGATGCGGCACTGCCGCCTGCAAAATTCGTCTGCCGACAGACGCATCAGCCGAGGCCTGAGAATAGACATGGTAATGTTTCGTAAACGTATGCAGGCTGGACCAAGTCGCAGCTCTGCAGACTTGTGTTGCCGATGCTTGGTGCCGGATGGCCCAAGACGCACCCACTGACTGAGTAGAATGAGCCTTAGTCCCTGCTGGGACGGAGTGACCTCTGACTCGGTAGGACTCCTGGATAGCTGAGCGAATCCACTTGGCTATCGTAGCTATGGAAGCGGCTAGAACTTTCCTTGGCCCTTCCGGGAGCACAAACGGGGCATCTGACCTGCGGAAAGACGCCATCCTCGAGACGTATCTCCTAAGGGCTCTCACCAAGTCCAGTGTGTGAAGAGCCTTCTTGGTGCGATGTACTGGTGCCGGGCAAAGTGAAGGCAAGACAATTTCCTCATTGAGGTGGAAAGATGAGACAACTTTCAGCAGAAAAGACGGGGATGTTCTCAAAACCACCTTATCTTGATGAAAAATGAGGAAAGGAACTAGGCAAGACAAAGCCGCCACTTCTGAGACTCGTCGGATGGACGTGACCGCAACCAGGAACGCAACTTTCCATGACAGAAAAGACAGGGAAAGGTCCTGCACAGGTTCAAAAGGAGCCTCCTGCAAGACTCCGAGGACCAAATTAAGGTCCCATGGTTCCAACGGCATCTTATAGGGCGGCACCACATGGGAGACTCCCTGAATGAACGTCTTCACCTGTAATCTGTTTGCAATTTTACGTTGGAACAGGACTGACAAAGCTGAAATCTGCCCTTTGAGAGAACTAAGGGCGAGACCTAAGTCCAAACCCGACTGAAGGAATTCGAGGATGGAAGGAATGGAAAATTCAAGAGGAGAGCGTCCTCGGTCCTTGCACCAAGAGAAGGTGGTCTTCCAAATGCGATGATATATACGCATAGACGTAGGCTTTCTAGCACTGATCATGGTAGAAATGACTTTGAGAGAAGCCAGCTTGTGTCAGCACCCAGGACCCAACGGCCATGCCGTCAAACACAGGGCCTCGGAGTTCTTGTGGCTAATGGGGCCCTGGGACAACAGGTCTGTGCGATTCGGCAATTTGAGTTGAAGCAAAAAAAGAAAAAAGAAATAAAAAATCGGGACCGAGCCTACTGCTGCTGGTTCCGAAAGGGCAAAAGGGTCTCTGTTGTGGAAGAAATTTACTCTTCCCCCTCCAGTGGAATCGGAAATTAATTGGTCAAGCTTTTTGCCAAAAAGGCGACCGCTCTGATATGAAAGAGAAGTCAATGACTTTTTGGAAGCCGAATCCACACGCCAGTCCCTGAGCCATAAGAACCTCTGGATGGTGATGGCGTTTGTTGCTGCTTGCGAAGCACAGTTAGCAGCGTCCAGGGACGCGGTAACTACAAAATCTCCGGCTCTGGCTATCTGAGTAGCGAGGTCTGCTATCTCGGGGGGGGGGGAATCAGTATCTAGCCCCTCTGCAGACAAGACCTCAGCCCAGTGGGTCATAGCCTTAGCCACCCACGTAGCAGCAAAAGATGGGAAGAGTGCAGCTGCTGAGGCTTCAAAGGCTGAATGCGCCATATTGTCGATCTGACGATCGGTTGGGTTTTTAATAGAGGCGCCCTCCGAAGAGGATAAGATAGATTTAGTAGCCAGGCGTGATACCGGAGGATCTACTGGGGGAGATTGAGACCAATCTTTTCTTAGATCCTGGGCAAAGGGATATTTTGATTCCATGGGCTTCTGCCCTGTGCATCGTTTATCGGGACGGATCCTGTGAGTTTCAACGATTTCCTTAAATTCAGGATGAGTAGCGAATACCTTGTGAGCTCGCTTGGTCCTCTTAAAGGACACGGCATGATCCGTTTTAGATAAAGGTTCCTCCTCAAGTTTCAAAGCCTTATTCACTGCCTCAGAGAGTCGAGAGTCTCCTGCTCGTGATAAAATTCCTGATCTAGGAACGTGTCAGAATCGTCCTTTAAAACAGGTGCTCTGCTAGCCCCAATGGAAGGGGAGCGAGAAATGGAGCACTCAGAACCCGAATCCCGGTGATGGTCTGGGGTTATGGCTTGAGTCCTTTTTCTGGAAGGGCGAGAGCCCCTTGGCAAGGTACGACCCCTAGAGTACGAGTGGTTTTGAGGATCGGTAGCGTCGTCCGTAGGAGTGCCCTGATTAGAGGAGGGGTCTCGGAACGATTCTAACCCTTTTGCCATGCTGAGCGGCGCTCCTCCTGTGAGATTCAATACACGGACCTGGGCTTTATGCCCTAGAGGTGCGGACCTTCTATACCCCGGGGACCAGGACCCCCCCAGCGCCTTGGCCCCCGCAGTGTACTCACGGTAGATGCGGTGGGCCGCTGCTCAATCCACCGTCGCCATAGTCAGGGAGGGGGTGGAGAGCTTCTGCCGCCTTGCGTCATCCGCTATATCAGTGGTGATGCAGAGGGGGGCTGCACGGACGCCATACATATGTCCGGCTATGCACCTGGCTCCAGTAGAGGTAGATAGAGGGCTACGCCATGTGGTCGCCTGCTATGGAGGGGGGAGGTCGGAACGCGAGGGAACCGTCGCCCGTAAGGTGAGCTCAGGGCTGGCATCCAACGTTGCAGGAAAGGATACGGGAGGAACGCTCCACGTTCTTGCCTGTTGGTGGTTCGAGGGAGATCGGAACCTAGAAAGGGTCCGTCGCCCCCATTCGCTCCGTTAAGGGAAAAAATAGAATAATAATAAAAATGAAAATAAAAACGGTGGTGTCTGAAAGCAGACCCAATTGCCTCCTACAGACACTAAGCAAGAACTGGTTCACTTAGACCCAGCAGGAGGGTGTATACTGCAGGGGAGGAGCTGTTCTTTATGTGTTAACTTAGTGTCCTAGTGGCAGCAGCATAACACCCATGGTCCTGTGTCCCCCATTGAGGCGTAGGGGAAAAATGCATATCAAAGGGGGTTTGAGAATAAATAAAGGAATGAAGATTGCAGCCTGCAACTTTATTAAACCTAACTTTATTTTATGGAATGCTAAATAAATACATTTAACATAAAAACCCGATTTTAATTATTCCCAATTTTCTGAAGAAACATTCCATTTATCACAAGTTTGGATTCCCACTTTAAAATATTTCCTCAACATTTTATTACAAAAATGTGTAAAACATTTAACATGTTATATTAAAGGTGTTTTACATGCAGGCAATCATCCTATTACAAGTAAACTGCCAACAAAATAATTTAAGCAGCAGCTTATTACTAAAATAGTTGAGAACATTCTTCCTTTTGAGAAAATGGCATTACTACCCTATAAATATCCTTAATGGTTTTCTAAAACCTTCCTGAGCGTGGTTATTAAAAATGCTGTTTATTTTACAGAAGCCAGTTACAGATTTTAAGAGATGGCTGACAGAAGCCAACTGGTTCTTGAATCCTTACCAACTTTAGGAGGTTTGAAAGGAACCATTTGTAATCTCTTTTCCAGTTCGGCAAGGACAGTGTGCGAAATAATTGCCTAGGAGCAGATCGTGGAGACAGAACAATTAGTGCCAGACGTACACGGGGTCACATAAAAAAAACTAGGATTAACAATGCTGCCACCATGTGGGAAAAAAGGAAATAGGTTCAAATCAGGGGAAAGGTGTTAAAATAATGTTATATCATGATAGCCAAAAAATAGAATGGAAAATTACTGTCTAAGGCCTCATTCTCATGTCCATATTTAAACACATTAAAAAAATGGTACCGGGTCATCAGTATTTTGGATCAATGTGTATGGTCCGCATATCTACTCCTACCATCAGCGCGCCGGTCTGCTCCTACCATCAGCACGCCGGTCTGCTCACTAGCTCTTACCCTCAGTGTCATCAGTATTTTGGGTCAATGTGTATGGTCCGCATATCTGCTGCTACCATCAGCGCGCCGGTCTGCTGCTACCTTCAGCGCGCCGGTCTGCTGCTACCATCAGCGCGCCGGTCTGCTGCTACCATCAGCGCGCCGGTCTGCTCACCCACTGTTACCCTCAGTGTCATCAGTATTTTCCCAGATGCCGGATGGATAAAATGTGAAGCTTTTGCTATACTTTGCCATGATAAATACAGACAGCACATGGGTGGTACACTGAAGCTATCCGTGTGCTGTACGCATTTTTCACAGACGCATAAACTTGTATTGACCCTTGTAATCCATGCTGCTGGAAAACAAAACAAAAAAAAACAAAAAACAATTATCTGTGCCTTTTGCACAGGCACACAAAAAAAAAAAAACAAAGCAAAAAAAACAGCTATCATATTGACATACACCACGGACGTCTGAATGAGAACATACTCTTAGCCCTAATAGGACAACTATGCTGCAGATATTCCATCTGGATTACAGGAACAGCAGAGCAGATGAGATGCGGTAAAGTCGTCCATCTGTAGTGTATAAAATATGTGTTGAAGGCAGATTTTGAATCATAAAATGTCAATTTGTGCTGCAGATTTCCATGGCAGTTTCTTTTTGGCTCTTTCAATGTTGTGTACAGTGTGAACATATTCCAAGATCCAGGACAAAGGTATACAAATAGTTTAGTCATACTCAAAGCTCTGTGTGATTTGGGACCATAAACCCCATAGGTTTGGATATTTGGTAAAGTAATCACGGTGGTGCTACGCAGTTTTACGTGACCACTTTAACCACCATTAAAGGTGTTGTCCCCTTTCATAAAATACCGGTCCCTGGGCACAGCGTGCAATTGGAGGTAAGGGAAATAAAAAAAACAAAATAAAACACTTTCCTCACCATCCTCGGGTCTACCGCTGCTCCCGTGATCAGGTAATGTCTGTAGCACTGCCATAACTACAACAGCAAGGCCACAAATCCGTCAGCTCATCGATTGAGAGGGGCGTTCCATCTACACAAGCACTGTGTGCTCTTGACGTGACGTCCCCGCTGTGGCCAATATCAGAGACCACATTAGCAGAGACACCGCAGTAGACTCGGGAATATTATGTAAGGTTTTTCTTTGTTTTTTAGCAAACTGCAGTTAAAGGAGTCATCTTCTTTCTGAAAATACCGATCCCTAGTGCAAAGTCACAAGATAACTTTATAATAGTGATGTGACATCTAAGGCTATGCTCACATCACATTTTTTTGCCACACATCAGTGGCTTCAACAGGGCTTCCGTCTGAAGCCCTGAAGAACTGGTTTGAGCATATCAGATGACGACACCATTAAGTTTAATAAAGCGGACGTGGTCACTTTGTGCTCGCTCTGAACTCCTTTTGGCGGAGTCTTCCTTTTTGAGGCTGACATGATGGCACACTTGACCATGCTACCAGTGCCCACCTAAAAAGGACAGTCACGGTTTAAAAGTATGTCGTAAAGAGCACAAAGTGACCACGTCTGCTTTATTAAACTTAATGGAGTAAAGACAAGCTTAGAAAGCGGATATCCCATTGAGGTACGATGCCAGGTGACCGGAGGGTCACAACTTGGTTTCTTTAAACATCTCCATGTAGCCAGGTGACTGGTGGGTCCCAATCGTAGCTTTTCAAAATCTATCCATGGGGCTCAGGTCCTTTCTTCCTGAAACGTATCCTTGGTTTTAGTGAAGATCAATGGAGAAGCTCGGTATTCTTCCAGCTGGGGTCATGGTCCCTTACGCCGGCATCCTGTAGAATGTCAAATTTGTGTCCCTCATGATGGAGCCATGATGTTCTGGCAGCTATCCTGTACAGTGTTCCAGGCTGTGGTTTTGTAAAGAGTCTCTAGTTCTCTCATTACAGAGTGCATGAAGAAAATTGTTGTCTGGTAGTTTCCTCTAATGAAAAAAACAACAAAATAATTCACATTTCTCACTCATGTCACTGGACGACACAGGAGAATGTGGGATGTCCTAAAGCAGACCTTAGGGAGGGATAATCTAACCAGACCAATAAAGCTTGCAGAACTTGCAACCAGAAGCTTTCAAGACTGTAAAGGTGTACACCCTGAGGAGCATAGAAAGGAATAGAGAAGTGACCTGGGAGCAAGCTTATACCAAGGTGCAGTTGACAGAATTTTAATAAGGGTTGCAAATACATGTAAGAGGTACCAGGGGTTATAACAGGACCTCTTGATCAGTTGAACAATTGTAGTTTTGGATGGAAACTGGCTGGTGAAGTAGAGCTGGATGTCTCAACGCAAGACATTGTTGGACAGATATGAGGAGCTCTAAGTTTCCAGCTGGAAAAAATCTCAATTGTGGAATGGAGAAGGAAAAATGGATGCCTGCAAATGAAAGGAAAAAACAAAGAAAGGAAAGAAATATTGAGACAGCATATCTTGATAAGAGTGGAAAAGCGGGAATGAACAGCAAAGAAGCACTAGTCACCAAGAAAGAACTAGTGATCTTCCAGAGGGCACATGGGGAAAACACAGGTTCAGAGGACAAAAAGAGACACCCGCAAAAACGTTGGCCAGTAAAGGAGTTGCAGAGGGGATCAACATGCAAACAAAGAGGCTACATATCAGATTAATAAGATGAAAGTTGCTAAGGAAAAAATAGTAAATGTGGAGACCTCACACACACACAAAAAAAAAATATAAATAAAAAGACGTTCTTCAGAGGAAAAAAAATCAAACAAAAACTGAGCAATTTACAATAAGAAACATAGAGCGCTTAAATGATAGAAGGCGGCAGAAGCAATCCCAATGAGTGTTCAAAACTCAAACCAGCCAAACTTGCATAACCAGACCACCTTGAGTGAGTTTTGTGGTTGGAAACTGCATAACACATTCTATGTTTGGAAATTCCCACTTGGAGACTGGTGATTGATTACACTCTATGAAGGGACCCCTCCAATGGGTCCAAACTTTTTCTGCTATGGTAGTGTGTTAGCCAGATGTGCACAGAGGTGTAAAGATCAAGCAAGGTGAAGAGACAGAATACAACTATTACAAGCTGAAAATGAAATCCGCACAGAGCAGTGTCCATTTTCACAGTTCAAGTAGACGTCCGATATGAAAAAAAATATATATATCAGTATATGACATCTAACCTTAAGAGACCCAAGAAGTGAAAACAATTCGCTCTTCATGCCAAGAGTAGCTGCCAGAATGTTTTCTGTATTGAACTCGTGTTCCCTTATTGACAAAGTTTGGAAAATGTCCCTTCATGTGGAAGACTTAAATAAATGTTAGGCCATGAATATGGACTAAGAAAACAAAAATGTATAATTATGCACAAAATTGTACACAAGATCCAAAAAAAACTTTTGTATGGGTGGACAGCCAACAACTTTAGTGACCAGTGCCAGGAAACTGCCACCAAGGCAAATAAAATCACGGGATGCATCAAGAGAAGCAGAGATGCTCATGACAAGAACATAGTTTTGCCACTATACAAGTCACACTTAGAATATGATGAGCCATTTTGGTCTCTGGTGTATAAGGACATAGCTGAACTAGCGGGTGCAAAGCACAGCGACCAAGGTTAATAAGGGAATGGGTGGACTGCAATCCCAAGACAGGGTATCAGACTTGAAGGCTGGAAAAATAAAGATCTCTGTACTGTTCCATCCTATATTTGTATATTGTAAGGAGATTGCCCGCAAGTATAAGAATCTTTTTACACCTAGGCCTGCAACAGAGACAAGGGGACATGCTCTACATCTATAGGAAAGAAGGGTTAATCATAATCACAGACACAGATTCTTCACTGTAACAGCAGTGAGACTATGCAACCCTCTGCCACATGTGTTGTAATGGTCGAGTCTCTAAACAAGTTCACGAAGGGCCTGTTTGTCCATCTTGAAAAAAATATCATCACAGGTTATGAGTACTAGATTCCATGATGGGACTTTCATCCAGGGAACAAGTCTGATAGCAGTATGTGGAATTGAGAAAACGTTTCCACTAATATGGGGCAATGAGCATGTCTCATGGGAGCGTCAGTGCTTCCTCTGGATCTACATGTTAGAAGACTCCATTCACCAGAAGTGATGCAGGTATCCCCAGAAGTGACACAGCTGCAGGCATAAAGCGCAGAGGTTTCAAGATAACACCGCAACGCCTGTTACCACACCACATAGTTGTCTTGAGGTAATGACTAGCGGTGACTGATGGTGGGAGGACTTCCCACTGAGTGAATAAGACTCCCCTGAAGAATCTTTTTACAGAGGAAACACGATGGAGCAGCACACCTTGCTCCTGTTGATAACCTGAGCACGACATGGTGAAATTGGGACCGTGTGAGGGGCTGTCAGACCCAGGTATCGGACTCCTGAGCCTCATTTCGGGCGAGAGTCTTCCAGTTTCTTATTTAGGTATAGGTTTAGGTGTATAATTGAGAAGGACTATGTACCCTCGCCCACTGACAGGAGTATCCGCAATACACGGATTGACGTACCCTCGCCCTCAGAGGAGTATCCGCAATACACTGATTGACGTACCCTCGCCCTCTGACAGGAGTATCCGCAATACACTGATTGACGTACCCTCGCCCTCTGACAGGAGTATCCGCAATACACTGATTGACGTACCCTCGCCATCTGACAGGAGTATCCGCAATACACTGATTGACGTACCCTCGCCCTCTGACAGGAGTATCCGCAATACACTGTTTGACGTACCCTCGCCCTCTGACAGGAGTATCCGCAATACAGTGATTGACGTACCCTCGCCCTCTGACAGGAGTATCCGCAATACACTGATTGACGTACCCTCGCCCTCTGACAGGAGTATCCGCAATACACTGATTGACGTACCCTCGCCCTCTGACAGGAGTATCCGCAATACACTGATTGACGTACCCTCGCCATCTGACAGGAGTATCCGCAATACACTGATTGACGTACCCTCGCCCTCAGAGGAGTATCCGCAATACACTGTTTGACGTACCCTCGCCCTCAGAGGAGTATCCGCAATACACTGTTTGACGTACCCTCGCCATCTGACAGGAGTATCCGCAATACACTGATTGACGTACCCTAGCCCTCTGACAGGAGTATCCGCAATACACTGATTGACGTACCCTCGCTCTCTGACAGAAGTATCCGCAATACACTGATTGACGTACCCTCGCCCTCTGACAGGAGTATCCGCAATACACTGATTGACGTACCCTTGCCCTCTGACAGGAGTATCCGCAATACACTGATTGACCAAGCATTTTGAGTGTGTGCATCACCATATAGTACTGCCAGGAAAAATCCGTTCTATATTTTGGTTAGTGTAAGGGACGTGGCACGTATGTTTTGATGTGTGTTTTTTGCACTTTAGGTCTGGCTCAACTTATTTTATAAGTTTTATATTTTATTTGAATATAGATTAAAAGTTAGACTGGCACACATTGCTGCAGCGTACTTATACTCAGTGGTTTCAATACATGAACCATTGCTATTATTTTTTTAAGTGTTCCCTTTATTTTTTTTGAGAAGTGTACATTGTACTCAAAAAGCTGTCAATCAGTGGAGTGGGGTTATACAGAGCTCAGCATTCAGAGCACTGCTACATCTCTTGCAGAGAAAACTGGTTCTAGGTGGGTATAATCCATAGTAAACAATGGGATCTGTTCCTGAATAAGTTGCCATCTAGTGTTTAAGTAAAATGCATGATGGAAAATACAATGAAGCATGCTGTATTAGCACTGGACCAGCATCATAGGGGTCAGTCATGAAATATGGGGCCATGAATCGTGCAGAATAAATGTCAAACGTCTATACATTGTAGGGAAGTGCTGCATACATAAAGCTCTCTCCATACACCAGGACACATGAGCTGGATATACACAGCTCTACGCATGCGATACACTTTCTATGCACGTGCGTGCCCTTTATGGATGTAACGTAACAGCTAGACCACAGAACTCGTTCCCACCATATGTTATTGTAAGCATTTTGGTAGGACTACTACCTTAAAGGGCTGTGTAGACGCCATAAGCTTTGTGTCCAGCACTCTGGAAAACAGACAAAAAATGTTTTATTAAAATAAAATTAAAAAAAAAGGACATTAATGAGCTTAACGTAAGTGTGAACTTGGAAACAAAAGCTGGTGTATCATAATGAACACACCAACTTTACACCTGTGGAGTACGGGTTATGAGGCGGATGATTGGAGTATACCGATACTTCAGCTCTATAACTAAATATGTCACTGCCGATATCTAGTGTATTGGTAATGCGACTGTCCCCCAGCTACATAGTTTAATTAATTCTAATAGCGAAATACAAAGATACTGTCTATAGTAAGGGCGCAGGAAAACTGACCTTGGGAGAACACAATTTGTCAATCTTTTAAACTCTTCCAAGTCCTAGAAAAAAAATAAAAAATAAAAGATTATTTTGCAGACAAGCATTTCCAAAGGGCTTCTCTACGACGACACCAGACAGATGTCAGAAGTGAGCAGTCTTGTTTCTGTGGATCCCCGGGACAGACACGCTGCCTATTCTGATATGACGATGATGTCGATATTTGATCGGCAGTGGTCAGACCAATAACTTTCATGTAGATGAACGCCACATTATTTTCCTGGTTTACATGCAATCAGCAGCTCATCCACACGGTCGTTTGAGTCTGCGGCCCATACACAGACACGCAACAATGGTGGGGATGCCACACACAGGGAAATTGCATCTGCTCCATGCTGCTCATTAGCGAGGGTTCAGGTGGTTCTGGTGATGAGCGAACGTGCTCTGATAACGTATTATGCGAGTATCTCGGGTGTGCTCACTATTCAGCACATAACACCCTCATTCATCGAAGAATGTCTGCCTAGTCTAAAAACAGGCCGTCACTGCACAAGTCACGGACAACCCCTTTAACTGCAGAGAAAAAATGCTATCAATAAAACTGCTTAACTAACCCAGCAAGACCGAAAACCACTGAATCAACCTGTGGTCCCTGAATGCTTAAAGGGAGTCTTGTCAGCACAAAATGACTGTACAAACCAAGCACAGGTGCTCGGTGCACCCATGATGTGGCCAAACAGTTCTCATACTTGTTTCTCTTCTATCTCTGCCCTTGGCCCTATAAAGCTAGAGCTATCAAATCAAGGAAGATTGGGAGGAGATGGATGGAAAACAAGTAGATTGGAAGTTGCACTGAACTACTCGGGTACACCGAGCAATTCATTATTTCAAAGCAGTTACTAACTACACCAAGGGTGGGGATCCTCAGCCCCTAAACAGCTGTAAACAGCCACCGATTATCTTTCCTCTGGCTGCCAGGCAGATTTCCTGGGACCACAGTGCTCGGTAAGGCACCTGTCAGAATGCAGCTTAATTTCTTCTTACTCTGCGAGCACGTGCATGTAGTGTTCACTACTGAACACTGCGGTGCAAGCAATGGCAGATTACGTGCCAGAGTAAGGACGTACTTTGTGGGCAGAGTGACCGTGCAATGCGCTCCCGGCCCCATAGAAGACAGCAGCGGCAGCATCCCCCCTGTAATGCTTTAGGCCTGCTCTGTGATGCATACACCGCAGTCTCCGTGCCTGCTCTGTGATGCATACACCGCAGTCTCCGTGCCTGCTCTGTGATGCATACACCGCAGTCTCCGTGCCTGCTCTGTGATGCATACACCGCAGTCTCCGTGCCTGCTCTGTGATGCATACACCGCAGTCTCCGTGCCTGCTCTGTGATGCATACACCGCAGTCTCCGTGCCTGCTCTGTGATGCATACACCGCAGTCTCCGTGCCTGCTCTGTGATGCATACACCGCAGTCTCCGTGCCTGCTCTGTGATGCATACACCGCAGTCTCCGTGTCTGCTCTGTGATGCATACACCGCAGTCTCCGTGTCTGCTCTGTGATGCATACACCGCAGTCTCCGTGTCTGCTCTGGGATGCATACACCGCAGTCTCCGTGCCTGCTCCGTGATGCATACACCGCAGTCTCCGTGCCTGCTCTGTGATGCATACACCGCAGTCTCCGTGCCTGCTGTGATGCATACACCGCAGTCTCCGTGTCTGCTCTGTGATGCATACACCGCAGTCTCCGTGTCTCCTCTGTGATGCATACACAGCAGTCTCCGTGTCTCCTATGTGATGCATACACAGCAGTCTCTGTGCCTCCTATGTGATGCATACACAGCAGTCTGTGTCTCCTATGTGATACATACACAGCAGTCTCTGTGTCTCCTATGTCACAGATATACTGAAGATATCCCACTGCTTGAGTTCTATAAATGTAACATGAACAGTGATGGCTTTTTCACGCTGAGATCTGCAATATAAGGGTAATTTTCAAGGATGGTATAAATATGAAAATGGCCCTTGGCAGAAAGAAAAAAAAAAAAAAAAAAAAAAAAAAAAAAAAAAAAAGTTTCCCCACTACTGACCTACACACCAAGGAAGGTCCCAAACAAAATAACCACTTACAACAGGTAATTGACAATAGAACTGATTTATGGTGTGCATGACGTCCAACATCATGTTATGTCCAACCACGAGTTTTCCCTGCAAGAAAAGGAGTTCAAAAAATTACTATAAAACTAAATCTGTTTGTACCACCAAAACTGTCAGAACATAAAAGGATAGGTTGCATGTATACAGCAAAATGTTTTAATTAGAAATATATCATTTTTCCATTCTTCGGTAAAATCCCGCCACACTAATGGTGACCATACACATTAAATAAGTGTCAACTGAACCAGTTGATGACGGTGGGAGTCGCCCTGAAACCAGAGCTAATGTATATAGAGGTAGGGGGACGTTGGGAGGAAAAGCTGTGAGCCAAACCAGCATCTGGTCTATGGCTAAGGTGTTTCACCACATTTATGCAATGCTAAATAAAGCAGACACAAATGGTCCTGCCTGATCGTGCACATAGAGCATTGTACGGCCTCAATAGAAAGTCTGAGCATGTACCTCAATCTGTGTACAGACTGAGATCAGTGGGGGTCTCAAGACCTGGGACTCCCATAGGTCTGCTGAAAAGGTTGAGAAGGCACTTGATATCAAATAAATTTGGGAGGAATAAAAACCCTTAACAGCAAGACCTGACGAAGTGGATGCCATGAAATCCTATCTCTGATCATGTACTAAAATATGGTACTATTGGCGGCCTTATGCTGGCTGCTTGAGCAAGAGCTCATGTTAGCAATGGACTATACTAACATCAGCCAGTGAGTATATGCAAATTGCCTCTGCTGAAAAAAAGAGGACTTTACTCTATAGCGCCACCTATTGGAAGTAGCGATCCTACAAGTCACAATCAACCCTTTAACGAGTCGTGCAATATGACTTAGGATAAAAGCCAAATCAGTATCTCAATTCGCAGACACGGTGTTTCGGGCTGTTGGCCCTCGTCAGTGCGAAGCATGAGAACTGATTTGGCTAGGTGAGAGGCTCTGGACTGGGGTCTAAGGGGTAACATTTCTCCTTATGGAGAGTGACATACCAGCTGGCTTGTCAAGGTAAGAAGGCTTATTCGCCGTGCAATGCTCCTCTGGGAATTTAAATATGCAAATTGCCTCTGCTGAAAAAAAGAGCAAAAGGGTTGATTGTGACTTGTAGGATCGCTACTTCCAATAGGTGGCGCTATAGAGTTAAGTCCTCTTTTTTTCAGCAGAGGCAATTTGCATATTTAAATTCCCAGAGGAGCATTGCACGGCGAATAAGCCTCCTTACCTTGACAAGCCAGCTGGTATGTCACTCTCCATAAGGAGAAACGTTACCCCTTAGACCCCAGTGAGTATACAAATTCAAGCAAAGTAAAGAATAAACATGGATAGAGATGACACACAAATAAAAAAAAAAAAAAGCCTGGATATAGGGTTATACAAATTTAATAAATGGGAGGGGGGGGTATGATTTAAAAGTTCATCATATGTCGGGAAGAGGTTAAAGAGAAAATGTCACTTTCAAGTGGTTACATTTCTTTAAAATAAAAAAATGGCAATTTTTTTTCTTATCGTAATCTTGATTTAAAAAAAATAAATAAATAAAATACAAAATTAGCCACTGGGGCTATTTTTGACTGTCTTTTCA
Source organism: Ranitomeya variabilis (assembly GCF_051348905.1). Lineage (NCBI taxonomy): Eukaryota > Metazoa > Chordata > Amphibia > Anura > Dendrobatidae > Ranitomeya > Ranitomeya variabilis. The sequence goes on from NC_135238.1 coordinate 60,631,768, forward strand.
GCATTTTCTTTATCATTAGAGGCAGGATTACAATGACAAGTAACACTTACAGTTATGCTCAAAAGTTTACATACCCCGGCAGAATTTTTTTGCTTTCTTGGCCTTTTTTCAGAGAATATGAATGATAACACAAACTTTCTCCACTCACGGTTAGTTGTTGGGTGAAGTCATTTATTGTCAAACTAATGTGTTTTCTCTTTTTAAATCATAATGACAACCCAAAACATCCAAATGTCCCTGATCAAAAGATCACATACCCCATTTCTTAATACCATGTATTGCCCCCACTATAACATCAATGACAGCTTGAAGTCTTTTGTGGTAGTTGTGGTTGAGGTTCTTTATTTTCTCAGATGGTAAAGCTGCCCACTATTCTTGGCAAAAAGCCTCCAGTTCCTGTAAATTCCTGGGCTGTCTAGCCTGAACTGTGTGCTTGAGATCTTCCCAGAGTGGCTCAATGATATTGAGGTCAGGAGACTGAGATGGCCACTCCAGAACCTTCACTTTGTTCTGCTGTAGCCAATGAAAGGTCAACTTGGTTTTGTGTTTTGGATCCTTGCCATGTTGAAACGTCCAAGTACATCCCATGCGCAGCTTCTGGGCTGAAGAGTGCAAATATGCCTTCAGTATTTGCTGATAATGTGCTGCATTCATCTTTCCTTCAACTTTGAACAAGTTTCCTGTGCCTTTGTAGAAAACACATCCCCAAAACATCAGCAATCCACCTCCGTGCTTTACAGTAGGAATGGTGTTCCTTTCATCATAGGCATTGTTGACCTCTATCCGAATGTAATGGTTGTGGTCAAAAAGTTCAATTTTGGCCTCATCACTCCAAATTACCTTGTTCCAGGTTTGATGCTTGTCTCTGTATGGTTTTGCGTATTTTAAGTGAGATACTTTGTGGCATTTGCGTAGTAAAGGCTTTCTTGCGACTCGCCCATGCAGCCCATTTTACTTCAAGTGCCTCCTTATTGTGCATCTTGAAACAGCCACACTGCTAGTTTTCAGAGAGTCTTGTATTTCAGCTGATGTTATTTGTGGGTTTTTCTTTGCATCCTTAATTTTCCTGGCAGTTGTGGATGACGTTTTTGTTGGTCTACCTGACTGTGGTTTTGTTTTTACAGAGCCCCTAATTTTCCTTTTGTTAATCACAGTTTGAATGCTGCTGGCATTATCAATTGCTTGGATATCTTTTTTGTATCCCTTTCCTGTTTTATACAGCTCAACTACCTTTTCCCGTACATCCATTGACAATTCTTTTGCTTTCCCCATGACTCACAATCCAGGAATGTCAGTGGCTGGATGACAGATGGAAGAGTGTTTGGATCCCAGAAACTCACTCAGCTTTTATACACACACACACACACACTGATTACAAGCAAACAGGTCACTGGTGAGGATGTTACCTTTAGTAGCCATTCAAACCCATTTGTGTCAAGTTCTGTGCATGTTATCAGGCCAAAATCACCAGGGTATGTGAACTTTTGATCAGGGTCATTTGGATGTTTTGGGTTGTCATTATGATTTGAAAAGAGAAAACACAGTAGTTTGACAATAAATGACTTCACCCAACGACTAACCATGAGTGGAGAAAGTTTGTGTTATCATTCATATTCTCTGAAATAAGGCCAGGAAAGCAAAAACTCTGCCAGGGTATGTAAACTTTTGAGCACAACATACCCAGCTGATAACAAAGGATCCACCAATCACAATAGGTCATGTCACAGCTGACCTGCTCTCCCTCCCTTCAAAATGACCTCTGCTCATTAGATGCTTTAATACTAAAGCTGGGGTCAGAGTCTGCTTATCTACATCTGGATTTCCTAAAATAGTTGAATAAAGAAGAAAAAAGCTCCAGTGATCAGTGTGAAAATTACAACACTACCATTTTTTATACAGATAGTGACATGGTTAAAAAATAATTGCCAAAAAATAAATTGAACAAAAACCTGTTTGAAAAATAGGTCAATTTCTAGTGAGGTGATCCCTTTCAGTTGGGTTTTAAAGAGTCGAAACAGATGTCACATGCCCAGTGGAGAACTCGATAGAAGTGACGCGAGTGTGTGTGTTGCTAGTGTTCATTCTAATTATTGTGCGGATTTCATACTTACAGAAGATGAGATTGCTTGAATAACTCTAGAAAACCCAACAGCATCATTAAGATCTTCCTGCAGAAAAAAAAGGCAAATACACAGCACTGGTACTATCAGGGAAGCTTATTGTTATCCAAGTGTATGGGACATTTCAGCTGTACCTGTTCTTTGGCTTTTTTCTGTAGCTCTTTTGTCTTCCTCTCTTCTTCATCTACTTTGGTGATAACCATGCACCTTTCACTCTAGAACAAAGAAGTTATATGCTTCTTACAACAGGTAAACTCAACTTAAAAATAAAATCATGATCTAAAAATATGGTAGAAACAATACTATCACAGGTGGTGTTTTTTTAAACTGCTAGGACATTAATGTTTTAATGGGTTGTCTGCAACTGAAAAACAAAAAAAAACAAAAAAAAACAAAAAACACTTTCCAATGGGCCCAGGAAGGTTAAAAACACCACGATACCTACATAACTGCTGCTGCTCCTTCTACGTACTCGATGATAAGCCCCCACCAGTCTCCTTAGTTCTCTGCATCCGTGTCATGATCCAGACTGGGTTTTGAGTTCCGTTTTCCCTTTTTCCCGGTCTGGTCATGTCAAGAGTTAACCTTTCTCAGCCTCTATTTGGGTTCAGGTTGGCTATTTATCGCCACTGCTTCCTGCAAGCGAGGTCAGTAAGGGTATGTTTTCCCACGTTCAGGAAACGCTGCGTGTTCGACGCTGCGTAGAGCCGCAGCGTCCAGATGTTACAGCATAGTGGAGGGGATTTCATGAAATCCCGTCTCCACTATGCATTAAAAGATGCATGCGGCAGGCCCGCGGAAAAGGACATGCGGCGCGTCTTAAGAACGCAGCATGTCCTTACATTGCTGAAACAACGCAAGAACAACGCAGGTGACCTGCCAGTGACCTCAGGTGCAGATTTCATCAGGATTTTACCTACAGAAAATCCTGACCAAATCCTGATGCAATCCTGGACGTGGACAAATACCCTTAGGGTATGTTTCCACGTTCAGGAAACGCTGCGTTTTTGACGCTGCGTTTTTCTGCTGCGTCAAAAACGCAGCGTCCAGATGTTACAGCATAGTGGATGGGATTTTATGAAATCCAGACTCCACTATGCGTTTAAAAACGCATGCGTTTTTGCCGCGAAAACGCATGCGTTGTGCGTTTTTTCAAAACGCTGCATGTTGCTACTATGAGCAAAACACGCAGGTACACCACAGGTGACCTGCCAGTGACCTCAGGTGCAGTTTTGGTCAGGATTTTACTTGCATAAAATCCTGACCAAAGACTGATGCAATCCTGAACGTGGAAACATACCCTTATAGTTTTTGCCTAGTGCTGCTGTAGCTGACTGATTGCTCCGATTTGTCCTGCTGCGCTGCTGTCTGAACCCTTTTCTCAGTTTTCCCCTATTCCCGTCTTGACTCCGTGTTTCCCTTCAGTGTGCTGACTCCCTGGTTTTGACTTGGCTTGTATCCTGACCTGCTTCTGTCTAATCTGCTCCTGACCGTTACCGACTCCCTGGCTTGTCTTTGACTGTGGGTTTGCCTATTCCTTTGGTACCGCGCTACAGTCTAGGATTTGACCCAGCTAGTTTGACTAGCCAGCTGTTTAGCTACAGTCCTGCTTCCAATCTACTGCAATCGAGTGGAGCTTGCACCTACCTGCTTTTGCAGCAGCGTGACAATCCCGCCTGTACAAAATGTGAAAGTTGCAGTTCAGCAGCTACGGCTGATTAGATACGGCTGATTAGCTGCAGCGCTCACTTGCAGCCTTTGTTGGAGGTTGATCCCAAGAGCCTGGCAGGGTATTCAACACTTCCTAACGAGAAATACCATTAGTCCTGGAAGCAAGTTTTGAGTTTTCATTTATTTGTTTGGTTTCACCTCCTTGAGCTCATGAAGCGGTTGTCCAGTATTGGAAAATCACATTAAGGAAATGTTCCCACATTGCATTTTTTGCAGCATTTTTCTGCCCCAAAAAAGTGGTGGCAGGAAAAATACTGCATTTTACCATGCATTTTGCAGCATTTACTTGTGCTTTTCAGCAAGTTATTTTAATGGTTGAAAAGAATTGATACGTCTCTGCAAAATTGCAGCAGGGCTCAAAATCCGAAAGGAAAGAAAATGGAGCGTGAGATTTCAAAAATCCTATGTATTATGATGGCACTTTAAAATACTGTGTCAAATAAGCAGCAAAAACACCACGTGTGCACATTCTCAAAGTTGCTTTCAGCTGTCAAATAGTTTTAGCTGAAGAGAATTTTATTAACAAAAGGATGTTATCATCTATGTATTATGTTTTATCAATCTTTGTAAACCTGAATAATAATAACCAAAATTCAATTCTAGCTTCCACATCAGTATTCATAAAGTCCTGAGGAGCAAACACCCCTACGTTATTAGTAATATAACTCCTGCTCCAGAATGGGAGAAACTTACATTAGGAGACTGGACTGTTTCTATATGGGTGCCTCGTGGAAACCTAAAAAGAGAAGAACACAAGTTTTCACAGAAGTAGCTAAAGAAAAGAAACCTTCAAATATTAAAGTACGAAAAAGATTCCAATGCACCGACATGACATACAGCCATGTTTAAAAGTGTTGAAACATATGAAATTGTTCCACAATATGAAGCATTTCTCCCAGAAAATTATTGCAATTATACGTTTTGTTATACATGTTTATTTCCTTTGTGTGTATTGGAACACCACACACACACACACACACACACGCAAATTGGACATAATTTCATACTAAACCTCAAAAATGGTCCAGACAAAATAGTTGGCACCCTCAACTTAAATATTTAGTTGCACACACTTTGGAATAAATAATTACAATCACTTCCTATAACCATCCACAAGCTGCTTACACTTCTAAACTGGAATTTTGGACCACTCTTCTTCTGCAAACTGCTCCAGGTTTCTCATATTTGAAGGGGCATTCTCCCAAAAGCAAGTTTAAGCTCCCTCCACAGGTGTTCAATGGGATTTAGATACGGACTCACTGCTGACCACTTCAGAACTATACAATGCTTTGTTTACATCCATTTCTGGGTACTTCTTGAAATATGTTTGGGGTTATTGTCCTGCTGGAAGACCCATGACCTAGGATGCAAACTCAGCTTTCTGACACTGGGCACTACACTGTGACCAAAAATCCTTTGGTAATATTCAGATTTAATGACACCTTTCACACAGTGCCAGAGGCAGCAAGACAACCCCAAACATCTTTAAACCTCCACCATATGTGAATGTAGGTATAGTGTTCTTTTCTTTGTAGGCCTCATTCTGTTTTCCATAAACCGTAGACTGATGTGCTTTACCAAAAGGTTCTATCTATTAAAAGTCTAGTTTGTTGATAGCATTTTCCCCCTGTAAAGTGCAAAGTTCTGCCAACAATAGTGAAACTGTACGAGTTGGAATGATCGCAATGATAATTTGATTAGACAAAAATTAGACAAATCGATATATGGAACTAAGTCGATTTGGTAACTCATTGGCCAGTGTACAAGTATCTACCAATTTTAAAGCTTATTATTTTCTTCAATGGTTTCAGAAACTAACTGACTAATCATATGTGAGAACAGACGTATGCAGTAACCATATGGTACAACTACTTACTTCCAGTTCATTGTCTGGTAGATAAGCTTCCTCTGATACCTAGAAAGACGAAACAAGGTTTTATATACTTAACTAAAAAGCTGCAATAATACTTTATGATGCAAGGAACAGACAAACAGAAAAAAAAAGTATTAAACTATATAAAAATCTGTAAAGGTCCCAAATATTATCTAAAGATTCCAGACAAGTCTAAACTACATATTATAATCTAGAAAAAGGAGATTTAAATTCCATTATGTAAAAGGAATTGTCAGGGATTTTAGCATTGATGTCCAATTATTAGGATAGGTCATCAATGTTTGATCGGTGAGGGTACGACACCCAACACCCAGCCGATCAGCAGCTCCCGGTGTCTGCGGCAGCCAGAACTGCTCAGTGGCTGATGTCGGGTACTGCATATCTGCCACCTATTCAAATAAATAAGGGGTAGATGTGCAGTACCCAGCAGTGGTAGGTATGCAGTACCCAGCAGTGGCCATTATTCTGTTGAAGGAGCTGTGCTGTGTAGCTCCGTAACTGAGCACTTCCGGCAGCCACCGACTCCAGAAACAGCTGACTGGCGGAGGTACTGGGAATTGAACCCCCACCGACCAGACATTGATGACCTAGCCTTTAGGATAGGACATCAATGTTAAAGTCCCAGACAACTAACTTAAAGGTAACCTGTCACCTCCAAAATCGCAGATGAGCTAAGCCCACCAGCATCAGGGGCTTATCTACAGCATTCTGTAATGCTGTAGATAAGCCCCCGATGTATCCTGAAAGATGAGAAAAAGAGGTTAGATTATACTCACCCAGGGGCGGTGGGTGTCGCGGTCCGTGGCCTACCATCTTACGATGACGTCCTCTTCTTGTCTTCACGCTGTGGCTCCGGCGCAGGCGTACTGTGTCTGCCCTGTTGAGGGCAGAGCAAAGTACTGCAGTGCGCAGGCACCGGGAAAGATCAAAGAGGCCCGGCACCTGCACACTGCAGTACTTTGCTCTGCCCTCAACAGGGCAGACACAGTACTCCTGCGCCGGACCCGCAGCATGAATACAAGAAGAGGACTTCATCGTAAGAAGATGGGAGGCCAAGGACCGGACCGCAGTGGGACCGCCCCTTGGTGAGTATAATTTAATTTCTTTTTCTCATCTTTCAGGATATATCGGCGGCTTATCTACAGCCTGTTGTAGGTGATCAAATCCTCAAGTGTGATTTTCTAAATACAGTCTCATCCTAATTATATGTTAAAAACCAGATTAAAAGAACCAATATTTTTACCACCTATTTATACATGGAACAATTTTTTCACTAAAAATGTCATTTAATGAAGTGTTTAAGAAGAATAGTACAGTAGTTAATTCCTCGTTCTATAAAATATGAACTAATCAAACAATTAATAGTACGTTATTAAACTGGTCTTTCTTTCTCGCTTCATTGGGGGACACAGGTAACCATGGGTGTATGCTGCTGTCGCTAGAAGGCTGACACTATGCAAATAAAGAAGTAGTAACTCCTCTCCGGCAGTATACACCCTCCGACAGGCACCAGGCAACTCAGTTTTTGCTTAGTGTCTGTAGGAGGCGGACCTGGATCTAACACCAGATCCGCATTTCTTTTTCTTTCAGGCCAACTACGTCAGCCGGAATACCGCTCTCTACCAGTTTCCGCTCTTCGCAGGCGGACGTCGGGTCAGATGTATCCTCTCAGTCGGATTCTGACTCAGATGCAGATCAGACTTCCGCAACGCAGGATATGATTGACAGCCTTATCTCAGCCATTATTCAAAAGCTTGAGCTTTAGGACGAAGAGGCAGCTTCTCAGGACATCTCCGTTTCTTTCAAACGGATGAAGCGTCCTTCCAGAGTTTTTCCCAATCATAAGGAATTTGATAACACTACGTCTAGACACTGCGAACACCCTGGTAAACGTTTTCCAGGGAGGAAACGTTTACACATTTTATACCTTTAGACCTTGTTAGCATATGGTCCGAATCTCCTAAGGTAGATCCACCTGTATCTAGATTATCCTCCCAGACAGCGCTGTCCATTCCTGACACGGCGTCTCTAAAGGACCCCATGGACAGACATTGTGGCTCTAACCAAATCAGCTTTTGAAGCTTCTGGTACCTCTCTCTGCCCCAATTTCGATTCTAGCTGGGTGGCGAAAGCGGTATTAGCCTAGGCCAAAACCCTACGCAGAGGCATTGTAGCTTCGGCTCCCGCACAGGAGCTTGCGGATTTAGCAGATCAGATTTCACTGGCTGGAAAGTACCTTCTGAATGCTTCTCTGAATGCGGCTGCTTGCTCTGCAAGGGCAAACAGCGATATTGTCGCCATTCGCCGTGTCCTCTGGCTGAAGGCGTGAAACGCAGATCCCACTTCCAAAAAATCCCTCACAGGTTTGCCTTTCCAGGGATCCAAGCTCATTTGGTCTAGCTGCGCTCCAAAGATCTCGGACGCCACGGTCGGTAAGAGCACTTCTCTTCCGCAATCTAGGCTTAGGCGTCCCTTCAATAGAAAGGGACCCCATTCCTTTCGCCCCTTTCACTCCTTCACCTCCTCAGGTGGTGCCTCTCAGCATGACCAATCTTCCACTTATAGCGACCAAAGGAAGCCTTCTTTCAGGCCTACCCCTCACTGGAGAGCTAAAGGCCGCTCCTCCAACTCTTCCAGTTCTCGCGACCACATATTTTCTTCCAAATGACAGGTCACCCCCACCTGGAAATCTTTCCAGGGTGGGAGGCAGGCTTCTTCTGTTCACAGAGCCTTGGTTATCGGTGGTCGACGACGCCTGGGTCAGGGAGATTGTGACATCAGGTTACAAAATAGAATTTTCGTCACCCCCAGGAAGATGTTTTTTTCCTCTCCCGCCCACCCAAACAGCTCTCCTAGGTCCCAGGGCTTTTTCAGGCAGTCGATTCCCTTCTCGCCTTAGGGGTAATCGTCCCAGTACCTTCCAACCAGCGTTTTTTTGGTTTTTACTCAAATCTATTTGTAGTTCCGAAAAAAAAAAAAAAAAAAAAGACGGCTCTCTTCGCCCGATTTTGGACCTCAAATGGTTGAACCGCCAACTCCAGATTCGGCACTTCAAGATGGAGTCCTTGCTCTCGGTGATCGCCTCCATGGAACCGGGAGAATTTCTGTGCTCTGTGGACATTCGGGATGCGTATCTGCACATTCCAATTTGTGTTCAGCATCAAAGGTTCCTTCGTCTCGCGATCCAGGACCAACATTTCCAATTCACGGCTCTTCCTTTCGGCTGGGCGTCCGCCCCCAGAGTCTTTATGAAGGTAATGGCGGCGGTCATGGCCATCCTTCGTCAAGATAGGGGATTACGAGAATCCCCTTAGACCGATCTCCTCGTAAAGGGTCCATCTCGCCGCGACTGCAGCCACAGTCTCCTGATCACTCTGGACACGTTGACCCGCCTCGGTTGGATAATCAACGAACAAGGGTCCACCTTGATTCTGACCCAGTGCCTAGCATTCCTGGCCATGGAATTCGACACCATTCAAGCTCAGGTCTTCCTCCCAAGGAAGAAATCCTCTCTTTGAAGGGGCATCAAAGCCCTAAGGCGTCGTACCCCTCTACCTCTACGGCTCGGCATGAGGGTTCTGGGCAAGATGGTCGCTTCCATGGAAGCGGTCCCTTATGCTCTGTTCCACTCTCGCCCTCTCCAGCTGGCCCTTCTGTCAGTTTGGCACAGGAATCCACTCTCCTTAGACAGCCCAGTTCGCCTCCCTCTCGATGTGAGACAGTCTCTCACTTGGTGGACGCTATCCACTTCCATTCTGCACGGGACATTATTTCCCCCCTCCACTGGCAGGTCATCGCCACCGATGCCAGTCTCCAGGGTTGGGGTGCGGTCTTTCTCCCCCTCACAGCCCACGGGCGCTGTACTGCTCAAGACGCAAGCGTCCCGATCAATCTCTTAGAAATCAGTGCTATTTTTCTAGCCCTCCTCCGCTGGCAGCACCTCCTCTCAGGAAAACCAGTCCGCATTCTGTTGGACAACACCACAGCTGTGGCTTACATAAACCATCAGGGAGGGACTCGCAACAAGCAGGTCATACGGAGGTGGCAAAAAATTCTGCGGTGGGCAGAGAACCACGTTCCCTTCATATCAGCTGTCCACATCCCAGGGTGGACAATCAGGAAACCGACTTTCTCAGCCGTCAGGGGCTCATGTCAGGCAAGTGGGCTCTTCTCCCCGCTGTCTTCAACCACATTCGCCAAAGGTGGGGCGTGCTGGACGTCGACCTAATGGCCTCCCGAGCAAACCACAAGGTTCCCCAGTACTTATCCAGATCCCGGGATCCGAGGGCTGTCGGCTGCGACGCTCTCGTGATCTCGTGGGCCCAGTTTCAGATGCCTTACCTGTTCCCGCCTCTCCCCTTACTTCCAAGGGTCGTAAAGAAGATAAAGTCAGAGGGGTTTCCTGTTCTCTTAGTAGCTCCAGATTGGCCCTGCAGGGCCTGGTACGCGGAGCTAGTGATCATGTTATCGAATGTACTTTGGAGGCTCCCAGACCGTCCGGATCTTCTATCGCAGGGTCCCCTCTTCCACCCGAGTTCTCGGTCTCTGAATTTAATGGTATGGCCGTTGAGGCCGCGATCCTGAAGGACGCAGGTTTTTCTCAACGTGTCATAAAAACCATGATAAGAGCACGTTAAAGGGTCAGGTTTCTGCCTTGTCAATTCTCTTTCAAAGAGACATTGCTTCTCTCCCCCAGGTGAGAACCTTCCTTCAGGGGGTTGCTCATGTTGCACCTCCTTCCCATTCTCCGGTCGCTCCTTGGGACCTCACCCTTGTGCTCGGCGCCCTCCAGTGTACGCCTTTTGAACCGATTCGGGACATCTCTTTTTCGCTTCTTTCCTGGAAAGTAGCTTTTTTGATCGCCATCACCTCGATCAGGAGACTTTCCGAGTTGGCTGCGTTGTCCTGTCGGTCTCCCTTTCTGGTCCTTCATCAGGACAAAGTTGTCCTTCGGCCGGTCCCTCCTTTTCTGCCAAGGGTGGTTTCGGCTTTTCACATCAATGAAGACATCGCCCTTTCTTCTTTGTGCCCTTCCCCAGTTCATCCTTTGGAGAAGCCTCTCCACAATTTGGATGTGGTCAGGGCTATCCGAGTCTACCTTGCCAGAACTGCTCCTTTTCGTCAGTCCGACCCTCTGTTTGTCGTCTCGGAAGGTCGTCAGAAGGGGCTCCCCGCCTCTAAGTCCACAATTGCTCGGTGGATCCGTTCGGCGGTCCTGAAGGCATACCGTGTTCAAGACAAACAGCCTCCCCCGGAGGTGAGGACTCACTTTACCCAGGCTGAGGGAGCTTCTTGGGCAGTTTGTCACCAAGCTACTTGGTCGTCCATCCACACCTTTGTGAAATTCTACAAGGTGCACGCTCAGGCTTCTGCGGATGCAGGCCTGGGTAGGAAGATACTGCGGCTGACCTAGTTCTCTATTCTTATTATCCCGCCCTGGGGACTGCTTTTGGACGTCCCATGGTTACCTGTGTCCCCCAATGAAGCGAGAAAGAAAGAGGGATTTTTGGTTCTTACCGTAAAATCTCTTTCTTGGAGCCTTCATTGGGGGACACAGCACCCTCCCTTTATGTTGTACCATATTGGCCAACGTGCCGTTGTTGTGGGTTGGTACATATGTTGAGTTGTTTATACTTGTTCTTACTACTGCTTTTGCACCAAATGAGTAGCCTGGTGCCTGTCGGAGGGTGTATACTGCCGGGGAGGAGTTACTTTTCTTTATTTGCATAGTGTCAGCCTCCTAGAAACAGCAGCATACACCCATGGTTACCTGTATCCTCCAATGGAGTCTCCAAGAAAGACTTTATGGTAAGAACCAAAAATCCCTCTTATCAATGTGTCCCCCTCTAGTGGGTGAAATGTGATCTTGTCCATAAGCGCTTACCATCAATGGCCGTTTCCTTTTCAGAATATGTATGGCCTGTCATGGTGCTCGGCTCCACCTAAGTTAGTATCTGATTTTTGTTAACTTTTAAAATGTCTGGTTTTCTTGGCTACACAAAGGACGGCGCTGGACCAGAAGGTGCAGAAAATTCACTTCTACTTAATTTTCACAGTCTTTGGAGAGTACAGTAGCCACCAGCGCCAATCATATTCACAGGTCACATAACCAGTTCTGTCATCCATTGCCAATCTTGTGCCGCCTTCTACCACTTCATGCGCTTCACTGTCTTTGCTGAATGAAAAAATCCTTGTTTTTATTTCTGTGTCACTACATGGAATGACAGTGTGGTATTGCTGAGTCCCTGTGATGGGTTCTGCTTCCTGTAACCGATGTTTTAACAAACTCTCCTCCTCTTCGTAGTCCTGGTTTGTACAATACATGAACTGGATGTTAAGAATATTTTTCTCCCTCTATTTGAAAAGTCGCCTGGGTGTTAAGATTTGGTGTGAATATTGCCTCTGGAGGCCCGAGCTGCCGGCCTGTCATCTGCTCTGCATTCACTGTCTACCCCTGACAAAGCTTTCTCCTCTGTCCTCTCCTGCTTCTAAGCTGTAACATAATAAAATAATACAGTAATATCTAACAATCATGGATTATTTGGTAAATATAGACCCCAAGCTGAACAGATCTGAATTCAAGATTCTCAAATTGACACTGTAAGGGTATGTGCACATGTTGCGGATTTCTTGCAGAAATTTCCTGAAGAAAACCGGAAATTTTCTGCAAGAAATCCACATTTTTTTTTTGTGTTTTATTTTCCGTTTTTTTCGTGTTTTTTTTAGCATTCTGCAAGCGTAATTAGCTTGCAGAATGCTAAAGTTTTCCAAGCGATCTGTAGCATCGCTTGGAAAACTGACTGACAGGTTGGTCACACTTGTCAAACATAGCGTTTGACAAGTGTGACCAACTTTTTACTATAGATGCAGCTTATGCAGCATCTATAGTAAAAGATAGAATGTTTAAAAATAATTAAAAAAATAAAAAAATTCTTATACTCACCCAGACATCTCCTCACCGGCGTCCGTTCCTCTTCCTATAGCTGGTCTGTGCGCACAGGACCTTCCGTGACGTCACGGTCACGTGAGCGGTCACATGACCGCTCACGACCAATCACAGGACAGTGACGTCATCGGCAGGTCTTTCACCGCACACCAGCTACAGGAACCGAAGCGACAACGTGCAGTGGAGGCGGGAAGACATCGAGGGTGAGTATAGGACTGTTTTTTATTTTAATTCTTATTTTTTGACCAATTATATGGTGCCCAGTGCGTGGAGGAGAGTCTCCTCTCCTCCACCCTGGGTACCAACCGCACATAATCTGCTTACTTCCCGCATCGTGGGCACAGCCCCGTGCGGGAAGTAAGCAGATCAATGGACCCCTAGGTGTGCGGAATCCCCTGCAATTCCGCATTTTAATGAACATGTTGCTTTTTTTTCGCGGAAAAAAAGGCTACATTTGCACAAAAAATGCGGAATACACTTAAAATAATAGGAGGCATATGTAAGCGTTTTTTTCGCGTTTTTATCACGTTTTTATAGCGAAAAAACGCGAAAAAAACGTGAAAAATACTTAACGTGTGCACATGGCCTAATAGTTTTATTTTTTAAACTATGATCCCATCAAGATCCCAACTTGCATTTTGGTACAGATGTGGCTAGGAGCCTAGCAGGCACATGTGCAGTTTTTGAAATTAAACTTTTTTTCGGAAATGCGTTTTAAAATTTTGCGTTTCCGTTCGCATGGGTAAAATATTAACAAAGATACTCTTGTGACGTATCTGGTGAAAGCCTGTACAGTTCTGAGTAGAATGGTGTTTATTTTGTTTCTCTATCTTTTTTTTTTTAGCCAGAGTTATGAGGCAGTAAAGGCAGGCAACACCGAAATTCGCACTTTTTCCGAACTTTGAAAATCAATAGAAAAAAAAAAAAATATCTAGAATTTTTTCTTCTTCACATTTTGCATTATCTGACACACTATTACCAAATAACAAAATCTCAAAAGAATTAAAAATGTAGAGGTAAAAATCATTGGTTCAGTTGATATGGAATGACCCTTTCATGACATGGCAGCTTGTCCGCCACACCTTGGATCTTTTTGTCCACCTCTACGTGGCACCACAGCCTCACGCGTCCTCTGAAAACAGATTACAAACTTGTCGACAAATAATGGATCGCTTAACTGACCTACAATACAAGGAGATTGTTCTTCTTTACATCAAATTACTGCTTAGTGTCAATCCCAAGAAAGCAAGTCAACAGAGCAAGCAAATTGCAGACACTGAACGAGAAAGGGGTGATTTCAGTTGTGAAGACAGCACGCGGAGAATACAATAAATAATGTGTTTAGCAAAGGTGCACAATTGTTTCCTTCCATGGGTTATACCTATACATACTCATATATAATATTCTAACATCCATCATTATTTTTTGTGACCCTCCACCTCCAGCAAAACCTATGGAACATATACAACAGTAGTAAAAAAGGTCTATAAAATGGAAAACACAAACCCAGTACACGGTTCTAGTTGTAGAACTTTCTTCTCTTCATCTTTTAAAAATTCATCAACAGATTCTCTGGAAAAAAATAGAGTCACGGTTCACATGTGCGCAGAGTTCTAATAACCGTACAAGCAAATAAATCAAAAGCTGTGTTATTGTATTAGCAATAAGCAGTAACTATCCATGGAATCTGTGGCTGATCCGCTTTATATCTAAACATTGGAAAGCGCAGTATGTGCACCTCCCCAAGAAAACATGTAGGTGGGATACATTAGTTTTTTCTAAACTGCCACCTGCATATAGTCATAGAATATTAGCAAGTAATCAGCATCAGTGATCAGGACGTTCCTTTTGCCGAATTTCAACATTAAAATACTGCAATATCTTGCAAACTCTAGTAACGAAGAAAGATAACTAGCCTTGTGAGATTTTAGGCTATAAACTTATCTGTCCCCCTTTGGGCTCCCATCCGTCACCCACGTTTCCTAGCAGTTAGTGCAAGTCTGGAGCTACGTGACAATTTTGGCGGTGACAGTATGGCAATGTTACTTTGCTAACGACTGAATTGCAATCTTTAAGTTTCAGCAACCGTAACACGGAAGATGCAAAAAGTCCAGCACCTTTGGATTTATTGTAACTTTCAGGCTGCAACAAGACTACATTTACTTTCATTAGGTTGCAGTTAGTGATGAGCGATAAACAGGCAATCCCTGCATGTGTTGTGCCTGTTGAACAGCCGCGAGACATGCAGCCGCGGAGACTCGAACCGTGCATTCGGTGTGCTCGAATACTATTAGCACACAAGCATGCTCGGATAACACCTTATCTGAGCACGTTCGCTCATCTCTAGTTACAATATATCATTGGAAAATGTATGTAAATGGTTATTTACTTGGAATACACTATTTAACCCCTTAAGCCCCGAGGGTGGTTTGCACGTTAATGATCGGGCCAATTTTTACAATTCTGACCACTGTCCCTTTATGAAGTTATAACTCTGGAACGCTTCAACGGATCCCGCTGATTCTGACACTGTTTTCTCGTGACATATTGTACTTCATGATAGTGGTAAAAGTTCTTCGATATAACTTGCGTTTATTTGTGAAAAAAACGGAAATTTGGCGAAAATTGTGAAAATTTCGCAATTTTCCAACTTTGAACTTGTATGCCCTTAAATCACAGAGATATGTCACGCAAAATACTTAATAAGTAACATTTCCCACATGTCTACTTTACATCAGCACAATTTTGGAACCAAAATTTTTTTTTGTTAGGGAGTTATAAGGGTTAAAAGTTGACCAGCAATTTCTCATTTTTACACCATTTTTTTTTTTTTTTTCAGGGACCACATCTCATTTGAAGTCATTTTGAGGGGTCTATATGACAGAATGGTGTCACACTTGGGTATTTTCTAAAAACTGCTCCCCTCAAGGTGCTCAAAACCACATTCAAGAAGTTTATTAACCCTTCAGGCGTTTCACAGGAATTTTTGGAATGTAAAAATGAACATTTAACTTTTTTTCACACAAAATTTATTTCAGCTCCAATTTGTTTTATTTTACCAAGGGTAACAGGAGAAAATGGACCCCAAAAGTTGTTGTGCATTTTGTCCTGAGTACGCTGATACCCCATATGTGGGGGTAAACCACTGTTTGGGCGCATGGCAGAGCTCGGAAGGAAAGGAGTGCCATTTTACTTTTCAATGAAAAAAAATTGACTGGAATTGAGATGGGACACCATGTCGCGTTTGGAGAGCCCCTCATGTGCCTAAACATTAAAACCCCCCACAAGTGACATCATTTTGGAAAGTAGACCCCCTAAGGAACTTATCTAGATGTGTTGTGAGAGCTTTGAACCCCCAAGTGTTTCACTACAGTTTATAACGCAGAGCCGTGAAAATAAAAAATATTTTTTTTCCCACAAAAATTACCGTATTTTTCGGACTATAAGACGCACCGGACTATAAGGCGCACCCAGGTTTTAGAGGTGGAAAATAGGGAAAAAAATATTTGAAGCCAAAAAAATGTGGTAAAATATTTAATAACATAAATAACATACTATTATATGTGGTGTTATTATATATAATAGTATGTTATTATGTTGGAAGCTGCGGGACCAGTGTGGTGTCTGTGAAGTACGATATGAAGACGCTGGAGGGTGAGTATAAGGGCTCATTTCCACATGCGAGGCACACGTCCGTATCTCGCATGTGGAAACCAAGCTCTGGCGCCGGCACTTTGGAGCGGAGCTGTGCAGCTCCATGTGTTCCTATGCGGCCGCACGCTCCGCTCTGGAGTGCCGGCTCCACAGCTTGGTTTCCACATGCGAGATATGGACGTGTGCCTCGCATGTGGAAATGAGCCCTAAGAATGGGTGCACAGGGCTTATAGTGAAAGCACCACTCCAGCACTGCAAAATAACACTGGAGTGCTGCTTTAAAATCCCATGGGAGAACTATAACTCCCAGCATGTCCTGCAGATCCTATGACATGCTGGGAGTTATAGTTCACCAAAGGAGTGGCAGAGTGCTTTATTGTGTTTTGTAAAGACTGACCTCTTAATTGTGGCAGCCAGCCACACTGTGGCGAGGTAAAAGCTGGAGCATCCCATGGCTGCACACACACAGAGCCCTCCCTGTTGTTGTTGCCTTTCCACAGCACAGGACATAAGAGGAAGCTGCAGATTCTAGGTGGGAGTCTGAAGGACCTGTGATGATGTCAGAAGAGGGAGGGCTCTGAGCTGCCATGTGATGCTCCAGCCCGCCCACTTCTGACATCACACAGGTCCTCCCTGTGCACCAGACAGCTCAGCGTCCAGCACAGGCAGGTAGACAGCGATCTCCTGGCCCCTGCTGCTGCCTCCTCCTCCCCGGGACACACAGATTCTCCTACAGATTCTCCCCGGAATCAGTGCTGGGGAAACTGTGTGTCCCTGCTTAAGTGCAGTATTCATTTGCTGCTCCGGGCTCACCGCTCAGCTGATTGGTGGGCGGGGAGCAGCTAATAAATATTCACTGCACTTAATCAGCGGGGCCATGTGCTTTCCCCAGCAGCTGATTCCGGGCAGCGGGGACATCCTGAAGTGGGATAACAGTGCATCCCACTCGCTGCTGCCCCCCTCCCCACATGCTATATCCGTACTATAAGACGCACCCACACTTTCCTCCCAAATTTGGAGGAAAAAAAGTGCGTCTTATAGTCCGAAAAATACGGTATATTTTATCCCCCAGGTTTTGTATTTTCCCCAAGAGTAACAGGAGAAATTGGACCCCAAAAGTTGTTGTCCAATGTGTCCTGAGTACGCTGATACCCCATATGTTGGGGTAAACTCCTGTTTGTGCGCACGGGAGAGCTCGGAAGGGAAGGAGCACTGTTTTACTTTTTCAACGCAGAATTGGCTGGAATTGAGATCGGACGCAATGTCGCATTTGGAGAGCCCCTGATGTGCCTAAACAGTGGAAACTCCCCAATTATAACTGAAACCCTAATCCAAACACACCCGTAACCCTAATCTCAACTGTAACCCTAACCACACCCCTAACCCTAATCCCAACCCTATTCCCAACTGTAAATGTAATCCAAACCCTAACCCTAACTTTAGCCCCAACCCTAACCCTAACTGTAAGCCCTAACCCTAGCCCCAACCCTAACCCTAGCCCTAACAGGAAAATGGAAATACATTTTTTTTATTTTTTAATTTTTCATAACTAAGGGGGTGATGAAGGGAGGGGGGGGGGGGGAGGTTGATTTACTATTTCTAGCGGATTTTTGTGATTGGCAGCTGTCACTCACTAAAAGACGCTTTTTATTGCAAAAAATGTTTTTTTGCGTTACCACATTTTGAGTGCTATAATTTTTCCATATTTTGGTCCACAGTCATGTGAGGTCTTGTTTTTTGCGGGACGAGTTGACGTTTTTATTGGTAACATTTTCGGGTACGTGACATTTTTTGATCGCTTTTTATTCCGATTTTTGTGAGGCAGAATGACCAAAAACCAGCAATTCATTAATTTCTTTTTTTGGGGGGGCGCTTATACCGTTCCGCGTTTGGTAAAATGGATAAAGCAGTTTTATTCATCGGGTCAGTACGATTACAGCGATACCTCATTTATATCATTTTTTTATGTTTTGGCGCTTTTATACGATAAAAACTATTTTATAGAAAAAATAATTATTTTTGCATCGCTTTATTCTGAGGACTATAACTTTTTTATTTTTTCGCTGATGATGCTGTATGGTGGCTCGTTTTTTGCGGGACAAGATGACGTTTTCAGCGGTACCATGGTTATTTATTTGTGTCTTTTTGATCGCATGTTATTCCACTTTTTGTTCGGCGGTATGATATTAAAGCGTTGTTTTTTTGCCTCTTTTTTTTTTTTTTTTTTACGGTATTCACTGAAGGGGTTAACTAGTGGGACAGTTTTATAGGTCGGGTCGTTACGGACGCAGCGATACTAAATATGTGTACTTTTATTGTTTTTTTATTTAGCTAAAGGAATGTATTTATTGGAACAATATTTTTTTTTTATTATTTATTTAGGATTTTTTTTAATTTTTACTTTGCCTCGGGGGGGGGGGGGGGGGGGGGGGTTGCGCATCACAGTAAAGTGACAGATCGCCGACCTGACACTTTGCTGTGCACTGTGTCAGATCGGCGATCACACAGCACAGCAGGGAGGCTTCCTGGCGCCTGCAGGACCCGGATGCAGCCCCACGGCCATTTTGGATCTGGGGACTGCAGGGAGGAGAGGCTCGGTACAAGGTGAGTACATCGCCTTGTACCGATCGTCTCAGGGAAGCACGCAGGGAGCCCCCTCCCTGCGCGATGCTTCCCTGTACCGTCGGCATACTGCGATCATGTTTGATCGCAGTGTGCCGGGGGTTAATGTGCCGGGGGCGGTCCGTGACCGCTCCTGGCACATAGTGCCGGATGTCAGCTGCGATAGTCAGCTGACACCCGGCCGCGCTCCCCCCGTGAGCGCGGCCGATCGCGCTGGACATACTATTCCATCCTTGGGAAGTAGGGCCCACCCTACATGGACGGTATAGTACGTTCGATGACAGAAAGGGGTTAAAAAAAAAATTCATCCAACTATACATTATACAAAATAAAGTGACGCGTTTCGAACGCTATTCAGCATTCTTCGTCAAAGCTTTTGATAAAATGCAGGATAGCATTCTAAACACCGCTTTTTGCTTTGTATCATGTACTCATTGATGAAATTTTTAATATTTTCAATTAAATAAAAGTGATTTTTACGAGAAGTTGGAATACCATTTACATATTTTTTTCCATTGTTCACACGATTTGTCGTATTGTGGTTCAGTGCACACTAGATTTTAATTCCAAGTAATTGGTGAGCTGGCATCAGTTTTCTATAGATTTCCAATGTATCATTGCCATAGGGTAAATCCTTGCCCTGCATAGTAGCCAATGTGTAAGAGCCCCAGCCTTTTGGGGAAACTTGCTTGACTTAAGTATGTTGCCAAAGCTAAATTCTTACACCTTAAAGGGAGTCATAGAATGAGTGTTCAAACTAAATACAGGCACTCAGTGCACCCTTGCTGTGGCCAAACATTTAAGTGCACCTTCCCACCTACTTGTTCTCCCCATCTGTCGGTAAACCCATCTATATTGATTGGCAGCTCTGGTTTAGAGACAGAAGAGCTTTCACAGGAGTACTACAGTATCATGACAAGAATGGAGGTCACAGCAACCCTTCAGTGCCCGGTCACATCATGGGTACGGGTTAAATGCCACTATCCGAGATTGACAGCGGCAACATGGTTGAGACAATAGCTAACTACAGTAAAATAAAACAAATGACATAGGTTTTCCAAACAAAACTATAGCAACTGTATTGGACACTTACACAATTGTATCGATAAAATCTTTCTGATCATCAGGAATTACCGGAATGACAGGAGCTCTGGCCGCATCGGGTGAAACATACATGTAACACGTCGTGCTGGCACCATTTGTGTGGTAACGCTTATCTTCCTGCTGATCTCTGAGCTGTCTTTCCTCCTCTTGGTTCAAGTATGGAATACCTGAGTAGGAAAAACCATCACTTGCCAATACAAAACTTGTGTAATACATACATACATACATTTATTAAAAAAAAAAAACCCAGATAGAAATTAAAACTCACCGTCACGAAAGACTTTGTTAAAATCAAAACCCTGATTAGCTAGAAAGTCTATGCTCGAGCTCTGGAAGAAAAACACAGAAAAGATAAAACAAATAAGCCCATTACATGACAATTAAATTAGATGCACTCTGTAGTGCTATGGCAAGCAACTTTATTAGTTATGTATAGAGATGGCTACTCTTAGTATGCACCTGTGCACACCTGTTTTCAGTTTGGAAGGGACGGTCAGTCTTGATATTTGTAGACAATGAGCTGTATGCACACTATATGGTCAAAAGTCCCTCTTTTCATGAGACCATAGAGGTAAATCAAAATTGCTTGCTTTGGGCTTTTTTTTTTTTTCCACGTATTTTTCAATTTTACCCATTTTTAGAACTTTAAAAAAAGAAAAAAAAAAAAAAAGAAAAAAAACAGATAATTTTTATTAACAATATTCAAATTGACAACTACACACAATTGTGTCAGCAAAGGAGAATAAACATGTTTACGAACATTTTGAAACAATCCCCCACCCTCCCTCCTTTATAAACAAGAATAGGACAATAGCATTCATTGCTTACATAAAAAAACATCCCCCCACTGGAATCAGTTCCTCTCCATCCAAGGTTTCTAAAGTGTTTCAATAGTTTTCATACTTTTCCTTTTTTCATAAATACCCTTTTCCATATTAATAACCATATCCGACTGTCGGCGGTACCTCACTCAACCAGTGCCTGCCAATTAGCTTTCGCGCAGCATACAATAATCTAGCTATGGCCACTTTATGATGATTTGGAACTCGGATCTCTCTTCCACATATCCCAAAATATATATCACAGGATCGCTTGCGATTGCACAGCCATACGATTTCTCAATTGCTTCTCCCACATCCAACCAGTATGAATTCAATCTCGTACATTGCCATGTGTAGAATCCCTGCCCCCTCGGACTGGCACCTAGGACACTCGGAGGGCTGTCTCAGCCCTGCCTTATGTAGCCTATCTGGAGTTCTATATACGCTGTGAAGTACATATATTTGCGAAAGCCTACCCGGCTCACTTAATAATTGGGGAATATACTCCATGATATCCTCCCATTTATCCTCCTCTATCCTTCCCAACTCTTCCTCCCATTTCTCTTTTGCCTTAACAGGGAATCTATTAAGAAAGGTATATAACAAATCCCTATAAATATCCGAGACTACCCCTTTCGTTCCTCCCGTCGCACAGACATAGTCCACCAGAATGTGTCTATAAATTCCCATATCCATCGTTTTACTCTGCGCAATTTAGGCATGTCTCAACAGTCCATATTGAAACCTACACGTCTCCTGCAACCCGTAACTCTCCTGCAGTGCCTCAAAGGATAACAGTCCTTGTGCGTCCTGAAGCTGAGCCACATATTGAATACCCAATGATGTCCAATTTTTGAATTCCCCCATTTTAATAAATTCAGGTAGTATTTCATTATGCCATATTGGGGAGAGATTTGTTAAAAGTCCCACTTCTCTTGTCTTTTTAATTGCCTCCCATACTTTTTGAACCAGTATCAAAGTAGGATAGGCCGTTCCAAACTTCCCAATTCCCCCTGCCTCCAATCCCTGAACCAATGGGTCCCTTCCCACCAACCAAACCAAAATCCGCTGAACCGAACCCAGTCCATTCACCTCTCTCCAACCTCTCATCTGCTGACCCTGCGCTGCCAAAACACCAAGGTTACTTACCGGTAGCCGGTTTTTCCGGAGCCCATGACAGCACACATGAGAGAGGGGATCCGCCCAGTCAGGACAGGAAACCTACTGAAATAAAAGGGCGGTACCTCTCCCTCGCTTCAGTTGGTTTTCAGAGCATGAGAGGCCCCCTTGGTTAGTACACATGGCAATCCACCACCACATCATAATAATAACAAAAAACACCCAACTAAAAAGTGGGCACCAAAGGGTGAAAAAAGAAGGGAGGGAATATACAGGTGCTGTCATGGGCTCCGGAAAAACCGGCTACCGGTAAGTAACCTTGGTGTTTTCCCGTCTCCCATGACAGCACACATGAGAGATTTTTGGAGAAAGGAACACCTTAGGGAGGGACCACCGCTTGCAGCACCCTTCTACCAAAGGTAAGGTCAGTAGAGGAAGATAAGTTCAGTCGGTAGTGTTTAAAGAAGGTAGACGGTGAGGACCAGGTAGCGGCTTTACATATGTGATCAATCGATACCTCTGCTTTTTCAGCCCAGGAAGTAGCGACGGCCCTGGTGGAGTGAGCCTTGATGCCTTCAGGGATCGGAACGCCACATGCAGCAAAGGATAAGCTAATGGCCTCCCTAATCCACCTGGCAATAGTACCTTTGGACACCCCATGACCTTTCCTGCTACCCTGGAAAGATACAAATAGAGACTGATCTTTCCTCCACTGACTGGTTAAGGATATGTACTGTAACATAGACCTTCTTACATCAAGAGTGTGAAACCTCTCCTCACCTGGATTTTTTGGATTAACACAAAATGAGGGTAATACAATCTCCTGACTCCTATGAAATTTAAGAACTACCTTAGGTAGATAAGCCGGATCTGGTCTTAGAATCACCCTGTCGTCATATATCTGAGTGTATGGAGGACAAACGGACAGGGCTTGCAAGTCACTCACCCTACGTGCGGATGTCAAAGCTACCAATAGCACTGTTTTTAGAGTGAGAAATGTTATCAATAATTCTTGCAAGAATTCTTGCCTTTGCAAAGGCTCAAAAGGACTCTTAGTTAGAGCATCTAAAACCAGATTTAAATCCCAGGGAGGAATTTTTTGAATTACTACAGGTCTAGACCTACTACATGATTTAATGAAACGGGCAACCCACTTATTGGAGGCTAAATTACAATGATATAAAGCTCCTAATGCTGACACTTGAACCTTAAGTGTATTGGTAGCCTAGCTGTAAGCCTGCTTGCAGAAACTCTAAAATAGCACCCACAGGAGCCTCATCTGACAAAGGTTGTCCTAAAAACTCTAGAAACCTCTTCCATGTCCTACCATAAATTCTCGATGTAATCGGCTTCCTACTTTTCAGCAGGGTGGAGACTAGCCCTGGCGAGAATCCCTGTCGGCTTAGTAATGCCCTCTCAAATTCCAGGCTGCCAGATGGAAGTCCTTCACTTGAGATTGGCATACTGGACCCTGGGTAAGCAGGTCCGGGACCTCTAGTAGGATCCATGGATCGGTTACCGACATTTGTCTTAGGAGAGAAAACCATGGTCTTTTTGGCCAAAATGGAGCAATCAGAATCACTCTTGCCTGCTCCATCCTGATCTTCCTCACTACAACCGGAATTAATGATATCGGTGGAAACACGTAAGCGAGGCTGAACTTCCACGGTATTCGGAGGGCATCTACTGCAACCGGGTTCCCCCTCGGGTCTAACGAGCAGAACCTCTCCACCTTCCTGTTGTGAAGCGTGGCAAACAAGTCTATTACCGGTTCGCCCCAGACCTGCACTATTTGTTGGAACACCCTGGGATTCAGCGACCATTCTCCCCGTCTTAGCTTTTTGCGACTTAAGTAGTCCGTCTTCGTGTTTTCAACCCCCTTTATGTGCAGAGCTGTGAGGGACAGTAGGTGAGATTCTGCTAACTGAAGAAGGGCCGATGTTGCCCTCATGAGTGAAAGGGACCTCGTTCCCCCCTGATGATTGACATAGGCTACTACTGCGTAATTTTAGGACATCACTCTGGTATGACGACCCTGAAGGATTGGAAGGAAATGTCTTACTGCACTTTCTACAGCCCATAACTCTCTTATATTGGATGTTTGATATTTTTCTGTATGGGACCAGGACCCCTGTATGGAAAGGGTCCCTAGATGTGCACCCCATCCTGTACCACTCGCGTCCGTTGTGATCACGTCTTCTATCGGAGTTAGCCACTGAACCCCTGAGCTCAAGTGATCCCTCACTGACCACCAGACTAGGGAATCTCTGACGCGTAACGAGAGATGAACTTTTCCCTCTAAATGCCCTTCTAACAACCTTTGTGTTGACAGGACCTCCCACTGCAATTGCCTCAGGTGGAACTGTGCCCATTTTACAGCGGGAATACAGGATGTTAGTGACCCTAGCAGAGACATCGCCTTTCTTAGCGTCATCACAGGCTGATGTATCGCCAGTTCCACAAGACTTTGTATTTTGGATATTTTGCTCTCCGGCAGGAGACAGTTGACGCGTGGAGTCCAGAACCAACCCCAGGAAGGATTGAACCTTCTCTGGTGTTAATCTCGACTTGGCGACATTTACCTCCCAACCTAACACTGCTAGGGTCGTAGTCACTTCTATTTGTGCAAGACAGTGATCTACTGATCTGCCTATTACCAGGAAGTCGTCTAGGTACGGAACAATGACTATGTCCTGGGAACGGAGGAAGGACATGACCTCTGACATTAATTTTGTAAATATTCTTGGCGCTATTGATAGACCAAATGGAAGGGCAGCATACTGGTAGTGTTTGAGTTGTCCTTGGACAATCACTGCTACTCTCAGAAATCTTTGATAGTCCCGATGAATTGGGACATGGTAGTAAGCGTCTTTTAAGTCTATAGCTGCCATGAAGCAGTCCGGGAACAGTATCTTTATCGCTGAGCTTACCGACTCCATCTTGAAGGAGTCATTTTTTATTGACCAGTTGAGTTTTTTTTAAGTTGACAATAGTCCTTAGTGAGCCATCTGGCTTTCGTATCAAGAAGAGAGGGGAATAAAACCCTTCTCCTTCCTCTTCCTTTGGAACTTCTACTAGGACCTTTTTTAGAACTAGCCCCAATACCTCTGTTTCCAGAGCTAGTTGTTCCTCTGGAAATTTTCCGCATGGCGTCAACACAAAAGTCTGTCGAGGTGGATGAATAAATTTTATTTTTAGTCCGTCGCCGACAACATTCAACGCCCAACGACTGGGGGAAATATTTAACCAGGCATGAAGATAGAAAGAAAGCCTTCCCCCTACTTCTAGCTTGGCGTCATTGGGAGGGCTTTTTTGTGGATGTGGAGGGGCCCTTAAACATGTACCCCGATCCTTTTCTATCTCTATAGTCCCAGTTCCTTCTATCTCCCGGAGGGCGACCTCTATTGAATTTTCCTCTCCGAAAATAAGGCCGTCTGATATCCACTGGAAAACGAGGAAAACCTTTTTTCTTGTCGCCAGCTTTTTCTAAAATGTCCTCCAGTTTCTGACCAAAGAGAAATTTGCCGTCGCACGGAATGGAACAGAGTCTATTTTTTGAGGGTAAGTCCCCTGGGCACCCCTTCAACCACAAGGCACGTCTTGCCGCGTTAGACAATCCTGCTGCCCTAGCTGCAAGTCTTACGGAGTCTGCTGAAGAATCAGCTATAAAGGCTGCCGCTCCTTGTGCCATTGCCATATTGGCTAGGACCTCGTCTCTCGGCACTCTAGATTTCAACTGATCCTCTATTTGTTGCAGCCAGACAATAAGGGAGCGGGCAACACATGTTCCAGCTATTGCCGGTTTTAGACCTCCAGCGGCTGCTTCCCAGGTATGTTTTAAAAAAGCATCCGCTTTTTTATCTAAAGGGTCTCTTAGGACGCCTGAATCCTCCAAGGGTAGGGATGACCTTTTAGATGACCTAGCCACCGCACCATTAATTTTAGGGGCTTTATCCCATACTTCTGAATCCTTTTCCTCAAAAGGATAACGTCTCTTAGAAGCTGAGGGAAGACTACCAGACTTTTCAGGCTTCTTCCACTCTTTTTCTATAAGGGTTTTAACTCTAGTATTTACTGGGAAGGTACGCTTCCTCTTCTCCTCCAAACCACCAAACATAACGTCCTCTACTGATCTGGACTCCTTCTCATCTTTAAGGCCCATAGTAGCCCTAACTGATTTAACCAGTTTATCTGTATTCTCAGTTAGGAAGCATGGTCGGCCCCCAACATCGCTATCTGAAGAGGAGCCAGAGAACACAGAAGAGGACGAACATGGAGACAGAGGTCCTTCTTGATATTCCTCAGATTGAGGGGTACCAGAATCCGAAACAGTCTCTAGGATCTTGCTACTTCTCTTTTTAAGGACTGATTTTAAAGACCCTTTAACCTCTGCTCTAATCATGGCCCTGAGGCTAGCGGCAAAGTCAGGGGATTCATCCTGAATAGTTTTTTGGATGCAGTCCGCACAGAGGCTTTTCTGCCATTGGACTGCTAGCGGGGCTTTGCAGAGGGCACATTCTTTGTTCTTGGACTTGGCACTAGCCTTCCTTGGCGCCTGACAAGCAAGCAGAGAAATGTAGCCCATTACCACCAATGTGACATTCACGAAGATCACTCACCACCCGCTGACACTCAAGGGTACCGGATTTTGAGGCTGATCTGGAGTACGGATAACATCCCTTCTAGAAGCTGAGGAGTCCTGCGACCTTCGATCCGGACGACTGCCGCTTCTCCTCTTAGCATGCTGGTGAGCAGACATAGCACCTGGTAAGCTCTCCTGCTGCTGCTGCTGTGGTGATGACTGTTGTGAGTGCTGCTCCATACAATCCTCCATAGCGGAGCTCTGTAGATGTGAGCACTTTTCCTGTGGACTCACCCCCTTTTGAAGGGTGATCCACTCTGCTCACCGCCTCATTCGGTACAAAACTCTGCTCCTCCCCCACCTCTGCGCCCACCAGGAGACCCAGGAGATCCCTGTGATGCTGCAGCATCTGTCTATGGGCGCCGCCATCTTGGATCCGGTGCGCAGCAGCGACGTCACGCGGGCACGCCCATTCCCAGCGAGCCCTGCGCTCATCACCGCCGCGCACCCGGAAGCCAGACCAGAGCCGACGGCAGCAGCAGAGGGGGCAGAGAGCGGCGTGGCAGCCGCAGAAGAGCCACAGGACTCCGGACTGCGCTGCCCAACGCCCGCACGTGCGCAAAGGCCCCAGGACCTGCAAACGGCGCTTCCACACCCTGAAGGCCGGCATACAGGCATGCTGCCTGTTCTTCCAGTGCCGGGACAGGAGTGGGTGAGTGGAATCTTCAAGCAAAAAATACCGCCGTGACTTCAGCACAAGGGTTCCCATCAGGACAGGAAACCCAACTGAAGCGAGGGAGAGGTAGCGCCCTTTTATTTCAGTAGGTTTCCTGTCCTGACTGGGCGGATCCCCTCTCTCATGTGTGCTGTCATGGGAGACGGGAAAAAGTAGATCCAGGGATTCGGAAGGGCCAATCCCCCCTCCCATCTTTAGGCCTCTGAAGCAATTCCAGCCTAATTCTTGGCTGTTTCTTCCCCCAAACAAGGTCTCGAAATATAGAGTTAATGGTATGAAACCACTTTCGGGGCAACCAAACGGGAGAATTATGCAATATATACAATAAATGGGGGATAAGAATCATTTTAATTAAGTTTATCCTTCCCACCACGCCCCTATTTTCTTCCTAAACCTGTCCAACAATGGGGACTGATTCAGATCGACGTAGCTCAAGAGGGGAAAAGACACTTGAACACCTAAATATTTGAACTGAGAAACCACTGTCAGCTTACTACCTTCCCCTGATATTGGGATGTCAACGCCCCCTTTATCCACTATCAAGATATTTGACTTCGTCCAATTGATTTCAAGACCCGATATATCACCAAATGTCCTAAGAATATGCATCACACCCTCCAAGGTCTCTCCAGAATTTTCTAAAAAGAGTAACATGTCATCTGCATATAGGGCTATTTTCATTTTTAGAACTTTAACAGAGGCTCAAGCTGATCTCTAAAACTCTTAGCCAGTGCCGACAGCAAACAATTGTGAATTAGTTAAAACATTTCCAGAAGAACAGCCATAATACAACCCTGAAGAGTTCCAAAAAGATGGTCCAGAATTTATTGTGAGCACTGGAAGTATTCAGCATGCATACATAGATACTCTTTAAGGGCATCAACCGAATTTTCAGTCCCACTGATCTAAACAAAACATCAGGGACCAATGTTTTTCTATGGGGCCATGCACATGTCCAATTTTTCCTCGGACCAAGTCTGTCCAAGGCAAGGAGAAGAATTGCTGCATGCATTATTTGCTTCCATAAATCGAATTGCACTCAGCCATGTAAGTCAATGAGTCCGTGGCATCGGATGTAAGGCCATGTGCACACGTTCAGTATTTTTCGCGTTTTTTCGCGAAAAAAACGCTTACATATGCCTCCTATTATTTACAGTGTATTCCGCATTTCTTGTGCAAATGTTGCATTTTTTTCCGCAAAAAAAAAATCGCATCGCGGAAAAAAATGCAACATGTTCATTAAATTTGCGGAATTGCGGGGATTCCACACACCTAGGAATGCATTGATCTGCTTACAACCCGCACGGGGCTGTGCACACCATGCGGGAAGTAAGCAGATTATGTGCGGTTGGTACCCAGGGTGGAGGAGAGGAGACTCTCCTCCACGGACTGGGCACCATATAATTGGTCAAAAAAAGAATTAAAATAAAAAATAGTCATATACTCACCTTCGATGGCCCCCGCAGTCTTCCCGCCTCTCAGGTGCATGCTGCCGCTTCGGTTCCTATAGCTGGTGTGTGTGAAGGACCTGCGATGATGTCGCGGTCTTGTGATTGGTCGCGTGACCGCTCATGTGACCGCTCACGTGACCGCGACGTCATCGAAGGTCCTGCACACACACACACCATCTATAGGAACGGACGCCGCTGAGGAGATCGGCTGTCTGCAGGTGAGTATAACCTTTTTTTTTTTAATTATTTTTAAACATTCTATCTTTTACTATTGATGCTGCATAGGCAGCATCTATAGTAAAAAGTTGGTCACACTTGTCAAACAGTATGTTTGACAAGTGTGACCAACCTGTCAGTCAGTTTTCCAAGCGATGCTACAGATCGCTTGGAAAACTTTAGCATTCTGCCAGCTAATTTCGCTTGCAAAATGCTTAAAAAAAAAAAAACGCGAAAAAAACTGGAAAAAAAAACGCAAAAAAAAAAATGCGGATTTCTTGCAGAAAATTTTTGGTTTTCTTCAGGAAATTTCTGCAAGAAATCCTGACGTGTGCACATACCCTAAACAGCAGGTTATAATACTCGTACATGAACAAAGGTTATTCTTGAGCAACAGTTCAGCCTTTTCTTTTTTTTTACCAAACTGGACTAAGTCTAATCAATCCTCAATGGGGGGAAAAAAAGAAAAAAAAAAAGCAACATCCACCAAGACAAATGTGTTTAGGAGTATTCCTCTAAAATGATTCCTTATACATAAAACATACCTGACAAACAAACTTCTTGTCTGGTGAATTTCTGCTGAATGGCCTTGGGAAAATATAAAAATTAAAGGACTTCATGATGTACCTGTTGGATGGCAAAAAAATTAAGTCAGCACAAGTAAAAAAAAAAAAAAAAAAAAAGTACATTCACAAAAATAGGAAAACAAAAGCATTTAATCAAAGCAAAATGCGACATACTTGGCTTTCTTGCTGTCATATGTAAACGTGCACAGACCGAACTGAAACAGTAGAAACTCCATAGAATGCTAAAGAATTGGAAAAAAATTAGGTAAAAAGTTATAAAGTTATAAAAAAAAAAAAGTGACAACATTAAGGCAAGAGCACACAGATTTAGTACACAGCACTTAGGCTATATGCACACGTTGCGACACGTTTGGCAGAAAACGCAGGTCAGAATCTGTGCGCTTTTTTTGCGGATTTCTTCCTTTTTTTTACCCCTGCAGATTTCTATTATGAAATGGGTGCAGAAACGCAGCAGATCCGCAAAAAGAAGTGACATGGTCCTTTTTTGAATCTGCTGCATTTTCCATGCGGATTTTTCTGCACCATTAGCACAGCATTTTTTTTGCCATTGATTTACATTGTACTGTAAATCACTTGTGGATCTGCAGCGAATCTGCGCAGGAAGAAAAAACGCTGCGGATCCGCAGGAAATCTGCAACATGTGCACATACCCTCAATGTGCCATCTTACTGCACATGCATGGTGTAAGGCCTCATGCATATGGCCAAGTTACAGCCCTGGTGTATATAACCTTCGTGGGATGGCCATAGAAGTGTATGGGGTCCTACTGTACCCCTGTGGCATACAAGATTTTTTTTTTTTCTTTAAAAATTCCATACTAAATATTCAACCACAAGGTATAAGACACAGAGGTTTTCCACTGCAAACACTAATTCCAATGCACATCTCCTCTCACATGTAGCACCTAACGAAGGGCTTTATGGCCGAGACGCTAATACTCCATGTTTGTGAGGCCTTATGCCTACTGTAGGGATCGAGGAGAGCAATGGCAGATACAGGACTTCTCTCAGACGGTCTTTGAGGTGAGGGGACGTCTACACTAATGTTATGGCCTGACACAATGCACAGGTTTTGAATGCAATGTTTCTTGTTGAGTTGCATTAAAAGGTGACCTGTCCGGAGATTCATACTGTCTGAAGACAAGCAGCATGAAATACATACAGGATCCCTGGTCACAGATATGCTTCACAGCTGTCCCCAAATGCAAATATAGATATTCCAGTGTAACGACCCAAGTTGGGCATGGAAGCCAGAGTGAGCTTTTGTGCAGACACCTTTGCCCCCTAAATATTTGATAGAGGACAGATATAAGATATAAGGCACTGAGAAATTCCATGTCAGCAACCCCACAAAAGCAGAGAAAGAATAGGGAGGTGGTCATACATGTGTGCAGGGTGCTCCACTGTGTGCTGCAGGAGTTACAGAAAGCTTGGAGGGGGCCAGCACCTACAGTCATAACTTATGCAGAGGTGGATGGAGATCCATCCATAGGCGTAAGACCAGCTCTTCACTTTCTGCCTGGATACACCTCCCAGGATGGCATGGGGAGCTCCTGTTCTCGAAAACTATGCAGGACTCAGTCAGACATATACATAAATGTTCAACAGGGAACAACCCTGCTGGTCTTATATTCATACATCAGTACTTGTAAGCCAAAACCAGGAGCAGCTGCAAAACACAGAACAAAAGTGAACTTGCAGAGAGCCGTCAGACGGCCGAATATGTCGGACGAGGATAGCAATGCTCAGACTGGCCATTAGCTCTCCCGAGCAAAGAGCGCACAGCCAGTCCGAGCATTGCATTGCGATCCTGGTCTAACTTATACGGCCGTCTGACTCTTCCCATATACAGTAGTTTCTCTATTTCACTCCTGTTTTTGGCTTACAGGTAGTAATGCAAGATACTGATGTGTGACTAAGGCCCAAATCTTGTAATAAATTACCTTAAAGAGTGAGTAAAGTCTGAATGTATTTGGGTAGAAAATGTAAGCATTAAGGTGTTACGTGTTATACTGACCTGCTTTAGCTTCTGGTATCTTTCTTCTGCTGTGTCTAAACTATTTGTTAATGCAGTAAAAGACGGCCCGTCACTGATCCCTAACACGCAGGACAAGAAAAAGAAGCAACATGTTATTCAAGCCAAGAAATAACACATTCAGAATAAGTAGGAATGCTCTGGATTTACATCTTACGTTCCAAGACTGACCTGATAATTCTTCATCTGGATTATTTACTGGTGAATGGGCAGGACACATTAGTACACGCAAATTAGCTGTATAAGGCCATGTGTACACGCTGCGGATTCCAATGCGGAATTTTCCGCAGCGGATTTGATAAATCCGCAGTGAAAAAACGCTGCGGTTTTTACTGCGGATTTATCGCGGTTTCTCACCTGCAGATTCCTATTGGACCAGGTGTAAACCTGCAGCGGATTCCGCAGAAAGAATTGACATGCTGCGGAAAATAAACCGCTGCGTTTCTGCGCGTTTTTTTCCGCAGCATGTGCACTGCGGATTTTGTTTCCCATAGGTTCACATTGTACTGTAAACTCATGGGAAACTGCTGCGGATCCGCAGCTGCGGAAACGCTGCGGATCCGCAGCAAAATCCGCAGCGTGTGCACATAGCCTAAGGGTGTCTAGTACACAGGGTTTTTTTTTTTTTTTTAAGTGGAAATTCTCCAAAATCCCCTGGAAAAAACTCTTCCAATTCACGTCTATGCTGTCCAAAGGAATTTTTTTCCCCATGACTATGATTGGAAAATATATAGTGGAAGAAAAGAAAAGTGCACTACTTTGATGTAGTTCCAAAAGGAAACCTCTCCAAACGTGGCACGGCGCAATCAAATGGCTGCAAAAATTGATATAAGAGGAAAAAAAATCCTCCAAAACCTCTACAGGAAAAGAAATCCCCCCTCCAAATAAATTTACAGCTGCATATTCCTGCGGCCATCCACTAATATTCAAGAAATCATTATTATTTGCCAGTGTAAATTTTAGCGGCTCCGTATCTATTTCACTATAAGCACAGAAACTTCAATAGGCAGCTGTTTATATTGGACATGTATTCATTCCCCTGTAATCTGCACGTATTCCATGTTCATTCTACACCTAATCTGCACAGGAAATTAAAAGGAAGCTGTCATATGAAATAACGCCATTAACTGGCAGATATGGGGTTAATCAGCATGCTAATAGCGTATTAAACCTGCCCGGCGCCCGCACTTAGAGCCCCTCTGCCGGGAGGAATCCCCAGATAGCGTTCCGTCACAAGGGCGGCAGCGGCGTGAGTTCACTCACCGCTGTGCACAGACTGGTGGCTTTAACCATGTCCCAGCACTGACTGACAGCCAGCTCTAATGCTCAGCTGCTGTCAGTCAGTGCCGGGGGCTCAATTACAGTGGTCGCTCACTATACACAGAGCGGTGACTAAACCTGGGCCAGTTCCACCGCTAAAAGTGAAGCGAGAACACTACCGGGAAGAATAAAGCTAATTTCTTCATTGCCAACGCCGGCAGCTTCAGAACGCTATTATCCTACAGACTAACCCCATATCGGCAGGTTAACAGCTTTTTTTCATGTGACAGGTTCCCTTTAAAGATGCATCTGATTATAAGGGATGTGTTCACTCCAATACAAAAATTTTGATAGCAATAGTAATAGGATAGCAATAGCAAAAGTATTTTTAAAGCAATATGTAACTGTCTATTATTCTTAGTATGTCACAATAAATATAACCGAAAAAATTAAAGGGCTCCGTGATCCCTTCAGCTGTTACCAACATAATTTCCCTCAAAACAGAGAATGAGTGAATGGGAAGTGGTCATCCAGTAAAATGCGTTGGATCATACACCGATCATCCACTTTGGGGAAGTTTTACATGTCACAAATAATTAAATATTCTATATATAATTATTGGTTTGGTTCTTTGCCAAAGCATGAACAAGAGTGAAGGAGAGAACCTCCAACTCATTTCCGAACCTCTGCGAGTTTTATCGTAATACCGTCGATCGATTTTCAGGCTGCTAGAAATGAAATGCCCCCGATATCGCTCCCCTTGTAACCCATCAGCTGCACGTACAGAAGCACGTACCTGAAAACTCTCCATCAATAGCCAAGAAGTCTGCCTCTGCGATAGCCTGACAAACTGCGGGTAACTGGTCCTTAAAATCTGAAAAAGAAAAGTAAAAATTAAAAAAATAAAATATTTATTAAAATGCCCTTTTTTATTAATCATATTACTATGTGCAGACCAATTATGTCAGGGAAGGCTGTATTGTGTCCACAATTCACAGCACAACATACCACCAAGAGGCAGACTGCACCGGTAATATAGGGCTGGGATAATATGGACTAAGTTCACACTGGGCACTTTTGATGCATTTTTTTTTTTTATGCTAATTCTCAGCTGTGTTTTACAGGACAAGCAAAGCCTATGATATTTCACAAATCTCATGCACACTTTTTTTTTTCTTGTCATCAGCATTTTGTGCTTCGCATGTTTTTTTGGACATGGAGCATGTCACTTTCAGCGTTTCACCTATTGACTTGAATGAGTGGTGAAAAAATGACAAGAAAACGCAGGTATCACGGTTTGCACCATTTTACAAAAAACAGGAAAATAAAATTGCCATTTCTATAATCGTGACAATATGCTTCCTATTATTTGCATAGCACCTGAAGATCTGGCACATTAACTCCCCAGTGAAAAAAAACATTTTTTCCAATATTTCTTAATTCCTGTCCACCTTCCTGGCAATAGAAATCTATTGGGCCGCAAAAACGGCCCGCAAAAACACGGCAAGTGTAAAAGAAGCCTAAAACTCTGCGTACTCGCAAGAGAAATGGCCTTTTTAGGGATTTCTTGTATCTCGTTCTAAGCCAGGAAACTCATTGTGTCCCATCATATTCTCCCGCAGCAATAAATTTCAAAAAGCAGCATTTTTTTGGCGAACTATGCTTATTTTTGCGGCCCTTTTTCAGGCATGTTGAGAAACACATTGTGCGCGGATACCCTAAGGCTATGTTCACAAAAGCTGGGCTTTACAGAACCAGCAAAGTCTGAGTTTTCAGAAATCTCATGCACACAGCTTGCCTTTTTTTGTTCTCAGTATTTTGTGCAATACCTCGGTTTTTGCAAAATGCAGCGGGTCACTTCTTTCAGCGTTTTTCACCCATTGAAAGCAACAAAAAAAACCTCAGGTATCAGTTTTCGCTGCGTTTTTGGTGCCTAAATTAGAATCAGATTTTTTTTGTATGCACCAATTTTTACCAGCATATGCAAGACAAATGCTCCCCAACAAAAAACGCAGGAAAAAAAAATGCACCAAAAAGTAAGCAAAAACTGCTTTTAAAAAAAAAAAAAAAAAAAAAAAAAAAAAAATTTGTAGCGTCAAGAGAACAAGCTTTGCCTGCGGGGGGTAAAAACGCATTAAAAAAATGCACCGTGTGAACATAGACTAAGGGTATGTGTCCAAGGGTATGTGTCCACCATCCGTAATGACAGCTCTTTGGACAGAGCGGAAAACTCACTCCGCCCAAAGCGCCGCCCCCTTCTGTACGTGTGGTGATTCCGGATGTGTTCATTGCACACATCCAGAATCTCCGCACCTCATTCATAGGGCCCTGTGATTTACAGACATGCTGCGTTCTAAACAGATGCGGCGCATGTCAGTAAACGCAAGGCCGCCGGGTGCGTGTTCGCATGCAGAGTGGAGACGGGATTTCATAAAATCCCCTCCACTATGCTGTAACATCTGGACGCTGCGGGTTGAACGCTGCGGTTGCACACAGCGTTCAATCCGCAGCTATTCCGGATGTAATCCGGCCCGTGGACACATACCCGTCGGCAAGTTAACCCATCTATACCCATACTCCCTACACATTTAGTAAAAAGAGGATTGGATTTTCTAAAGCTAAAAGGTACAATCCTTCAGTGACATGTTAGAGGATTACACTGAGGACATCACATGCGGTCCGGCAGCAGCAGGGAAGTTATTGATCTTCCATAAGGCTGCATTCACACACAGCTTTTGTTTGGTGGTCCATGTACGTGAAGAGTAGTTTGACTAAAGCTAAGTCTAACATCTTGGAGGCCCATACACCTGATGGATGCCAATAAAAGGCCACTTTGGCATCAACTGGGCACGTATACCTTTCCTTGCCATTTAGTAGCCTATGGTCAGTACACGCATAACCTGGCACATCTGGAAGGAATACTCAGGAAGAATGGGAAGCACAAGCTGGATGAACAAGGCCTAAAGTCATTCTCCCTATACAAGCAAATAGGCTCCTTCAGTTTAACACCGTTTCCATGACAAGTACAGAATCCTGCACCAGTCAGTGAGCTCCACATTTTACCACCGATTATCCCAACAGTACACAGACCACTACGGCACCGCACTGATCCGACCACCCTACATGTGTCCAGTGATGTCACTGATGGGATACAGTCACCCGTGTAGGTTCAGCATATGCCCCTGCTGCCAATAATGGCGAGCTCTACACAGAAAGTATCGTCATGTAGCGTATCTGAGCCATGACATTTTCAAATATAAGGCGGCCATGACATAATACCAGGGCTCAGCACCGACACTGCTCAGCACCGACACTGCTCGCCATCTCCTGCTCCAGCATAAGTCTCATGAAGATCTGTTAGGTTGGGGAAACCAGGCCATGTTGGGAGTTGTAGTTTCAGAAATTCTGGAGGGCCATAGCTCGCCAACCACAGTCCTAGGCATAAGGCTGAGCTGTCACATGGGGGCAGCAATGGGCCATATGGCTAATAACAGCCCCCAAGCCCCGACTTCAGAAGCACAGGAATCTCATGTACTTCACAGGGACTAGCTGAAAAAGTGGCAATTCCTGTTTCTCTGAAGGATAACGATCCGTATTAATAATGCCAACCGCAGCTGTGACTTGCCACCGTACCGCCAGGGGACACGCACGAGCCGCACCACCACGAGGGGGCACGCACGAGCTGCACCGCCAGGGGGCACGCACGCACGAGCCGCACCACATCACGGGGGGCATGCACGCACGAGCCGCACCGCCACGGGGGGGAACGCACAAGCCGCACCGCCACGAGGGGGAGAGAAAATACACAAGCCGATATACAACCACAAATTACACTATGGCGGGCACACACTGACTACACATACACAAACTATGAGGGGCACACACTGCCTACACACACACACACTATGAGGGGCACACACTGCCCACTATGAGGGGCACACACTGCCACCCCCACACGCACTATGAGGGGCACACACTGCCACCCCCACACACGCACTATGAGGGGCACACACTGCCCACACACACACGCACTATGAGGGGCACACACTGCCACCCCCACACACACACACACTATGAGGGGCACACACTGCCCACACACACAGGCACTATGAGGGGCACACACTGCCACCCCCACACACACACACACTATGAGGGGCACACACTGCCCACACACACAGGCACTATGAGGGGCACACACTGCCACCCCCACACACACACTATGAGGGGCACACACTGCCACACACACTATGAGGGGCACACACTGCCACACACACTATGAGGGGCACACACTGCCACACACACTATGAGGGGCACACACTGCCACACACACTATGAGGGGCACACACTGCCACACACACTATGAGGGGCACACACTGCCACACACACTATGAGGGGCACACACTGCCACACACACACACACACACTATGAGGGGCACACACTGCCACACACACACACACACACACTATGAGGGGCACACACTGCCACACACACACACTATGAGGGGCACACACTGCCACACACACACACACACACACACACACACTATGAGGGGCACACACTGCCACCCCCACACACACACACACTATGAGGGGCACACACTGCCACACACACACACTATGAGGGGCACACACTGCCACACACACACACACACACACACACTATGAGGGGCACACACTGCCACCCCCACACACACACACACACACACACTATGAGGGGCACACACTGCCCACACACACACGCACTATGAGGGGCACACACTGCCACCCCCACACACACACTCACACTATGAGGGGCACACACTGCCACCCCCACACACACTATGAGGGGCACACACTGCCACCCCCACACACACACTCACACTATGAGGGGCACACACTGCCACCCCCACACACACACTCACACTATGAGGGGCACACACTGCCACCCCCACACACACACACACACTATGAGGGGCACACACTGAACCCCACACACACACACACACTATGAGGGGCACACACTGAACCCCACACACACACACACACACACACACACACACACACACACACACTATGAGGGGCACACACTGAACCCCACACACACATTATATATATATATATATATATATATATATATATATATATAGGGGAACACACTGCCCCCACAAACACTATGCGGGGAGCACACTGCACGCACACACACACACATTACGGGGGGCACAGAGCACAGCCGCACGTTACACAGACACATGACAGCTCCTCCACGCTGGCAGCTCCCGGTGTCGGGGCGACATGACACAAAAACGAAGGTCACTCACTGCGCCAGGTGATTTCCATGCTTGGGAACCGTACAGCACAGACTCACTGTGTCGCCTAGGAGGCCATGTAACTCCGCCCCCAAGGTAACACTTCCGGATCTCACTGAGCACTGTCCTAGGCATTGCTGACCATCTTAGAACGCTAGACAGGTCCCGCCTACTTGGAGGGCGTGGTTAGAATGGACGGCCAATCAAAGCGGGGAGACTTAATCTCGCGGTTTATTAGACGTCAGTGGCCGCAACATATCGCGGGCGGCGGCGGTGCTCTAGTACATGACATCCAGATAGCTATTAGCTACACACTGGGATAAAGAGCAATGGTGCTGTGGAGCTGCTCCTCGAAACTGAGCACTATTGAGTGCCTGTAGTGAGGAGCTACGTGGCGCCTGCGGTCTACAGTGCTCAGTGCTGAGGTGACCGTGTGCCTGTAGTGAGGAGCTCCCTGGCGCCTGCGGTCTACAGTGCTGAGGTGACCGTGTGCCTGTAGTGAGGAGCTCCCTGGCGCCTGCGGTCTACAGTGCTCAGTGCTGAGGTAACCGTGTGCCTATAGTGAGGAGCTCACCGGCGCCTACACTGCTCAGTGCTGAGGTGACCGTGTGCCTGTAGTGAGGAGCTCACCGGCGCCTACACTGCTCAGTGCTGAGGTGACCATGTGCCTGTAGTGAGGAGCTCCCTGGCGCCTGCAGTCTACACTGCTCAGTGGTGAGGTGACCGTGTGCCTGTAGTGAGGAGCTCCCTGGCGCCTGCGGTCTACAGTGCTCAGTGCTGAGGTGACCGTGTGCCTGTAGTGAGGAGCTCCCTGGCGCCTGCGGTCTACAGTGCTCAGTGCTGAGGTGACCGTGTGCCTGTAGTGAGGAGCTCACCGGCGCCTACACTGCTCAGTGCTGAGGTGACCATGTGCCTGTAGTGAGGAGCTCCCTGGCGCCTGCAGTCTACACTGCTCAGTGGTGAGGTGACCGTGTGCCTGTAGTGAGGAGCTCCGTGGCGCATGCGGTCTACAGTGCTCAGTGCTGAGGTGACCATGTGCCTGTAGTGAGGAGCTCCCTGGCGCCTGCAGTTTACACTGCTCAGTGGTGAGGTGACCGTGTGCCTGTAGTGAGGAGTAGGGTTGAGCGACTTTAACTTTTTTAGGATCGAGTCGGGTTTCGCAAAATCCGCCTTTGTCAAGAGTCGAGTCAAATCGTCCGATTATCGCGCAAAGTCGGGGATCGACCGAAACACGAAACCCAATGTAAGTCAATGGGGGAGCAAAGTCTCTCTCTCCCCTCCGTCGTCCCTGTAAAGCAAAGGTTGTGTTGGACTGTGGAAATCACTACATCCCAAACGTTAAGATGGCGGTTTTACCCCCTGTGACGCCGCAGAAAGCAAGCCGGAATCTATGTCATCGCGCTGCCCACACTCCTTCATTGGCTGAAAAATGGTGGGGAAAGCGTCACATGAAACGCAACTTTGGCGCGAAGATCGCCGACCGCATGGCCGATCCCACAGTGGGGTCGGGTTTCATGAAACCCGACTTTGCTGAAAGTCGGCGATTTTTGAAAATGTCCGATCCGTTTCGCTCAACCCTAGTGAGGAGCTCACCGGCGCCTACACTGCTCAATGCTGAGGTGACCGTGTGCCTGTAGTGAGGAGCTCACCGGCGCCTACACTGCTCAGTGCTGAGGTGACCGTGTGCCTGTAGTGAGGAGCTCACCGGCGCCTACACTGCTCAGTGCTGAGGTGACCGTGTGCCTGTAGTGAGGAGCTCTTGGCGCCTACACTGCTCAGTGCTGAGGTAACCGTGTGCCTGTAGTAAGGAGCTCACCGGCGCCTACACTGCTCAGTGCTGAGGTGACCGTGTGCCTGTAGTGAGGAGCTCACCGGCGCCTACACTGCTCAGTGCTGAGGTGACCGTGTGCCTGTAGTGAGGAGCTCACGGCGCCTACACTGCTCAGTGCTGAGGTAACCGTGTGCCTGTAGTGAGGAGCTCACCGGCGCCTACACTGCTCAGTGCTGAGGTGACCGTGTGCCTGTAGTGAGGAGCTCACGGCGCCTACACTGCTCAGTGCTGAGGTAACCGTGTGCCTGTAGTGAGGAGCTCACCGGCGCCTACACTGCTCAGTGCTGAGGTGACCGTGTGCCTGTAGTGAGGAGCTCACCGGCGCCTACACTGCTCAGTGCTGAGGTGACCATGTGCCTGTAGTGAGGAGCTCACAGGCGCCTACACTGCTCAGTGCTGAGGTGACCGTGTGCCTGTAGTGAGGAGCTCACCGGCGCCTACACTGCTCAGTGCTGAGGTGACCATGTGCCTGTAGTGAGGAGCTCACGGCGCTTACACTGCTCAGTGCTGAGGTAACCGTGTGCCTGTAGTGAGGAGCTCACCGGCGCCTACACTGCTCAGTGCTGAGGTGACCGTGTGCCTGTAGTGAGGAGCTCACCGGCGCCTACACTGCTCAGTGCTGAGGTGACCATGTGCCTGTAGTGAGGAGCTCACCGGCGCCTACACTGCTCAGTGCTGAGGTGACCATGTGCCTGTAGTGAGGAGCTCACCGGCGCCTACACTGCTCAGTGCTGAGGTGACCATGTGCCTGTAGTGAGGAGCTCACCGGCGCCTACACTGCTCAGTGCTGAGGTGACCATGTGCCTGTAGTGAGGAGCTCACCGGCGCCTGCACTCTACCCTGCTCAGTGCTGAGGTGACTGGAGTGGAATCTGGCGCAAGGTCCTGACAGGAATGACTCCATGTAGAGGGCTCAGCCCTCACAGGACTAGAGAAGGACGAGGCTGAAATTGGTTCTTCTGTATATTTTTTCCTCATATTTACTGGTTTCGCAACAAAATTGACAATGATAAAATACAATGCAGCGAGGAACCCAGATGTGAACACATTAATCAGCAACAAAAGATCTAAATCTGGCACAAAAATGTGCCTCAAAGTGGGCACTGAAGGGCAATATTGAAAGGGTTAACTGACTTTGGGCCACTGATATCCCACCACCAATACATAGTGATGCCACGCATCAATTTCAGGTCACTCCAGCCTGGACCCAGGGGTTCTGACCATCAAAGCTGGCATCATTGTGGGCAAATAGCACATTTTCCCAGATTGGAATAAGTGGTGTTTTTAAAGGGTTAAATGACGTTTGGCCACTGGTCTTACACAACAATAAAAAAAATATAACTATTAAACGTGGTAAAAAGCATGTTACTCCATACTGTCAAATAAAAATTGCAATGTAAAGCAGAGAGTCATGTAAGTGGAAATGGTATTCCTGAAAACATCATCCTGTCCCGCAAAAAAACAATCCCCACTCATCTCTGTTAGCAGAAAATAAAAAAGCTATAGCTTTCAGAATAGGGCGATGCAAAAGCTTTTTTTCTGTAAAATTGCTTTCGGTGTGCAAAAGTGGAAAAACATAAAAAAAATCTAGAAATGTGGTATCGCTATGTCCGCACTCTCCTGTCACTTATACCAAAACATTGAAATGCTTATAAATAACAAAAAAAAATAATTCTTGAATTGCTATTTTGTTCATTCTGCCTCTCAAAAATCAGAAAAAAAAGCGATCAAGAAATGTATGTGCAGCGCCCCAGAGTCCTGGTCGTTGCAGTAATGTCGCTCTCCCACCAGGGGGAGTGATGTTACGTCTGATGGTACTAAAGGAGTTCACCTGACCAGGTATCACAGTCACATACTACACTTCACACTCCAGTCCACCAGGGGGAGCAAAGGTGCTATTTACTAGGCCACTCCTCACACACGGGTAAAACTGGTGGGTTGGATAGGAAGTTAGGCAGAACGCTACTGGGTTTGACCCAGGGAAGACCTGTCAGGCAGACGGGGAGAAGGAGGAACATCTGAGCTGCAGACAGAGGTCCCTGTCAGGGGTGGGATCCTGACAGACAGAACGAGAGTTAGAACGTTACGGAGCTGCGCCTGCACCTCATTGCGGCAGCATCCTAAGAAAGGACACGAAGCGAAGTATATTGTGGAGAGTGAGAAACGAGATCACAGCACAAGGAGATAACACCGGGAGTAGGGTCTGCCCCAAGATCGGCGGCCGGAACACCGAGGGAGTAATTGGCTCTACGCATTACTTTGAACTACGGCAGGACAGTTAATTCCAAGTTGGCTGTCCAACCCTTAAACCTAATGAAGACAACGGAGGCAAATTGTGGGAGAGGGGCGTCACTAGGGTCCCTATAAAATAGCTCCAGGCCTACCCCGTCATACGGGTCGTCCTATCCATACCATCTGGGGGACGGAGAGAGAGAACATCAGAAACATACATGACAGTTGTGAGGACTATCCCGTGGTGCTCAGCAGGGAGGTACTACAACACACAGGTGCTAATAGGAAGGCTACTGATTTTCACCTGCAAAGGGAACTCTGGATGTGCCTTCAGACCGGCCGGATTCATCCAGCCCTGTGAACAGTGCCCTGGACTGTGGACGCTGAAGTCTACAGTAAAAAGGTAAAGAGACTGCAACCTTGTGTCCTCGTTATTTACTTCTTGCCCTACACCATTACCATCTACTCTACTGGGAAGCCCTGGGGACATACTTCACCTGTGGGAAGGTATACCATCTAGCTACCATTCCATCAACCCAGCGGACCCCTAAGCAGCGTCGGTCACCCTGACCAAGTACCACAGGTGGCGTCACGACCACCGTACAAACAACTACTACTTTATTTGGGCGCCCCTCAGAAGGGCCACGGACCGGGTCGGGCCACCGTGACATCCCCAGAACAGCGAAGGACCCGATACCGAGTACCCCATTGCCCTACACGCGTGGGGGGCGCTACAAATCTTGGCGTCACGAACAGGATCTACTTAAGCCTGAAGAATCAGGTCATGTGTGCCTTGGAACTGTGTCTGAATTGCGCTTGAACTGTGATTTGCTTAAGACTGTATATTGCCACTTGCCACCAAAAATTCCTGCCAAAACTGCCGCCATTACAGCGCCACTAGGAGCGCAGGAGAAGAAGGAGGGCGTGCCATGGGAGGAAACTACCAAAGTGGCGCCGAAAGTGATGACTGCCCCCTCCGACTACTGTTGCAAGAGGACGACGTGCCCCGAGGCAGAGGAGATCCGCTCCTTGGTCAGCAGCAGCGGGAAAGATGGGAAGAAGAAGCACCACCCCCAGAAAATGGCGGAGCCATGTGTATGTGTGGGCGCAGACCTCGAAACAGCGAGAGCGACCAGCGAGTACCTGAACGATGATGAAGTGATCCAGGATTGTCCCCGCCGACCGGAGGCGGATCCGAACCCACCGACGCTGGAGGATCCGGACCTCTTGAAACCGCGGGCGGAGGAGCCGAGCCAACCTACCACGATCGTAGAGCTGACCACGACGAAGAAATGGAAGTCGGAGCTATGCAGGAAGGTCGCATCGGAAGACTCGTGGTCCGAGCCGCAGCCGCTTCCAGTGTCCTCGTCAATGGAGCAGATCGGCATCGGTGGAATCACATCAGGCGCAGGTATGGAAAACGCCCCTGCTCTACCGACCAATCCTGCTCCCGTGACCGCTCCCCGTCCCGACAGTGACCGACCTACCGCCGCTGAGCTCGTCGTGGTAGCCTCCGACACCATAGAGAAGATAGTGCCTCCGTTACCAACAACTATGGGAGAACCACTAGAAGTGAGCTCCGAGGGGGTGATCTTTAAATGGGATGCTCCAAGGATTAGACCGGACGGATCTAAGCAGGAGGGTACTTACATTGCTGCGCTCACCAGGGAGCAATACAAACAATGCTTAATTTCACATTGGAA
The DNA here is from genome assembly GCF_051348905.1 of Ranitomeya variabilis. Lineage (NCBI taxonomy): Eukaryota > Metazoa > Chordata > Amphibia > Anura > Dendrobatidae > Ranitomeya > Ranitomeya variabilis. The sequence continues at coordinate 60,675,695 of NC_135238.1, forward strand.
AGACCGAAAAGAGACAGAACAAAATGATCCCCCGACAGTATAAAAGCCAAAGATCGAAAGCGGTAATAAGAACTTGGTAAAACAAGGGACTGTACTAGCCTTTCACCCGAAAAGGGGTTGGGGCTTTATACAGGAACCGGGACTGCCGACTGAAGTCTTCTTTACCAGTTACAACGTGAAGGCCCAGTCCCGCGACGGATATAATAACCAAATCTTACGCGGGGGGGACCAGGTGACTTACACTCGCCATCGGAGTGCACAAGGCTGGTGCGCTCGGAATGTTAAGCGATGCGAGTCTGCAGTAACGCCACCTGCTGTCCTGACTACGACTAACTCCGAACTGACAAATTCTAACACTACCGCCACTGTGTGCATTATTGCCACTACTGAACTTCCTACCAAAACTGACATTTGAAACCAGACTCCTGGTGACTTGACCGCACCTGAGAGACGGCCCAATGATATTGACACCGCATCGGACGAGAACACGGGATCAAAGCTTCCCCGGTCAAGGAGTGTTCATTACCGACTGATGCCTTGCAATCTACTATAAGAATAAACCTCGGAAACCTGGTATGTAAATAGTTCTTTTAAAACTTTTCCTGTTTTGCTGCAAAACCCGTCCAGGGTTAGTTCTTAAAGGGATCCCTTCGTTTACCCGGGATCCCTATTTTCAGTTTTATTTACACAAGTTCACCATTGTAGAAAGACTACCGAATCATGGACGGTGAATGATTCACAAACTGCCTGTAAATAGTTTACACCTTCTTAAAGGTGCTCCCTACTGGTTTTACAAAAGAGGCCCTTACAGAGACTGCCTCTTAGCAGAAACTGCTGTTGATTATGCTGTGAAAATAACTGCTTTGCCTTACAGACCTGAAGAAAAACCCGTTGGTGCGGCAGAATTCCGGGTCAGGATTACACGTCTTGTACCCCACCGAAAACCAACGTTTGGGGGTTTGTAACGGGTCCCTCAGATTGCATCGCGTCACGTTGCCTTTTAGTGAACTTGGAAATAAATGATGTGATAATTTGCACTACCTCAAAGAGACTTGAGGTTCCCTCTTAAAGGGAATGTTTACTGTTGCACTTAGATAATGTTGTTTTAAGAAGATAGAATAATAGAAATGTTGATAATGTTCTTTGAATAAAATTGAAGTTAAAGTAATTATTAGAATTTTATGAGAGAGAAGCTGAAGAAAGATGCAGTAGGCCCGTAGGGGTAGACAGGTAGTCCTGCATATGTGAAAGTGAAACAGAAAGAAAGAGAATGACGCTGTATACTTTAGAGTTTTATAGTATACCTTTAGTGGGTACGCGCCCTTAAAGGAGAGATACTGTTTTGTATTTGCACTTAGTAGATAGTATACCCGTATGGGTAATAATGGTTATTTATAGCTAGTTATTTGATAAGTGTTATTTAACCCCTTCATGACCTTGCCGTTTTTTGCAATTCTGACCAGTGTCCCTTTATGAGGTAATAACTCAGGAACGCTTCAACGGATCCTAGCGATTCTGAGATTGTTTTTTCGTGACATATTGGGCTTCATGTTAGTGGTAAATTTAGGTCGATAATTTCTGAGTTTATTTGTGAAAAAAACGGAAATTTGGCAAAAATTTTGAAAATTTCGCAATTTTCACATTTTGAATTTTTATTCTGTTAAACCAGAGAGTTATGTGACACAAAATAGTTAATAAATAACATTTCCCACATGTCTACTTTACATCAGCACAATTTTGGAAACAAATTTTTTTTTTGCTAGGAAGTTATAAGGGTTAAAATTTGACCAGTGATTTCTCATTTTTACAACAAAATTTACAAAACCATTTTTTTTAGGGATCACCTCACATTTGAAGTCAGTTTGAGGGTTCTATATGGCTGAAAATACCCAAAAGTGACACCATTCTAAAAACTGCACCCCTCAAGGTGCTCAAAACCACATTCAAGAAGTTTATTAACCCTTCAGGTGTTTCACAGCAGCAGAAGCAACATGGAAGTAAAAAATGAACATTTAACTTTTTAGTCACAAAAATGATATTTTAGCAAAACATTTTTTATTTTCCCAAGGGTAAAAGGAGAAACTGGACCACGGACGTTGTTGTCCAATTTGTCCTGAGTACGCTGATACCTCATATGTGGGGGTAAACCACTGTTTGGGCGCACGGCAGGGCTCGGAAGGGAAGGAGCGCCATTTGACTTTTTGAATGAAAAATTGGCTCCAATCTTTAGCGGACACCATGTCGCGTTTGGAGAGCCCCCGTGTGCCTAAACATTGGAGCTCCCCCACAAGTGACCCCATTTTGGAAACTAGACCCCCCAAGGAACTTATCTAGAAGCATAGTGAGCACTTTAAACCCCCAGGTGCTTCACAAATTGATCCGTAAAAATGAAAAAGTACTTTTTTTTCACGAAAAAATTATTTTAGCCTCAATTTTTTCATTTTCACATGGGCAACAGGATAAAATGGATCCTAAATTTTGTTGGGCAATTTCTCCTGAGTACACCAATACCTCACATGTGGGGGTAAACCACTGTTTGGTCACATGGTAAGGCTCGGAAGGGAAGGAGCGCCATTTGACTTTTTGAATGAAAAATTATCTCCATCGTTAGCGGACACCATGTCGCGTTTGGAAAGCCCCTGTGTGCCTAAACATTGGAGCTCCTCCACAAGTGACCCCATTTTGGAAAGTAGACCCCCCAAGGAACTCATCTAGAGGCATAGTGAGCACTTTAAACCCCCAGGTGCTTCACAAATTGATCTGCAAAAATGAAAAAGTACATTTTTTTCACACAAAATTTCTTTTAGCCTCAATTCTTTCATTTTCACATGGGCAACAGGATAAAATGGATCCTAAAATTTGTTGGGCAATTTCTCCTGAGTATGCCGATACCTCATATGTGGGGGTAAACCACTGTTTGGGTGCACGGCAAGGCTCGGAAGGGGAGGCGTGCCATTTGACTTTTTGAATGGAAAATTAGCTCCAATCGTTAGCGGACACCATGTCGCGTTTGGAGAGCCCCTGTGTGCCTAAACATTGGAGCTCCCCTACAAGTGACCCCATTTTGGAAACTAGACCCCCCAAGGAACTTATCTAGATGCATAGTAAACACTTATAACCCCCAGGTGCTTCACAGAAGTTTATAACGCAGAGCCGTGAAAATAAAAAAATAATTTTTCTTTCCTCAAAAATGATTTTTAGCCCAGAATTTTTTATTTTCCCAAGGGTAATAGGAGAAATTGGACCCCAAATGTTGTTGTCCAGTTTGTCCTGAGTACGATGATACCCCATATGTGGGGGTAAACCACTGTTTGGGCGCACGGCAGGGCTCGGAAGGGAAGGCACGCCATTTGGCTTTTTGAATGGAAAATTAGCTCCAATCATTAGCGGACACCATGTCGCGTTTGGAGAGCCCCTGTGTGCCTAAACATTGGAGCTCCCGCACAAGTGGCCCCATTTTGGAAACTAGACCTCCCAAGGAACTAATCTAGATGTGTGGTGAGCACTTTGAACCCCCAAGTGCTTCACAGAAGTTTATAACGCAGAGCCATGAAAATAAAAAATAATTTTTCTTTTCTCAAAAATGATTTTTTAGCCCACAATTTTTTATTTTCCCAAGGGTAATAGGAGAAATTGGACCCCAAAAGTTGTTTTCCAGTTTCTCCTGAGTACGATGATACCCCATATGTGGGGGTAAACCACTGTTTTGGCACACGTCGGGGTTCGGAAGGGAAGTAGTGACGTTTTGAAATGCAGACTTTGATGGAATGCTCTGCGGGCGTCAGGTTGCGTTTGCAGAGCCCCTGATGTGCCTAAACAGTAGGAACTCCCCACAATTGACTCCATTTTGGAAACTAGACCCCCAAGGGAACTTATCTAGATGTGTAGTGAGCACTTTGAACCCCCAAGTGCTTCACAGAAGTTTATAACGCAGAGCCGTGAAAATAAAAAATGTGTTTCCTTTCCTCAAAAATATTTTTTTAGCCCAGAATTTTTTTATTTTTGCAAGAGTAACAGGAGAAATTGGACCCCAAAAGTTGTTGTCCAGTTTCTCCTGAGTACGCTGATACCCCATATGTGGGGGTAAACCACTGTTTTGGCACACGTCGGGGTTCGGAAGGGAAGTAGTGACGTTTTGAAATGCAGACTTTGATGGAATGCTCTGCGGGCATCAGGTTGCATTTGCAGAGCCCCTGATGTGCCTAAACAGTAGGAACTCCCCACAAGTGACTCCATTTTGGAAACTAGACCCCCAAGGGAACTTATCTAGATGTGTGGTGAGCACTTTGAACCCCCAAGTGCTTCACAGAAGTTTATAACGCAGAGCCGTGAAAATAATAAATGTGTTTCCTTTCCTCAAAAATATTTTTTTAGCCCAGAATTTTTTATTTTTGCAAGAGTAACAGGAGAAATTGGACCCCAAAAGTTGTTGTCCAGTTTCTCCTGAGTACGCTGATACCCCATATGTGGGGGTAAACCACTGTTTGGGCACACGCCGGGGCTCGGAAGGGAAGTAGTGACGTTTTGGAATGCAGACTTTGATGGAATGGTCTGCGGGCATCATGTTACGTTTGCAGAGCCCCTGATATGCCTAAACAGTAGAAACCCCCCACAAGTGACCCCATTTTGGAAACTAGACCCCCCAAGGAACTTATCTAGATGTGTGGTGAGCACGTTCAACCCCCAAGTGCTTCACAGAAGTTTACAACGCAGAGCCGTGAAAATAAAAAATCATTTTTCTTTCCTCAAAAAAGATGTTTTAGCAAGCAATTTTTTATGTTCACAAGGGTAACAGGAGAATTTGGACCCCAATATTTGTTGCCCAGTTTGTTGTGAGTACGCTGATACCCCATATGTGGGGGTAAACCACTGTTTGGGCACACGTCAGGGCTCGGAAGGGAAGTAGTGACATTTGAAATGCAGACTTTGATGGAATGGTCTGCGGGCGTCACATTGCATTTGCAGAGCCCCTGATGTGCCTAAACAGTAGAAACACCCCACAAGTGACCCCATTTTGGAAACTAGACCCCCGAAGGAACTTATCTAGATGTGTGGTGAGCACTTTCAACCCCCAAGTGCTTCACAGAAGTTTATAACGCAGAGCCGTGAAAATAAAAAATAATTGTTCTTTCCTCAAAAATTATGTTTTAGCAAGTAATTTTTTATTTTTGCAAGGGTAACAGGAGAAATTGGACCCCAACAGTTGTTGCCCAGTTTGTCCTGAGTACGCTGGTACCCCAAATGTGGGGGTAAACCACTGTTTGGGCGCACGTCGGGGCTTGGAAGGGCGGGAGCACCATTTGACTTTTTGAACGCAAGATTGGCTGGAATCAATGGTGGCGCCATGTTGCGTTTGGAGACCCCTGATGTGCCTAAAACAGTGGAAACCCCTCAATTCTAACTTCAACACTTACCCCAACACACCCCTAATCCTAATCCCAACTGTAGCCATAACCCTAATCACAACCCTAACCCCAACACACCCCTAACCACAACCCTAACCGCAACACAACCGTAACCCTAATTCCAACCCTAATCCTAACCCTAATCCCAACCGTAACCCTAATCCCAACCCTAACCACAACTGTAACCCCAACACACCCCTAACCCTATCCGTAACCCTAACCACAAGCCTATTCTTAACCCTATTTCCAACCCTAGCCCTAATTCCAACCCTAACCCTAAGGGTATGTGCCCACGTTGCGGATTCGTGTGAGATTTTTCCGCACGATTTTTGAAAAATCTGCAGGTAAAAGGCACTGCGTTTTGCCTGCGGATTTACAGCAGATTTCCAGTGTTTTTTTGTGCGGATTTCACCTGCGGATTCCTATTGAGGAACAGGTGTAAACCGCTGCGGAATCCGCACAAAGAATTGACATGCTGCGGAAAATACAATGCAGCGTTTCTGCACGGAATTTTCCGCACCATGGGCACAGCAGATTTGGTTTTCCTTAGGTGTACATGGTACTGTAAACCTGATGGAAAACTGCTTCGAATTCGCAGCGGCCAATCCGCTGCGGATCCGCGGCCAATCCGCTGCCAATCCGCTGCGGATCCGCGGCCAATCCGCTGCCAATCCGCGGCCAATCCGCTGCGGATCCGCTGCAGATCCGCGGCCAATCCGCTGCGGATCCGCTGCGGATCCGCGGCCAATCCGCTGCCGATCCGCTGCGGATCCGCGGCCAATCCGCTGCGGATCCGCTGCAGATCCGCGGCCAATCCGCTGCGGATCCGCTGCGGATCCGCGGCCTATCCGCTGCGGATCCGCTGCCGATCCGCGGCCGATCCGCTGCAGATCCGCGGCCAATCTGCTGCCGATCCGCTGCGGATCCGCGGCCGATCCGCTGCGGATCCGCGGCCAATCCGCTGCGGATCCGCGGCCAATCCGCTGCCGATCCGCTGCGGATCCGCGGCCGATCCGCTGCAGATCCGCGGCCGATCCGCTGCGGATCCGCGGCCGATCCGCTGCGGATCCGCTGCGATCCGCGGCCGATCCGCTGCGGATCCGCGGCCGATCCGCTGCGGATCCGCGGCCGATCCGCGGCCGATCCACTGCGGATCCGCGGCCGATCCGCTCTGTGTGCACATGCCATAACCCTACCCCTAACCCTACCCGTAACCCTAACCCTACCCCTAACCCTACCCCTAGTTCTAACCCTAACCCTAGTGGTAAAAGAAAAAAAAATATTTTCTTTATTTTATTATTGTCCCTACCTATGGGGGTGATAAAGGGGGGGGTTTATTTATTATTTTTTTATTTTGATCGCTGTGGTAGAACCTACCACAGCGATCAAAATGTACCTGTAACGAATCTGCCAGCCTGCAGATTCGGCGGGCGTACTGAGCATGCGCCCGCCATTTTCCAAGATGGCGGCGCCCAGCGAGGAGACGGCCGGACACCGGGAGGATCGGTAAGTATGAGGGGGTGGTGGGGGGGTGGATCGGAGCACAGGGGGGGGGATCGGAGGACGGGGGGAGCGGACAGGAGCACGGGGGAGCGGACAGGAGCACGGGGGAGCGAACAGGGGGACGGAGAGGACCGGGCCACATAACGGACGACTGGGGAGGAGATCGGGGGCGGTGGGGGGGGCCAGTACATGATTTCCAGCCATGGCAGATGCTATTGCAGCATCGGCCATGGCTGGATTGCAATATTTCACCATTTTCATAGGTGAAATATTGCAAATTGCTCTGATTGGCTGTTGCACTTTCAACAGCCAATCAGAGCGATCGTAGCCACGTGGGGGCAAAGCCACCCCCCCTAGGCTGAAGTACAACTCCCCCTCTCCCTGCAGATCGGGTAAAATAGGAATTAACCCTTTAATCCGATCTGCAGGGATGCGATCATTCCATGACGCCGCATAGGCGTCATGGGTCGGGAAGGGGTTAAAATTATAAGCCCAATGTAAATATGTTTTTGTTTGCAACGTTCAAGTGTTCTCACCTCTCATAAAGGGAAGTATTGTTAAATTAATGTGTTCATAACATTCTAAAATTTTGTATGTCTTTTGCTAATATGTATTGTTGTTCTTCTTTTCCCAGGCCGGGAGTACCGGATTTAATGGGGGGGAGTGCAGCGCCCCAGAGTCCTGGTCGTTGCAGTAATGCCGCTCTCCCACTAGGGGGAGTGATGTTACGTCTGATGGTACTAAAGGAGTTCACCTGACCAGGTATCACAGTCACACACTACACTTCACACTCCAGTCCACCAGGGGGAGCAAAGGTGCTATTTACTAGGCCACTCCTCACACTCTGGTAAAACTGGTGGGTTGGATAGGAAGTTAGGCAGAACACTACTGGGTTTGACCCAGAGAAGACCTGTCAGGCAGACAGGGGGAGAAGTAGGAACATCTGAGCTGCAGACAGAGGTCCCTGTCAGGGGTGGGATCCTGACAGAGACAGAGCGAGAGTTAGAACGTTACGGAGCTGCGCCTGCACCTCATTGCGGCAGCATCCTAAGAAAGGACACGAAGTGAAGTATATTGTGGAGAGTGAGAAACGAGATCACAGCACAAGGAGATAACACCGGGAGGAGGGTCTGCCCCAAGGTCGGCGGCCTCCTTCTGAGGCACATAGCCGGTGGCCGGAACACCGAGGGAGTAATTGGCTCTACGCATTACTTTGAACTACAGCAGGACAGTTAATTCCAAGTTGGCTGTCCAACCCTTAAACCTAATGAAGACAACGGAGGCAAATTGTGGGAGAGGGGCGTCACTAGGGTCCCTATAAAATAGCTCCAGGCCTACCCCGTCATACTTGTCGTCCTATCCATACCATCTGGGGGACGGAGAGAGAGAACATCAGAAACATACACGACAGTTGTGAGGACTATCCCGTGGTGTTCAGCAGGGAGGTACTACAACACACAGGCGCTAGTAGGAAGGCTACTCATTTCCACCTGCAAAGGGAACTCTGGATGTGCCTTCGGACCGGCCGGATTCAGCCAGCCCTGTGAACAGTGCTCTGGACTGTGGACGCCGAAGTCTACAGTAAAAAGGTAAAGAGACTGCAACCTTGTGTCCTCGTTATTTACTGCGCCCTACACCATTACCATCTACTCTACTGGGAAGCCCTGGGGACATACTTCACCTGTGGGAAGGTATACCATCTAGTTGCCATTCCATCACCCCAGCGGACCCCTAAGCAGTGTCGGTCACCCTGACCGAATACCACAGGTGGCATCACGAACACTGTACAAACAACTAACTACTACTTTATTTGGGCGCCCCTCAGAAGGGCCACGGACCGGGTCGGGACACCGTGACATCCCCAGAACAGCGAAGGACCCGGTACCGAGTACCCCATTGCCCTACGCGCGTGGGGGGCGCTACATATGCAGCCCAAAATGGAACAAAAAAAAAAAAACCTTCAAGACATCCCTCAAGAAAACAAGCTCTCTCAAGTGGCTGAAAAATAGAAAAATTATAGCTCTCACAAAGTGGTTATGGAAAAACATTTTTAGTGTGTAGCAAAACCTAAAGAACCAATACAAATCAGGTATTGCTGAATTTGCAGTGACTGGAGGAATAAAACCACTTTATGACTACTAATGCTGCATGGCGAACCGTGTGAAAAATAAATAAATTTGTTCATTCTGCCTCCCAAAGATTATAATACGGCACAGTTCACATATGTCCTGTGCTTTACACATAGCTCCCGGATCCAGCGGAATGGTCTCAGTTTGAGGAAGTCATCCCAAGAGGTGAGGGCTATGTCCCGACTTCTACTCACTCATAATGATCCTGGCAAGATCTGGCTTCTCTGGTCTTGGGGCCAAATCTTGAAACTTGTTCCACTGGCAACAAGACAAAGCGTCAGCTACCTCATTCCTTATTATTACTTAATGGCCTTTGGCTTGGTCTTGAGCCTCAGCTAGTTGATGGATGAACGCTCTGTACTAAGATTGATCTTGAGCAAGCCTAGATAGGTCGACCAAGGTCTTCTCTGCTGTTATCTTGATAGTATAAAGCCATCGGGTTGCTGGTCTTCCTCTTCAGCTTGTTGCTTCTATTCTTCTGACCATGATGTCCTCCATTGATTCCTCTCTTCGTATGTTGTGTTCAAAGTAGGAAATCGTAGCTTGGTGATTCTTTCTTCGAGTGACATGTCTGTCTTGATTTGCTCTAAAACTGATTTGTTTGTTCTTCTTGCTGCCATGGTATTAAAAACATCCTCCTCCAGTACCACATTTCAAAGGTGTAAATCATTTTCTGTCTTTTCACCTTTTAACCCCTTAACCGCCAAAGCTTTTTTGTTTTGCGTTTTTGTTTTTCGCTCCCCTTCTTCCCAGAGCCATAACTTTTTTATTTTTTCGTCAATATGGCCATGTGAGGGCTTGTTTTTTGTGGGACGAGTTGTATTTTTGAAGAACACCATTGCTTTTAACATGTTGTGTACTAGAAAACGTGAAAAAAATTCCAAGTGAGGTAAAATTGCAAAAAAAGTGCAATCCCACACTTGTTTTTTGTTTGGCTTTTTTACTGGTTCGCTAAATGCTAATACTGTCCTACCATTATGATTCTCCAGGTCATTACGAGTTCATAAACACCAAATATGTCTAGGTTCTTTTTTATCTAAGTGGTGAAAAAAAAATACAAACTTTGTTAAAAAACAAAATTGCGCCATTTTCCGATACCTGTAGCGTTCCCATTTTTCTTGATCTCGGGTTGGGTAAGGGCTAATTTTTTGCGCACGGAGCTGTCATTTTTAATCCCGTATGACGTACTATCCCGTCAAGGTGACCTGGGACTTAATTCCCGGTGACGGGATAGTACGTCATACGCGATCGGCCGCGCTCACGGGGGGGGCGCGGCCGATCGCGGCCGGGTGTCAGCTGCCTATCGCAGCTGACATCCGGCACTATGTGCCAGGAGCGGTCACGGACCGCCCCCGGCACATTAACCCCCGGCACACCGCGATCAAACATGATCGCAGTGTACCGGCGGTATAGGGAAGCATCGCGCAGGGAGGGGGCTCCCTGCGGGCTTCCCTGAGACCCCCGGAGCAACGCGATGTGATCGCGTTGCTCCGAGGGTCTCCTACCTCCTTCCTCCCTGCAGGTCCCGGATCCAAGATGGCCGCGGCATCCGGGTCCTTCAGGGAGGGAGGTGGCTTACCGAGTGTCTGCTCTGAGCAGACGCTGGTAAGCCTGCACCGATGTAAGTGAGATCGGTGATCTGACAGAGTGCTGTGCACACTATCAGATCATCGATCTGTGATGTCCCCCCCTGGGACAAAGTAAAAAAGTAAAAAAAAAATTTTTCCACATGTGTAAAAAAAAAATAAAAAAAAATTCCTAAATAAATAATAAAAAAAATATATATATTATTCCCATAAATACATTTCTTTATCTAAATAAAACAAACAAAACAATAAAAGTACACATATTTAGTATCGCCGCGTCCGTAACGACCCAACCTATAAAACTGCCCCACTAGTTAACCCCTTCAGTGAACACCGTAAGAGAGAAAAAAAAAAAAAGAGGCAAAAAACAACGCTTTATTACCATACCGCCGAACAAAAAGTGAAATAACACGCGATCAAAAAGACTGATATAAATAATCATGGTACCGCTGAAAACGTCATCTTGTCCCGCAAAAAAACAAGCCGCCATACAGTATCATCAGCAAAAAATAAAAAAGTTATAGTCCTGAGAATAAAGCGATACCAAAATAATTATTTTTTCTATAAAATAGTTTTTATTGTATAAAAGCGCCAAAACATAAAAAAATGATATAAATGAGATATCGCTGTAATCGTACTGACCCGTCGAATAAAACTGCTTTATCAATTTTACCAAACGCGGAACGGTATAAACGCCTCTCCCAAAAGAAATTCATGAATAGCAGGTTTTTGGTCATTCTGCCTCACAAAAATCGGAATAAAAAGTGATCAAAAACGGTCACGTGTCCGAAAATGTTACCAATAAAAACGTCAACTCGTCCCGCAAAAAACAAGACCTCACATGACTCTGTGGAGCAAAATGTGGAAAAATTATAGGTCTCAAAATGTGGAGACGCAAAAACTTTTTTGCTATAAAAAGCGTCGCTGGTTTCACACTTGCGTTTTTGTCTGCAGCGTTTTTTGCACAAAAAAACGCATGCGTTTTTCCCCTATATTTAACATTGAAAATGCATGCGTATTTTGTACGCGTTTGGTCGCGTTTTCAAACGCATGCGTTTTTTTTCTGCATGCGTTCATTTTCAGAAATACAACCTGCAGTATTTTCTTGCGCTTTTAAGCACATGCGTTTGCGTTAAAAACGCATGCGTTTTTATCGAAAAAAAACAGAAAACACACTGAAAAGCCACCCACCACCATCAAGGTGATAAAGGGATCCAAACCCTAACCCTAACTCTACCCTAACCTCACCCCTAACCGTTTAATGAACATTTTCTGACAGTCATAGTGCCACGTATTTAAGTGCCACGTATTTCAGTGCCACGTATTTCAGTGCCACGTATTTCAGTGCCACGTATCACGTATTTCAGTGCCACGTATCACGTATTTCAGTGCCACATATTTTAGTGCCACGTATTTAAGTACCACGTATTTCAGTGCCACGTATTTCAGTGCCACGTATTTCAGTGCCACGTATTTAAGTGCCACGTATCACGTATTTCAGTGCCACGTATCACGTATTTCAGTGCCACATATTTTAGTGCCACATATTTAAGTACCACGTATTTCAGTGCCACGTATTTCAGTGCCACGTATTTCAGTGCCACGTATTTCAGTGCCACGTATTGCCACGTATTTAAGTGCCACGTATTTCAGTGCCACGTATTCCAGTGCCACGTATTGCAGTGCCACGTATTTAAGTGCCACGTATTTCAGTGCCACATATTTCAGTGCCACGTATTTCAGTGCCACGTATTTCAGTGCCACGTATTTCAGTGCCACGTATTGCCACGTATTTAAGTGCCACGTATTTAAGTGCCACGTATTTCAGTGCCACGTATTTCAGTGCCACTTATTTCAGTGCCACGTATTTCAGTCACGTTTAGGGTTAGGGGTAGGGTTAGGGCTAGGGTTAGGGCTAGGGTTGGAGGTAAAGTTAGGGTTAGGGTTGGGGCTAAAGTTAGGGTTGGGGCTAAAGTTAGGGTTAGGGTTTGGATTACATTTACGGTTTGGATTAGGGTTGGGATTAGAATTATGGGTGTGTCAGGGCTAGGGGTGTGGTTAGGGTTACCGTTGGGATTAGGGTTAGGGGTGTGTTTGGGTTAGGGTTTCAGGTAGAATTGGGGAGTTTCCACTGTTCAGGCACATCAGGGGCTCTCCAAACGCGACATGGCGTCCAATCTCAATTCCAGCCAATTCTGCGTTGAAAACGTAAAACAGTGCTCCTTCCCTTCCGAGCTCTCCCGTGCGCCCCAAAAGGGGTTTACCCCAACATATGGGTTGTCAGCGTACTCGGGACAAATTGAACAACAACTTCTGGGGTCCAAGTTCTCTTGTTATCCTTAGGAAAATAAAAATTTGGGGGGCTAAAAATCATTTTTGTGGGAAAAAAAAGATGTTTTATTTTCACGGCTTTGCGCTATAAACTTTAGTGAAACACTTGGGGGTTCAAAGTTCTCAAAACACATCTAGATAAGTTCCTTGGGAGGTCTAGTTTCCAATATGGGGTCACTTGTGGGGAGTTTGTACTGTTTGGGTACATCAGGGGCTCTGCAAATGCAACGTGACGGCTGCTGACCAATCCATTTAAGTCTGCATTCCAAATGGCGCTCCTTCCCTTCCGAGCTCTGTCATGTGCCCAAACAGTGGTTCCCCCCCACATATGGGGTATCAGCGTACTCAGGACAAATTGGAAAACAAATTTTGGGGTCCAATTTATTCTGTTACCCTTGTAAAAATACAAAGCTGGGGGCTAAAAAATCATTTTTGAGGAAAAAAAATATATATATTTTCACGGCTCTGCGTTATAATCTGTAGTGAAACACTTGGGGGTTCAAAACACATCTAGATAAGTTCCTTAGGGGGTCTACTTTCCAAAATGGTGTCACTTGTGGGGGGTTTCAATGTTTAGGCACATCAGGGGCTCTCCAAACGCAACATGGCGTCCCATCTCAATTCCAGTCAATTTTGCATTGAAAAGTCAAATGGCGCTCCTTCCCTTCCAAGCTCTGCCATGCGCCCAAACAATGGTTTACACCCACGTATGGGGTATCAGCGTACTCAGGACAAATTGCACAACATTTTTTGGGGTCCAATTTCTTCTCTTACCCTTGGGAAAATAAAAAATTGGGGGCGAAAAGATCATTTTTGTGAAAAAATATGTTTTTTTATTTTTACGGCTCTGCATTATAAACTTCTGTGAAGCACTTGGTGGGTCAAAGTGCTCACCACACATCTAGATAAGTTCCTTAGGGGGTCTACTTTCCAAAATGGTGTCACTTGTAGGGAGTTTCAATGTTTAGGCACATCAGGGGCTCTCCAAACGCAACATGGCGTCCCATCTCAATTCCAGTCAATTTTGCATTGAAAAGTCAAATGGCGCTCCTTCCCTTCCAAGCTCTGCCATGCGCCCAAACAATGGTTTACACCCACATATGGGGTATCAGCGTACTCAGGACAAATTGCACAACATTTTTTGGCGTCCAATTTCTTCTCTTACCCTTGGGAAAATAAAAAATTGGGGGCGAAAAGATAATTTTTGTGAAAAAATATGATTTTTTATTTTTACGGCTCTGCATTATAAACTTCTGTGAAGCACTTGGTGGGTCAAAGTGCTCACCACACGTCTAGATAAGTTCCTTAGGGGGTCTACTTTCCAAAATGGTGTCACTTGTAGGGGGTTTCAGTGTTTAGGCACATCAGGGGCTCTCCAAACGCAACATGGCGTCTGATCTCAATTCCAGTCAATTTTGCATTGAAAAGTCAAATGGCGCTCCTTCCTTCCAAGCTCTGCTATGCGCCCAAACAATGGTTTACACCCACATATGGGGTATCAGCGTACTCAGGACAAATTGCACAACATTTTTTGGGGTCCAATTTCTTCTCTTACCCTTGGGAAAATAAAAAATTGGGGGCGAAAAGATCATTTTTGTGAAAAAATATGATTTTTTATTTTTACGACTCTGCATTATAAACTTCTGTTAAGCACTTGGTGGGTCAAAGTGCTCACCACACATCTAGATAAGTTCCTTAGGGGGTCTACTTTCCAAAATAGTGTCACTTGTAGGGGGTTTCAATGTTTAGGCACATCAGGGGCTCTCCAAACGCAACATGGCGTCCCATCTCAATTCCAGTCAATTTTGCATTGAAAAGTCAAATGGCGCTCCTTTCCTTCCGAGCTCTGCCATGCGCCCAAACAGTGGTTTACCCCCACATATGGGGTATCAGCGTACTCAGGACAAATTGTACAACAACTTTGGGGGTCCATTTTCTCCTGTTACCCTTGGTAAAATAAAACAAATTGGAGCTGAAATAAATTTTGTGTGAAAAAAGTTAAATGTTCATTTTTATTTAAACATTCCAAAAATTCCTGTGAAACACCTGAAGGGTTAATAAACTTCTTGAATGTGGTTTTGAGCACCTTGAGGGGTGCAGTTTTTAGAATGGTGTCACACTTGGGTATTTTCTATCATATAGACCCCTCAAAATGACTTCAAATGAGATGTGGTCCCTAAAAAAAAATGGTGTTGTAAAAATGAGAAATTGCTGGTCAACTTTTAACCCTTATAACTCCGTCACAAAAAAAAATGTTGGTTCCAAAATTGTACTGATGTAAAGTAGACATGTGGGAAATGTTACTTATTAAGTATTTTGCGTGACATATGTCTGTGATTTAAGGGCATAAAAATTCAAAGTTGGAAAATTGCAAAATTTTCAAAATTTTCGCCAAATTTCCATTTTTTTCACAAATAAACGCAAGTTATATCGAATAAATTTTACCACTAACATGAAGTACAATATGTCACGAGAAAACAATGTCAGAATCGCCAAGATCCGTCAAAGCGTTCCAGAGTTATAGCCTCATAAAGGGACAGTGGTCAGAATTGTAAAAATTGGCCCGGTCATTAACGTGCAAACCACCCTCGGGGCTTAAGGGGTTAATGATACCATTTTGATGCACATACGATATTTTTATTGCCCGTTATTGCATTTTAATGCAATGTCGCGGCTACCAGAAAAACGTAATTTTGGCGTTTTGACTGTTTAGCGATCAGGTTAATCCTTTATTTAATTGATAGATCAGGTGTTTCTGAACACAGCGACACCAAATATGTGTATGTTTGATTTTATTTTATTGTTTTATTTTGAAAGGGGGGTGATTTGAACTTTTATATTTTTTTTTTTTTTATAAATTTTTAAAAAACATTTTTTTTTTACTTTGGGCATGCTTCAATAGTCTCCATAGGAGACTAGAAGCTTCCATAACCCGATCGGCTCTGCTACATAGAGGTGATGTTCAGATCGCCTCTATAGCAGATACACTGACTTGCTATTAGTGCCGATCACTGGGTGGCGCTCACAGCAATCCAGCACTGACAACATAGAAGTCTCCAGGAGACCTTAGGTTGTCCGGCCAACACAACAGTGAACCCACATATGGGGTATCGGGTTACTCAGGACAAATTGCACAACAACTTTCATGGTCCAATTTCTCCTGTTACCCTCGTGAAAGTAAAAATTTGGGGGTGAAAAGATCATTTTTGTGGAAAAAAAATTATTTTTTTATTTTCACGGCTCTGCATTATAAACTTCTGTGAAGCACTTGGGGGTTCATAACGCTCACCACACATCTAGATAAGCTCCTTGGGGGGGGGTCTAGTTTTCAAAATGGGGTCACTTGTGGGGGGTTTCTACTGTTTAGGTACATCAGGGGCTCTGCAAATGTGACATGACGCCCGCAGACCATTCCATCAAAGTCTGCATTTTAAAACGTCGCTACTTTCCTTCCAAGCCCCTATGTGTGCCCAAACAGTGGTCCCCCCCACAAGGGGTATCGGTGTACTCAGGACAAACTAGACAACAAGTTTTGGGGTCCAATTTCTCCTGTTACCCTTGGGAAAATAAAAAATTGTGGGCTAAAAAATCACTTTTGAGGAAAATGAAAATAAAAAAATTTTTTATTTTCATGGCTCTGCGTTATAAACTTCTGTGAAGCACTTGGGGGTTCAAAGTGCTCACCGCACATCTAGATAGGTTCCTTAAGGGGTCTAGTTTCCAAAACAATGTCACTTGTGGGGGGTTTCCACTGTTTAGGCACATCAGGGGCTCTCCAAACGCGACATGGCGTCCGATCTCAATTCCAGCCAATTGTGCATTGAAATAGTCAAACCGCGCTCCTTCCCTTCCGAGCTCTGCCGTGCGCCCAAACAGTGGTTTACCAACACACATATGGGGTATCGGTGTACTCAGGACAAATTGCACAACAATTTTTGTGGTCTAATTTCTCCTGCTATCCTTGTGAAAATAAAAATTTGGGGGCTAAAAAAATCATTTTTGTGGAAAAAATAAGATTTTTTATTTTCACGGCTCTACGTTATAAACTTCTGTGAAGCACTTGGGGGTTCAAAGTGCTCACCACACATCTAGATAAGTTCCTTAAGGGGTCTAGTTTCCAAAATGGTGTCACTTGTAGGGGGTTTCAATGTTTAGGCACATCAGGGGCTCTCCAAACGCAACATGGCGTCCCATCTCAATTCCAGTCAATTTTGCATTGAAAAGTCAAATGGCGCTCCTTTCCTTCCGAGCTCTGCCATGCGCCCAAACAGTGGTTTACCCCAACATATGGGGTATCAGCGTACTCAGGACAAATTGTACAACAACTTTGGGGGTCCATTTTCTCCTGTTACCCTTGGTAAAATAAAACAAATTGGAGCTGAAATAAATTTTGTGTGAAAAAAAGTTAAATGTTCATTTTTATTTAAACATTCCAAAAATTCCTGTGAAACACCTGAAGGGTTAATAAACTTCTTGAATGTGGTTTTGAGCACCTTGAGGGGTGCAGTTTTTAGAATGGTGTCACACTTGGGTATTTTCTATCATATAGACCCCTCAAAATGACTTCAAATGAGATGTGGTCCCTAAAAAAAAATGGTGTTGTAAAAATGAGAAATTGCTGGTCAACTTTTAACCCTTATAACTCCGTCACAAAAAAAAATGTTGGTTCCAAAATTGTACTGATGTAAAGTAGACATGTGGGAAATGTTACTTATTAAGTATTTTGCGTGACATATGTCTGTGATTTAAGGGCATAAAAATTCAAAGTTGGAAAATTGCAAAATTTTCAAAATTTTCGCCAAATTTCCATTTTTTTCACAAATAAACGCAAGTTATATCGAATAAATTTTACCACTAACATGAAGTACAATATGTCACGAGAAAACAATGTCAGAATCGCCAAGATCCGTCAAAGCGTTCCAGAGTTATAGCCTCATAAAGGGACAGTGGTCAGAATTGTAAAAATTGGCCCGGTCATTAACGTGCAAACCACCCTCGGGGCTTAAGGGGTTAATGATACCATTTTGATGCACATACGATCTTTTTATTGCCCGTTATTGCATTTTAATGCAATGTCGCGGCTACCAGAAAAATGTAATTTTGGCGTTTTGACTGTTTAGCGATCAGGTTAATCCTTTATTTAATTGATAGATCAGGTGTTTCTGAACACAGCGACACCAAATATGTGTATGTTTGATTTTATTTTATTGTTTTATTTTGAAGGGAAGTGATTTGAACTTTTATATTTTTTTATTTTTTATAAATTTTTAAAAAACATTTTTTTTTACTTTGGGCATGCTTCAATAGTCTCCATAGGAGACTAGAAGCTGCCATAACCCGATCGGCTCTGCTACATAGAGGTGATGTTCAGATCGCCTCTATAGCAGATACACTGACTTGCTATTAGTGCCGATCACTGGGTGGCGCTCACAGCAATCCAGCACTGACAACATAGAAGTCTCCAGGAGACCTTAGGTTGTCCGGCCAACACAACAGTGAACCCACATATGGGGTATCGGGTTACTCAGGACAAATTGCACAACAACTTTCATGGTCCAATTTCTCCTGTTACCCTCGTGAAAGTAAAAATTTGGGGGTGAAAAGATCATTTTTGTGGAAAAAAAATTATTTTTTTATTTTCACGGCTCTGCATTATAAACTTCTGTGAAGCACTTGGGGGTTCATAACGCTCACCACACATCTAGATAAGCTCCTTGGGGGGGGGTCTAGTTTTCAAAATGGGGTCACTTGTGGGGGGTTTCTGTTATGACCCCAATGGCGAGGGTCTCAGAGAAACAAGTAAGTCTGCGACGTACAAAAATCCAGCTCATAGGGCAGTGGTAACTGGGTTGACCATATATCTACTCCTAACGCCAACACTAGCAGTAGCCGGGGAACATGCCTACGTTGGTCGCTAGATGTCTCGCGCCAGCCGGAGGACTAACTACCCCTAGAAGAGGAAAACAAAGACCTCTCTTGCCTCCAGAGAATAGACCCCAAAAGTAGGAAAGTAGCCCCCCACAAATAATAACGGTGAGGTAAGAGGAAATGACAAACACAGAGATGAACTAGATTTTAGCAAAGAGAGGCCCACTTACTAATAGCAGAATGTAGTAAGATAACTTATATGGTCAACAAAAACCCTATCAAAATCCACGCTGGAGATTCAAGAACCCCCGAACCGTCAAACGGCCCGGGGGGAGAACACCAGCCACCCTAGAGCTTCCAGCAAGGTCAGGAAACAGATTATATACAAGCTGGACAAAAATGCAAACAAAAACAAATAGCAAAAAGCAAGAAAGCAGACTTAGCTTAATCAAGCAGGAACCAGGATCAGTAGACAAGAGCACTACAGATTAGCTCTGATATCAACGTTGCCAGGCATTGAACTGAAGGTCCAGGGAGCTTATATAGCAACACCCCTGACCTAACGACCCAGGTGAGCATACAAGGGATGAATGACATACCCAGAGTCAAATCACTAATAGCCACTAGAGGGAGCCAAAAGGTAAATTCACAACAGTACCCCCCCCTTAGTGAGGGGTCACCGAACCCTCACCAAGACCACCAGGGCGATCAGGATGAGCGGCGTGAAAGGCACGAACTAAATCGGCCGCATGCACATCAGAGGCGACCACCCAGGAATTATCCTCCTGACCATAGCCCTTCCACTTGACCAGGTACTGAAGCCTCCGCCTGGAGAGACGAGAATCTAAGATCTTCTCCACCACGTACTCCAACTCGCCCTCAACCAACACCGGAGCAGGAGGCTCAGCAGAAGGAACCACAGGCACAACGTACCGCCGCAACAAGGACCTATGAAATACGTTGTGGATGGCAAACGACACCGGAAGATCCAGGCGAAAGGATACAGGATTAATGATTTCCAATATCTTGTAAGGACCAATGAAGCGAGGCTTAAATTTGGGAGAGGAGACCTTCATAGGAACAAATCGAGAAGACAGCCATACCAAATCCCCAACGCGAAGTCGGGGACCCACACCGCGGCGGCGGTTGGCAAAACGCTGAGCCTTCTCCTGTGACAACTTCAAGTTGTCCACCACATGCCCCCAGATCCGCTGCAACCTATCCACCACGGAATCCACCCCAGGACAGTCAGAAGGCTCCACATGTCCCGAGGAAAAACGAGGATGGAAACCAGAGTTGCAGAAAAATGGCGAAACCAAGGTGGCGGAACTAGCCCGATTATTAAGGGCAAATTCAGCCAACGGCAAGAAGGTCACCCAATCATCCTGATCAGAAGAGACAAAACACCTCAAATAAGCCTCCAGAGTCTGATTAGTTCGCTCCGTTTGTCCGTTAGTCTGGGGATGGAAAGCGGATGAAAACGACAACTCAATGCCCATCCTACCACCAAAGGATCGCCAGAACCTGGAAACAAACTGGGATCCTCTGTCCGACACAATATTCTCAGGAATGCCGTGCAAACGAACCACGTTCTGGAAGAACACAGGAACCAGATCAGAAGAAGAGGGCAGCTTAGGCAAAGGAACCAAATGGACCATCTTGGAGAAACGATCACATATCACCCAGATGACAGACATGCCCTGAGACACCGGAAGATCAGAAATGAAATCCATAGAGATGTGTGTCCAAGGTCTCTTCGGGACAGGCAAGGGCAAGAGCAACCCGCTGGCACGAGAGCAGCAAGGCTTAGCTCGAGCACAAGTACCACAGGACTGTACAAATGACCGCACATCCCTTGACAAGGAAGGCCACCAAAAGGACCTGGCTACCAGATCTCTGGTGCCAAAAATTCCCGGGTGCCCTGCCAACACCGAGGAATGAACCTCGGAAATGACTCTGCTGGTCCATCTAGCAGGCACAAACAATCTGTCAGGTGGACAAGAGTCAGGCCTACCAGCCTGAAATCTCTGCAACATACGTCGCAGATCTGGAGAAATAGCAGACACGATAACTCCTTCCTTAAGAATACCCACAGGTTCAGCGACTCCAGGAGCATCAGGCACAAAGCTCCTAGACAGAGCGTCGGCCTTCACATTCTTAGACCCTGGCAAATACGAGACCACAAAGTCAAAACGGGAGAAAAACAATGACCAGCGGGCCTGTCTAGGATTCAGGCGTTTAGCAGACTCGAGGTACATCAGATTTTTGTGATCAGTCAAGACCACTACACGATGCTTAGCACCCTCGAGCCAATGACGCCACTCCTCAAATGCCCACTTCATGGCCAACAACTCCCGATTGCCCACATCATAATTTCGCTCTGCCGGCGAAAACTTCCTAGAGAAAAAGGCACAAGGTCTCATAGTAGAGCAACCAGGGCCTCTCTGTGACAAAACGGCCCCTGCCCCAATCTCCGAAGCATCCACCTCAACCTGAAAAGGAAGTGAGATGTCAGGCTGGCACAAAACAGGCGCCGAAGTAAACCGGCGTTTTAACTCCTGGAAAGCCTCCACGGCAGCAGGAGCCCAGTTAGCTACATCAGAGCCTTTCTTGGTCATATCCGTCAGCGGTTTAACAACGCTAGAGAAATTTGCGATAAAACGACGGTAGAAGTTAGCAAAACCCAAGAACTTCTGAAGACTCTTAACTGACGAGGGTTGAGTCCAATCATGAATAGCTCAGACCTTGACTGGATCCATCTCCACAGCAGAAGGGGAAAAAATGAACCCCAAAAAGGGAACCTTCTGTACACCAAAGAGACACTTTGAGCCTTTTACAAACAAAGAATTTTCACGCAGAATCTCAAAAACCATCCTGACCTGCTCCACATGCGAGTCCCAATCATCAGAAAAAACCAGAATATCATCCAGATAAACAATCAAAAATTTATCCAGATACTTCCGGAAAATGTCATGCATGAAGGACTGAAAAACTGAAGGTGCATTAGAGAGACCGAATGGCATCACCAAGTACTCAAAATGACCTTCGGGCGTATTGAATGCGGTTTTCCATTCATCGCCCTGCCTAATGCGCACAAGGTTGTACGCACCACGAAGGTCTATCTTGGTGAACCACTTGGCACCTTTAATCCGGGCAAACAAATCTGACAACAGCGGCAAAGGATACTGAAATTTGACAGTGATCTTATTTAAAAGCCGATAGTCAATACAAGGCCTCAAAGATCCGTCCTTTTTGGCCACAAAAAAGAATCCCGCACCAAGAGGGGAAGAAGAAGGACGGATATGCCCCTTCTCCAGAGACTCCTTGATATATGAACGCATCGCGGTATGTTCAGGTACCGACAGATTAAACAGTCTCCCCTTAGGAAACTTACTGCCAGGAATCAAATCTATTGCACAGTCACATTCCCTATGAGGAGGCAGTGCACTGGACTTAGACTCGCTGAAGACATCCTGATAATCAGACAAATACGCCGGAACTTCCGAAGGCGTAGAAGAAGCAATAGACAAGGGCAGGGAATCTCCATGAATTCCATGGCAGCCCCAACTTGACACTGACATAGCCTTCCAGTCCAAGACTGGATTATGGGTCTGTAACCATGGCAAACCCAAAACAACCAAATCATGCATTTTATGCAGAACAAGAAAACGTATTACCTCCCGATGTTCGGGAGTCATGCACATGGTAACCTGTGTCCAAAACTGCGGTTTATTTTTTGCCAATGGCGTAGAATCAATACCCCTAAGAGGGATAGGATTTTCCAATGGCTCAAGAACAAATCCGCAGCGCTTGGCAAATGACAGATCCATAAGGCTCAGGGCAGCACCCGAGTCCACAAACGCCATGACAGGATACGATGACAGTGAGCAAATCAAAGTTACAGATAGAATAAATTTAGGTTGCAAATTACCAATGGCGACCGGACTAACAACCTTAGTAAGACGTTTAGAGCATGCTGAGATAACATGTGTAGAATCACCACAGTAGTAACACAAGCCATTCTGGCGTCTATGAATTTTCCGCTCATTTCTAGTCAGGATTCTATCACATTGCATTAAATCAGGTGTCTGTTCAGACAACACCATGAGGGAATTAGCGGTTTTGCGCTCCCGCAACCGCCGGTCGATTTGAATAGCCAGGGCCATAGAATCATTCAGACCTGTGGGAATGGGAAAACCCACCATCACATTCTTAATGGGTTCAGAAAGGCCATTTCTAAAATTAGCAGCCAATGCACACTCGTTCCACTGGGTCAGCACGGACCATTTCCGAAATTTTTGGCAATACACTTCAGCCTCGTCCTGGCCCTGAGACATAGCCAGCAAGGCCTTTTCTGCCTGAATCTCAAGATTGGGTTCCTCATAAAGCAAACCGAGCGCCAGAAAAAACGCATCAATGTCAGCCAATGCCGGATCTCCTGGCGCCAGCGAGAAGGCCCAATCCTGAGGGTCGCCCCGTAAAAAAGAAATAACAATTTTTACTTGCTGAGCGGAGTCTCCAGATGAACAGGGTTTCAGGGACAAAAACAATTTACAATTATTCCTGAAATTTCTAAATTTAAATCGGTCTCCGGAAAATGGTTCAGGAATCGGTATCTCAGGTTCTGACATAGGACTTCTGATAACATAATCTTGTATGCCCTGCACACGAGCAGCAAGCTGGTCCACACTTGTAATCAAGGTCTGGACATTCATGTCTGCAGCAAACACAAGCCACTCAGAGGTAAAGGGGAAAAGAAAAAAAAATGAGAGAGAGAAAAAAAAAACTCAGAACTTTCTTTCTTATAATCCCGCTTCTGCAATGCATTTAACATTGAATACTGGCCTGGCAAACTGTTATGACCCCAATGGCGAGGGTCTCAGAGAAACAAGTAAGTCTGCGACGTACAAAAATCCAGCTCATAGGGCAGTGGTAACTGGGTTGACCATATATCTACTCCTAACGCCAACACTAGCAGTAGCCGGGGAACATGCCTACGTTGGTCGCTAGATGTCTCGCGCCAGCCGGAGGACTAACTACCCCTAGAAGAGGAAAACAAAGACCTCTCTTGCCTCCAGAGAATAGACCCCAAAAGTAGGAAAGTAGCCCCCCACAAATAATAACGGTGAGGTAAGAGGAAATGACAAACACAGAGATGAACTAGATTTTAGCAAAGAGAGGCCCACTTACTAATAGCAGAATGTAGTAAGATAACTTATATGGTCAACAAAAACCCTATCAAAATCCACGCTGGAGATTCAAGAACCCCCGAACCGTCTAACGGCCCGGGGGGAGAACACCAGCCACCCTAGAGCTTTCGGCAAGGTCAGGAAACAGATTATATACAAGCTGGACAAAAATGCAAACAAATAGCAAAAAGCAAGAAAGCAGACTTAGCTTAATCAAGCAGGAACCAGGATCAGTAGACAAGAGCACTACAGATTAGCTCTGATATCAACGTTGCCAGGCATTGAACTGAAGGTCCAGGGAGCTTATATAGCAACACCCCTGACCTAACGACCCAGGTGAGCATACAAGGGATGAATGACATACCCAGAGTCAAATCACTAGTAGCCACTAGAGGGAGCCAAAAGGTAAATTCACAACAGGTTTCTACTGTTTAGGTACATCAGGGGCTCTGCAAATGTGACATGATGCCCGCAGACCATTCCATCAAAGTCTGCATTTTAAAACGTCGCTACTTTCCTTCCAAGCCCCTATGTGTGCCCAAACAGTGGTCCCCCCAACAAGGGGTATCGGTGTACTCAGGACAAACTAGACAACAAGTTTTGGGGTCCAATTTCTCCTGTTACCCTTGGGAAAATAAAAAATTGTGGGCTAAAAAATCACTTTTGAGGAAAATGA
The DNA here is from genome assembly GCF_051348905.1 of Ranitomeya variabilis. Classification (NCBI taxonomy): domain Eukaryota; kingdom Metazoa; phylum Chordata; class Amphibia; order Anura; family Dendrobatidae; genus Ranitomeya; species Ranitomeya variabilis. Next base: position 60,700,382 of record NC_135238.1, read on the forward strand.
AAATAAAAAGATTTTTTATTTTCATGGCTCTGCGTTATAAACTTCTGTGAAGCACTTGGGGGTTCAAAGTGCTCACCGCACATCTAGATAGGTTCCTTAAGGGGTCTAGTTTCCAAAACAATGTCACTTGTGGGGGGTTTACTTTCCACTGTTTAGGCACATCAGGGGCTCTCCAAACGCGACATGGCGTCCGATCTCAATTTCAGCCAATTGTGCATTGAAATAGTCAAACCGCGCTCCTTCCCTTCTGAGCTCTGCCGTGTGCCCAAACAGTGGTTTACCAACACACATATGGGGTATCGGTGTACTCAGGACAAATTGCACAACAATTTTTGTGGTCTAATTTCTCCTGCTATCCTTGTGAAAATAAAAATTTGGGGGCTAAAAAAATCATTTTTGTGGAAAAAATAAGATTTTTTATTTTCACGGCTCTACGTTATAAACTTCTGTGAAGCACTTGGGGGTTCAAAGTGCTCACCACACATCTAGATAAGTTCCTTAAGGGGTCTAGTTTCCAAAATGGTGTCACTTGTGGGGGGTTTCCACTGTTTAGGCACATCAGTGGCTCCCCAAAAGCGACATGCATCCGATCTCAATTCCAAAAAAAAATATATCCTATATGGTAAAATAAGGCTTCACACAAGAGCAAATAATGATAAAAATTAGTTTATTATCAAGACACAATAAAACCAAACCAAAAAGGTCATAAAAATCAGAATAAATAACAGGTGAGAACTACATACACAAGGAAAAAAAGGTGGAAAAGCCTGGAAAAATTCAAATACTAGTGTATAAATCAGGTAATTGATCCTATATAACACATAAAAAATCACATAATGGCGCCATTTAATCAGTATAAACCAGCACAATGCTGCACATAGTAGAAAAAATATATATTGCAAAACGTGGCATCCCAATCAAATAAACCTAAGTGTACAAAATAAAGTATTTAAATATACATATAAAGAAGAGTAATCAACATATAAGGCCGATGGGAGGTCCAGCAAATTCTACTCAGCCATTTTAAGATGCATATATAGTGAAGTAAAAAAGACATTCCTTACCAGAAAGGGTAAGAGGAGTCCAGTCCAGGCGTCCATCACACCCGATGCGAGTTTCGCACTGAAATGCTTCGTCCAGAGGTGGATACTGCTGGTAAGGTACCTTTTTATATCATAGATGGCCAATAAGAAAGGAAGAAAATGTAAGGAAATGTATGGTCCAGAGCGCATGCGCCAACCATAAAGGCAATGTTAACGCCGTTGTCATAGAAATGTGTTGTGAAATTGGATTTTGGGCTCCCCCGGTGGCCACTGGTGGAATTGAACTGGTGTGCATCATCCCCTCTGTTCACCTGTTTCCATCAGGATGTGGGAGTCGCTATTTAACCTTGCTCCTCTGTCACTTCCATGCCGGTCAACATTGTAATCAGAAGCCTTTCTGTGCATGTTCCTGCTGCTAGACAACTCCCAGCTAAGTTGGACTTTAGTCCTCGTTTGTTTTTGCATTTTGTTCCAGTTCACAGCTGTAGTTTCGTTTCTGTGTCTGGAAAGCTCTTGTGATCTGAAATTGCCACTCTGATGTTATGAGTTAATACTAGAGTCTTAAAGTAATTTCAGGATGGTATTTTGATAGGGTTTTCAGCTGACCATGAAAGTGCCCTTTCTGTCTTCCTGCTATCTAGTAAGCGGACCTCAATTTTGCTAAACCTATTTTCATACTACGTTTGTCATTTCATCTAAAATCACCGCCAATATATGTGGGGGCCTCTGTCTGCCTATCGGGGAAATTTCTCTAGAGGTGAGCCAGGACTATATTTTCCTCTGCCAGGATTAGTTAGTCCTCCGGCCGGCGCTGGGCGTCTAGGGATAAAAAACGTAGGCAACGCTACCCGGCTACTGTTAGTTGTGCGGCAGGTTTAGTTCATGGTCAGTTTAGTTTCCATCCTTCCAAGAGCTAGTACTTATGTTTGCTTGGCTATGTTCTCTTGCCATTGAGAACCATAACAGTTTGACCGGCCCAAAAAGGGTTAAATTAATTGACAGAGAAAGGAGAGAAAAGAGAAGTCTGCTGAAGATTTTTTTTTTTTTTCCCTTCCCTTCAGTTCTGAGTGTGCTTGTAATTGAATCTCTTGCAAGTCTGCCTATATTGCAGCCTTTCTCTCTCTCTCTCTCCTTCTAATCCTGGAATGGCTCTGTGTTCACCTGTTTAAAATGGATATTCAGAGTTTAGCTGCAGGTTTGAATAATCTCACCACGAAAGTTCAAAATTTACAAGATTTTGTTGTTCATGTTCCTATATCTGAACCTAGAATTCCTTTGCCTGAATTTTTCTCGGGGAATAGATCTTGCTTTCAAAATTTCAAAAATAATTGCAAGTTGTTTTTGTCCCTGAAATCTCGCTCTGCTGGAGATCCTGCTCAGCAGGTCAGGATTGTGATTTCCTTGCTCCGGGGCGACCCTCAGGATTGGGCTTTTGCATTGGCTCCAGGGGATCCTGCGTTGCTCAATGTGGATGCGTTTTTTCTGGCCTTGGGGTTGCTTTATGAGGAACCTCAGTTAGAGCTTCAGGCGGAAAAGGCCTTGATGTCCCTATCTCAGGGGCAAGACGAAGCTGAAATATACTGCCAGAAATTCCGTAAATGGGCTGTGCTTACTCAGTGGAATGAGTGCGCCCTGGCGGCGAATTTCAGAGAGGGTCTCTCTGATGCCATTAAGGATGTTATGGTGGGGTTCCCTGTGCCTGCGGGTCTGAATGAGTCCATGACAATGGCTATCCAGATCGATAGGCGTCTGCGGGAGCGCAAACCTGTGCACCATTTGGCGGTGTCTACTGAGAAGACGCCAGAGAATATGCAATGTGATAGAATTCTGTCCAGAAGTGAACGGCAGAATTTAAGACGAAAAAATGGGTTGTGCTTCTATTGCGGTGATTCAACTCATGTTATATCAGCATGCTCTAAGCGTACTAAGAAGCTTGATAGGTCTGTTTCAATTGGCACTTTACAGTCTAAGTTTATTCTATCTGTAACCCTGATTTGTTCTTTATCATCTATTACCGCGGATGCCTATGTCGACTCTGGCGCCGCTTTGAGTCTTATGGATTGGTCCTTTGCCAAACGCTGTGGGTATGATTTGGAGCCTCTTGAAACTCCTATACCCCTGAAGGGGATTGACTCCACCCCATTGGCTAGTAATAAACCACAATACTGGACACAAGTAACTATGCGGATAAATCCGGATCATCAGGAGATTATTCGCTTTCTTGTGCTGTATAACCTACATGATGTGTTGGTGCTTGGATTGCCATGGCTGCAATCTCATAACCCAGTCCTTGACTGGAAAGCTATGTCTGTGTTAAGCTGGGGTTGTAAGGGGACGCATGGGGACGTACCTGTGGTTTCCATTTCATCATCTATTCCCTCTGAGATTCCTGAAGTCTTGACTGAATATCGTGACGTTTTTGAAGAACCTAAGCTTGGTTCATTACCTCCGCACCGGGAGTGCGATTGTGCCATAGATTTGATTCCGGGTAGTAAATACCCTAAGGGTCGTTTATTTAATCTGTCTGTGCCTGAACATGCTGCTATGCGAGAATATATAAAGGAGTCCTTGGAAAAGGGACATATTCGTCCTTCGTCATCTCCCTTAGGAGCCGGTTTTTTCTTTGTGGCTAAGAAAGATGGCTCTTTGAGACCGTGTATTGATTATCGGCTTTTGAATAAAATCACGGTTAAATATCAATATCCGTTGCCACTGCTGACTGATTTGTTTGCTCGCATAGAGGGGGCCAAGTGGTTCTCTAAGATAGATCTCCGTGGGGCGTATAATTTGGTGCGAATTAAGCAGGGGGATGAGTGGAAGACCGCATTTAATACGCCCGAGGGCCACTTTGAGTATTTGGTGATGCCTTTTGGTCTTTCAAATGCCCCTTCAGTCTTTCAGTCCTTTATGCATGACATTTTCCGTGATTATTTGGATAAATTTTTGATTGTGTATCTGGATGATATTTTGATTTTTTCGGATGACTGGGACTCTCATGTCCAGCAGGTCAGGAGGGTTTTTCAGGTTTTGCGGTCTAATTCCTTGTGTGTGAAGGGTTCTAAGTGCGTTTTTGGGGTTCAAAAGATTTCCTTTTTGGGATATATTTTTTCCCCCTCTTCCATCGAGATGGATCCTGTCAAGGTTCAGGCTATTTGTGATTGGACGCAACCCTCTTCTCTTAAGAGTCTTCAGAAATTTTTGGGCTTTGCTAACTTTTATCGTCGATTTATTGCTGGTTTTTCTGATGTTGTTAAACCATTGACTGATCTGACTAAGAAGGGTGCTGATGTTGCTGATTGGTCCCCTGCTGCTGTGGAGGCCTTTCGGGAGCTTAAGCGCCGCTTTTCTTCCGCCCCTGTGTTGCGTCAGCCTGATGTTGCTCTTCCTTTTCAGGTTGAGGTCGACGCTTCTGAAATCGGAGCTGGGGCAGTTTTGTCGCAGAGAAGTTCCGATTGTTCCGTGATGAGACCTTGTGCCTTTTTCTCGCGTAAATTTTCGCCCGCCGAGCGGAATTATGATGTTGGGAATCGGGAGCTTTTGGCCATGAAGTGGGCTTTTGAGGAGTGGCGTCATTGGCTTGAGGGGGCTAGACATCAGGTGGTGGTATTGACTGACCACAAAAATCTAATTTATCTTGAGTCCGCCAGACGCCTGAATCCTAGATAGGCGCGCTGGTCGTTGTTTTTCTCTCGGTTTAATTTTGTGGTGTCCTACCTGCCGGGTTCTAAGAATGTTAAGGCGGATGCCCTTTCTAGGAGTTTTGAGCCTGACTCCCCTGGTAACTCTGAACCTACAGGTATCCTTAAGGATGGAGTGATATTGTCTGCCGTTTCTCCAGACCTGCGGCGGGCCTTGCAGGAGTTTCAGGCGGATAGACCTGATCGTTGCCCACCTGGTAGACTGTTTGTTCCTGATGATTGGACCAGTAAAGTCATTTCTGAGGTTCATTCTTCTGCGTTGACAGGTCATCCTGGAATCTTTGGTACCAGGGATTTGGTGGCAAGGTCCTTCTGGTGGCCTTCCCTGTCTCGAGATGTGCGAGGCTTTGTGCAGTCTTGTGACGTTTGTGCTCGGGCCAAGCCTTGTTGTTCTCGGGCTAGTGGATTGTTGTTGCCCTTGCCTATCCCGAAGAGGCCCTGGACGCACATCTCGATGGATTTTATTTCGGATCTTCCTGTTTCTCAGAAGATGTCTGTCATCTGGGTGGTGTGTGACCGTTTCTCTAAGATGGTCCATTTGGTTCCCCTGCCTAAGTTGCCTTCTTCTTCCGAGTTGGTTCCTCTGTTTTTTCAAAATGTGGTCCGTTTGCATGGTATTCCGGAGAATATCGTTTCTGACAGAGGAACCCAATTCGTGTCTAGATTTTGGCGAGCATTCTGTGCTAGGATGGGCATAGATTTGTCTTTCTCATCTGCTTTCCATCCTCAGACTAATGGCCAGACCGAGCGGATGAATCAGACCTTGGAGACATATTTGAGGTGTTTTGTGTCTGCAGATCAGGATGATTGGGTTGCTTTTTTGCCTTTAGCGGAGTTTGCCCTCAATAATCGGGCCAGCTCTGCCACCTTGGTGTCTCCTTTTTTCTGTAATTCGGGGTTTCATCCTCGATTTTCTTCTGGTCAGGTGGAATCTTCGGATTGTCCTGGAGTGGATGCTGTGGTGGAGAGGTTGCATCAGATTTGGGGGCAGGTAGTGGACAATTTGAAGTTGTCCCAGGAGAAGACTCAGCTTTTTGCCAACCGCCGGCGTCGGGTTGGTCCTCGGCTTTGTGTTGGGGACTTGGTGTGGTTGTCTTCTCGTTTTGTCCCTATGAGGGTTTCTTCTCCTAAGTTTAAGCCTCGGTTCATCGGCCCGTACAAGATATTGGAGATTCTTAACCCTGTGTCCTTCCGTTTGGACCTCCCTGCATCTTTTTCTATTCATAATGTTTTTCATCGGTCATTGTTGCGCAGGTATGAGGTACCGGTTGTGCCTTCCGTTGAGCCTCCTGCTCCGGTGTTGGTTGAGGGCGAGTTGGAGTACGTTGTGGAAAAAATCTTGGACTCCCGTGTTTCCAGACGGAAACTCCAGTATCTGCTCAAATGGAAGGGATACGGTCAGGAGGATAATTCTTGGGTGACTGCCTCTGATGTTCATGCCTCCGATCTGGTCCGTGCCTTTCATAGGGCTCATCCTGATCGCCCTGGTGGTTCTGGTGAGGGTTCGGTGCCCCCTCCTTGAGGGGGGGTACTGTTGTGAAATTGGATTTTGGGCTCCCCCGGTGGCCACTGGTGGAATTGAACTGGTGTGCATCATCCCCTCTGTTCACCTGTTTCCATCAGGATGTGGGAGTCGCTATTTAACCTTGCTCCTCTGTCACTTCCATGCCGGTCAACATTGTAATCAGAAGCCTTTCTGTGCATGTTCCTGCTGCTAGACAACTCCCAGCTAAGTTGGACTTTAGTCCTCGTTTGCTTTTGCATTTTGTTCCAGTTCACAGCTGTAGTTTCGTTTCTGTGTCTGGAAAGCTCTTGTGATCTGAAATTGCCACTCTGATGTTATGAGTTAATACTAGAGTCTTAAAGTAATTTCAGGATGGTATTTTGATAGGGTTTTCAGCTGACCATGAAAGTGCCCTTTCTGTCTTCCTGCTATCTAGTAAGCGGACCTCAATTTTGCTAAACCTATTTTCATACTACGTTTGTCATTTCATCTAAAATCACCGCCAATATATGTGGGGGCCTCTGTCTGCCTATCGGGGAAATTTCTCTAGAGGTGAGCCAGGACTATATTTTCCTCTGCCAGGATTAGTTAGTCCTCCGGCCGGCGCTGGGCGTCTAGGGATAAAAAACGTAGGCAACGCTACCCGGCTACTGTTAGTTGTGCGGCAGGTTTAGTTCATGGTCAGTTTAGTTTCCATCCTTCCAAGAGCTAGTACTTATGTTTGCTTGGCTATGTTCTCTTGCCATTGAGAACCATAACAGAAATGGTCACGTTACCAGAAAGAGGAACCCGCCCGATAAAAAAACATGCGTCCGAAACTAGTCATTTGAGTGACAAAGAAGGTGATTGGTCACATGACCATATAAAAACCACATCCCCAACACTGACATAGGAGTCTAGTATGTTATTTCCATGGAGACACCAAGAAAGTTCTTCCAGGGGCACGGACGTAAGTGAGACCACTCACATGATGTACCCGTGCAGCCAGGTCAAAATCCTGTGGAGTCATCAACGTAGCGGGTATCCTAGCAACACTGACGATGTGTTAAATATGCTTATTGCCCACAATTATTTAATCAGGACTCTTTACCAGATGCGATACTCTTAAAGAAAAATGTCATGATATTTTCATAATAATTGTAGTGGTTTATTGGATTGTCCACAGAAAAACCACATTCCAGCAAAACATAAAATAGGTGAAATAGTTACGAACAGATTGTCCATTTGTTCCTCATCTTTCCTGAGATGATAAAAGGCATCTGTCTGTCATGGAGTAGAAGTCATCATGGCTACCAGCTGTTCATTCCCTCTGTGAGTAGTCTGAAATCCATGGAGAATGATGGAGAAGGCAGGAGGTGACAGGCCTCACGTGACAGCCCCCTCCACCTCCTAAGAGACATGATTATATATGTCACATAGAGCACATGTTCTCTCTATATGGTGTTAACTTACTCTGAGCTATATATACAGGAATAGCTTTTGTAATGTCAGTGAGAGGCATTGTGCTCAGTACAGAATTGAGAATAAGAATAATTCAATTAATATTTAACAATTTCTCCTTTTGAGGGTGACAGACATTGATTGGAACCCTCAAAGTAAATATATTAATAATAAGATCTTCTTTTCTTCTTCTTTGGCAAAATAATTTAATGTCCATAATAATAATAGTAATAATAAATTGTTATACGTACTCAATAACATAATGATATGTAAATTCATGTCATGGTAAGCCGTGACCAATCTAATATATAAAGCTGAATGTGTGTGTGTGTATGTACAGTATGTATGTGTGTGTGTATGTCCAGGATTGGCACCTGCACCGTCGCAGTTACAGCCACAACATTTTGCACAGTCACACGTCTGGACCCCGAGAGCGTTATAGGCTATGTTGTGAGGCGAAATTTTAACCCCGCACGTTCCACTTCACCAAACAATTTTTCCCCTATCTACATAATGGGGACAAAAGTGAAAGGAAAAGTGTTGGAAGCAAATTAACAGCTGCCAGATGTGAACAAGGGGGACTTAAAGAATGAGAGCGATGGCGCCAAAGAGTATATACCGTACAGTTGCTAAGGTGGAGCCCCGACATGAGATACTCACCACACACGGGGATATGAACACACACAGAAAGTGCGCCACACACTACCACGTGCTTGAACACATATACCACCCTCAGCACACATTTCACCACACATACACAACCTTGCCATTTCAATCTATTTGTTTTGTGTTTTTTGTGTGCAGAATAAATTTTTGTTAACAGCAGTTATTAACCTGGGCGAAGCCGGGTAGTACAGCTAGTATTCATATAAAATATATAATGATACTTCCCTATGCATATTTGAAGCATCTCAGGTCTGATGTCATCTGGTCTTCATCTTGATGTCTTCTTGGTTCTTTTAATGCAATCTTTATTATAATTCTTTTGTAATGACATGTAGATATTGTAGAAACCGTGTGTCATGTGTCAATCAAAGCCCATAAATTTAAATGTTGATAAGAAAACAAAGTCCATAGATGAAATGTAGCTTTAATATCTGTGCAGTGTCACCTTTAAAGACCTGGACTTACATCATTCGCACTGGTCTTGGAACAAGTGTGACATCTTTGGTCAGCACAGTAAGGGTTAAATTGACTCTTCCTTCTTGAACATAGCACCATATCCAGTCCTTAGTGCACAGGACACATGTCACAATTGTAGTGTCCTGACAATTACCTTATTGTTCACCAGCTTTCATGGAAGTCTTATAGGTGATAGGAACCCACTGGAACATGATAAAATGTAATAACACAGTTCATCTTAGCATCATAGGATCATCGTCCTCTCCAATTTTGGTTGTCAGTTGAGATACTGTAACCTCATAGTTGTCAGTGATGTATACTGCAGTTGTGGTTGTCAGCGATGGTTGTCAGTGGTGACATGAATTGTAATTGACACAGTCTATTATTACTCAGAAATCATAGCATTTTTACCTTCTGCAACTTCTGGATAGTGACTTTTTCTTCTTGCAACTTTTAAGAATCATTTGAATTTAGAAGTATGAAAAGTCTTTATTAACGTAACTCCACTATCTTGATTGAAGTCTTCATTCCCTATTCTATACCAAATCTGGTAATTTTCCTAATCTATAATATCACACCTTACCAAAGCAATCAATAATATCCATATAATTATCAGAATATTAATATGGAATTCATATTTGGAAAAATAAAATAATAATAAATGATAATACATTATTAACCATATTCTCCATGTGATAGAACATTTTTATGTTAGAGGTGTAATTTATTTTTGAACTCATAGATGTCAGTGTGTCTTTTTATGTAACAAGTGTTTCCATCTTTATTACTAAAACTTTATTAATAAACTATATTTATTAGACCAATAATATGTAAGAATGTATAGCCATGAACCAAAATAAGAATATATATGAATGAATGAGTGAAAGAATTGTTGTATTTAACTGAGAATTGAAACAGTTCTGTTATAATGAAACCATATGATCACTATATTTAATGAAGCAATATTCTTGTACTAGAGTCTAACTAGTAACTAGACATTACTTTATTAAATATTGATTTTTTTCTTCTTCAGATGAAAAAAAAAAAAAAAAAAATGAAATAAAAAATTAAAAATGAAAAATAAAAATGAGAATAAAAATAAGGCCTTTATATGTGTTGATGATAAATGCAGAGGTTATGTCTTAGTGACACATTGCCTTAATATTTCTATTGTCTAGATGTTTTTGTATTCGTCATAACCTTGCATTACCAAAATATTGAAATTATGCAACTTTGCATATAATACCTTTCATTAGAGAAAAAAAATGGTTTTTTTTTATAATACTTCATCTTATTATACCCAATAGTAGAAAATGTGTGAAGAAGAGGTATAGATGAAATGTGATGATGTAATTAGGATCAAAAACACATTTCCCCCTTATTACCAAAAAATATTATTTTATAAAAAAATTAATTTGTAAAAACTTAAATTAAAAATAATTAATTATTTTATAACTGTCATATCAGCTTTATGCTATATATTTGTTTGAAGATGTGTACCCATCTATATAACCATTAAAAAAACATTGAATACCATAAAATTATCATTTTGAAAAAATGTTCTAAATGTAGATTTTCTTGATAAACCATATTGATGTGTGATTGCACTTAGTCACTATTAACTAAACCAAGAAATAATAATTACTAAAGAAATATAGAAATATATGTTGAGTAAATAATATTTAATTATATCTTAATATTCTAATAATTTAACTGAGTTGCATTATTTCCCATAAACACAATTTTTTATTTTTTTTCCAGCATACCATAAATCATGAGGCCTCTTTCATACTGCACATACATTCCACGTTATTCTTACGTTAAATTCACTCTTATCAGCTGCTCATTCACGCTTCTGTCATCTGTCACTCAGTCTGTGACACACATATATACATTGAAACTACATATTTCACATACAAAGATATGAATACATGTATGTTAACCCAAATTAATGTATCCTAATTATCAATGCACATTGTAAACTATTAAATTTAATATTTTAATATTTCTTTGAATATCCCCCAAACACACATTACCTAACACTTTGTAAAACATTCTATAGATAGAAGGATTCATAAGAACTTGGCCTTGACTTGTAAAGGCTAAGAGATTCTCAAAAGCTTCTTCTTACTGAGATTACCAGCTTTAAACTGAAACATGTATGGTATCCTTATTATTAGCCCACAGTTCAGATGCCACCTGTTGTGACATGTAATTTCATGCCATGCAAAAAAATTATATATATATTTATTATTACCAGGCAAAGAAAAATATCTGCATAATGTTAATAGCACACAAAGCTAATTTACCATATATTATTTCTTTTAAGTGTTAAATATATAAAATCATGCAATTATTATAACTTCCTGTGTAAATAAATACATAAATCCATGTAAGAGGTTTTTTTTGTTCAATTCCTGCTTTGAAATGAAAATTCTAAGGAGAAATAAAAGATAAAATTTAAATATCAAATTCATACAGAATCAAAACAATTTAAATATGTTATACATACACTATGTTCCAAATTATTATGCAAATGATATTTTTCTCGGATTTTCCTAAATGGTTGGTCCAAATGACAGTCAGTCTAATAAAAGTCATCACCCTTTAGAGTATACATCGAATTTTATTGAAGAAACCTCCCAATAATAACAGCATAATCTCCAAAATGAATAAAACCTCAAAATGCACTGTTCCAAATTATTAGGCACAGTAGAATTTCTAAACATTTGATATGTTTTAAAGAACTGAAAATGCTCATTTGTGGAATTTGCAGCATTAAGAGGTCACATTCACTGAACAAAAAAGCTATTTAACTCCAAAACAGGCCAAGTTACATGTTAACATAGGAACCCTTCTTTGATATCACCTTCACAATTCTTGCATCCATTGAACTTGTGAGTTTTTGGAGAGTTTCTGCTTGTATTTCTTTGCATGAAGTCAGTATAGCCTCCCAGAGCTGCTGTTTTGATGTGAACTGCCTCCCACCCTCATAGATCTTTTGCTTGATGATACTCCAAAGGTTCTCTATAGGGTTGAGGTCAGAGGAAGAGGGTGGCCACACCATGAGTATATCTCCTTTTATGCCCATAGCAGCCAGTGACTCAGAGGTATTTTTTGCAGCATGAGATGGTGCATTGTCATGCATGAAGATGATTTTGCTCCTCAAGTCATGTTTCTGCTTTTTATACCATGGAAGAAAGTTATTAGTCAGAAACTCTATATACTTTGCAGAAATCATTTTCACATCTTCAGGAACTTTAAAGGGCCCTACCAGCTGTTTCCCCATGATTCCATCCCAAAACATGACTCCTCCACATCCTTGCTGACGTTGCAGCCTTGTTGGGACATGGTGGCCAGCCACCAATCATCCACTACTCCATCCATCTGGACCATCCAGGGTTGCTCGACACTCATCAGTAAACAAGACTGTTTGAAAATTAGTCTTCATGTATGTCTGGGCCCACTGCAACCGTTTCTGCTTGTGAACACTGTTTAGGGGTGGCAGAATAGTAGGTTTATGAACCAAAGCAAGCCTTTGAAGGATCCTACACCTTGAGGTTCGAGGGACTCCAGAGGCACTAGCAGCTTCAAATATCTGTTTGCTGGTTTGTAATGGCTTTTTAGCATCTGCTCTCTTTATCCGATGAACTTGCCTGGCAGAAACCTTCCTCATTATGCCTTTATCAGCACGAACACGACTGTGCTCAGATTCAGCCACAAATCTCTTAACAGTAAGATGATCACGCTTAAATTTTCAAGAAATATCTAATGTTTTCATCCCTTGACCAAGGTATTGCACTATTTGATGCTTTTCAGCAGCAGAGAGATCCTTTTTCTTTCCCATGTTACTTGAAAACTGTAGCCTGCTTAATAATGTGGAACATCATTTTTAAGTAGTTTTCCTTTAATTAGAATCACCTGGAAAACTAATTATCACATGTGTTTAAGATTGATTTCAGTGATCCATTGAGCCCTGAGACACAATGCCATCCATGAGTTTATTTGAAAAACAAAACAATTAAATCGTTTTGACACTTAAATCCAATTTGCATAATAACTTGGAACACAGTCTATGTATATATTTAATATTTCTATTTAATGTAATTCTAAGTATTACTACTGGAGTAAATTTTAATTATTTCACTATACGTATAAAAATACAGTTATGCAATCTCTATTTATACAAATATGCTATATACTGTATGAATATGTATCTACAAAACTATAAAACTACAGAATGATACTGTTTAAAATAATTACAAATTACTAAATAATACATTGTATAACTCATTTACACATCATATAATATAATTACAGTACATTTTTAGCCAATTCCTAAAATAAATCTTGTCTCCTTGTCGATAATGTCTTGAAAAACTCTATTTAAAATTGCCATTCTTAGATTTATGGATTCTGTGAAAAGCTCCGATAGTGAAGTCTTCAGCTTACCTTTCATAATGTGGCTTTGTGAAGACACCTGCTCCTGTTTGTCAATTTCCATTTGTCGCTTTACAGAGAGATCTAAACCTTTAATTTTCAACTCTTTCAATGCAACTTCTTTTGTGAATTCTTGGATCTTTTGGTAGGGTTTGTAACAAATATGTAATTTTCTTCGTATTTCATAGATTTGATTTTGGGGATAACTCAGATTTGGAGATTTTGATTTTGGCTTCTGATAAGATTTAATTCTGTCTGTTTTCAAAAACTTAGTATGATTTATTTTCCTTTCAAGATTCTCATGTTTTCTAGAAAAATTAAGGGATTGCACACATTCACATAAAGAATCTTTTTGTGACGCAATAACACAAGATACAGAATTTAGGAATCCAAATTTGTTTACAAAACAATTTAGAAATTTGTAATGACAGTTTTGTACAACCTTTCAAATATGGACATGAATATAAAAGTACATTCTTTCGACCAATCCTTAATTTTAGAAGAATGTCAATATCTGGGCAATTTTCTTTTAATCCACAGAATATCAAAATTTGTAATCTTTCTATGTCGGTTATTTCTTCATGTAACTCATCATTCTGCATTTTTAATGAGAACCGATTCTGAGTCCTCACAACCTGGACGTCAAATGATATATTTCCGAAACAAACAAGGAGGACAGAAAAATAGGTACCAGTAAGTGTTTTAATGTCTCAGCTCAAAGTTTATCAGAAGATCATCTTTCAATCCTTTCAAAAGGACTTAGGGCCCTGATTTATCAACTCTTTTACACCAGTATTCTGACATTTAAAAACTTTGAAATGTCACAACAGTTTGGTGAAACTCCAGGCTGCGCTAAAAGATTGTGATATTTGGCATTCTCACACCATTTTCGCCCAGTTCTGATAAAGTGCGAGAGCTTGGGCAGGAAGGGGGATGTGGCAGCCTCAGCTCGTCAAATTCATGATGACTGGGGCAGTACACCTGTCAAACCGTAACGCAGGTGTCCTAAGGCGAGCTCAAGGAGGCCTGAAACCTCCCAAGGAGCAGCCACGAAACATGCTCCCATCGTTGTGGTGAGAATAGGTTCATTGATTAAAAGACTGGGGTGAGGAATTATTACAGCCACTAATGTGGGATATTTCATGGTATTTCAGTTGCAGCATACATGTTCTGCAAATACTGTCTATTGTTAAATGGTTAACATGTAATGTTTCATCGATGTATTCCAGCAGACCCCAGGATTTAACTATTGCAGCCCTGTCCCATTATTTGGATGATTACACTTGATACAGTAAAGAAATGAGTTTGTAATGTCTTCAGTGCTTTACCTACAGTACTAAAATCTATTTTTTTTTTTTAAAGGAATCCATCAGGAGGAGACAACTCCACAACAACTCCTTTACATGGTGGCTACCATGAGAGGATCAGGCAACCTGTGATGAAGCAAAAAAGACCCATGGATATGACACTTACCAGACTTTCTGCGGTCAGATGTGTTCACGGACATGTGACTCACCTGCAGCACAGCGAGGTAGATTCCGGGCTCGGTCTCTGCTCTCACCCATGGGTATGACCTTTACCGGACTTTCTGCAGTCAGACGTGTTCACGGATAAGTGACTTACCTACTGCATGAAGAGGCAGATTCCAGGCTTGGACTGCTCTCAGCTATGGACATGACACCGAACTTTCCGCAGTCAAACGTGTTCACAGACAAGTGACTTACCTACTGCATGAAGAGGCAGATTCCAGGCTTGGACTGCTCTCACCTATGGATATGAAACTTACCGTACTTTCCGCAGTCAGATGTGTTCGCAGACAAGTGACTTAACTGCTGCATGAAGAGGCAGATTCTGGGCTCGGACTGCTCTCATCCATTAATATGACATTTATCAGACTTTCAGCAGCCAACTGTACTCATGACACAGGTGAGGTACCGGCTGTAAGAAGAGGCAGATTCCGGGCTCGGTCTCTGTTCTCACCTATCCACAGCCCAAGGGAAGGGCACTTCTTTAACCATGGTTCCCTAGAGGTTTCCACCATTGGGGATTTTTCCTCTCCTGAGTGTTAAAGGATGACTATGTCTTAGCCAAGGGTCCATCATCATCAGGGCCACATTTAAAACTACTGTCCTGACTTCTAATGAAACCTTCCACATTATCCAACTTGAATAAAGTTATTAATGAAGTCAGCGTATTTCATGTGTATATGACCTTTCTTTATGGATCTTTACAATACAGCAGAATATACATAGCACTGTACTACTTTGTATAGTCATTACCATTACAAATGGCTGCTGATCATCCCATTTTCTTGCACACATGTAAACTAGGGTACAAGTAGTGTTGTGTTTAAAAACAATATAATAATCTTTAATAATAATAATCTTTATTTTTATATAGCACTAACATATTCCGCAGCGCTTTACAGGTGGCACACATTGTCATCGCTGTCCCCGTTGGTGCTCACAATATAAATTCCCTATCAGTATGTATGTCTTTGGAATGTGGGAGGAAACCGGAGTACCCGGAGGAAACCCACGCAAACACGGGGAGAACATACAAACTCTTTGCAGATGTTGTCCAGCGCTGCAAGGCTGCTGCGCCACCGTGCTGCCCATATAACTACTTCTCGACATGCGATCTACATGAATGTCACATGTCTGATGCACTTCTATGGAGAGAGTTCTGGAGTATAGCCCAATTCATTTACTTTGGCATGTAAAAGTTTGGGCACTTTTGGTCAAAATGACTGTTATTGGGAACAGTTGAGTAAGTTGAAGATGAAATGATCTCTAAAAGGCGTAAAGTTACACATGACATTTTCTTTGCATGTTAGGCTAAAAAATATATATTTTTGTCATTTACATTTTAAAAATTACAAAATGGAAAATGGTCAAACACAATGGCGTGTACAATCCTGCACGGTGAGATCCTAGTAGCAACCCATTTTGAAAGTATAACAACTTGTCAACACTTTTTGTAGCCAAACAATAGTCAATCATTTCTTGTTTGTGGGATTTTCATCCATTAATCCTATTCTTCCAGCTCTGTGAGATTCTTGGGTCATCTTGCATGCACTGCTATTTTAAGGTCTTGCCACAGATTTTCAATAATGTTCAGATCAGTGGACTGTGAGGGTCATTGTAAAACTTTCAGCTTCCGACTTTTGAGGTAGTCTATTTTGGATTTTGACATGTGTTTAGGATCATTATCCTTTTGTAGAAGCCATCCCTTTTTAATTTCATCTTTTTTACAGATGATGTTATGTTTCCATCAAGAAATTGCTGAAGTTTCATTGAATCCATTTTTCCCTTTACTCGTGAAATCTTCCCTAGGCCATTGGCTGCAACACAACCCCAAAGCTTAATTGATCCACTCACATTGCTTAATGGTTGGCAAGATGTTCTTTGCCTGAAATTCTGTGCCCTTTTTCCTCCACACATACTTTTGTTCAGTGTGGCCAAAAAGTTCTATTTTAACCTCATCAGTCCACAGGACTTGTTTCTGAAATGCATCTGGCTTGTTTACATGTTCTTTTGCATACTTCTGATGCTGAATTTTGTGGTGAGGATGCAGGAGAGGTTTTCTTCTGATGACTCTTCCATGAAGGCCATATTTATGCAGGTGTCTTGAGCAATCCTATGAGTAGCTCTCCCTCAAATATTGTTTGGTCTTCCTGACCTTATCTTTACCTCCTCTGCTCATATTAACTTTCATTTCTTAATTACATTTCAAACTGAGGAAAGGGCAACTTGAAAACGCTTTGTTATCTTCTTATAGCGTCCTGCTTTGTGGGCCTCCACTATTTTCATTTTCCGAGTGCTATGCAGCTGCATAGAAGAACTCATATCTGCTGTTTTTTGGGGACAATGTCAGAGGAGGCTGGGTTTTTATAAAACTATGAAATTTGCATCACGTGACCTTTCCTAATGATGATAGTGAACAAGCCATCACCCTTACAGGTTAATTAATGTCCGAAACCTTGGTAAAAGTTATCTGAGCACACAAAGTTCCAATGGTGCCCAAACTTTTGCATCAGACCATTTTCCTTTTTGTAATTTCTAAAATGTAAAAAAATTACAATTTTTTTTTGCCTAAAATACAAAAGAAATGTCATCTTTAACTTTAGACCTTTTTAGAGAGCATTTCATCTTATAATAAATAAATAATCTTTATTTTTATATGGCACTAACATATTCCGCAGCGCTTTACAGTTTTTGCACACATTATCATCGCTGTCCCCATTGGGGCTCACAATCTAAATTCCCTACCAGTATGTCTTATGAACATACTGCCTCCAATGAAATTAGTGCAATACCATTTGATTTCCACCTGCTATCCTCAGTAATTGGATCAGCTACACATCTTGCTACCTATTAACAACTGCTGGATCAATTTCCTCTCAATTTGTAATCACTGTATTGCAATAACCAATGCAACATACCAGTCTAATATTGTGATAAGTTACCTGAAAAATTATTTCTACCTTTTACAGCAATTTAATTTCCCTCCATTTTAACATGCAAACTGAGGCTGTTTCAGCCATACTTAATTTAATTTAGAGACCTCCAGTATGTAAATAGAAGTAGATTCCTAGAACTTTTAACCTTGTAAGTCCATTGGGAAATATACAATTAGATGGGGAGAAAATTACTAACCGCTGAAAAAACAGTATAAAGATGACAGTAATATATATAAACCTGGGGTTGTAGAGGATCAAAGTGCAGTCTTATTGCACGATCTTTTCAAAAGTTCAATCTTATTTTGTTGATTTATACTTATATTACTATCTTCTTTCTTTCCTTTGCTGCCTTTATAGGGATTCATAAAAATACGTCTCGCGTATGTTGTAATGGACCTGGTTCACTAAGTATGTTACAAATGCTATGTGTGATTTATCATCTAAAGAGGTGTGTGTATGTGTATACATACAGTGCATGAAATAAATATTGAATATGTCACCATTTTCTAAGTAAACATATTTCTAAACATATATTCAATCCAAAAGGGTAAATAAATCAAACTATAGATGTCCATAAATTAAGTTGTGTGTAATAATGTAAAAATGACACAGAAAAAATATTGGACACATGAAGAAAGAGAGGTGCAAAAAGCCATGGAACGTCTTGACACCAGCTAAAATCTATCGGTAATTAAAAAGCAATTCTGCTAGTGAAAAATAATATCAGTTGATTCAACTGATTGCCTTAAAAAAGGTGTCTCATTACCAAGGTGCCACACAAGAACTATCTCATAATGGGTAAAACAAGTGAGCTGTCTCAAGACTTCACAACCTTATTGTTGAAAAACCTACTGATGTCATTGGTTACGGAAGACTTCCTAAACTACGGAATGCTCCAGTAAACACTTTTGGAGTCATATTCTGTAGATGGAAAGTATATAATTTCACTATAAACCAGGTATGATAAGTTGCTCCTTGCAGGATTTCAGACAGCAGACAGAGTACTGAAACGAATTATCAAAAGAGTTGTCCAAGATCAGTGGAAAGCTACAAAAAGGACTAGAATCAGCAGGTACAATTATTTCAAATAAAATAATAAGTAATGCACTGAACCTCCGTGGCCTGTATGCACGCTCACCACACAAGACTCCATTGCTGAATAAAAAGCATGCTCAAGCATGTTTAAAGTTTCTTCAGCAACATTTAGAGGAAACTGGGGAGGAAAATACACATCCATTAGAAACTACCAATTTTAAATTCAGCGGATTTTGAGGATTTGTCTACTCAACATTCCTCAGACAGCCATTAATAACCTCATTAATAGCAGACAAGGAGCCTAAGTGCGGGGATTTCCGTGCGTGGTGCTTTTACTCTAAATTTTTTGAAAATTTTGGTACAATTTTTTAATTTACATATAACTAACATGCTG
Source organism: Ranitomeya variabilis (assembly GCF_051348905.1). Taxonomy (NCBI): domain Eukaryota; kingdom Metazoa; phylum Chordata; class Amphibia; order Anura; family Dendrobatidae; genus Ranitomeya; species Ranitomeya variabilis. The sequence continues at coordinate 60,719,520 of NC_135238.1, forward strand.
TGATTTCAATAATTCTACAACTTTTCCTTCTTGCTGTTGTATACACATATAAAGTGTGAATGTATATATACACTGCTCAAAAAAATAAAGGTAACACTAAAATACCACATCCTAGATATCACTGAATGAAATATTCCAGTTGCAAATTTTTATTCATTGCATAGTGGAATGTGTTCAGAACAACGTAACATAAAAATTATCAATGTAAATCAAAATGAATATCCCATGGAGGTCTGTGTTATGGTCTGGTGATTAAGGAGCGACATGCGACTAGCTCTGAGCAGGTGGTAACTATACCGACCGCAGTTCCTAATCTTAACACAGACACTAGCAGTAGCCGCGGGATGTTCCTGTCACTCCCTGGACACCTCGTCACAGCCGGAGAACTAGCTACCCCTAAAGGTAGAAACAGGAAAGCTATCTTGCCTCAGAGAAAATCCCCAAAGGATAGGACAGCCCCCCACAAATAATGACTGTGAGAGGAGAAGGAAATGACATACGTAGTATGAAACAAGATTTAGCAAAGGAGGCCACTACTAGCTAGACAGAATTAGTACAGAACAGAAAACTGTGCGGTCAGTAATAAAAACTAGAAAAAGTCCCCCGCAGAGAAATGCAAAAATCTCCACACCTGACTAAAGGTGTGGAGGGCAAACTCTGCTGCCCAGAGCTTCCAGCTTAGCTAAATAGATCCATACTGATAAGCTGGACAAATGAGCAAAACATAGAAAATGCCAAACAACAAAGTCCTCAACAAGTGAACTGCAAAAAGACAAGCAAGGACTTAGCTTTGCTGAAATGGTCAGAGTGGCAGGGAAATCCTCAGAGAGCCATGACTCCAAGCTCAACAATTGCCAACTGGCATTGAATTAGGGATAAGGCCAGACTAATATAGCCGAGCCAGAAAGACGATCAGTGAGAACAGCTGCTGATGCTAAATCCAAGAAGCAGCCATACCACTCAAAACCACAGGAGGGAGCACAGGAGCAGAATTCACAAAAATGCTACTTATAACCACCGGAGGGAGCCCAAGAGCGGAATTCACAACAGGTCTGGATTTGGAATGATACTCAAAATCAAAGTGGAAAATCAAATTACAGGCTGATCCAACTTCAGTGGAAATGCCTCATGACAATGAAAAGATGCTCAGTATTGTGTCTGGCCTCCACGTGCCTGTATGACCTCACTACTGTACAACACCTGGGCATGCTCCTGATGAGGCGGCGGATGGTCTCCTGAGGGATCTCCTCCCAGACCTGGACTAAAGCATCCTCCATCTTCTGGACAGTCTGTGCTGCAGTGTGACATTGGTGGATGGAGTAAGACATGATGTCCCAGATGTGCTCAATTGGATTCAGGTCTGGGGACTGGGCGGGCCAGTCTATAGATTCAGTGCCTTTATCTTGCAGGAACTGCAGACACACTCCAGCTATGTGAGGTCTGGCATTGTCCTGCATTAGGAGGAACCCAGGGTCAACCGCACCAGCATATGGTCTCACCGAGGTCTGAGGATCTCATCTCGGTACCTAATGGCAGTCAGGCTACCTCTGGCAACCAATCGAGATGGTTTGGGGTGAGCTGGACCGCAGAGTGAAGGCAAAAGGGCCAACAAGTGCTAAGCATCTCTGGGAACTCCTTCAAGATTGTTGGAAGACCATTCCCGGTGACGTGACTACCTCTTGAAGCTCATCAGTGTGCAAAGCAGTCATCAAAGCAAAAGGTGGCTACTTTGAAGAACCTAGAATATAAGACATATTTTCAGTTGTTTCACATTTTTTCGTTAAGTATATAATTCCACATGTGTTAATTCACAGTTTTGATGCCTACAGTGTGAATGTACAATTTTCATTGTCATGAAAATACAGAAAAATCTTTAAATGAAGGTGTGTCCAAACTTTTGGTCTGAACCAAAATCTAAAGAACTCGCAGCAGTAAGTTGTTCTGAATATAGATGTGTATTTCACTGCATGTCTCATGAAAATAGGGAATTCACTATGGTTAATGTATCGATTATGAAACAAGATGTGGGAGGTTTGCTGAATATATCACATAGGAGACTGTTATGACCCCAATGGCAGAGGGTCTCAGGAATAATGCTAAGTCAGTAAATACAGAAAACCAGCTCATAGGGCAGTGGTAACTGGGCTGACCATATAACTAATCCTAGCACCACAAATACCAGCAGCCGGGGAACGTTCCTACGTTGATCCTAGACGTCTCGCGCCAGCCGGAGAGCTAACTACCCCTAGAAGGGAAAAGAAAGACCTTTCTTACCTCCAGAGGAAATACCCCAAAAAGTTGGATAGAAGCCCCCCACAAATAATAACGGTGAGGTAAGAGGAAAAGACAAACATAAGAATGAGCTAGGAATTTAGCAAAGAGAGGCCCACTAGCTAATAGCAGAATATAGAAAGATAACTTATATGGTCAGCAAAAAATCCTATCAAAAATATCCACACTGGAAATTCAAGAACCCCCGAACCGTCTAACGGTCCGGGGGGAGAACACCAGCCCCCTAGAGCTTCCAGCAAGGTCAGGAATCACATTTAGTACAAGCTGGACAAAAATGATAGCAAACAAATAACCCAAAAAACAAAGAAGCAAGACTTAGCTTAATTTAGCACGAACCAGGACCAGCAAACAGGAGCAAACAGAATGTGTCTGATAACACCGATGCCAGGCACTGGACTAAGGTTCCAGGAGGTTTATATAGCAACACCCCTGAAGTAACGACCCAGCTGGGTGCAAACAGAGGGAAGGAAATCCCAGAGTCATATCACTAGTAACCACTAGAGGGAGCCAAAAAAGTCTAATTCACAACAGTACCCCCCCCTTAAGGAGGGGTCACCGAACCCTCACCAAGACCACCAGGGCGATCAGGATGAGCAGCGTGAAAGGCACGAACCAAATCGGCCGCATGCACATCAGAGGCAACCACCCAGGAATTATCCTACTGACTATAACCCTTCCACTTGACCAAATACTGAAGCCTCCGCCTGGAGAGACGAGAATCCAAGATCTTCTCCACCACGTACTCCAACTCGCCCTCAACCAACACCGGAGCAGGAGGCTCAGCAGAAGGAACCACAGGCACAACGTAGCGTCGTAACAAAGACCTATGGAACACGTTGTGAATGGCAAACGAAACCGGAAGATCCAAGCGAAAGGACACAGGATTAAGGATTTCCAATATCTTGTAAGGACCGATGAAGCGAGGCTTAAATTTAGGAGAGGAGACCTTCATAGGAACAAATCGAGAAGACAGCCACACCAAATCCCCAACACGAAGTCGGGGACCCACACCGCGGCGGCGGTTGGCAAAAACGCTGAGCCTTCTCCTGTGACTTCAAGTTGTCCACCACATGATTCCAGATCTGCTGCAACCTATCCACCACAGAATCTACCCCAGGACAGTCAAAAGGCTCCACATGTCCCGAGGAAAAACGAGGATGGAAACCAGAGTTGCAGAAAAATGGCGAAACCAAAGTAGCGGTACTAGCCCGATTATTTAGGGCAAACTCAGCCAACGGCAAGAAGGTCACCCAATCATCCTGATCTGCCGAAACAAAACACCTCAAGTAAGCTTCCAGAGTCTGATTAGTTCGCTCAGTTTGTCCATTAGTCTGAGGATGAAAGGCAGACGAGAACGATAAATCAATGCCCATCCTAGCACAAAAGGATCGCCAGAACCTGGAAACAAACTGGGATCCTCTGTCAGACACAATATTCTCAGGAATGCCGTGTAAACGAACCACATTCTGAAGGAACACAGGAACCAGATCGGAAGAGGAAGGCAGCTTAGGCAAAGGCACCAAATGGACCATTTTTGAAAAGCGATCACATACCACCCAGATGACAGACATACCCCGAGACACCGGGAGATCAGAAATGAAATCCATGGAAATATGTGTCCAAGGCCTCTTCGGGACAGGCAAGGGCAAGAGCAACCCGCTGGCACGGGAACAGCAAGGCTTAGCTCGAGCACAAGTCCCACAGGACTGCACAAATGACCGTACATCCCGTGACAAGGAAAGCCACCAAAATGACCTAGCCACCAGATCTCTGGTGCCAAAAATTCCCGGATGACCTGCCAACACCGAGGAATGAACCTCGGAAATTACTCTGCTGGTCCACTTATCAGGAACAAACAGTCTGTCAGGTGGACAAGAGTCAGGTCTACCAGCTTGAAATCTCTGCAACACACGTCGCAAATCAGGAGAAATGGCTGACAAAATAACTCCTTCTTTAAGAATACCAACAGGTTCTGTGACTCCAGGAGAGTCAGGCACAAAGCTCCTTGAAAGAGCATCAGCTTTCACATTCTTTGAACCTGGTAAATACGAGACCACAAAGTCAAAACGGGAGAAAAACAATGACCAGCGGGCCTGTCTAGGATTCAAGCGTTTAGCACACTCGAGATACATCAAATTTTTGTGATCAGTCAAGACCACCACACGATGCTTAGCACCCTCGAGCCAATGACGCCACTCCTCAAATGCCCACTTCATGGCCAGTAATTCCCGATTGCCAACATCATAATTCCGCTCAGCAGGCGAAAACTTCCTAGAGAAGAAAGCACATGGTCTCATTACCGAGCAACCAGGGCCTCTCTGTGACAAAACGGCCCCTGCCCCAATCTCAGAAGCATCCACCTCGATCTAAAAGGGAAGTGAGACATCAGGCTGGCACAAAACAGGCGCCAAAGTAAACCGGCGCTTCAACTCCTGGAACGCCTCCACGGCTGCAGGAGCCCAGTTAGCAACATCAGAACCTTTCTTGGTCATATCCGTCAAAGGTTTAACAACGCTAGAAAAATTAGCGATAAAACGACGGTAGAAGTTAGCAAAACCCAAGAACTTCTGAAGACTCTTAACTGACGTGGGTTGAGTCCACTCATGAATAGCTCGGACCTTGACTGGGTCCATCTCCACAGCAGAAGGGGAAAAAATAAACCCCAAAAAGGGAACTTTCTGTACTCCAAAGAGACACTTTGAGCCTTTAACAAACAAGGCATTCTCACGCAAAACCTGAAACACCATCCTGACCTGCTCCACATGTGAGTCCCAATCTTCAGAGAAAACCAGAATATCGTCCAGATAAACAATCATAAATTTATCCAGATACTTCCGGAAAATATCATGCATAAAGGACTGAAATACTGAGGGAGCATTAGAAAGCCCAAAAGGCATCACCAAGTACTCAAAATGACCTTCGGGCGTATTAAATGCAGTCTTCCATTCATCACCTTGCTTAATGCGCACAAGGTTGTATGCACCACGAAGATCTATCTTGGTGAACCACTTGGCACCCTTAATCCGGGCAAACAAGTCCGACAAGAGAGGCAAAGGATACTGAAATTTTACAGTGATTTTATTCAGTAGCCGATAGTCAATACAAGGTCTCAAAGATCCGTCCTTCTTAGCCACAAAAAAGAATCCCGCACCAAGAGGGGAAGAGGATGGACGGATATGCCCCTTCTCCAGAGACTCCTTGATATATGAACGCATTGCGGCATGCTCAGGTACTGACAGATTAAATAATCTTCCCTTAGGAAATTTACTACCTGGAATCAAATCTATGGCGCAGTCACAGTCCCTATGAGGAGGCAGAGCACTGGATCTGGACTCACTGAATACATCCTGATAATCAGACAAATACTCAGGAACTTCCGAAGGAGTAGAGGAAGCAATAGACACCGGCGGGGAATCAGCATGAATTCCCTGACAGCCCCAACTTGACACAGACATTGCCTTCCAATCCAGGACTGGATTGTGGGTCTGTAACCATGGCAGACCCAAAACGACCAAATCATGCATTTTATGCAGAACAAGAAAACGAATCACCTCCCGATGTTCAGGAGTCATGCACATGGTCACCTGCGTCCAAAACTGCGGTTTATTTTCCGCCAATGGCGTAGCATCAATACCTCTAAGAGGAATAGGATTTACTAACGGTTCAAGAACAAAACCACAGCGCTTGGCAAATGACAGATCCATAAGACTCAGGGCGGAACCTGAATCCACAAACGCCATAACAGGGTAAGAAGACAAAGAGCAAATTAAAGTCACAGACAAAATAAATTTAGGTTGCAAATTACCAATGGCGACAGGACTAACAACCCTTGTTAGGCGTTTAGAGCATGCTGATATAACAATGTGTAGAATCACCACAGTAAAAACACAACCCATTCTGACGTCTATGATTTTTCCGTTCATTTCTAGTCTGAATTCTTTCACATTGCATTAAATCAGGTGTTTGTTCAGACAACACCACCAGAGGATTAGCGGTTTTGCGCTCCCGCAAAAGCCGGTCAATTTGAATAGCAAGCGCCATAGAATCATTCAGACTTGTAGGAATGGGGAAACCCACCATCACATTCTTAATGGCTTCAGAAAGGCCATTTCTGAAATTTGCGGCCAGAGCACACTCATTCCACTGAGTAAGCACGGACCATTTCCGAAATTTTTGGCAATACACTTCAGCTTCATCCTGGCCCTGAGAAATAGCCAGCAAGGCTTTTTCTGCCTGAATTTCAAGATTGGGTTCCTCGTAAAGCAATCCGAGCGCCAGAAAAAACACATCAATATTCGCCAATGCCGGATCTCCTGGCGCTAGCGAGAAAGCCCAATCCTGAGGGTCGCCCCGCAA